>NC_081410.1:593195586-593859752 GCF_030272615.1 Cryptomeria japonica
CCATATGCCAAAAACTATTTGGATATGACTCAAACTAAATTTTATGAAAGATTCCTTCAAAAGTTTCCTCAAATAAGAATTTCTCAAAGATTTTTTGAAATGGAAAAACCTTTTTATATTAAGATTAATCATGTACGCACCACGTGTTGTTGTAGGATGCATATTGATTTTTCCATGCACAATGATATTTTTCATCATATTTGTTCTACTTTGCACACTAACGATGTTTTGCAGGAATGTAATATACAAGCACCTCCTAAGTCGGTAAGAGAATTTATTTCAAGTGTGCTATGTAATAGACATGATGGTTGAATTTAATATAAGATGCCTTGTTTGGAAGGTACTTGTGCTATATGTGGTGGTTTGCAACATTTACCAAGATGCATACATTTGGAGAGCATGCATGAAATTGGTACGAAACTAGTTTCTTTCAGAAAATAAAAGATAGTCACATATGGAGTTAAAGATGGAAAATATTTGAAGAGATGTGAGCTAGTGAAAAATGATATATGTGTAGCTCAATTTATGAAAATGTTTCAAGAGAAACTAGTTTATGAGTACATAATGCATACACATAGAGCTCGATGGTTAGATGAGCAATTCAAGTTATAGAAGGACACATTTCCTCTTGGCACCATTGTCTCTATCGTTGATTTTGCTGAAAATTAAAAACTACAACCTCAAAATGAAGTGCAATCTATGTATTATCACTCTACACAAGTTTCTATTTTTGTACACATAGCATTCATGCATGTAGATGATAGCACAGAGGAGGATAGAAAGGTTGTAAGAGAGTATCACTTCTACGTAAGTGATGATCGTACTCATTCATCAGAGTTTGTACAAGGATGCTTTAAAGTTATCTCTGATAGTTTAAGGAAAAGGAACATACGATCCAATCGACGCTTAATATGGTCAGATAATTGCACCGCACAATTCAAGAATGCAAGGATGTTTTATTGGTTGACAAGGATGCATATGACAAGCGGTGTACAACATTTTTGGAATTTCACTTAGGCTGGACATGGTAAGGGAGAGAACGATGGTGCAGGAGCATGTGTGAAAAGAGCCCTAGCTAGGGAAGAATTGAAGTATGAAGGTGGTGCTGAGTTGATAAATACAGAAACAATTGTGCGATGGTGTAAGTCTACGATGGGTCCAGGTAATCCAGGTACGTCACTGGTTCGTAGATATTTTTGGTTGATCATCGAATCTAACATTGAAAACTATCTAGATTATTGTACAGTTGCAAGATCGAGTGGCATGCACTCATTTATGAGTTCAAATTCAAGTTCACTGGTAATTTATACGAGATGATATGTTTTTGCTCTTCATGCATGTATTGTTTGTGGGAAGAATGTGAATCACAAGAGTGAGTTGACAAATGGTCTTGTAGACCGTTGGTTCCCATTGATTCATATCAAATTCCCAAAGCACTACAATTGAGCCAGATGGAGACATCGATGGATTTTGACCATGTATCCGACCTAGTTGATTCAGGTGATTTTTTGAGTTAATTTTTTTGCAAGTATTCTTTTTGGTTCGTTTTGTTGTACATCATACTTTATGTTTGGTATTAATTAACACTATAAAATGCAGGTCATGTGTATGCAGTTGTTCAGAAAAGAACAATGAAGAAGGAACAAATTACTATTTGTGTCGTTGTGTTGAGCCAAAAAGAAAATTGACAACCACAATCATTGATGGAGAGGGTATTGAGTACCCAATAGGGTCTGTTGTCATGACAGGAACATGGCTTCGGAGATACCCTATCAAGAATTCTGATGTTTGGTTGGTCGAGGACTTTGAAACACATAGACATATTCTTTATTTCTCTAACCTTGTAGTTGCAACAAATATTCATTTGATGAAGTATCATGGTAGACCTCATAAAAAGATTTTATGGAAAGTTCGTGAATCTGACCACAAGGCAATACTTAACACAATATGGGTTAGAGTCGATCCTGAAGGCTCACTTGATTGATTATGCGGTTCAGAGTAGAATGATTTTGCGAATTTTGTATAAATCATCGATGAATTATTCTATATTCATTTTTTGTATATATAAATGCCCATGAGCTGATTTTTACATGTTTAGGGGCATAATTTTGTATATTTAAATGGCAATGAGCTGATTTGTACATATGTACATGCCAAATTTTGTATATTAAAATGGCAATGAGTTGAATCGCACATATTGTAATGCCAAATTTTGTATAAAAATCCATGAGATGATTTGTAAGACATTTTTTTGTATAATCAAATAGCCAAGAGCTGATTTGACCATATTTAGAGGCAAATATTTGAATAATATGTGACTATGTTGTGTGTCAATGTTTTGTGACTATGTTTTAAGTATATGTGATGTGTCCTTGGTCAATCATGAGAATTCTTAATTCTTTTATAATCATGGAGAATTATTT
This sequence comes from Cryptomeria japonica, assembly GCF_030272615.1. Taxonomy (NCBI): domain Eukaryota; kingdom Viridiplantae; phylum Streptophyta; class Pinopsida; order Cupressales; family Cupressaceae; genus Cryptomeria; species Cryptomeria japonica. The sequence goes on from NC_081410.1 coordinate 593,198,010, forward strand.
GATTCATTATCAGGTCATAAGGGTCATACATTGAGACTAGATACAATTTGAGCAAAAATCTTCATTGTTGTTAAAAAAAATTGTCAAAAAAGTTGTCAAGCAACTTCTACATTGCATCGGTAGGGTATGACTCTAGACGTTCCGACGCTTTGGGATGCATGAGAGGGAAATGCCTAGCGTAAACCTTCCCACTCAGACATGCTCGTGACGTCGGTTTGTGCACACGACGAACCGAATCAATTCTAGCCAATCTTGCAACTTTGCATTGCATGCAACTAACGGTTTTTGTAGCAGGTGAAAAAATGCTACCAATTGAAAATGGCTTTGAGTCGTCAAAAACCAAGATAGGAAATTGTAGAGGAGCTTCACGTGACCCCAGGGGTTCAAACGGATTGACCATATGTGTCCTGGATTTGAAGAAACAGTCCGTCAAATTTTGACAATTTTTTGGACTCAAGGCACTTAAGGAATCACCCCAGTAGGGTACGAATCTCGACGTTCCGGTGCTTTGGGATGCACGAGAGGGGCATGCATACCCACTCAGACATGCTCGTGGCATTGGTTTGTGCACACGATGAACCGAATCAATTCTAACCAATCTTGCAACTTTGCATTGCATGCAACTGACAGTTTTTGCAGCAGGCAAAAATATGCTACCAATTGAAAATGGCTCCGAGTCGTCAAAAACTGAGATAGGCCATTTTAGAGGAGCATCATGCAACCCCACGGGTTCAAACAAATCGACCATATGTGTCCTGGATTTCAAGAAACAGTTCGTCAAATTTTGATAATTTTTTGGACTCATGGCACTTGAGAGATCGCCCCAGTAGGGTATGACTCTAGACATTTCGGCGCGTTGGGATGCATGAGAGGGGCATGCCTAGTGTAAACCTACCCACCTAGATGGGCTCATGACGTCGATTTGTGCACACGACGAACCGAATCAATTCTAGCCAATCTTGCAACTTTGCATTGTATGCAACTGACGGTTTTTGCAGCAAGCAAAAAAATGCTACCAATTGAAAATGGCTCCGAGTCATTAAAAACCGATATAGGCCATTGTAGAGGAGCCTCAAGTGACCCCTCAGATTCAAACGGATCAACCATATGTGTCTTGGATTTGAACAAATAGTCTGTTAAATTTTGACAATTTTTTGGACTCAGGGCACTTGAGAGATCGCCCCGGTACGGTATGACTCGACATTCTGACGCTTTGGGATGCATGACAAGGGCATGCCTAGCGTAAACCTTCCCACCTGGATACGCTCATGACATCGGTTTTTGCACACGATGAACTAAATCAATTCTAGCCAATCTTGCAACTTTGCATTGCATGCAACTTACGGTTTTTGTAGTAGGCGAAAAAAAGCTACCAATTGAAAATGGCTCTGAGTCATCAAAAACCAAGATAGGTCATTATAGAGGAGCCTCACACGACCCCACAGGTTCAAATGGATCGACCATATGTAAACTGAATTTCAAGAAACAGTCCGTCAAATTTTGACATTTTTTTGGACTCAAAGCAATTGAGAAATCGCACCGGTATGGTATGACTCTCAACGTTCCGGCGCTTTGGGATGCATGACAGGGGCATGCCTAGTGTAAACCTGCCCACCTAGATGCGCTCGTGATAAACAAAATTTGACCATTGCAAGCGTGAGGGTGCTCTCGCACCAAACACATATTGTTGTTTTTATTCATATTGTTGATTTTTGTTGTTTATATTCATATTGTTGATTACATATGCAAATATTCACTTAAATTTATAGAAGGGTAGCCACCAAATACGACAAATACACAATAATGAACTAAATACAAGGACTTTTGTAGGGTTAATTAAACATTTTAGAAATTTTATCAAATCATATTCCACGATTGCAATGTTTTATATCATATATTTTTGTTGTTTATATTTATATTGTTGATTACATAGTCAAATGATCAAATAAATTTATAAAAGGACAACCACAAAATACAACAAATACAAAATAATGAACTCAGTACACATTTATTGGATCAAATATCGATATTTATATATATTAAAAAAAGACATGTTTGCCAAGTCAATACAAATATTACAAAAATGTGGCATATGCCATGTCCAAATCGATATATAATAAAAATGTAGAATATATCTACATGTATTGGTCATTCTATGACCAAAACTAACACTATATGATCCTAAACTTGTGGTGGATCATCAAAATCAAGCATCTTCGATATAGTACACAGGTCTGTAGATGGCTGCAAAACCACTATTCAAAAGCCAAGTTAGAATTCTTTTGTAGAAAATAGTTCACAATTAACAACATAACTATGCATTTAACTTTAATTCCTTTGCAATTGAAATGTAGATTACCTCATCGACTGATCTAGGAGCTAATGTCTTCCCTCTCCCCCTCTCTCTCTCTCTCCCTCTCCCTCCTTCCCTCCCCGCTCTTCTCTCCCTCTCTCCCTCCCTCTACCTCTCCCCCTCTCCCTTTCTCTCTCTCCCTCCCTTCCTCCATACCCCTTCTTCTCTCCCACCCTCCCCCCTCTTCTCTCCCTCTCTCCCTCCCTCTACCTCTCTCCCTCTCTCTACCTTCCCTCCCCCCTCTCTCTCTCTTCCTCTCTCTCCCTCTCCCTCATTCCCTCTCTCTCTCCCTCTCCCTCTCTCTCCCTCTCCCTCCTTCCCTCCCCCCTCTTCTCTCCCTCTCTCCCTCCCTCTACCTCTCCCCCCTCTCTCCCTCTCCCTCCCTCCTCTCTCTCTCCCTCTCCCCTCTCCTCTCCCTACTTCCCCCTACTCTCCCTCTCCCTCTCTCTATCTTCCCTCTCTCCCTCCCCCCCTCTCTCTCTCCCTCTCTCTCCCTCTCCCTCCTTCCCTCTCTCTCTCCCTCTCTCCCCCCCCTCTCTCTCTCCCTCTCCCCTCTCCTCTCTCTCCCTGCCCCTACTCTCCCTCTCCCTTCCTCCATACCCCTTCTTCTCTCCCACCCTCCCCCCTCTTCTCTCCCTCTCTCCCTCCCTCCTTCCCTCTCTCTCTCTCTCTCTCTCTCTCTCTCTCTCTCTCTCTCTCTCTCTCTCTCTCTCTCTCTCTCTCTCTCTCTCTCTCTCCCCCTTCCCCCTTTTCATTCACATCTTTTCTACTACCAATAGTGCATACGAGGTACTGAAACTATTAGTTCACTGCCCTGTCATAACTTTTTTAAGGCAAAGGAGAGCATACGCGGGACTTATTACTTGTACTGAGCCCATTATTCGTTACCCTGCGATAACATTTTTTAGGCTTAGGAGTGCATACGTGCTACTTATTGGTCGAGAATGGGAAAAAAGAATATCATTGGGCTTGTCAACATTTTATGGACTAACAACGCATATGCGGTTATTAATGTAGCACATACATGGTTTATAGACATAGCTTTAGTTGTCCAAGAGCCTCAATAGCCTCAAAAGAAGTTTTTGAGGTCGTTGAAGGCCCCACTGGAACTGTGTCTGCACTTCTATCACTGTTTTATACATAGAAGTAAGTGAATTTTTTATTTTTTCATAATTTCAAATGATTGAATTGTTGTTCTTATTAGTTTTTGTCAATAGTATTGTGATTGTTTAATAGTTTGATTCCAAAAAATAGTGATAAGATGCATATTTATGGTTATTTGTTTGTTAATGAACTTTTGTTTACATATATATGTAATATGATTCTATTTAGGACAACCGATATCAACCATGGGAAAGAACAAGCGAGGAATGATGGAACAATGAGAGGCTCAAAAGGAAAGACAAAGGAAGTGTATGAATAAATTGTGTGACAAAATAATAATGGGAGAAGAAGGTATATCATCCTCAACATCTCAATTCGATTTACCAAACGAATATAATGCACCTAATGCAATTGAAGAAGAGACATTTGATTTACCATTTGAACCTAATGCAATTGAAGAAGATACCGCATTGAATAATAATTAAATGATGAACATATTACACCTTCTCTACTTGAAGAATTGAATGTACATAATGCATCGATATTAACCTCCTAGAATCATTCGTAGGAAACCAAAGTATCTAATTGACATTGATTAGAATATATTGAAGTCAATGCCCAATAAAATGAATGAACGAACTTGTAGGAGAATGGTTAAAATAATATGGCAAAACTATTTTAATAACTTAAATCAAACTGCAAGATGTCAATTAATTGTTCAAATGATTAAAAATTTGAATTTTAGAGAGACAATGAAAATTCTTGGCCTAAGATCATCTGAAAGTAACAGTGAAAGAACTATTATGAGAAATCTATTTGATGCATATCAAGCTATTGGTTCAAAATCACATACTAAAGATTCTAATTCTACTCGGCGTGTTTTTACATCAACCATAATGAGCAAGAAAATAAAAAAAGATCGTTTAATAAGCAAAACAAGTAAGTCATTAAACGTTAGTAGAACAACATTAATTAAAGCATTAAAGAGGCGAGAAAAAATAGATGAACCTAACAATAATTCTCTTTGGGTATTCTCGGGTAGACTACCACACAAAGACAAGGTTGTTGTTGATGCACTAAAAACATTAAATGAAAAATTTTGGCATGAATTTTTTTATGAAAGATTCCTTCAAAAGTTTCCTCAAATAAGAATTTCTCAAAGATTTTTTGAAATGGAAAAACCTTTTTATATTAAGATTAATCATGTACGCGCCACGTGTTGTTGTAGCATGCATATTGAATTTTCCATGCATTATGATATTTTTCATCATATTTGTTCTACTTTGCACACTAACGATGTTTTGCAGGAATGTAATATACAAGCACCTCCTAAGTCAGTAAGAGAATTTATTTCAAGTGTGCTATGTAATAGACATGGTGGTTGCATTTATTATAAGATGTCTTGTTTGGAAGGTTCTTGTGCTATATGTGGTGGTTTGCAACATTTACCAAGATGCTTACAATTGGAGAGCATGCATGAAATTGGTACAAAACTAGTTTCTTTCAGAAAATACAAGACAGACACATATGGAGTTAAAGATGGAAAAGATTTGAAGAGATGTGAGCTAGTGAAAAATGATATATGTGTAGCTCAATTTATGAAAATGTTTCAAGAGAAACTAGTTTATGAGTACATAATGCATACACATAGAGATCAATGGTTAGATGAGCAATTCAAGTTATGTAAGGACACATTTCCTCTTGGTACCATTATCTCTATCATTGATTTCACTGAAAATTATACACTACAACCTCAAAATGAAGTGCAATCCATGTATTATCACTCTACACAAGTTTCTATTTTTGTACACATAGCATTCGTGCATGCAGATGATAGCACAGAGGAGGATAGAAAGTTTGTAAGAGAGTATCACTTCTACATAAGTGATGATCGTACTCATTCATCGGAGTTTATACAAGGATGCTTTAAAGTTATCTCTGATAGTTTAAGGGAAAGGAACATACGATACAATCGACGCTTAATATGGTCAGATAATTGCACCGCACAATTCAAGAATGCAAGGATGTTTTATTGGTTGACAAGGATGCATATGACAAGTGGTGTACAACATTTTTGGAATTTCACTAAGGCTAGACATGGTAAGGGAGAGAACGATGGTGCAGGAGCATGTGTGAAAAGAGCCCTAGCTAGGGAAGAATTGAAGTACGAAGGTGGCGCTGAGTTGATAGATGTAGAAATAATTGTGCGATGGTGTAATTCTACGATGGGTCCAGGTAATCCAAGTACGTTAATGGTTCATAGATATTTTTGGTTGATCACTGAATCTAACATTGAAAACTATCTAGATTGTTGTACAGTTGCAGGATCGAGTGACATGCACTCATTTATGAGTTCAAATTCAAGTTCACTAGTAATTTATACGAGACAGATGGTATGTTTTTTCTCTTCATGCATGTATTGTTTGTGGATAGAATTTGAATCACAAGAGTGGGTTGACAAATGGTCTTGTAGACTGTTGGTCCCCATTGATTCATATCAAATTACCAAAGCACTACAATTGAGCCAAATGGAGACATCAATGGATTTTGACCATGTATCCGACCTAGTCAATTCAAGTGATTTTTTGAGTTAATTTTTTTGCAAGTATTCTTTTTGGTTCATTTTGTTGTACATCATACTTTATTTTTGGTATTAATTAACACTTTATAAAATGTAGGTCATGTGTATGCAGTTTTTGCAGAAGAGAACAATGAAGAAGGAACAAATTACTATTTGTGTCGTTGTGTTGAGCCTAAAAGAAAATTGATAACCACAATCATTGACAAAGAGGTTATTGAGTACCCAATAGGGTTTGTTGTCGTGACAGGAACATGGCTTCGGAGATACTCTATCAAGAATTCTGATGTTTGGTTGTTCGAGGACTTTGAAACACACATACATATTCTTCATTTCTCTAACCTTGTAGTTGCAACAAATATTCATTTGATGAAGTATCATGGTAGACCTCATAACAAGATTTTATGGAAAGTTCGTGAATCTGACCACGAGGCAATACTTGACACAATACGGGTTAGAGTCGATCCTGAAGGCTCACTTGATTGATTCTACAGTTCAAAGTAAAATGGTTTTGAGAATTTTGTATAAATCATCGACGAATTGTTCTGTATTCATTTTTTGTATATATAAATGCCCATGAGCTGATTTTTACATGTTTAGGGGCATAATTTTGTATATTTAAATGGCAATGAGCTGATTTGTACATATTTACATGCCATATTTTATATATTAAAATGGCGATGAGCTATATCGCACATATTGTAATGCCAAATTTTGTATAAAATCCCATGCGATGATTTGTAAGACATTTTTTTTATAATCAAATAGCCAAGAGTTGATTTGACCATATTTAGAGGCAAATTTTTGAGTAATATGTGACAATGTTTTGTGACTATGTTTTGAGTATATGTGATGTGTCCCTGGTCAATCATGAGCATTCTTGATTCTTGTGTAATCATGGAGAATTATTTGAGTCATTATCGGGTCATAGGGGTCATAGATTGAGACTAGATACAACTTGAGCAAAAATTGTCATTGTTGTCAAAAAAAATGTCAAAAAAGTTGTCAAGCAACTTCTACATTGTGTCGGTATGATATGACTCGATATTCTGGTACTTTGGGATGCATGACAGGGGCATGCCTAGCGTAAACCTGCCCACTTGAACGCGCTCGCAATGTCGGTTTGTGCACACGACAAACCGAATCAATTGTAGTCAATCTAACAACTTTGCATTGCGTGCAACTGATGGTTTTTTCAGCAGGCAAAAAAATGTCACCAATTGAAAATGGCTCCTATTCGTCAAAAACCGAGACAAGTCATTGTAGAGGAGTCTCATGTGACCCTATGGGTTCAAATGGATTGACCATATGTGTCCCGGATTTGAACAAACAGTCCGTCAAATTTTGACAATTTTTTGGACTCAAGGCACTTGAGAGATCTCACCGGTACGGTATGACTCTCGATGTTTCGGCGCTTTGGGATGAATGAAAGGGGCATGCCTAGCATAAACCTACCCACCCAGATGCGCTCACGATGTCAGTTTGTGCACATGATGAACCGAATCAATTCTAGCCAATCTGGCAACTTTGCGTTGCATGCAACTGACGGTTTTTGCAGTAGGCAAAAAAATGCTACCAATTGAAAATGGCTCTGACTTGTCAAAAACCAAGACAGGCCATTGTAGAGGAGCCTCCCTCGACCCCACGGGTTAAACAGATCGACCATATGTGTCCTGGATTTGAAGAAATAGTCCATCAAATTTTGACAATTTTTTGGACTCAAGGCACTTGAGAGATTGCACCGGTACGATATGAATCTCGACGTTCTGAGGCTTTGGGATGCATGACAGGGGCATGCCTAGAGTAAACCTACCCACCCGAATGTGCTTGCAATGTCGGTTTGTACACACGACGAACCAAATCAATTCTAGCCAATCTGGCAACTTTGCATCGCATGCAACTGAAGGTTGTTGCAGCAGGCGAAAAAATGCTACCAATTGAAAATGGTTGTGAATCGTCGTAAACCAAGACAGATCATTGTAGAGGAGCCTCACACAATCCCATGGGTTCAAACAGATCGACCATATGTGTCCTGGATTTGAAGAAACAGTCCATCAAATTTTGACAATTTTTTGGACTCAAGGCACTTGAGAGATTGCACTTATACGGTATGACTCTCGTCGTTTTGACGCTTTGGGATGCATGATAGGGGAATGCCTATCATAAAACTAGCCACCTAGATGCACTCGCAATGTCGGTTTGTACACACAATAAACTGAATTAATTCTAGCCAATCTGGCAACTTTGCATTGCATGCAACTGACGGTTTTTACAGCAGGCAAAAAACTGCTACCAATTGAAAATGGCTCTGAGTCGTTAAAAACCAATATAGGCTATTGTAGAGGAGCCTCACGCGACCCCACAAGTTCAAACGGATCGACCATATGTTTCCTAGATTTGAAGAAACAATCCATCAAATTTTGATAATTTTTTGGACTCAAGGCACTTGAGAGATCGCATCGGTACGATATGACTCTCGACGTTCCGACGCTTTGGGATGCATGATAGGGGCATGCCTAGAGTAAACCTACCCACTCGGATGCTCTTGCAACATCGTTTTGTACACACGACAAACCGAATCAATTCTAGCCAATCTGGCAACTTTGCATCACATGCAATTGATGGTTGTTGCAGCAGGCGAAAAAATGCTACCAATTGAAAATGGTTGCGACTCGTCAAAAACCAAGATAGATCATTGTAGAGGAGCCTCACACGATCCCACAAGTTCAAACGGATCAACCATATGTGTCCTGGATTTGAAGAAACAATCCGTCAAATTTTGACATTTTTTGGACTCAGGGCACTTGAGAGATCGCACTGGTACGGTATGACTCTCGACATTACAGTGCTTTGGGATGCACGACAAAGGCATGCCTAGTGTAAACCTGCCCACCCGGATGTGCTTGCAACGTCAATTTGTGCACACGACGAACAAAATTTGACCATTGCAAGCGTGAGGGTGCTATAGCACCAAACACACATTGTTGTTTATATTCATATTGTCGATTTTTGTTGTTTATATTCATATTGTTGATTACATATACAAATATTCATTTAAATTTATAAAAGGGTAGCCACCAAATACGGCGAATACACAATAATGAACTAAATACAAGGAGTTTTGTAGGGTTAATTAAACATTTTAGAAATTTTATCAAATCATATTCCCCGATTGCAATGTTTTTATCATATATTTTTGTTGTTTATATTCATGTTGTTGATTACATAGCCAAATGATCAATTGAATTTATAAAAGGACAACCACAAAATACAACAAATACAAAATAATGAACTCAGTACACATTTATTGGATCGAATATCGATATGTATATATATAAAAAAAGGCATTTCTGCCAAGTCAATACAAGTATTACAAAAATGTGGCATATGCCATGTCCAAATCAATATACAATAAAAATGTAGAATATATCTACATGTATTGACACTATATGATCCTAAACTTGTGGTGGATCATCAAAATCAATCCTCTTTGATGCAGTATGCGGCTCTGTAGATGGTTGCAAAACCACAATTCAAAAGTCAAGTTAGAATTCTTTTGTAGAAAATAGTTCACAATTAACAACATAACTATGCATTTAACTTTAATTCCTTTGCAATTAAAATGTAGATTACCTCATCGGTTGCTCTAGGAGCTAATGTCTTCACTCTCCTCTCCTTGTCACTCTTAGGAGTTTTCTTGACGACATACTTAAATGGATCCACGTCATGGCCGTACCGCGAAGGGGTCTATTGTAGATTAAATGTACAATTAATACAATATACTAACATAAATATATTAAAAATACTGACAAGCTATAATATAGAGAAAAATGACGAACATGTGCCTGAGATGCTTCTCCAATGGACTGGGTATGGCTCACCATCGATGTAGAAACTGTCGCTATTACCTATACAAAAAAAGTTCAAAGATTAAATACAATTAATATAATGATAAGTATTGAAGGTTAAAAAAAATTAATTTTACATATCAAACAAAAGTGTACCAGATCCTGAGATGCTTCTCTAGTGCACGGAGGAGGGTTCGCCATTGATAAAATAAGTATGGATATTTCATGTATGAAAAAATTATAAGATTATAATATATCACAAGTTCACATGTACGCGTGCATATAATCATGAAATCAAGAAAATAAAGTAGAGATACATACCTCTGCCCTCTCTTGATCCACGGGCAAATCAGGTGCATTCAACAAATCCACATAGCTTAATGGCCGATGTACATGTAAAATAGACAAAAAAAACACTAATCAATGTACAAACCCCAACTAATACTTGATTTCAATATTTTCAAACAATTGTACAACTAAAAATGTGTTCAATTACCTTCTTCCCATGTTTTAGCGTCTTCGAGGAATTCTTTTTCTTAGGACGAGCCCTAGATGCGGAGGAGGTACCCTAAAAAATCAAAATTAACATGAGATATTAGTACAGATAATAAATTAAACATAATTTTAAAAATCCAAAATGAAATGACTTGCATATTCCATCAAAACAATACATAAAAAGGGTTGTACAAAATATGATACCTTATAGCCTTGTAGGCCAAAATCGATCGCTGAAAGCGTGATGTCATCAATCTGGGACATTTCGTCCTCTGTCAACAGCTACAAACTAGAAATTGGACCAAGCATTAAAGATAGTTAGTATATCTTGTATTTTTTGAATTTAAAGTGTACTATTCTATTTTAACATGTTACAAAATTTATACCTCAGGCATCAAAGTTGCAGCTATAGTAACTAGGGGAGGAGTATGGGATACCGCTGCTACATCTTGAAATGCATATTATTTTTCTCAATTTAAGTCGATGTATAAATGAAAATTCATTTATGTAATTATAAATTTAAAGTGACTGATAAATAAAATGATATGAATTTAAATCAACACACCTGTGTCTGTGGCTCATGGGTAAACACCATGTCCATCAACTCATCTGTCAGCGCGAAATCCTCAGTCATGCGGGCCTGACATCTACTCCCGCAAATCGTGCACAGATGAGATGAGGATCCATCTGCACCGGCTGCATCATCTATCCCTGAGCATATCCATGAGAAACTAATACACATATGTTGGATGGGCTCTTTGTCACCACCTAATGGCTCATCATCCAATACAATAGGGTGTTCTAATGACGTCCCATGTTGGATGATGGCACCAGTCAATGTTGTGGCTGCCTAAAGAGTCTGTAGCTCCATCGACTCTTTCAGCTCTACTGGGATAGCCTGATGCACCTTGGGTTTGGGTGCTAGGGGGCAGCGACTCTCCGCGAGTAATCGCCTACGGGCTCCAAGTCTATCTTGGGCAGAGCCACCACCTCTACCATGGAACTCCCTCGTGTCAAAATAGTTTGGGCACACACTGAGCACAAATTCGCAATATACTTTTCTCAAAAAATATAATGGCACCTCATAATTATTACAAGGTGGATCATCAAAGACCATCCACCACCTCTGCCAAAAAAGATTTTTCATCTGCACATTGGTACACCAATGTATGGGAAACATCTTTGCATTAAGAGGTAATGACTGACCAGTTTTGGGATCAACGAAAAGGGCACATATTTGTTGTTTAGTAATATTTTTGTTTTTTACTCCATCGTACGATAGCCCATCGAAATAGAATTGACGACACCTATCCCTAAAGCTTCCCCATTTGGTAATTTGTGTGGAAACAGTGATGGCACCACTAGCTAATGTTTCTAGGCTAGTGGCGAGGGATTGATGATGCTCAAGTTGAGAAGTTTTCAATTTAACAATCAGTCTATTGATTTTAGACGTATTTTGTCATAACTAATTAATTAATTGCTCCTGTGTTTCGGGTGTGCGGTCAAAGGAGGAATTGGGGGTTGTTCTTGTGTGTTTTCAGAAGGTGCATTTGGTTGTTCTTGTGGATTTTCAGGAGGTGCATTTGGTTGTTCTTGTTGTAGATTAGAAGAATCTAGTTTTTGAAACAAAAAATGAAAAAACTTAATCAAAATTAATGAAATTAAATTCAAAATGTAAAACAAATTGAACAAACGGGAAAGAAAAACAAAAATAAACAAAAACTAACCTTGATCCATAGCTTGGAGGACAAATCTAGCACCCCATTCGCGGTTTAGGAGAGGAAATGGGAAAAAAACGAAGTAAAAAACGCGCTATTCACGGGTAAATGAGACCCAGTTTTTTTTTTTAACTTTTTTTTACTAGGCACTGCATACGCGGTTATATTTGGATTATTAGCGCGTACACGCTCATTTTCCTAGGCGTAGCGCGTACGCGCTCATTTTCCTAAAAGCAGCGCGTACGCGCTATCTTCTCTAGGCTCGGGAAGAACAAACCTAACCACGTACACGGGAATTTCAAATTTTAAAACCGCATATGCGCTGCTTGTTTTTCCATGTTTTTTTTGGGTGGTGTCCACTTTTCTGACCACCATCTTTGTGCACATACCCGCCTGTTGGAATCTTGCATTTTTTTAAGTTTTGAAATTTTGCCATGTATGACATTTTTGGTTTAACACTGTCATTTTTTCACCAAGTGTTGCCATCAATGCCAAAGGGGGGGATTATGAACCAGAAGATTATGAAGAATTTATTTATGTTCAACCGAGAAGTCCTACCGAGAAAACTCCTGAAGAAAATGAAGATAATGTCCAGTTACCAAGTGATGAAGAAGATCATACAGAGCCTACCGAGCCTATATTAGCCAAATATGTCAGAAGACATCATGCATCAAGTCAGATTATTGGAGATAAGGATGATCCAGTGATGACAAGGAATAAACTGAGACAAAACACATGTTTGTATCTGAATTTGAACCGAGAATAGTAAGAGAGGCATTTAACAGTGAAGATTGGGTAAATGCTATGACAGAAGAGATTGATCAAATCAAGAAGAATGACACATGGACACTTATCCCAAGACCAAAGGACAAAAATGTAATCAGTACAAAGTGGATTTTCAGAAACAAGCTAAATGAAAAAGGTGAGGTCATTAGAAACAAAGCAAGACTAGTTTGCAAAGGTTATGCTCAAGAAGAAGGAATAGATTATGGTGAGACTTTTGCACCTGTGGCTAAACTTGAGGGAGTAAGAACATTGTTGGCATATGCTGCTTTCAAAAATTTCAAGGTATATCAAATGGATGTTAAATCTGCATTTTTGAATGGTATACTAGAAGAAGAAGTTTGTATTGAACAACCTGAAGGATTTGTTGAAGACAAGAGTAAAGATCAGGTATGTAAATTAAACAAAGCTTTATATGGTCTGAAACAAGCACCTAGAGCATGGTATGAGAGACTGCACTCTTACTAATCAAGATTGGTTTTATAAGGACAAGTGAAAACAACAATATGTACATGAAGAATGATGAGGACAATGGAATACTGATCTCAACCATATTTGTTGATGATATTATTTTTTGTGGAAATGATTCCTTATGCAAGAACTTTAGAAATGAAATGTGCAAAGAATTTGAAATGTCACTAATCGATGAGATAAAATATTTTATAGGTTTACAGATACTACAAATGAAAGATGAGATTTTCATTACTCAATCCAAGTACATAAAGGAAATCTTGAAGAAATTTGAAATGGAGGATTCTAAACCAGTAAGTACTCCTATGACTACTAACTGTAAACTATCAAAGAATGATGAATTTGCATCTGTTGATGAGACACTTTATTGATCTATGATTGGGAAGTTGCAATATGTTGTGCATAGCAGACCGGATATAGCACATGCAGTAGGTATTGTTGCAAGATTCTCTGCAGATCCCAAGGAAAACCATATGACAGCAGTTAAGAGAATTTTCAGATACCTGAGAGGCACTGAAGATTATGGCTTAGTATATGAAAAGAGAAATGATTTTGATTTAAAAGTTTATACTGATGTTGATTGGGCAGGCAACATTGATGACAGGAAAAACACAAGTGGTGGAGCTTTCTTTTTAGGAGAAAGACTAGTGAGTTGGCTTAGTAAGAAACAAGGATGTATTTCACAGTCAACAACAGAAGCTGAATATGTTACTGCAACATTGAATTGCACAAATATAGCATGGATCAAACAATTGTTGGAAGGTATAAATGAGAATGTTACCGAGCCAATAACTATATTCTGTGATAATACTAGTGCCATTAACATTTCAAAGAATCCAGTAACGCACTCTAAGACAAAGCATATATCTATAAAGTATCATTATCTCAGAGAAGAAGTTCAAGAGAAGAAAGTTGTGCTAGAATATATCAGTTCAAAGGAGCAATTAGCAGACATCTTCACAAAGCCACTGCTAAGGGACACTTTTGAGTATCTCATAAGCAAGTTAGGGGTCCTACCCCTATCTTCTACTCACTGACAGAATTCAGTGAAAGCATCAATTCGATGAATCTACAGAATATTATGTGTGCATTGATGCTGCTTTACACACTTTAGAAGGTTTTCTAAAGTTGTGCAGGAAATAGTGAATAGAGACAAGTTGCTCTGACCGAGACTGAGATGATACACAGCAAGGCAAATCACTTCATAGGGGAAGAAATCATGATTTAGTTCTTTTACTTTTTGGCATTGTTGTCAAAGGGGAAGAAGACTAAATGGTTGAATGAATGAATGGTAAAGCCCTAAATGAAGAAGATAACAGAAGACTAATGACAGGGGAAGAAGATTACTGCAAAATGGAGAACACTAAATGCAAGACAACAGCTCAGAAGCCTAATGAAAAAGGGAGAAGACTTCAGAAGATTTTAATAGCTCAAGGATAACAGGAGAAGTCTTACAGCAATCTGAATCCCAATCAATTTGAATATCTTGTTGGTATTACCATTTAATTGTTGGTTTTGCCATCAATGCCAAAGGGGGAGATTTTTGGCATTTCAGTAGAAAGAAAGATTGTTGGCATTTCAATAGAAGGAGATTGTTGATATTCATTAAGGATATTGAGAAGGTTGTTGGAGATTATTTGATATAACTGAAAAAGGATGATAACTATTTTTATAACATTATTTTGTCATTGATGTCAAGAAATTGATTTTCTGATTTAGTATGATGTTGCCATATCTTGAGAAGATAGATTTGAAGAGAATTAAGATGTCAGTAAAAGACACAGAAAGAATGTGATAAGAAAGAGGAGGAATGAGATATTCAATGGGCAACTATTACCGAGTTAGACAATGATGATATCATGATGTTTAGAGTGTTTTGATATCCTACATATGTTGTTGATTGTAAGGTTAATACTATACTATGTCACCGAGCAAAGAACCTAGTCGGTAAACCCTAAGGTTATCGATATCGGTTAATGAAGGCGGAATGTCTACCGAGTAAAGTTTAGTATTTATCGAGTTGTAACCAAGTTATGATAGATCGCATTGGATGGATAAAAGCATTATTTAATGAAGGACAATGATTAGCTGGAGATGTATAAATGATTAGTATGTCGTGCATAAAGTTTGTTAAGAATCTATGGCAATGGAAGATCGGCAGGAAGATCTACAGCGCAGATTGAACTGCAATAACCTTGTGCAAGTTCCAAGAAAGGAATGCAAGTCCCTGGCAAGGTAAAACATTTTCAGATCGAAGGATACATTGAACCTGGTCAAGTTTGAAGATCTGATGGCTAAGATTGATCATGGGAAATGTGATCAAGGAGATTCAGCGATTAGCAATTATTTATAAATAAGGAATTGTTGATAAACAATGTATGCGGGCAAGTGTAAGCACAAGGATGCTACATAGTGATTACCGGGCACAGAAGCTTGAAGACTTGTTTGAATAATAGAGTAGAGAGCCCAGCAGAGGGACAAGATAAGTCCTATGACAAGATTGTTTTGAGCAAATAAGAATCTACTTTAGCATTTTAGATGTGAAGTTGCAGATATATTTTTATTACTGTTATTTTGTAAGTGACAGAAAATCTCTTAACCGAGTGGACTTAATAGTCTTATTTGTAAACCCTCTAGCAAGGTAACATTCTAAATGAGTGTTTGAAATCCTTTGACAAAGTCACTTCTAACAAAGTGAAGATCCTAATAGATCTGAGGGAAATCCCTTAACCGGGTCACATCTAGCAATGTGTTTGTAATCTTTAACAAGATTTGCTTTTAACCGAGCATACTCTAGAAGAGTATATTTCTTAGTGGGTCCAAAATCCCACAGTGGTTTTTCCCTATTTGGGTTTCCACGTTAAATCTGGTGTTACATGTGTTATGATGATTATGTGTTTATGAAGTTGCATGTTTAGCAATGTTTGGTTATATTGTTGAAGTATAAGTTACCGAGGTTGAATCTATTGATTTTATGGAAGATTAAGTTTGTATGATTCACCACCCCCCCCCCAATCTTGTTAGCTATTGACATCTGTACTTTACATTTAGTATCAAAACTTACAATTTTCATTGACCTAAAATAAGTTTTGAATATATTTATTTGTTATGTCCATCTAAAGTATAGGAAATGGATACGCATCTTAAAGCTAGTTTATCAAACCAAACAAAAGCCCATTTTCATGTAATATTTTTCATCAATAAAAGAGATATTTTGTATAAAATTATGAGCCCCTTATTGATATTGTTCATCATTTAATTATACAATTTCATTTAATAGGAATCTTATCTAAAGAACTTCTTGATACCAAATCTATTATAAGTTCAACTATAAATCTAGATTCCAACTCATCAAAAGAAAAGAAAAAGATAGATATAAATACATATAATATTATTTTTAATTTATATTATATTTATCTTAAAAAATTGCATTAACCACTCTACTTTGGAAACAAGGAGTTGTGTTTAATTTAAATGACATTATATTTCTTATATATATATTCAAACTCTTATCATGTCACATCAATTTTAACAATGAATCTTCCCAATAATAAATATATCAACAATAATATACATACTAATTTGTGTTGGTGTTGGAAATAAGCCACATCCAAAAGGACTATGGGCTGGTCCAAGAGGGGCCAGTAGCTCAGTGGTAGAGCACTCCAGCAGCATATGGAAGGTCCTAGATTCAAATCTTAACTGGTCCATGTCTCAACATGGTATCAAAAGATCCAAGAACAATTTTACTCTCATATATATATAATCCTACTTATTTACCCAAAATTTATCTTTTACAACTAAGAAACCTTCCCTATAACAAACTTTGCTGGATATATCTAAAGATGGTTTGAAATATTGAATATTCCCACTGAAAGGGAATAAAACACAAACACCCAAACACCAGTTCGAGTGAAAACAAGGAAGAAAAAATGAAAATCTTTCAAATCGGCCGTCTTTGAGAAAAGCAGATAGATTTTCCAATAGATAAGCATCATGACAAATCGGATTGTTTTTGCCATCAACAATGACCTTGAAAACTACAGACAGATCCAAATCCTTTCAAAGTAAAACAAAAACCAGCACAGCGTGGAGCCGGCAGGTAATGCTCAACGTGCCGGCTCTGCCTTGACGTAAAAAAAAACACAATTAAATATCATATTTTGGGAATTGAAATGATTTGCAGAGGAGAGGAGATTCAGAGGATATGCAGAGCATAAGAATATTTTGGGCTTTGAAATGATCTGCAAAGGATCTTCAAGCAATATAGAAGAGAAAAACAATATGATTTCAACTTCTGATGAATTTAGCGAAGTGGGTCTGAGCTTATCCCAGCCACATGTGCTGGCTGTAGATGACAGTGCTATAGATAGAAAAGTTATAGAAAAGCTGCTCAAAAACTCTTCTTACAAAGGTTGGAATCGATTACATTTTATGCTTTTCAGTTCATATTGAAAGAGTATTTGGGTGTTCTATTGAATGGTTAAAAGTTATTTTGAAACGCAGTAACAGCAGTTGATAGTGGAAGAAAAGCTCTGGAGTTCCTCGGATTATGTGATGACCACAATGTTGTAAATGAGAAAAATGTAGGCATCTATACAAATTTTCAAAACGTTTTGTTATTATCAATTCAGATTTTCACAATTCATAATTATATCATTTAACTGTTTTTTGATTCAATTGTGTAAACTTTTTTCATCAATGTTTTGGATCAATAATCCATCGCCATCTTATAATTATACATCTTTAGCACTCTATCATCCTTCTGATAATGGATAAAGAAATACGATTTTGATATAAAAAAATTTACACAATCTAATTAAAAAACAGCTAAATTATTTTGTGTGTATAGGAATTGAAGGTGAATATGATAATGACAGACTACTGTATGCCAGGAATGACAGGCTATGAATTGCTTAAGAGAATTAAGGTGATTCTTCTTGCTTAGACTCTACTGATTTTTTTCTTTTGCTTGTATGAAAATTGGGTTGTAGTTTTCCATAGCAGGAATCAAGACTGAAGGAGATTCCAGTGATTATCATGTCTTCTGAGAATGAGCCTTCCCGGATGAGCAGGTAATTAGAACATTAAAATATATCCTAACATTATAGCTGTTGGGTTTTTCACAGAGATTATGGTAATTGAAATAATTATAGACTCTATAATTGAGCAGATGTATGGACGAAGGAGCAGAAGAATTCATATTGAAGCCAGTGCAGATGTCAGATATAGAACGACTGAAAGAAGCATACAATTACAGCTCATATGTACATACATTTCAAAAAAATGTGAACTAAGTAGAGTTCTGTAAGAGACCTGCTACATCTTAAAAAGAAGAAGAATTATATTATGATGATGGATTATGTAGTATGATTTGAAAGGATGAATTAAACAGTAAAAAATTGATGATGGGTTATTTAGTATGGTTTGAAACATTTAATTATATGGTTTAACATGATTTTATTCAGAAAAATTAATGATGAATTCTGTAATATAATTTGACCACTGATGGATTATGTTGTATGATTTGAAACATCAATTAAATAGTTTAGCATGATTTTATCTATAAAAAAATTGATGATGAATTATGTAATATGATCTGAAAGGTTCAACTAAATAGTTTACCACAGCTTTATTTACAAAAATTGATGATAGATTATGTAGTATGATCTGAAAAGTCCAACTTAACAGCAAAAACTTGATGATGGATTATGTAGAATGGTTTGAAACATAGAATTAAATAGTTTAGTACATTTTATCTTCAAAAATTGATGATGAATTATGTAATCTGATATGAAAGGTTGAATTAAATAATTTAACACACTAATATTTACAAAAAGTGATGATAGATAATGTAGTATGATTTGTATTGTTGAATTTTAAATAGTTTAACAGAAAAATTGATGATGATTATATAATATAATCTAAACATCCAATTAAATAGTTCAACGCAGTTTCATTTAGAAAAATGATGGTAAATCATATAATCTGATCCCAAACCAATTATAATAAAGTATCTGTAATAAAAAAGATAATTTTCTATTTTTAATCTTCTTTTGCATTAGTCCTTTGTCTTAAGTATTGGATATGGAAAATCATACGCGGCAATTTGGGAGATCTGTCCTTTAATGTCTAACGTACATATGCTTCGATTTTTTTCTAGGGAAAACGTTACACATTTGCTTTAAGTTTTCCTCATAAATAATACAATTCCATGATTTCAATGATCTCTTTGATGACAGGATCTTGGCCGTTTTTGGTTTCTAATTTTTGTCTCTTTTAAAACATTATGCTTATTTATTGCTTTAGAATGATGTGATATAAGGATTGATAAGTTTAAGCAGAATTCAAGATTCTTTATCAATCTTTCTAGTTCAAACCTAAGACATCTCCATCATTTAGGTGCTCTCTATCTTATAATAAATAAGATATTGATGTAATATTCTCATTTCATTTTTATCATATAAGCACATTTTATATATATTATTTAAAAGGGTCATATTTAAAAAATAATGTAAATCATTTATTATTATATGACAAAGTGTGGGAGTTTATGTGGTTTTCGTAGCATAGTTTGTGAGTTTGTAGAGTATTAATAAATATTTTTTATTTTATTTTATTTTTAAACTATAAATTTATGTTTTTTGATAGTTCTTCTTTCATTAATATAATTAAAATATTTTTTTATTTTCATCAAATATCTTATATACAAGTTACGTTTTTATATCTCTTTATTATTTCTACTCTATCAATCAAGGATATTTTCAATACCTACATCTAACTCAAAATCAGATTTGATTGTCATCTCATACATTAAATCTTCAACACAGAAAACCTAGATGTTTTATAACAAATGTATCATTGTATAGAAAACTTTGATTTAAAAGCACTTAGATATCTCAACCTCCAAAACATTGCTACGCCAACTTTAATAATGAATTTTCCTAATAATAAATATCTCAACTATAGACCCGTTAATGGGTCTCGAAGGGTTAATCCTTTTGATTTACCAATGAAGATGTCTCTTTGGTGCCCTCCGGAACTGAGATGGGTAAAAATTAACTTTGATGGGGTATCTCGTGGAAATCCGGGACCTTCTAGTGTAGGTTGTGTTGCCAAGGATCACAATGTAAATGTCATTGCTAGGTGTAAGCAATGATTGAATCCGGATACCAACAACGAAGCCGAGGTGAAGGCAGCCTTCTTGGCAATTCAAATGGCTAGAAAGATAGGTGTGACAAAGGTCCACTTAGAAGGAGACTCCCAAATCATCACGCAGAAGCTCATAATTGAAAGCTTGATAGAGATATTCAATGGATCAAAAATCAACTCAATTTTTTTCAAAGCTACAAAGTGTCTCATGTTCTCTCATAGAAGATAATAAAGATGCTAATGAGTATGCCAACCAAGCATTTTACCTACAAGTGGGCAAATTAACCTTAGATTTTCTTCCTCCTAACGGTTATATTCTGGCATAATTCAAATTTGTTTGAATGATATGTTTGGGTGGCGAAACGGCTCATTATAGTTGAGTTACCCAAAGGATTTAGTGCAAGTCAGAGTTCATACGATGATAGCCCATGAAGGACTTGCGAAGAAACGGCAATATGCTCCAAATCTCTCGGGTTAGCTGGCAAAGATTTGGGGTCGACCATTTTTAAACAAGCTGACAACGCAACCATACACTTCTCGCGTGCAAAGCTTAAGCAATGTAAAGTCTTTAAACATTGCTATTTTTGAAGGGCTAAACGCAATAAATTTCTCTCGGGTCGTAATCGAGGATATTAATAAATATTGGCTTCCTATGCAAGCTAAAGTCCTCAAAGAAAGTGGAGATCGAAAGAAAGAACCTGATCAAAACTCTGTGAGTTTGCTCTTGACACGGTGACATCCAAACCCGACGAGAATGGAACCCAATTTCTCACTACAGGCTTTAAGACCAATAATGGCGTTTTGGGGTCAAATTTCGAATGAAAGGCTGGCAAACGTATTCCATTTTGAGGAAAAGGAATTCCTCACCCGAACCAAGATTGCCTCCAAGGATGAATATATACGGGCGCAAGTCAAATACTGCACTAATGCGGACATCGTGTTCATGTTCGCGGTATGGTGTTTTGAGTTGGAGGATAAGGAGCAAGTGGAATGTCTAGTGCGAGGTTGTGTTGAGGAGGAATGGTGTGAAGTTGTGTTGAGGAGGAATGGTGTGAAGGACTTGATAGCTTTCTAAGGATGACATAAGATGGGGTAAGTAAGTGCATAAAGATGGGGATCAAAAAAGGGTCTTAAGATGTCACTTTTTTTTTTAAAATTAGTAAAGTTCAAACTTCGATAAGAAAATGAAGATAGTTACACTCAAAATATGAGGATATAAGAACCAGAGTTGTAGTGCTCCAAGTCTACTTTCTAAACCACTAATTTTTTTTTTAAAATGGTGGAGATTAAGGGTTTCAAAAAAGGGGAGCACACAAAGTGGTGCTATTTTTTTTTTTTTTAAATTACATAGTATTTGGTGTGCTCCTTCTAAAATGTCAACTTTTTTTTGGAATTTTTAAAATCACTCTGGTGAGAAATTAGCTAACACCATGTAGTTTATGCCAGATTTTTCGACTAGTTTTTTAATGAATATATGATTTTTTACCAATTTTCTAAGTGGACACTATTTTTTAATGAAATTTGAGCGTGCTCCTACTAAAAATTTGTGAAAACTAATCAAAAATTAAAAAATTAAATTGTGTAGAATGGAGTCTAGTTTCTAAAAATTTATTTTTTTTTCGAAATTGGATAAACAAGTAAAAATCTATAGCCGAAGTACAACATGTTGGTTTTTGACAAAAATCAGACACTAACAAAAGAAATTATGGATGAAGACCTTAACATTATCAAAATTTGAAAAGAATTATATGATTAGATAGCTAAGAGAGAACATGACGATTGTATGGTGTTTTTTTTATTTCATTGAAACATGTGCAAACCTAACAAAGAGCACAAACAAAAAAGTAAGAAAATTTTCAATACTTGCTCGAAAACACGTCTCGAGCTTGAGAAAGGCGTCCAAGCCTTTGGGTTGGATGCCCAAGGCAAATCCAAGCCTTTGGCTTGGTTTTTACCAAGGCACCACATTTGGCACATGACAAATGAAAAAAAAATTAAAAATTCACTTGGCGTGCGCCTTATTTGGTGCACGCCAAATGGATTTCATAGCAATTTTTCATGTTAGGAAGCACAAAGTGTTCTCTCTCTTGGAATATACACATAAAATATAACATATAAGTATAAGTCACATTTCTTATACTTTAATTTGTATTTTATGTATATATTATCAAGATGTTTAAGAGTGGTTCCAAATTTCAAGGAGTTATAATGTAGATTGTAGTTTGTTGAGTATTCATATAAATTTCAAACAACCAAATTTCAGTAATCAGCATGCTTGTATCAGCATTATCTCTCTGGTCTCTTCCTTGCATTCCCCCTCTCTCTTCCTTAACCCCTACCTCTATCTCTCTCTTATGTCTCTCCCTCTCTACTTCGTTCCCTCTCACATGTATCTCTCCCTCTCTTTCCCATCTCCCTCACCCTCTCTCTCTCTTTCATCTATCCCTGTCTTTCCCTCTTTCACTTGGGCTCTCTCTCTCTCAAGTATCTATATCTCTCACTCTCTCCCATTATCTCCCTCTTCCTCCCCCTTCCTTTCTCTTCCTCTCTCAAGTCTTTCTTTCCCTCTTTCTCTCTTTCTCTTTCTCTCCCTCTTGCTCCCTTTCTCTTTCTCTCAAGTCTATCTCCTCTCTATCAAGTCTCTCGCTCTCAACCTTT
Organism: Cryptomeria japonica; assembly: GCF_030272615.1. NCBI lineage: Eukaryota > Viridiplantae > Streptophyta > Pinopsida > Cupressales > Cupressaceae > Cryptomeria > Cryptomeria japonica. Next base: position 593,221,170 of record NC_081410.1, read on the forward strand.
ATCTATCTATATATGGTGCAAACGAGGGAAGGAAAACACTTCACCATATCAATTCAAGTGGTTTCAATCTACTCTCCAAGAAAAAAACCCTCATCTTGCTTATCATCCACTATTCCACCTTGTAGGCCTTGTAGCCCTCTAAATAAAGACAGTCCTAAATAAATTTTGACTCAAACCTTGTCCTCACAAATTGATACCAGATTTAGATACCCTTTATTGATTTTGTAAACATACTCCAAGATGAGTATAGGGTCTTTTGAAATGGATTGGTCAAAAACTTGGTTTTCTCTCTGCAAATAGGCTTAATTAGGCCACTTTTTCAAAGCAACCACCCACAAAACACTTCACCAATTGCTACAACCTGCTCAGATCTTCCCCACATGCCTAAAATATACCAAATCAACAATTTTTGTATAGGAAACACACACTAAATCACCAAGTTACAAAACCCTTGCCTTACGCCTTCCTAGGCTTGCACGATAGGGTTTTTAGGGAAGTACTATATCCAACCCCTTACAATTTTTCCCAAAACCTCAAAAATATTCAAATAGGTCTTCACTACCCCTTCAATCATTCATATGGTCACTCCCAATGTTGTTTTTCCCAATCCCAACTTCTAAACCTCTTATTTGCTTACAAAACAAGCCAAAATTGTCTAGGGCATCATCATATTGCCCCCAAACCTCATCCAACATGCCTAAAACCTTTTAAATCATCAATTAAACCCTTTAAACATTCAAAATACCAATTTTAAATTGTTTTCAATGGTAAAAAGAGGAGACATCACATATTTTGCATACAAACCCCCAAAACCCTATGTTCAGGACAATTTTTAGAAATGGGCTTGGTTGACCCCTTAAAAGGCACTATAAAAATTACTAATAAAAATAAAGTTTTTCCACAACATAAATATATTTCCATCCATCCAAGTCTAATATTTGTACAAGTTCATTCATGGCCACACTAACACATTTTCTGACTGCAAATTTTGGAAAACATTTTCAGAACTGGTTGCCTTTACCAAAATGGGTATATCTTACTCAATTCTTAATGAAAAATGCTCAAACCAAAGCCAAAAGAGCTTAACTCATCCCTATACCAATTCCAATTTATAAAATTCTACAATAATTTCATACCAGATCGTATAAGAGTATGGAGCAGCAAAAAAACAGTGGAAAACACAAAAACCAATAAATTATTTCATTAATTTCTTCTCTCCATACTTCCAACCCCCCATTGGTCAATGAAATACAATTATTTAAAGATTTCTCAACTTCCCAAACTGAATACAACTAATTTTTAAACTTTCTAAGCAAATATGACCCTTCATCTTCCTTATTTTTTGCAATTTTGACAACATAAATGACAACTTTTACAAAATTGTTTGCAACTTTTTCCAATATGACCAATATGACCTCAAAACATAACAAAATGGTCTCAAAATTACATTATTACATTTGAAAAGAATCAAAACACATAAAACCTATTAAAAGACCAAAATATCCTGTATTAGCCAAATAAGCTTGGTGCCCCTGCACCAATATCTCTCTCCTCCTCTCTCAGGTGTCTCTCTCTCTCATTCTTTCTCTCTCTTTACCTCTAACTCTATTTCCCTCTCATCGTATTGTTCCCTCTCTTTATATATCTCTGTAACTCTCTCTCTCTCTCTCTCTCTCTCTCTCTCTCTCTCTCTCTCTCTCTCTCTCTCTCTCTCTCTCTCTCTCTATCTCTTAAGTCTCTCCCTCTCAGCCTTTATCTCTCTATCTCACTCTCCTCCTCTCTCAAGTGTATCTCTCTCTCATTCTCTCCCTCTATCCTCTCCCTCCCTCTCTCCCTTTCTCATTATATCTATTCCTCCATCTCTCCCTCTATTCACCTCTCTCTCTAGTATCTTGTAATATCCTTCCATCCCTTCCTCTCACTCAGGATCTACTTATCTCTCACTCTCTATCTCTCTCACCATCCCTCCCTCCACCTCTTAGGTATCTCTCTCACCTTCCCTCCATCCACGTCTTAGGTCTCTCCCTCTCTCTCACAATCCCACCATCCACCTCTTAGGTCTCTCTCTCTCTCTCTCTCTCTCTCTCTCTCTCTCTCTCTCTCTCTCTCTCTCTCTCTCTCTCTCTCTCTCTCTCTCTCTCCCCCCCTATTTATCCCTTAAGTATCTCCATATTAGCCTATATCTCTCTATCTCACTCTCCTCCTCTCTCAGGTGTGTCTCTCTCATTCTCTCCCTCTCACTCCCCCCCTCTCTCCCTTTCTCATTATCTCTCCCTCTCTCTTCCTCCTTCCTACCTCTTTAGGGTCATATGGTGTCCTAAGGGGCAACACATGTATTCGAACACCATATGATCCCTTAGGAAACCATATGACCCATTAGGATATCATATTGTCTTAAGGAGTCATATGTTGTCCTAAGGGATCATATGGTGTCTTGAGGGGTCAAAGGTGTTGTTAGGGGTCATATGGGGTCCTAAGGGTTGAGGCATGTGTTAGAACACCATATGATCCCTTAGGACACCATATAATTAGTTAAGACACCATATGACCCATTAGGACATCATATTGTCCTAAGGGGTCATATGGTGTCATAAGGGGTCCTGAGGGTCCATGCATGTGTTAGACCACCATATAACCCCTTAGGACACCATATGGACATCATGTGGTTCTAAGGGGTCATATGATGTCCTAAGGGGACATATGGTGTCCTTGAGGCCCACACATGTGTTACAACACCATATGACCCCTTAGGGACACAACACGTCCCCTTATGAAACTGTAAAGTGGAAAATCGAACCCTAGATGTTCCCCCACTCCATGGAGAGAGAAGGAGGTCACTAGGGTTGACAGTTTTCACTTAGGAGAGACTTTACATTCAAAAGAGGGGTTGAAACTCACAAGATCCAATCCCACACAATGCAAGATTGAATTCTAAATGAGTTTCAAGGGTTAAGACATCAAGGATGCCCTCTTTTGTAAAGAATGTAGATAGAAGGGTTGAACTAGGAGTGCATGTAAAGTAAGAAATATTCGCTTGTAGATGGAGATAGGGACATGGGATGAAGCTACAGATCTGAAATTAGTAGTAAAATGTCAAGACGATGTTGTCCTGCAAATTTGAGCGAAAGTTGACGGGACGATGGCGCCCAGAGTGCACACGGTCCTCCGAAAAATCCGCAAAATGAAGGGGGATCTGTTTGTCTCTGCACAAGGATTCCAGATCTTCAATTACAGCCGCGTACCTGCAACCTACACACAAAAAAGAGAGGACTATTGGGGGGTTAGGGATTAGGGGTTTGCCTTTAGGTCAAACCACGGTTTTGGAATTAACCAAGAAATCAGAATGTTGTAAATGTAAGCGTTTGTAATGTAATCAAGTACTGATACCTTGTTGTAAGAATGTTTGTATTCTTACATGCAAAGGTGTAATGATGTTGTATGTTATATGTTGTAAGTGATATCCTCTTCAATGGTTGAATCCTTGTCTTGAATGCAACACCTAGCCTTGAATGGAGACTTAGAATGCTAAATTGCTTGAAGGAATGCTTGAATGTTTGAATGTTTGCCTAGCGCTTCCGCCTCTTGCACACATATGTTTTTCTCTTTTCCTACCTTTCTACCCACCCTTTCTGGGAGGGGAAATGTAGTTTATATACTTGTCAATTAGGGTTAGGAGACTGATTTTTTTGACCTTAGGCCGACCTAGGAACATTATTTTCCAAATTGCAAACTTAAAGACCCGATGCCCAACAAGAGACCGGCCCCAAAATAGGGCCAGGGACCAAGGCGCTGGGCACCACGGTCTTGAGGGACCAGGGCGCTAGGCGCCATGGTCCTGAAGGACCAAGGCGCTGGGTGCCATGGTCCCACCTCCCGGGACAACGGGGTGCAAGGAGGATCAGGCCAAGGTGCAGAAATATGCAGTTTTTGATGTCGCAAGCAGGTTTCGGGGTCTCCATTCAGGTTCAACGTTGCGCCGCCATCGTGAAGACCCAAATGCAGTCGAAATTGCAAGTGTCACAATTTTAGGACGCTACATTTAGCCCCCACTTTAGCTGGAGTATAAGCGTACGCCCATACTTCCGATAAAGTACAAGGAAACAACATTGAAAAATTTTCACCACGTCAAGGAGGCAAGATACACCAAGCCCCCAGTGGACTAAGAATCTTACGACTTCGATTGATAAAGTAAAAGGGAAGATTACAGGGGAGAACCATGACTGTCAGTAGTAAGGTTCCCTCACTATGAGTCATGCAAGAAAAATACCAAAAATTTTCAAGGCAAAGCTAAATTCGCCAAGAAATTTTCAAGTATCTTGAAGAGATATGAATGGAGTGTATGCCCCCCTACGTTAAAGCGATCGCACACGCCTTATCGGGGGTGATTTCTTTAAGGTAGTGATACATATAAGAAATGAGAAGGGAAAGGAGCACGTTATCACAAGGATTTAGCCCCCAAGTGTGAGATAAGCCCAAGGATAATAGACACAAAACACAAAGCACGAGGTGACTTCTCTTTCCTTGGGGTTAGTATGTTGTATGATAATTCATGTATATCATATGTATGTATGCATAATTGTTCTTCATTCCCCAATCAAGGAAGGTCACCTAGAAGAAGGGAACACATGTGTCTTTTGAGTCAACATGAGAGAGACCAAAAGAGATCTCAATGCTTTGCATCATCCTCAAGTAGACAACACTAAGGACAACAAATAGAAGAATGAGAATAACACATAGAAGAAGTAACAAAAGAGATCAAGAGAGGAGGAGAGAGTCTGCTATGCTAATGAAACTAGTCCAGCACGTCATCCACCCCCCGATCTTGTTGATCAATATTTCGGGAAGGTAGGAAACATGCTAGAGGAGGAACATCCAACATAGCAGATGGAGCTATCACAAGATCCAAACAAGGGCTATGTTCATGTTCCATGCCACGTTGTTCTTGTCTAGGAGCTAGGATAAGTGCTTTAGAAAATTCGTTAGATAAATGGTTATCAACATCAACATATTCATATTCACTATCAGAAGAAAGAGGAGTAACATTTTCATCATGAATAACATTTTCATCTATATCATCATCAAGATTTATAAAAATAGGATCTTTAACTCGCACAGGATCAAGACCATCATGCATCTTATGTTTAGGAGATTTTGGCTCAATTTTCGGCTGAGGAGAAAATGGAATAATACTAGCTGAAGGTGTTTTTGGGGATTGCAAAGTTTGAGAAGCAGCTGCACGAGCTCTAAGACGACGCTTTCGTCGGTGTTCACGCGCAGAATGATTTCATCTAGTCTTAGTAGGAAGTTGAGAAGATTGAGGAGGAGGAATGTTCTCATCCTTATCACTTGGGTGTTTAGGTTGTGGTCTCTTAGGTTGAATAATAGGAGAAGAGGAAGGTCTCTTCTCTCTATAAGAGGAAGGAGGAGGAACTGCTCCAAATAAAGGAGGAATATTTGGTTTAGGAAGGAGACCAAGTCCATCATGACGAGGAGGTATAGGTCTACCTTTAGAAAGTTTATTAGTCATAGACATAGTCACATCCATAGGGATGGGTTGGGAATCTTCTTGAGGAAAGACATTAGTTTTATCTTTCAAAGGAAGAACTTTCTTCTCAAGAATGATAGGAATATCAAGTTTGGGTGTTCTAGGTTCACTTAGAGATAGGATCATATCTTTTTTCCACTTTTGATAAGATTTGAAAATATGATCACTTCGCGGTGGGAGAGATTGAAATTGTTTAGGCCAAAAATAATCAATAGGAACGCTAGAAGTTCTTTCAGCTGGTTTAAAGAGACTATGATTGACAATAACAACTTCACCATTATGGGGAAATTTCAAACACTTGTGAATAGGAGAAGCAATAGCTTTCATGGAAGATAGCCAAGGATAGCCTAGCTTCACACGAAATTGTTCGGATGATGGAATAATAGAAAAGTCCACATCAAGGGGTTTGTTATGGACCTCAATAGGTAATGTAATAGAACCAATTGTAGGAGAAGAAAATGCATCAAATAAGTTCACAACCACATTTTTTTTGTCATAGATCACTTGATTCAATTGCAAAGTAAAAAGAAATTCTTCAGTAATGACATTAACCATACAAGAAGGATCAATAAGCACTCCACGGCAAGGTGTATTCTTGACTTTTGCAACTATATATAAAGGACCATCAAGTGCCCTGATAGTTTCACTGGAATCAAATGTGATCGAAGGCTCTTTAGGGATTTTCTGCTGCTCTACAAAGTTAATCACATTCGGAGTCATATACACAAGACTATCAGGTGAGAAAGAGGAATCATTAGTCTCAATCACATTAGAGGTATGAGAAGGTAATGGATCACTAAAAATCTTAAGATTTTGGTTAGGAGGAGCTACAGATGTGTTGCCTTTATCATTCACACCTGAAACAGAGATAGTATTATTATCAATCAAATCTTGAATTTTACCCTTTAAAGCAAAACATTTTTCAGTATCATGCCCGGGTTGATGATGAAATTGACAAAAAGATTTGTTATCAAAATAGGGTGAATTAATCTTTGTAGGATCTATTTGCTTTATAGGAGGGAGGGTAAGCACATTTTGTTCCAACAACTTATTCATAATACTATGCAATGATTCATTCAAAGGAGGAAACTTTCTTTCTTTCTTGAAAAACTTAGAAATAGGAGGCACACCTGATGCTACATTCACATTGTTGTTGATGATGTTTTCATTGAACTTAATGAACTCCCTATTCGGTTTAAACATCCCAAGTGGTTGTTGACTACTATCACCCTTATCACTCGGAGCCATAAGATTTGCTTGTTCCATTTGACTCACAGTCAGTTGATAATTGTGAAGAGTTGCGCACAACTGTTGGAAAGAAGTAAACTCAAAAAACAGAAGTTTTTCTCTAATATCTTTTTGTAAATTAGAAATAAATATTCTTTGAATATCATTGTCAGGTACTGGACAAGAAATTTGAGCATACAAATGCTTATATCTACCAATGAAATCGGTCACTTTTTCTTTAACACCTTGTTTACAATGCATTAAATCAATCAAAGCAACTTTAGGACTTATATTGTTTTGAAATTGTTGAATAAAAGCATTTGCAAGTTGTTCGAAAGAAGTAATAGAATAAGAAGGTAACGAGCAATACCATTGTAGAGCCTTATCTCTTAATGTTCTAGTAAACAGTTTTGCAAGCAACCTTTGGTCATGAGCAAAATCGGTACATATTGTTTGAAAGGTCTTAACATGTGTTAGAGGATCACCCTTACCATTATAAAGCTCCAATTGCGGGATTTCAACATGCTTAGGGGGGATAGCTCAAACAATGTCAAGAGAAAGTGGGCTCGCAACATCAAATGTGGGCACACTAGACTTAGATTGATTCATAGAGGCAATTTGTTGCTGTAAAGAAGAGACAGTTTGTGCAAGATTGTTAATGGTCGCTTCAGTCAAAGAGTTCATATTAGACGTGTTAGATTGTGATGGAGGTATTATGTTATGAAAAGAAGGTATTGATTAAGAGTAAGGTGGTGGGACACTATGATAGTTAGTCATAGGAGATGATTGGAAAGAAGGAACACTACAAGGAGGAATGGAAGGGTTAAATGAATTGCCCCCTTGCGTCATGTTCATTTGTGGAGATGTAATAGGAACACTCATTGAAGGAATGAATGAAGAAGTAGGATTGCCCCCATGACTGGTGATCATAGGTGGAATGTTTTGTATTGAAGTAGTCATTATGTTTGATGTAAAAGTAGGTATACTAGCAATAGAAGTTGTCAAAGGAATAGAATGATTGTCTTGAGTAGGAGGTTGTGTATAACCTAAAGTTTCGGCACAACTCTTCATAGGCATCACATTTGAATCCACAATGTGTGCAATACCACGCAAAATATCAATTTCATTCTTATCACTTTGAACCATACGTTTTAGACCCTTAATCAATGAAAGAGCTTCACTATCGGGGTATTCTTGAGACATCCATTGCTGAAAATCATCAAATTGGTTATCCAATTTTGAAAGTTGTTCTACAGAAACCTCATGGAGAGCTTCTTCATCATTAAGAGGATTAGAGGAATTACCCATGTCCTCGTTAAAAAGGCCATTCAAATTAGGTTCCATCTCCTCGGTAATCAAACCTTGGAAAGACTTAATTCTAAGGCTTCGTCTAACGGGAATAGTATAAGTAGGGCTTATTGTTGTAAAACTCATGCACTAAAGAGAGAGAGAAGATTTTGAATTTAGAAGTAGTGAATTTCAATAAAATCAGCCAATCTCCTAGATTTAAGCTGTTAAATGCAATCAGGACAATCTCCCGAAATTTCAAAAAAAATGTCGAGGACCGTGGCGAACGGAGTGCACACGGTCCTCGCAACTTTTTTCGAAATTTTCAGGGATGAAAGTAATGATGATTTTGAAGCTAATCTGAAAAAATTGAGTGATTTTAAGATCTATAGATAGGCCAAATTAAAGTTGCAATCTCAAAATTGAACCCTACCAAGATTGTTGAAAAATGCAAAATTTGAATTTTGAAAAAGGGAGGGAAACTGAAATTTTGAATTTTATGATTTTAGAGGGAATACTGAAAGCAATGCAAGCTTTGAAATTTAAAAGTTGACTCAATTTCATGCAAAAATTCAAATTTGAAAGCGGAAATCAAAGTTGTTGCAATTAAACACTTAATTTCAAAAGTCACAAATTGCAAGAATTTGAATAAAGCACTGAAATTTCGAATGAATGCCAACACACTTTTCAGATTTAGGACTGTAAGAAACACAATTTTGACATGAAATTTCAATTTCAACAATTTTTGAATGATTATAAGCCTTAATCCAAGCAATCACTAGACCAATTTTGACTTTAATTTTGAAAGTGTTAGAATTAATGAAATTAGCCAAGATTCTGGATTTTAGCAGAAAAATACAGTAAGATCTAGCTCCCAAAATTTCAGAAAAAATGTCAGGGACGATGGCACTCGGGGTGCACACAGTCCTCGCAACTTTTTTCAAAATTTTCAGGGATGAGAGATATTATGATTTTGTTGCAGAATCCAAAGTTACAGCCGATTTGGAGGTGTTTTGATCAGTGAAATCATCGGTCAAAGGTTGAATCAAGAGGGTTTTAAAAATTAGGGTTTTGACACTTAACCACTTAATTTTTAGAATTAAAGCACAAATATGATTTGACAATTTGCAATAGAAGGGTAGATCTTAAACAAGCATTAACAATTAAACATTTCACAAGCTCAATTACTAAAAAGAAAATTTAGGGTTTTTATGCAACTAACCTCTAAAATTTGCAAAAGATCAAACATGGAAATGTAATTAAGGAAGCAAAATTTTCAGATTTAACCATGAATAATCAGAATTAGGATGTTCACGTCAGGTTCACCAAAATGTAAAGCGGAAAATCGAACCCTAGATGTTCCCCCCACTCCATGGAGAGAGAAAGGAGGTCACTAGGGTTGACGGTTTTCACTTAGGAGAGACTTTACATTCAAAAGAGGGGTTGAAACTCACAAGATCCAATCCCACACAATGAAAGATTGAATTCTAAATGAGTTTCAAGGGTTAAGACATCAAGGATACCCTCTTTTGTAAAGAATGTAGATAGAAGGGTTGAACTAGGAGTGCATGTAAAGTAAGAAAGATTCACTTGTAGACGGAGATAGGGACACGGGATGAAGCTACGGACCTGAAATTAGCAGTAAAATGTTGAGACGATGTTGTCCTGCAAATTTGAACGAAAGTTGACGGGACGATGGCGCCCGGAGTGCACACGGTCCTCTGAAAAATCCGCGAAACGAAGGGGGATCTGTTCGTCTCTGCACAAGGATTCCAGATCTTCAATTACAGCCGCGTACCTGCAACCTACACACAGAAAAGAGAGGACGATTGGGGGGTTAGGGATTAGGGGTTTGCCTTTAGGTCAAACCCCGATTTTGGAATTAACCAAGAAATGAGAATGTTGTAAATGTAAGTGTTTGTAATGTAATCAAGTACTGATACCTTGTTGTAAGAATGTTTGTATTCTTACATGCAAAGGTGTAATGATGTTGTATGTTATATGTTGTAAGTGATCTCCTCTTCAATGGTTGAATCCTTGTCTTGAATGCAACACCTAGCCTTGAATGGAGACTTAGAATGCTCAATTGCTTGAAGGAATGCTTGAATGCTTGAATGCTTGAATGTTTGCCTAGCGCTTTCGCCTCTTGCACACATATGTTTTTCTCTTTTCCTACCTTTCTACCCACCCTTTCTAGGAGGGGAAATGTAGTTTATATACTTGTCAATTAGGGTTAGGAGACTGATTTTTCCGACCTTCGGCCGACCTAGGAACATTATTTTCCAAATTGCAAACTTAAAGACCCGATACCCAACAAGAGATCGGGCCCAAAATAGGGCCAGGGACCAGGGCACTGGGCGCCATGGTCCCACCTCCCGGGACAGCAGGGTGCAAGGAGGATCAGGCCAAGGTGCAGAAATATGCAGTTTTTGATGTTGCAAGCAGGTTTCAGGGTCTCCATTCAGGTTCAACGTTGCATCGCCATCGTGAAGACCCAAATGCAGTCGAAATTGCAAGTGTCGCAATTTTAGGACGCTACAGAAACCATATGACACATTAGGACATCATATTGTCCTAATGGGTCATATGGTGTCATAAGGGGTCATATGGTATCCTGAGGGGGAACATTGTGTCGTTAGGGGTCATATGGAGTCTTAAGGGCCCATGCATGTGTTAAAACACCATGTGACCCCTTAAGACACCTTCTAGACATCATATGGTGTGCTAAGGTGTCATATGGTGTCATAAGGGGTCATATGGTGTCGTTAGAGGTCATATGGGGTCCTAAGGACACACACATGTGTTAGAACACCATATGACCCCTTAGGACACCATATGACCCATTTGAGCATCATATTGTCCTAAGGACCCAATAGGATGTTAAAACGGGTCATATGGTGTCCTCAAGGGTCATATGGTGTCATAAGGGGTCATATCGTGTACTAGGATGTTAAAAGGGGTCATATGGTGTCCTCAAGGGTCATATGGTGTCCTAAGGGGTCATATGGGCTCCTAAGGGGCCAAGCATGTGTTAGAAGACCATGTGACCTCTTAGGACACCATATGACCCCTTAAGACACCATATGACCCATTAGGACATCATATTGTCCTAAGGGGTCATATGGTGTCATGAGGGGTCACATGGTGTCGTTAGGTGTCATAAGAGGTTTTGAGAGGCCAAACATGTGTTAGAACACCATATGACCCCGTAGGACACCATTAGGACATCATATTATCCTAAGGGGTCATATGTTTTCCTAAGCGGTCATATGGTATTGTTAGCAGTTATATGGGGTCCTAAGGGGCCAAGCATGTGTTAGAACACCATATGACCCATTAGGACATCATATTGTCCTAAGGGGTCATATGGTGTCATGGGGTCACATGGTGTCGTTAGGGGTCATAAGGGGTCTTGAGGGCCCATGCATGTGTTAGAAGACCATATGACCCATTAGGACACCATTAGGATATCATATTGTCCTAAGGGGTCACATGGTGTCCTTAGGGGTCATATGGTGTTCTTAGGGGTCATATGGGGTCATAAGGGGCCAGGCATGTGTTAGAACACCATATGACCCCATAGGACATCATATGACACCTCAAGATACCATATGACTCATTAGGGCATCATATGGTGTCATGAGGGGTCACATGGTGTCATTTGGGGTCATAAGGGGTCCTAAGGGGCCATGCATGTGTTAGAACACCATATGACCCCTTAGGATGCCATATGTCCCCTTATGACACCATATGACCCATTAAGACATCTTATTGCCCTAAGGGGTCATATAGTGTCATAAGGGGTCTTGTCGTGTAATAGGATGTTAAAAGAGATCATATGGTGTTCTCAGGTATCATATGGTATCCTAAGGGGTCATATGGTGTCATTGGGGGTCATATGGGGTCCTAAGAGCCCATGAATGTGTTAGAACATCATATGACCCCTTAGGACACCATACAACCCCTTAAGACATCATAAGACTCAATAGGACATCATATTATTCTAAGGGGTCATATGGTGTCATAAGGGGTCATGTCATGTACTAGGATGTTAAATGGGGTCAAATGGTGTCCTTAGGGGTCATATGGTGTCGTTAGGGGTCATATAGGGTCCTAAGGGCCCACACATGTGTTAGAACATTGTATGACCCATTAGGACATAATATTGTCCTAAGGGGTTATATGTTGTCCTAAGGGGTCATATTGTGTCTTGATGGGTCATATGGTGTTTTTAGGGGTCATATGGGTTCCTAAGGGTCCAGGCATGTTTTAGAACACCATATGACCCCTTAGGACACGATATGACCCCTTAAGACACCATATGACCCATTAGGACATCATATTGTCCTAAGGGGTCATATGGTGTCATAAGGAGTCACATGGTGTCGTTAGGGGTCATATGGGTTCCTAAGGGGCCACGCATTTGTTAGAACACCATATAACCCCTTAGAATATTATATGGACATCGTATGGTCCTAAGGGATCATGTGGGGTCCTAAGGGATCACATATGTGTTAGAACACCATATGACCCCTTAGGACACCATATGACCCATTAAGACATCATATTGTCCTAAGGGGTCATGTCATGTACTAGGATGTTAAAAAGGGTCATATGGTGTCCTCAAGGGTCATATGGTGTTGTTAGGGGGTCATATGGGGTCATAAGTGCCCACACATGTGTTCAAACACCATATAGCTCATTAGGACACAATATGACCCCTTAGGACACCATATGACCCATTAGGACATCATATTGTCCTAAGGGGTCATCTGGTGTCATAAGGGGTCACATGGTGTCATTATTGGTCATATGGGGTTCTAAGGGGCCACACGCGTGTTAGAGCACCGTATGACCCCTTAGGATACCATATGGTCCTAAGGGATCATATGGTGTCCTAAGGGGTCATATGGTGTCGTTAGAGGTGATATGGATCCTAAGGGCCCACACATGTGTTAGAACACCATATGACCCCTTACGACACCATATGACCCCTTAGGACATCATATTGCCATAAATGGTCATATGGTGTGATAAGGGGTCATATGGTTCCCGAGGGGTCATATGGGGTCCGAAGGGGCCACACATGTGTTAGAACACCATATGACCCCTGAGAACACCATATGGACATCATATGGTCCTAAGGGATCATATGGTGTCCTAAGGGGTCATATGGTGTTCTAAGGGGTCATATGGTGTCGTTAAGTGTCATATGGGGTCCTAAGGGCCCACACGTGTGTTAGAACACCATATGACCCCTTAGGACACCATATGACCCCTTAGGACATCATATTGTCCTAAGGGGTCATATGGCATCATGAGGGGTCATATCATGTACTTTGATGTTAAAAGGGGTCATATGGTGTCCTCAGGGGTCATATGGTGTCCTAAGGGGTCATATGGTGTTGTTAGGGGTCTCTATGTCTCCCCCACTCCCTCTCACTCTTCCCCTCTCTCAAATGTCTCTATCTCATTCTTTCCCTCTCTCCCTCCCCATCCCTTTCTCTTTCTCTCTCTTTCCCTCTCTCCCTCCTAGTCTCTCTCTCTCAGGTGTGTCTGTCCCATTTTGTCCTCTCTCTCTCTCTCTCTCTCTCTCTCTCTCTCTCTCTCTCTCTCTCTCTCTCTCTCTCTCTCTCTCTCTCTCTCTCTCTCTCTCTCTCTCTCTCTCTCACACACACACACACAGATGTCTATGCTCACACACACACACACAAATGTCTATGTACCATTTTGTCCGTTCTCTTCCTCCCCCTCCCTTTCTCTTTCTCTCTCAAGTCTATCTCTCTTTCCCTCTAAATCTCTTACTCTCTCAAGCCTCTCTCTTTCCCTCTAACTTTTTTTCTCTCTGAAGTCTCTCTCTCTTTTCCTCTAACACTTTTTCCCTCTCTCCTTCCCAATCCTCTTCTCCCTCTTGCCCTCTATCTTTATTTCTCTCTCCCATTCTCTCCATTATTTCCCTCTCTCCCTCCCCATCCCTTCTCTTTTTCTCTCAATTCTCTTTCCCTCTAACTCTCTTTCCCTCTCTCCCTCCCAATCCCCCTCTCTCTCCCTCCCAATCCCCCCGCTTTCTCTCTCTCTCATTAACCCCTCTTCCTCTCCTCTCTCTCTTTCTCTCTTAGGTCTCTCCCTCTCTTTTCATCAGCCCTCCCTCCATCCATCTCTCTCTCTCTCTCTCTCTCTCTCTCTCTCTCTCTCTCTCTCTCTCTCTCTCTCTCTCTCTCTCTCTCTCTCTCTCTCTCTCTCTCTCTCTCTCTCTCTCTCTCTATGATCTCTCCCTCTCTTTCCATCCATTCCTCCCTCTCTCCCTTATATATTCCTCTCTTTTCATGAACCCCTTCCTTCCTCCTTCCATCTCTCCCACTTAATCTCTCTCTCTTAGGTCTCTCCCTCAACCCATTCCTCTCTCTCTCCACACCCCTCCCTCCCTCAAACCCTACCTTCCTCCCTCTCTCTCTCTCTTACTTGGGCTCTCTCTTTGGTCTCTCCCTCTCTTTTCATCAACCCCCCCTCTCTCTCTCTCTCTCTTAAGTATATCCCTCTCTTTTCATCAACCCCTACCTCCCTCCCTCCATCTCTCTCACTTGGGCTCTCTCTTTTCCTCAACCCCTCCCTCCCTCTCCCACTTAATCTCTCTCGCTCTAATCTCTACCTCTCTTTATAATCCTTCCTCCCTATCTCCCTAATATATCCCTCTTTCCATCAACCTCTCCCTTCCTCCCTCCATCTCTCCCACTTTATCTCTCTCTCTCTCTCTTTGGTCTCTCCTTCAACCCATTACTTCCTCCCTCCCTCTCTCTTTCACTTTGACTCTCTCTTTGTCACTCGCTTAAGATCTCTCTATCCTTGGTATTTTCCTTTCTTTCCATCAATCACTCCCTTCCTCCCTCCATCTCTCTCACTTTCTCTCTAGTCTCTCTCCTTGGTATTTTATTTTCCTTGCATCAACTATAGAGAGGGAGAGAGAGAGAGGTGAAGAGAGGGAGGGAGGGAGGGAGAGAGGGAGAGGGAGGAAGGGAGAAAGAGAGAAAGGGTGGAAGGTGGGGGTTGAGGGAGAGACTAGAGGGAGAGAAAGCCCAAGTGCAAGAGAGGTAGGGAGGGAAAGAGAGGGAGAAACTTGAGAGAGAGAGATAGGAGGGGGAATGCAAGGAAGGAGAGGGAGGGACAAGAGAGAGAATGTTGATACGAGCATGTTGATTACTGAAATTTGACTGTCTAAAATTTATATGAATACTCTAGAAACTAGAATTTGCATCATAACTCCTAGAGATCTGAAACCACTCTCAAAACATTCTGCCAATATATGCATAAAATATAACTTGAAGTATAAGAAAGGAAAAAGATAAATAGAAATGTCACTTACACTTAAATGTTATATTTTATGTATATATTCTAAGACAGAGAGTGAAAGGGAAAGACAAATTATGCTTTTCAAATTGAAAATGCACTTGTCAAAATGCATCACCATATGGCGCTCGCCTTTTTTGGCGCTCGTCATATTTGGCGTGCGCCAAATAGGGTGCACCCACTTGATGGGGGCCAAAAACATTTTTGGCATCTTTTTGGTCCCCCATCTTTGTGCACTTACCCATCAAATAACCCTTTAGGTGCTTGAAAGTAGATGATTATCTATATTTTTGTCTCTATTCTACTTGAGTGGGTGGTGTTGGAGTAAATATGGATTTTCATATTTACTCATGTTGCTCTACTTGGGCCCCCAATATGGTTTGCTCACGTTTTCTAATATTCCTACTTCTACACATGGTTTTGTTTCTTCCTAAAGGGAGCCAAGTGGTTTGTAAGCATTGGATATTTTCATATAATTACCATTCTTGCAAGCAATTATTCATTATGGGGGGACAATGTTGTCTCTATCTTTCCCTTCATTGAAGGGGTAATTGTACTATTTTATCATGATGGATGTAGTTCCTGAGGGTATTGGTGTTGAGACCTTCATACATCACTTCATTTTTCACTTATACATGATTTGTATATCTCTTTTTCATAGAGGAGTTTTGTCCCATGAGGTTTTCTGCCTTCTCTGTTTGTATAGATGCATCATTAGTTGTGCATGGGTACCTAACATGGCCTTATTGTCGGGACCCATAATTCATCTCATATTGCATAATCTTCTCCCTAAGTTGCACTTAAGGGAGGGGTATTGGAGTAAATATGGATTTTCCTATTTACTCATTCTTAAGTTTACTTAGTCATCATTATTTAATATTCTTAAGTGCATTAATATTTGCATCATGGTAGTTGTACCTAACCTCACATATGATTGAGACGCATGTCCATATCATGTGATCTCCTACCTATCGCTCTTGCCTACTTAAGCAAGGCTATTGTAAATTTGTAAATTTGTAAATCATCTCAATAATAATATATCATTTCATTTTTTTGTGAAATATTTATCTCTCTCTCTCTTTGTGGAAGTTGTTTGCAGTCATGATCATTGCATGGGAGCATCACTTCGAAATCATATCTAAGAAAGCAACCTGGAAATCACTTCCTAGCTTAGGAGGTTGCAAACTCCAAGAAGTGGCACCTAATGAAGAAATATATAGGAAAACAAGACCCTAGAAAGGGTTGTGCATCCACTCATATTATTTTCGATTAAGTGAAACGAAGGTATTGAAGGGGCCCCAAAACCCTTTTACAGAGAGATAATCAAAAGATAAGGCATTAAAGGCCACCTAAATAGAGAAAAACACAAAAAAGAGATAGTTGGGTAAGACAAAAAGCCAGCAAGAAGCCAAAAGAGGCAAAGGGACAACACAGAAATTGTTAGGTCCCAGAGACAACTGAGAGGGGGGGGGTGAATCAGTTGTCAAATGAATTCAAACTAAAAACAACTCAACCAACTTAATGCTTAATACCAGTAAACAAGTTCAATATGTCGGTAAACAATTTTAACAGTTAATTGCTATACCAATAAGGATTAGTGCATGAAATATAAACACAAAGTTATCCACAACACATAACACCAATATTTGTACATGGAAACCCTGTAAGGGGAAAAACCATGGTGGGAAACCTTACCCACAATCAAATGATACTACTGTAGATAGTAAGTATACATAAATGGGGTCTGCACATGCAAAAAGGCCAAGTGCCTAGAGCTTACTGCTCAATCACAAAATGGGAGTCACATTGACTACAATTGGATGGTTAAATCCAATAAGAGTGTACTACACAAAATAGCATCTTCATATGTTGGATTCAGTACCGGTGTAGTTATGATTGTCTTCACAAAAACCCTCCTTCAATCTTCAAATGATGTCTGCGTGTATAGCTCTGCTTATTCTCGCATATACCTTCACACAATCCTTTTTCGCATTCCAACTTTTGATCTTACAAATAAGATCTTACATTTATACCATAACCTAAGACCAATTTTGGTAGGTCGGCTCTACAAGATATTACAATAAAAACATTTTACAAACAATATAATATCCGATGCAATAACTGATTGAACATGTCGGCTTAATGCATTTACAACAATAATTAATCATCTCCATAGCGTGCCATGCTGAATTGGAAAAGATAAACCTGTCGGTGTAACCCTGGACCTATTTGTTGGTAACAACAAATATGCAAATATGAATATACCAATAAACAATTCTCCAATACAAAGTGTTCACACGATGTCTTTGACATAACCAAGTGTTTTCCATATCATTCCAAGTGTCGGTGATCATTATATCTTGTCAGTATACCAAATACCAGTGACTGTGCATGAGTCACTTGCTTGCCGGTGAATGTTGTTGATTCTCCAAAGTGCCAGAGTTGATAAGTGTTTAGTAGGTGTTGACATCAATGACAAAACCATACCAAAATACCAACAGAAACAACTAAGGGACAGCCGCGAGCAATAGCCCTTGAGAAAGGTTTATGATAAGCTTTGTTGCTTCTTGCTCCAGCTGGACCATAGAGGTAGCAGTGCTCTTCAATTCCTCCAACTCCTTTGCATGATGGGTCATCTTCCTAGTACTTTCTTGAGTTCTTTTACCATGACCAGTAGTCCCCCCTTCAAGAGTCAGAACCTTATCCTCAGTAGTATCAATTGTGTTTTTTTCCTGATGGATCTGTTCTAGTTTGCTGATCATCACACTGAAGCTATTGGCAGAGCCTTTCATAATTTTTTGGCTTTGTTATCCAATTTTCTTCAGGGTGTTCTCATGATTGAGTACCCGCTTCTCCAAATCATTGAATCTAGCCTCCACAGACTTAAATTGAGAGCCATACGCTCTAGTGATAGCCTCTGTATCACTAATGGCTTTAGTTAATTCATTCAGGTAGTTAGACAAGGTATTGAGCTTACATGTTCCAATAGCTTCTAAGGTATCCACTTTCCTAGATGAATCATCCTGCTTGTTCTTCAAACTATCCATCTCCGAATAGACCCAATCAATAACCTTGCAGAACTCCATCATCCCACTCTTCGCAGTATTCAGCATGGTAATAGGAGAGTTTTTGCATCCACTCATATTGTTGCATAAGCTTAGATTCAATTAAAAATACATATTACACACTTGGGTTCCCATGTACCTTGATCTCAAGAACAAATGGTATATAGGTAGTTTGAAATTCTGAAGAATTTATCTAGTAGTTAGGTATAGAGGACATTGTGAAGTTTTATTGCATGACTTTCTAATTTCAAGCCTAAATTAAAGAACTATAAAAGAAATATAAATCAAGTCAAAAAGATAGTTTTGATACTCAAAATAATCTTTGGGGTGGATTGATCTTGTATTTGGCTATTAGCATAAAACCTAAGGAAGGGCACAATATCTTTTCAAGATTGTAGAAAACATCAACATAGTAGTATGGGCATACTATTATTTTTTTGTGGACTTCAAGACTCAGTTGGTCACAATGTGTCTAAGACTCTGACTAGAGCATATTTGTTATGATTCATATCTGTGTAGGCTCATTTATCCATTTCAGTGCCTATCTCATATTGGATAGAGACATTATTTGAATTGATCATGTTATATTGATCATCACATATGGGTGAGTTAGCTCAATGAATAGAAGAGTTTGAACTGAATATGAAATTGATTTTCATATATTGGAAAAGATAGCCTAAATTGGCTAATGATGGTTCTTGGGTATTAATATTGACTAAAACACAAATAAATAAGTTATCAATGTAACAATATTAATGTCAATTTTATGAACTTAGCATAATTTGAATATTGTTTATTGCAAGAACAAGAATGGTTTTTACAAGTGATGTAATCTAATGAAATGTAGATTTTTTAGTGTATTTGTGTTTATATTTTTAAATAAAAAATATTTGAATGTAGCTTTTAAAAATTGACACTATAATTTAGTTGCTTATAAATTAAGTTAAGGGACCTCCACTTTATTTTAAGAATTTTTCGTTTCAATTTTTTTCAAACTTATAACTTGAAACTTGGGTACATGGATTCATAATTTTTTCATTTCAATAAATATTTTTTTAAATAAACCTTGAAATTATTATGCCCTTAAAATATAATAATTTTGAGGTGCCTCCAAATTTTACCTTAACTATTTATTTGAAATAAAAAATAATTATATCATCCCAATGTCGAATCTCTCCTCTAGTGCATCATACTTTTTATTATTTTTTATTTATATGTATGTATGTATGTATGTTTATAAAATAATCAACTCTATATTTTGGTGCATGAAATTTTCATTAAAAAAATTTAAAAATATAAAAATAATTAAAATATTAGAAAATTAGAATATTATTTATATAATTAGAAGTTGTGAGAACATTAATTTTTTTCAAATGATTTCCTTTTTATAAATTGGCATGAAAGTGATGCTATACACACACACAAAAAAAAAAAAAAACCCATTGTGGGATTTTAGTGATAAGAGAAAATACATTATAAAGGAAAAGTATATACGAGCTCACAAAAACACCATAATAAATGTTCAATTGAGGTGGCGCACAAAGGGAATTTTACAACTTATCTAAGTGATGGAGATCACTCAAACAAAATTATAGATTATAGAGAATACAATAGAATATTGAATACAAGACCAAGAACAATTGTTAGACATTCCAAATCGTGAGACAATAGAAAGAAAGCTATTGATATGTTCAATGGAAGAATAGGGTAAATAATATGCATAAATATACATTTTATTAAGGGGGTAAGTGCACCAAGATGGGGGACCAAAAGGGGGTCTTAAGATGACTTTTTTTTTTTAATTTAGAAAAATTCAAACTTCAACGAGAAAGTAAAGATAGTTACACTCAAATTTTGAAGATACAAATAGAACAAGGTTTGTAGCGCTCCAAACCTACTTTCTAAACTACTATTCTTTTTTAAATGGTAGAGATTAACGGTTTCAAAAACGAGGTTAAAAAAACATAACATGGCATCTATTGTAGCCCCCTTAAAATGTTAACTTTTTTTAGAATTCAAAAATCGCTCTAGTGAGAACATAGCTAACACCATGTAGCTTATGCTAGATTTTTTGAATATTTTTTAAATAAATATATGATTTTTTTACTAATTTTTAAAGTAGACACATCCTAAAAAATAGAAATTTAAACATGCTACCCCTAAAAATTTTGAAAACTAATTGCAAATAAAAAAATCATCACATGTAGAATGGAGTCTAGTTTCTAAAAATATAATTTATTTCAAAACTGAATGAATGAGTAAAAAAACTATACCCAAAATACCACATGTTGGTTTTTGACAAAAAAAACAAAGACACTAACAAAAGAAATTAAAGATGAAAACCTTACCATAATAAAAAAATGAAAAAAAAAATGATTAGATAACTAAGAGAGAGCTTAACATCATTGTGGTATTTTTTAAAAAATCCATTGAAACATGTGTAAACCTAACAAAGAGCACAACCAAAAATGTGTAATTTTTTTTACCTTTTTAAAAAAGTACGTCTTCGGCATAAAATGGTCATCCAACCTCGAGGCAGTACAACCCAAAGGGTTTTAATTTACCAATGTAAAAAATTGGCTAGCTCCAAATCAAAATACATTTTAAGAATGCTAGCACCAAATGGAAATGCACAAAATGAAAATACATTTTCAAAATGCTAGCACCAAATTGTCTACATTGGATCAATTGTGTTTGTCTTTCTCTCTCTCTTCCACTTTGATAAAGGCTTAGAGTTTAGGGTTTATGATCGATGATGTATAATTGAGGTTTTACCTTTCACTCTCTCTCTTTCTCCTTCCCTCTCTATCAATACTTTCCTTTCTCTCTCTATCTCTTCTCTCTCACCCCTCTCTCTCTCTCTAAGTCTCTTCCACCCTCTCTCCCTCTCTACCTCACCTTCCCTCCTCATCCCCATATCTATCCATAACTCCCTCCCTCTCTCTTCTTCACTCTTCTTTATTATATCTCTGCCACCTCTCTCTATTCTCTTGTTCACTACCTATCCCTCTCATCTTCTATCTCTCCTCATCCCTAGGTCTCTCCCTCCCTCCATATTTACCTATCTACCTTTCCATCCCTATATCATTACCCACCTCTCTCCCCCTTGGTCTCTCACCCCTCTCCCCAAGCTCTACGTCTCTCACCTCTATATCTCTACCCTCTCTAGTTCTTTCCCACCCTCTACACCTCTCTCCCTACCTCCTTAATCCTCTTTCTCTTTTTGTGAACTTATCTCTCTCATTTTCTTCTCTCTCTCTCCCCCTGACCTCTCTAGGTCTCCCCTCTATAGGTCTCTCTTTCACACCATGTCTACCTCTCCCTCCCACCATCCTTATACATCTCTTTCTCTTTATTCTTCTCTCCTCTTCTCTCTCCCTCCCTTGTATGGGGTTTAAGTAAGAGGGTGTAGGATATAGGGTTTAGGGTTGAGGGTTGAGGATATAAGGTTGAGGGTACAAGATTTATGGTACAGGGTTTATGGTACATAGGGTTCAGGGTATTACTCATATTTATACTTCCCTATATCTCCCCTCTCTAGGTCTCTCCCTCCCTTTATTCCTCTCTTCATATCTATCTCCCCCTCCCTCCTTACCTTCATATATATCAAGCCCTCCCCCACTCCCTTATTATCTCTCCCTTTCTTATTCTCTCTATCCATTGTCTAGGTCATCACCTCTTCCTCCCACCCTCTTTTTCCCCCCTCTAGTTTTCTCCCTTTACACCTCTCTACCTTTCCATCCATGTCTTGTTTCCAACCTCTCTTTCCCCCTCTAGCTATCTCACCCATACCACATTTCCCCTCTCTCTTTATCAACTCTCTCCTTTTCTTCTTTCTCTCCTCCTTCTCTATCTCCTACCTCTATGTATCTCTCCCTCTCCCCCTCTCCTCTCTATCACATCTCTCCCCTCCTTAGTTTTCTCCTTCCCTCCATCCCTCTATGCCTCTCTACCTCTCCACCCATGTCTCATTACCCACATTCCTTCATCCCTCTATCTATATCACCCCTTTCTCTACCCATCTATTCTCTCACCTCTCTTTTCCCCTCTAAGTCTATTGCCTCTGTATATGTTCCTTCTCTAGTCATCTCCCTCCACCTCTCTTTCCCTCCCCCATTTACCCTCTCCATTTATTTATTCTCTCATCCTCTTCTTTCTCTCCTCTCACCTCTCTATCTTCTCCTTCCCTAAGTCTCTCACTCCCTCCATGTCTACCTCTCCCTTTGCCCCTTCTTACCCCCTCTCTCTCACTTTGTTCTTTTATATATCCTCTACTCACGATTTCCCCTCTCAATATTGTTATCTCTCCCTCCACTTTATATGGCATAGGGTTCAAGGTATATAAATTGTATATGTATAAGGGTATAGGTTTTATGGAATAGGGTGTAGGATATAGGGTTTAGGTTTGAGGGTATTGGTATAGGATTTAGGGTTTAGTGTACAAGATTGACGGTATGATGTTTAATGTACATAGGGTTGAGGGTATTAACTATGTTGATACTACCCTCTCTCCTTCTCCCTCTCCCTCTTCTCTCTCTCACCTCTCTCCCCCCTTTAGGTATCTCCCTTTCTTCCTCTCTCCCTCTCTATCTCCCCCTCCCTCCTCACCCCCATCTCTATCCATGCCCCCCTCCCTCTCTCTTATTCTCTATCCCTCTCTTATTGTTTCTCTCCCCTCTCTCTCCATTATCTCAATCACTACCTCTCCCTCTCACCCTCTCTCTCCCCCTCTTTAGGTCTCTCCCTCCCTTCCTCTTTACCTCTCAAGCTCTCCCCACTATCTCATTACCCACTACTCTCTCCCCCTCTATCTCTCCCCCTTGGCCTCTCACCTCTTTCTCCCTAGGCTCTAGGTCTCTCATATTTATATCTCCCCCCTCTCTATTTCATTCCTCTTCATATCCACCTCTTCCTCCCTCCTTACCCCTCTTTCTCTCTTTTTCAACCTCTCTCTCCCTCACCTGTCTATCTCTCCCCTGTCTATGTCTCTTGGTCACTCCCTTCCTCCCTCCTTAGCCCTCTACTTTTATTTGTTCTTCTCTCTCTCTCCTTTATTATTTTCCTCTCTAGGTCATCACCTCTCCCTCCCTTATATAGGATTTAGGGAATAGGGTTTAGGATATAAGGTTTAGGGTTGAGAGTTGAGGGTATTGGTATGTCACAACCCTATTAACTAATTTATTTATTAATAATTTTATTAATTATTATTTATCAATATTTATTAATGAATATGTTATCTATGAATATCGAACTGTAATTAAAAAATAACTCCTTACTAATTTTTATAAGATATTATTAATGACTAAATTATTGATTTTAAATTATTATTTTATTCCAATATTGGAATTACATATTTTATTTGAAAGATATTTTATAATATTAAGATATATTTATAAGTTTATTTTATATTTAGTTTCATTAAAATATTATTTTATTCTAAAATTGAAATTACATATTTCATTTGGGAAGTTATCTAATATTTTTTTTAATCAATAAAAGGCCGAAGCTAGAGAAATTTTATTAAGAAGTTATCTAGTATTTTATTTATTTTAATTAAATTAAATATATAATTTTAATTACAAATCTAAATAAATATCATTTTACTTAAATATAAAATAAGATAAAAGGAAATCTTTATTTAAAAAATAAATAAAGTAAGTTTTAAGAAGTAAATAAATAAAGCTAAAAGAGTCTACGTCGAGTTATAAAGGAAGAGTTTTAAAACTTTAGGAAATGCATATAAGAAGACAAAGTTTCCCATGTAGGAAGATAAGGTAAGTTGTGAAAATAAGAAAAGCATGGATGCTTATCACGCAAGGGAGTCTTCACAAAGGAATTTCTTTTTTTTTTTAAAGAAAGAGATAGAATCATATTTAAAAGTGTAGTGTCATAAAATTGTGACCCTTGCAATTTTTTACCACATTAGGGTCTTCACATTGGTGAATCGAATCCCCAAGTCTGATCAGAGACTCGAGACTTGCTCAATCCTCAAAAACTGCACTTTTTCTACACTCCCGCACTGCTTAAACTTGCTTCATGTCCTAAATGTAGGGCAGGATAGGGGTGTGGCACCCCTGTCCCTGCCCTATTTTTGTCCCCCTTTGTCCTATCATGTGCATTGGTCTTTTCAATTGCAGCGGGAAAACTTTCCCTATGTCGGCCTATGACAAAAAAATCAGTCCAATAACCCTAACTGACGAATATATAGGTCGCATTCACCCTCCCATTTGGATAACAACAAGTATCCATAAGTTACAAGTTCAAGAAATCAAGCATTCAAGAGCATTCAAGCATTCAAGTATCACTTTCAAGCATTGAGCATCTCAAATCTCCTTCAAGGCTAGGTGTTGCATTCAAGTCAAGGATTCAACCATTCAAGAGGAGATCTCTTTCATCATTCAATTCCATACAAGAAATTCTATCTACATTCCTATTGCATCCTCCCTTGAGGTGAATTACATTTCAGTCTTCCATTTACATTTACTTGCAAGTACTTTCTTTCATCATTTGGTTAATTCCAAAACTGGGGTTTGACCTTAAGGCAAACCCACAATCCCAACCCCTCTTCCTCTCTTTTCTGTGTGTAGGTTGCAGGTGTGCAACTGTATTTGTAGATTTGGACTCCATTTACAGAGGCAGAAAAACCCTTTTCATTTCACGGATTTTTTGGAGGGCTGTGTGCTCTTTCAACACGGTCCCATCAACTTTTCCTCAAATGCACAGGGCAGCTTCTACTCGACATATTATAAACATATCCTGGTGCACAACTTCATCCCACGCTTCTATTTCAAGTTATAATCAGTTCTTTGCTACTTTTACACTTGGTCTCAAAACACATAATTCAATCATTTTCCATTCTAAAAAAGGGGTTAGCTTGTCATTTTCATACCATTATCAATTCATTTAGTATTCAATCTCTTTCCTAAGAGATTGGATCTAGTGAATTTCCCCCCCTCTTTTAAATGTGATGTGTGTGAGGTGATTGAAGGGAAATCCGCAGTGAAACTTTCATCTCTCTTTGGAGAGAAGAAAATATTTCTTCTTGATCTCTCCATCATTCACTTTTCGCCACATTACAAAAAGGTTTTAAATTTTAAATTTAGAAAATATTTATGTGAAGATAAAGTTTCTACATAAAGAATAAGAATTGGTAAGATAAGATAAAATAAAATAAATAATTATTATGAATTTTATATTTATTTAGTTTTTATTATTTTTTAAGATAATTAAGATAATTATTATTGGGAGGATGAGTTTAGATAAAAAAACATGTTTTTCTAAGGATAAAAGATGTCTTCTAGAATAAGATAAGAGGAGATGTAATAAAACAGTTTCTAACAAAAAATATAATCCTCTGCTAAGTTTTCTATATAAACAATGAATTGGTTTTCATTTGGGGGGTTATGCAATCTTTATTTTTAAGTGTAGCAATAAAACATAGTCTGGAAGGAGAAATCAGTAATTAGAGTCTAGTTTTGTTGGTAAAAGATATAAGCTATAATGAGAAAGATATATTCTTCTTTTTCTTTGTGAAGATAAATCCAGTCCATTTGCGGGCATAACATAAGTTGATTGCAGAAAGGAATTGGAATTATTGCTTTCAAGGTATATTTAATGCTTTAACTCTCTTTTAATGACAAATGTATATATTGTAACTCTCTAGAATCTACATTTTTGTATTATTTCCACTACTTTTTTCAATATGATTGTAAATGAGTAATCTTCATATACATGGTTGTATGTAGATGATGGAATCATGTATATACATCTATACATGTTATGATTATGAAGGATTCATGCACATGTTTAGTATTTTATGCACGTGTTTAATGAATTATTAAGCATGCCATGAAGGGCACTATATGGAGTTGTCTCCTATAGGGAAGAGATAGTCTTTTATTTGCTTTCAGATGAAATAACTATTGGGTGTTAAAGATGAGACATTGTCATGAATGGTCATTATTAAGCTCATGATATTTTCTTGAATGACCATTATCTTCATGTTTGATATCCCTATATGTTTTTTTATGAGACTCTTATATGTTTTCTTATAGATACTCATGAATACTCTTGTAAACTTATGTATGCAAAGATGTGTTGTAGTATCACCTTTGATTCTAGTCTTGTATATTTCTTTAAAAAATGAATAATTTAAATTATGGTTCAGATTGGATTTTATAATTAATGAAGGTTTGATTGAAAATAAGATCCTTGATAAGTTATCGAGTGCATGGATTGATGATATTACATGTATATATGCTCATGTATTCTATGTATGCTTAATATGTATTCTTATGTAGCCATGATGTTGTTAAATTAGCTTTAAAATAGATATGTCATATTACACTATTCCATTACTCTTGTCAAATTTGCATTTTTAGTCTAGCTCATGTTGGGTTGGGTATCTTTCGTTTCATGAAAGATTCTAAGGAAGTGTAACTACTTCGTGGTAGGTCAGATAAGCACTTCAACAATGTTCTCGCCCCTGATGTGATATTGGGAGATGGATGTTAGAGCTCCTATCTTGGTGGTCTTCACAATTCTTCCCTGTGTATTCTTATAATTGACCTTGTGATCTATTGTAAAGGAACATGATTCCTTATGTCCAGCCTTGTTATAGGTTGTATATTAAATCTTTATGTTGAAATATAATTTTAAGTCTCCATTCTTGTATATCTAGACATGAGGAATATTTAATGTTTTATTTTATGAATTTTTCTATGAATTATGTGAATTATGCTATTTTGAAAATATGGAGGTCCTTACATGGTATAGAGTTTAGGGTACAATATTTATGTCACAGGGCTTAGGGTACATAAGGTGGAGGGTATTTCTTGTGTTGATACTTCCTTCTATCTCTCCCTCTATCCCACCCTCTCTTCTCTATTTCACCTCTCTCCCCTTTCTAGGTACCTCTCTCCCTATAGTCATCTCTCCCTTTCTATCTCCTCCTCCATCCTTACCCACATCTCTCTCTCTTTCCCCACTCTCTCTTATTCTATCTCTCTCCATTGTCTAGGTCGCTACCTCTCCCTCCAACCCTCCCTGTGCTCTCTAGTTTTCTCCATCCCTCCCTACCTCCCTCTACACCTCTCCATCCATGCCTCATTATCCATCTCTCTCTCCCCAACATGAGAGAATGAGAGAGTGAGATACCTAGAGGAGGAGAGAGAAGTGAGAGACCTATATGGGGAGAGAGAGATGGGTGATATAGATAGAGGAGGATATAGACACGTGGGTAATGATACATGGATGGATAAATAGAGAGGTGGAGAGGGAGGGAGGTAGAAACCTAGACAGAAGAGAGAGAGGGGAGTGGGAGGGAGAGGTGACAAACTAGATAATGGAGAGAGAGAATATGAGAGAGTGGGAGAGGGAGATAGATATGATAGTGAGGAGATAGGGGAAGATATAAAGGAAAGGAGGAAGAAAAAGAGGGAGAGACCTAGAGAGGTCAGATAGAGAGAGAGGGAAAGGGAGAGATGGAGGAAAGTATTAACACAATCAATACCCTTAGCCTTAAGTACCCAAAACCATGTAGCACCAATCTTGTACCCTAAACCCTATATCCTATACCCTATTCTCTAAAACCTCTACCCTAAATAGATTATATGTCCTAGACCCTATACCATATAAATTAAAGGGAGAGGTAATGACCTAGATATGGGAGGGAGTAGACAAGAGACAAATAAAAAGAGAGAGAGAGGAGAGAAAAGGGATGGAGGGAGAGAGAGAGAGCTAGGAAGGAGGAGATAGAGAAGTGAGAGGAGAGAGAATAGAATGAGAGTTCATAAAGTAATAGGGGTAAGGAGAAATGTAGGGAGAGGTGGAGAGGCCCAAGGGAGAGGGGATAGATAGAAAGGAGAGACAGATAGATAGACAAACAGAGACAAAGAGATAGAGAGACAAAGACAGATAGAGAGACAGAGACAGACAA
Organism: Cryptomeria japonica; assembly: GCF_030272615.1. Taxonomy (NCBI): domain Eukaryota; kingdom Viridiplantae; phylum Streptophyta; class Pinopsida; order Cupressales; family Cupressaceae; genus Cryptomeria; species Cryptomeria japonica. The sequence continues at coordinate 593,249,575 of NC_081410.1, forward strand.
ACACAGATAGAAACACACACACACACACACACACTCACACACAGATAGACAAATAGACAAACATAGAGATGGAGATAGAGAAAAAGACACACACACACACATAAATAGATAGACAAATAGACAGACAAATAGAAAGACAAATAAATAGACAAACAAACAAACAAACAAACAAACAAACAAACAAACAAACAAACAAACAAACAAACAAACAAACAAACAAACAAACAAATAAACAGACAGACAAACATACAGAGATAGATGGACAAACAACATATAGAGACAGAGAGACATAGAAATAAGATAGAGATAGAGAGACAGAGATATAAGATAGAGACAGAGAGAGACAAAGAGATAGAGATAGAGAGACATAGAGACAAAGAGAGACAAAGAGAGATAGAGATAGAGATAGAGATAGAGATAGAGATAGAGATAGAGATAGAGATAGAGATAGAGATAGAGACAAACAAATAGAGACAAACATAGATAGAGACAAAGACAAAGATAGAGATAGAGACAGACAGAGATAGAGATAGAGACAGATAGATAGAGACAAAGAGACAAAGACAGAGATAGAGATATAGACAGAGACAAAGACAAAGAGACAAAGAGACAACGAGACAAAGATGGAGAGATAGAGATAGAGACATAGAGATAGACAAATAGACAAACAAACATAGACAAAGATGGCAATAGAGACAAAGAGACAAAAATAAAGACAAAGAGAGAGAGAGAGAGAGAGAGAGAGAGAGAGAGAGACAAAGACAGATAGATAGAGAAACAAACAAAGATAGGGAGAGACAAACAATGACCAAGAGAGATAGAGATAGAGACACACACAAAGGGAGAGACAAACAGACAGACAAAGACATAGATATACACAGAGAGAGAGAGAGAGAAACAAAGACCAAAAGAGACAAAGATAGAAAGAGACAAAGATAGAGAGAGACAGAGACAGAGAAAGATAGAGAGACAGAGAGATAGAGATAGAGAGATAGAGAGACAAATAGATAGAGACGAAGAGAGATAGAGAGACAAAGTGATTAAGAGATAGAGAGATAGAGACAAACAAGGAGAGACAAAGATAGAGAGATAGAGATAGAGACATAGATAGAGACAGAGACAGAGACAGAGAGAGACAAAGAAACAAAGAAATGAAGACAGAGACAGAGACAGAGACAGAGATAGAGATAGAGATAGAGACAAAGATAGAGACAGAGATAGAGACAAAGCCAGAGACAAAGATAGAGATAGAGACAAAGATAAAGACAAAGACAAAGAAAAAGATAGAGAGAGGCATAGACATAGATAGAGACAGAGAGACAAAGACAAAGATATAGAGATAGAGAGACCGACATGACAAGAGAGAGAGAGAGAGGGGGGTGACAACTTAGAAAATGGAGAGAGGGAATGAGAGAGAGTGAGGGAGGGAAATAAATATGGGGGCAAGGAGGGAGAAGGAGATAGAGATATAGAGAGATTAAGAAAGGGAGGGAGAGTTCTAGAGAGGGGAGAGAGAGAAGATAGAGGGAGAGAGGGAGGGATAGATAGCGAGGAGCATCAACACTAGCAATACCCTCAACCCTATGTATTCTAAATAGTTTACCATCAATTTTGTACTCTATACCTTATACTGATACCCTCAACCTTGTACCCTAAACCTTATATCCTACACACTATTCCCTAAAACCTATACCCTAAATAGATTAAATGCCCTAGACCCTATACCATGTAGATCAAAGGGAGAGGTAATGAACTAGAGAGGGGAGAGAGTAGATGAGAGACAACAAAACAAAGAGAGAGAGGAGACAAAAGGGATGGAGTGAGAGGTGAACATGGAGAGAGTGAGGGACCTAGGGAAGGAGGATATAGAGAAGTGAGGGGAGAGAGAGAAGAGAATGAGAGAGTTAATAAAGAAAGAGGGGTAAGGAGGGATGGAGGGAGAAGTGGAGGATGGACGGAACTAGAGAGGGGATAGATAGAGAGGAGAGATGCCTATAGGGGAGAGAGATAGATAGATAAATACATAGACATACAAACAAATAAATGGATAGAGAGAGAGAGATATGGGTAATGAGACACAGATGAAGAGGTAGAGAGGTGCAGAGGGAGGGAGAAATATAAAAAGGTAGAGAGAGGGTGAGAGGGAGAGGTGATAACTTAGACAATGGAGAGAGAAAGAGAGTGGGGAAAGGTGATAGATATGGGGGTAAGGAGGGAGAAGGAGAGAGAGAGAGAGGGGGGGGGGATATCAACACTAGCAATACCCTCCACCCTATGTATCCTAAACTTTGTACCATCAATCTTGTACCCTAAACCCTATACCAATACCTTCAACCCTAAACCCTATTATATATAAAGCAAAGGGAGAGGTGATGACCTAGAGAGGGGAGGGAGAGATAAAATGAGAGATAAGAGAACAAAGAGAGAGAGGAGTAAGAAGGGATGGAGGAATTGGTAGACATGGAGGGAGTGAGGGACCTAGGGGAGGAGATAGAGAAGTGAGAGGGGTAGAGAGAGAGAGTTCATAAAGGGAGAGGGGTAAGGATGGATAGAGAGAGATCCGGAGAGGGAAGGAGAGATCTAGAAAGGGGATAGGTAGAGAGGTGAGATACCTAGAGAGGGAGAGAGGTGAAAGACCCAAATGGGGAGAAAGAGGGGTGATATGGATAGAGGGGGATAGAGAGGTGGGTAATGAGACATGGATGGAGAAGTGGATAGGGATGGAGGGATAAATCTAGAGAGGGGAGAGAGGGTGGGAGGGAGAAGTGACAACCTAGACAATGGAGAGAGATAATAAGATAGGGTGAGAGTATAGAGAGAGTGGAGGGAGATAGATATGGAGGTAAGGAGGGGAGGAGATAGACAACAAGAGGAGAAGAAATGGGTGGAGGGATCTAGAGAGGTGAGAGAGAGAAGAGAGAGAGAAGAGAGAGAGGGACATGGAGAGATAGAGGGAAGTATCAATATAAGAAATACCCTCAACCCTATGTACCCTAAACCTTATACCATCAATCTTGTACCCTAAACCCTATACCCTACACCGTATTACCTAAACTCTATACAAGGGAGGGAGAGGTGATGACCTAGAGAGGGAAGGAAGAGAGAAGAGGAGATGGATAAGAACAAAGAGAAACAAAGGTCTAAGGAGGGAGGGAGGGTGAGGTATACATGGAATGACTAAGAGAACTCGAGAGGGGAGAAACTATAGAGAAGTGAGGGATAGAGAGAGAGAAGAAAATGAGAGAGATAATTCCACACAGAAATAAATATGGGTAACAAGGTAGGGTGAGAGGTGGAGAGGAAGGGAAATAAGTAGTGAGGGGAGAGAAATAGAGGTGAGAGACCTAGAGCTTGGGGACATAACAGTGAGAGACCTAGGAAATAAATAGAGGTGAAAGAGATAGAGAGGGGGGGAGAGGTGGTTGATGAGGCAAGGAGGGAAATGTGGAGAGGAAAAGAGGATGGAGGGAGGGACCTAGAGATGGGGAGATGGAGGGTGGTAAGAAGAGGTAGTGATCGAGAGAATGAAGAGAGAGGAGAGAGAAACAATAAGAGAGGAGAGAGAAGAAGAGAAAGGGAAGTAGGGATAGAGTCAGAGGTAAGGAGGAAAGATGAGGGAGAGATGGATAGAAGGTGGGAGAGACGTAGAGAGGGGAGAGAGCTAGGTGAGAGAGAAGGGAGGGAGAGAGAAAGGGAAGTATCGATAGAGAGGGAAGGAGGCAAAGAGGGAATGAAAGGTAAAACCTCAACTATATATCTTGTAAGCCCTTAACTCTAAGCCTTAATAAAAGTGGCACATAGAGAGAGAGAGAGATAGAAAGAGATAGACAAAAACAAAAACAAAGATAGATTAGAGAGATAGAGAGAGATAATTCAACCAATGTAGACAATTTGGCATTAGGATTATTTGGCATTAAAATTATATTAGTGCATTTTTATTTGGCACTAGCATTCTGAAAATGCATTTTCATTTGGAGCTCACTAAAAATTTCAATTGACCAAGCATGAGGCTTGGTTATTTTGATCCATTTGGCAAGCACTAAATGCTCCAATGGGGGCCAAAGTAAAGTGACATCTTTTTGGTCCTCCATCTTGGTGCACTTACCTAAGGCTAAGAATGAAAATTATTTTTATTAGAAGAGATTACAATCTATCCTATCTATTTTTTATATTGTATTATATTCAATGCTATATATTCAAATCATGTATATATCTATCACATATCAATTTTTTTACTCTTAAGGTATAGTGCAACTAGGAATGAAGATTTATATGGCCAAAAATTTGTAACACATCTAATTGTTTCACATATGATTTGATTGTATTTGTTCTCTCTTCCAATATGAGTGATCCACTTGAATGCAAATAATAAATTAAATTATAGTTTCAAAATAAGAATTAAAAGTGTAACAACTCATCCTAAATTGTTGACTTTCCAACTACCTATCAATTATATTTCCCAATGGTTAATGTTATGTTACATTATTAGGGTTATCAATATGTATGTGTGTTGAATTCATTATGTGTTAAATTAAAAAGATAAATTTATGTGTAGTATAGTAAAATGAGTATCACATTAATTTATCTACAATGGCATATAATGAAAAGGACTTACACAAGTGTAGAAGTTGATGATACAACCACAAAAGCCAAGAATCTCTAGAAGCAATGCCTATAACACAAAAGAGATCAAGAAAAGATGATATCCTCAATAACAACTTGAGAATTCTATATTGATTTCATACAATAATGATTGGAGATATAATGAGAATGAATGAATGAATCTATATAAAGGACGAAAGAAACTCTAGGTGCAAAACCTTGATGCTAAAATTAGGAAAACTAAAGCAATGCAAAGTAGGAGCTAAATTAAGCTTAACTACATGCTAGAAAAGTAAACTCTATATAATAAAAAGCACCTAAGTTTATCTTGAGTGAAAAATTAATTAAAGGGCCTGATTAATAAATAATTAGATAAAGTGTCACAATTACTTCAACACCCCCCCTTAAGATTAACATAGGGATAAGCTAAAGAGATAATGATGTATGCAAAATGCATGCATAAATGAGTCCTGGCAACAAAGGCATAATCAGGTACTCATGTAAAACCCATGCAAAGTAATGCAACTCTCACAACTAGAGAAAAAGAAAAAAAACCTAGTGGGAGAAAAAGAAATGAAAAAAAAAAATTAAATATGACAAGCATGAAGGAATCAAGATGTCCCCCCAAGTAATTAATTGGTCATAGACGTACAATCAAGATTCTCCCCATAAGAGAAAAAAGAAGAGACAATATATCCCGTCATAATGAAGAAGATCCAATGCCAAAGATGAAGGCTCAAGGATGAATGTTGATGAAGATCCAATAGTGGAAAACCATGTTCCTCCCCTTAGGAAGAAACAAATCAAGTGAGCAAGGTACAAGCAACTCCATGAATGGAGGTGGAAGGAATAGTCTCAACATGTGTACAATGGAAGACTACTCAACTATCCAACTATCTAAACTATGATATGCCAAATCAATTGAATCAAATCCAAACAACTATGAAGATAATTGACGAACAACTTTTGAAAGCACTAAAAAAGGGATGACATGAATGCTCAAACTGCCATCAAGGAGGAATGGAATATCCTCAATCATGTCTCTAAAGTCTAGAGTGTGTGATGCATCAAATAACCCTACCATATATGGCAAGTACTCATCCACTCTACTGAAACTAGAAAGGAACAATAAACCTGTTGAACTAAACTATTCTTTGAAGAAGTAAGAGGTGGAGGAAGATCAAAAGAAGTCTTAGGAACCACTATGGATGATTGAAGCACACATCGGTTCAAGTGACCAAATATCTCCTCATATTTTTTATCTACTCTTTATACATGAGAAGTAGGATTAGTAAATGGAACTCCATGCTCAATGGGAGCAAAATGAGAGAACTCATACAACTAGGATGCATGATTAACACTGCCAATTGCAATAAGCTCCTTACTAGCAGATATTTGATGAGCACTAAAATAGGGGGTGAACTCAATTGTCTTGCATGTCCCACTATGAGTAATCCAGTAGATGGAAAGGAGGTTGGAAGATAAAGAAGTAACACAAAGAACATTATTGAATGTGCCACCATCAACCTCAATAGAACCACTCCCATTAACACATGTAATTGGTGTTACCCATCAATATCCATTGAAAATAATGATACTCAAAAGAAGAGAACATACCCTCTCATGATGCTATATGATGTGAAGCTCTTGAATGAAAAATCCACCTAGAGGAATGAAGATGTATCAAAGCAAATAGAGAATGGCCTTTCATTTTGTCTTCACCACATACCATAGATGAAGACCCGAAATTTCTAGGTCTTGAAGTGGTGGAAGAGGATGCACTAGATGAAGGCGGTTGAATATTATTCTTCTAAAGAAGTTATTTCATCTCATCAATCTACTTTGCATAACATTGATGCTCATCATGTCATAGTTTGGTTCAATAACCACACTTAGGCTTGTCCTTCCTAGATGAAGACCTCTTGGACAAGATGGAAGAATTTGAATCATGTGCATGAGACTCTGAAGTTGGATGAGTAGATTGTGTACCTCTATTCTTATGCTTCTTCTTCTTCTATTTCTCTATAGATGTAGGAGACTAAGCAACTAGGTCCTGAGATTTAAACCAAAAATTGAATCAATTTGTGACACCTTGGCTTGTTCTCATGTCAGGTTCTCACAAAACACCTCAAATGAAGGAATAGTGAATCTGGTACCCAAATCATCAATGGTGGAATAGAATGATGAATAAAATATCTAAAATTGGCCTTGAAGCTTGGATAGAATTAGGAAGATGCACTCCTTATCAGTCTTCTTCTTGCCACAACCCTAAAACAATGATCTAATGAATTTGAACTTCTCTAGAAAGTCCTCAATTGAAGGAAATGAATCAGGTGTCAATGATGTCAAATTTATCTCAAGATGAAGTGCATGGAACTAAATAATACCCACCAAAAATTTTTGAAATTTAAGACATGAAGCCCTAGGAGTGGTGTAGGAATTAATACTAAACTAGAGACTTCTAAAACATGTAGGCCAATCAAACTCATAGTCTCATCCATCTTATCCTTATGATGAATGATCTCAAACTAATGAGTCAAATTAGGTTGGGTCTCATCTAAACAAGACCATAAACCCCTAGACCTAGTAAATTTGGTCATCTTGGTCTTTCATCTATGACAGTTATGAGGTGTGATAATCTCAACAGAGAGTTCCATCATGGTTCCACCATTAGAATTTGGTTTTTTAGATTAGAATAGGTTAGAGAAATATAGGAATATAAAAGATGATGATTATAGGTCCCCCGTAGCAAGAAAAATGAACCCTTTTGCACTTGTATAAGTTGAGAAATAAAAAAATCAAGAAACGACAAAAAATGAGATCATTGAGTACTTGGTAGATATTCCCAAAAAATTAACTATAGATCTAGATAGAAGTCTCTGAGAGCTTTCTGACAATATCTATTTTTTGCAAAATGGAGTTCAAATGTGCAAGTTACGGCCCTGGAAGTGAAAAATATAATGTTGACTTTGGTGGCCTGGTATGAAAAATTGGTGCAAAATCTAATCAAACCACCACCATGAGTAGACCTGTGTCAGAATCAGCTTTCTGACCATTTCTCATTTGCCCAATTTTGACTCGATTAGCAAGAGATGTGTTGTACTAGTTGAGTTAAGTGCATGAGGAATGTTCCAAGGTTGTCATTGATGGCAACTCAGATAAAAAATCACATCCAAAATATGCTAAATTGATCTACCAGAAGTTTTGATATTCATTTTGCTTAAGTCTAGAAGGTGGAATACAGTATGTGGCAGAGTATGACTACATTGAGCTTAAATCAATTTTGATTGCATGGTTTTGGTTGCAATATAAGACTTAGGTGATTGGATGTTCATGACAACTTAATTTGTAAGCCTATCCTCCAGTATTGATTCTCGTGCAAGATAGAAGATTCGATATTCAGTATTTCAGGAAGAGAAGGGTTATTTTGGTGTAACGTGTTATGTGGAATCTTTGGGATGATTTTTGTGATTGGTTTTGACTTCGAGGTGGTCGAGCCGACATGTGTGAAGCATATTATCATTTTTTAGGTCTACATATGGATTTGTAATCGGATTGAGCTGACTTATTGTTACACATTTCATATTACATGTTATGCAGTTTTTAAGCCAACATGGAATTGAATCAATCTAGTGGTGTGGATATATAAGACCAATTCATTTGAGCATTTTGGATATAGATGAGAGTCTGTGAAGATTGTATGAGTGTTTGAGCACAGTTTCACATGCACTATCCTTGGATTAGTGCTCTGGTATTTGCCAGAGCAGAGCATAACAAAGCAATTTGACATAACAATGAATATAATCAGTTTGCGCTTAACTGGAACTACATTTTGGCATTTGTATATACTACTCATCGGTTCAAATATTCTTGTTAGCATTTGTAATCATTTGTAGGATAGTGAGTCCTCCGGGATTGTAGCACTCTTTTGTAATTAAGCAATGAGCTCTACACAGTGTGCCTGGATGCATGTATATTCCCCTCTTGTAATATTATTATACTCCTGATCATAGTATTATAATATTGTGGGTCTCAATCCCACCATGGTTTTTCCCTTTCCGGGTTTTCATGTAAAAAATCCAGTTTTATGGTTTTGTGCTTGTTTGCATTTAGTTTTTGCACTTTGATTTTATTCATTTGCATTTGGTGGTTTAATAATCAATTTAAGAAAGTTATTAATTGTAGAAAAATGATTCACCCCCCAGTGTTCATTGATTCCAACAATTGGTATCAGACCCTAGTTCCTTTGAGGAAGCCTAACAGCTTGAGGAAGATTCGGGAGATTGAATCAATGGACTCTGGTTTGCAGAAACAACTTATTGTGGCTCTTGAAGACCTATATGTAGCAAGGAAAGAAGCAAGTAACCTGAGAAGAAATCTAAGCGATGCTAAAAATTTCATTGAGTCATTAAATGAGCAAGTGAACACATCCAGGGAGAAGAGAAAGGAGTTGATGGACAAACTCAAGGAGAAAGAAGAGCAAAGCATTGATAATCAAGTTCTGAAAGATAAGACAAATGAATGTGAAAAACTTGCTAGAGATAATGCAGTCCTGAATAATGAAATGAAATCTATTATGATGAAGCTGACAAAGGAGGTTGAAGATAGGAAGAAGAATGAGGAAAGCTTGACTCAGTCTCTAAAGGATAAATTTGATGAATGTTGTAGATTGAATCATGAAAATGACCTACTGAAGCTTGAATTGATATAGTCCAAGAACAATGAGCAAGAGCTTGAAAGACAAATCATAATTCTAAGAGATAAACTTACCACTGCTAATGAATACAAAGAAAAAGTTAATGCTAGCTTAGCCAGGCTAGAGGAGATGCTAAAAAGTCAGAAGAATAAAGATGATATGGGAGGACTTGGATTTGAGAAAGGAGAGAGCTTCGGATCTGGTCAAAGCAATCATCAAAACAACAAGAGAGCTCTGGTAAGACAACCTAATGCTTATAAATTCACTAGTAAATGCTTTGTTTGCAATAAATTTGTTCATATGGCAAGTCAATGCAGAAGTAGAGCTAATTAGAATAATTCATCATTCTTCGGACAATGTTTCAATTGCAATAAATATGGTCACAAGTCAGTTGAATGTAGAAGTATGGTAAATAGGAGAAATGTGAGATGTTATGCTTGTGGAAGATCTAGAAATATTGCTAACCAATGCAAATCAAGAGGAAATCAAGGTAATTTCAGGCCTAATCAGAGAAACAATATTGTTTGCTATGCTTGCAAAAAAACCAGTCATATTGCAAAATTTTGTAGAAGCAAGAATATGAGCAAGAATGCTCTGAGAGACAAGAGAAAAGTAGATGAAAAGGGAAAAGCGAAGGTTGAAGAGATCAAAGAGTGGCACAAGAAGATGTGGGTTAAAAAGGATGATTCAAATGCAGTAGATGGGTCCACACCTGATTCCGATGTTGGATCTTCATCCAGTAACTAATGCATTTGGCATTAGGGGGAAGCTTTTCATGCAGATCCTTAAAACCCCCTTTCTATCTATAACTGGTTGTGGAAGGTTATAGATGATTGTAGATGATTGTACAGATGATCCTGAGAGGTATTTAAAATATTTCATGCCGATTTGATGCTCCGATACAATATTCATGAGATTCAGAGCATTCGGGAGAACTTTAGGGTTGAGCATTTATTGCACCTTAAAGTTAGGTATTAGAAGGATAAAAAGGTATTTTAACTTTCATTTCTTACATTTAGTTTGAAGCGAAAAAGAAGAAGAGTGTAGCGAAGAAGATTGTGAAGCTAAACTAGAGCTTGTGAAGATTCGGCGAAGATTTCTTGCATCCAATTGAAGTTAAAAAGATATTTTCTGAGTTCAAAGCTACTTGTTTATAACCTAGAATTTGATAATGGAATCATCTGGTTCTAGTGTGGCGACTCTATTGGTTGTTGAGATAACTGATAGGGAAAGGTCAAAATTCAAGAAACATCCATACAACTTGATGGAAGATGATCTTAATGGAGCATTTTCATATGTTTTGTATGGGGTTTTGCACGTTGAAGATATTAGGGCATATATCCACTGCAATATCAAGGAGCTTGGGAGTTCTGAAATGTTATCTCTTTACACCAAGCACATGATAGATAGTATGAGCAATCTGAACCCCGATTTCAAATCTCTGCAGGATAAGGGTTTCATTCAATTTGTGAACTTTCCAGTTTTCAATGAACTCGAATGGGTTAGGTATATTCTAAGAAGGGTCCATGATGAATTTATATGGATTGATAAACCATACAAGATCACAAAGAGTGCAATCCAAGTAGTGACATGTCTGAATGCAACCGATGAAGTTCTCGGTCTAAGAAATGTGAAGAACATGACAGCAACAGAGGTAACTGATTCTTAACATGATAGAAGATCAATGATAATAAGTGACATTATTTAGTATGATGTCAGATTTGCCTCCATGGTGGTAGGCTATAAGGTATATCAATCTAGTAGAGAAAACTCAGTCTCTGGTACGACAATGTATGCAACTTATTAAATTATTAAGGAGGATAAGTTGTATGATCTATGTGGAGTACTCCTGAGTGAGGTTATAAGAAAATTGAAGAAGATAAAGAAAGGCAAGAAGGATGTTTTTAAGTTTGGAACTCTTATTATTTGTTTAGCCTTATATTTCATGAAGGAGATCCCCGATGTAGGCAAAATTCAATGGGCATATGACAAACTGGTGGCGGTGTAGATCAAGGAAGCCTTACAAGGATTAGGAGATGCTCAAGCATATAAAGCTATCCAATGGGGTTACTTCAAATCTTTCCAAGGCATGATGCAAAGCAAGGAAAGGACCCCAAAGGAGATTATAGAAAAGTATGAGGACACCATACGATTTATGGTGGAAATTGATCAATGCCTAATGCAAGTTGTTGAGCCAAGGATATTGTGGATCATGCCCATGGGGTATGAAGTCGATGCAAATACTCTTGATGAATATGCTAAACATCTTTTAAGCATACTGGTGGATAAAAAGGAAGAGAGATTTAAGACTTACAAGGAGAAAATTTTAAGTTTGCACTCCTAGTTCACTAAGCCTAGAATGTAGAAGAGAGTGAGAAAAGAAGTAGGGTAACTTGCAGAAGATATGGCCATTACATAGGAACAAGTCTGCAAGACCAAAGAGCATAACATCCTAAAAGAGGAGGACAAGGTAAATCCCAAGAAGACCAATCCTCCTAAGCCAAGGTAAACCAAGTCAACACCCTCCTCCAATGCACAAAAGTTTGTCCCTCCACAAAAGCCTCAAACCAAATCATCTGGAAGAGTAGAGAAGATGAAGAAATGGAAGCCTGAAAGAGTCTATGTGGTAGCCACTGCTGAAGAAGAGACAATATATGATGAAGCAGTGAGGGAATTTAAGAAGACTACTACTTCTGCCAGGGTAGTCAAGAAGCCACCATCCAATGAAGGTCAACCAAGAAAGAAGCAGAAAGTTGGAGCTAAGAAATCTAGAAGACCTCGTCCTAGCAAGAAGCCCAAGTCTGAGCTTGATGAATCTTTAAAGTCTGGGAAGCTAGAAGGTAACTACACTATTGTGCCCCCAATTTCACTAAGTGAGATAGTTGATACAGTAGTAAAGGAAGGAAATTTGAAGCATCTATCAGAATTATATGATAATTATGATAAAAATGATAAGATAACACTAGAAGAAGTTGTTGTAGAGTATATGAATGTATATTATAAAGTCCTCATAGAGTTATCCTCAATGATTCTGAAGAGTTTATATGAAATTTTGGATGCTACAAGGCATACAGCCAGTCTAGAAGATGAGAGAATAAAAGAATATATATTGGTTAATTTGTGCTCTCTAATTTATAAGAATTAAGTTGACAAACTTCTTAAGATTGCAAAGAGAAGATTCAGAAGAAAAACCAGAGTGAATAAGATCATGTTTGGAAAAATTGTTGAAGTAGTCAAGGAAACAAATGTAATTTTCAAACAAGTTTTGGAAGAGCATTAGTATGAGATCAATCTAGTAAAAGATGACACCCATCTGAAAGTGCATACATAGAATGATACCTTCACTTTGGATGAGCAAGTAGATGAATAAGCAACAGTTGTAAATGATGCTATTGGTAATTCGAAGGTTACAAACTTCGATGAAGCTAATCAGAATCCTTCGATGATAAATGTTGGATCAGAAAAGAATGCTAAGGAGGTTGGCGGTGAGAAAGGAAAAGATATAGAAGAGGCAAAGAAGGAGAAGGATGGAGATAAGATTGAACAGGTTCCAGCAACAAGAGACATTTTGGACAAGGGCAAGCATATCATCAACAACATAGATCTCACCAAAGGGTCTAAAGATCGTAATTCTCAATCTCATGTCCAAGCACTCAAGCTTGCAGAACTTGCATAGGCCAAAGCGAATGAAGAATTACTAAAGTATCACTCTGAGGATAAAGAGCTCATATCCATGGCTACAAGTGTTCTTGATAAAATTATGCCATCATTCAAGCAAGATATAGAAGACATCCTCCAATAAGATGAGGAGTATGTTAAATTCAGTAGATTCTCATTTTGTATCTTTGGAGAAAGTTGCTGAAGGTAAGGTTCTTAGCCAATTCAATGCTACGCGGTTAAGGATGATTTTGAAGATGTTTGAAGGTGATAGGGTTAGTTTAACTATTGATTTGAAGGCCATTCAGGAAGCATTGGATGAAGGCAGTAAGATTTACAAGTCATGTCTTATTTTGCCTAAGTTCACAATTGAAATTGATAAGAAGATCAAGGAATGTGAAGGGCAATAAGATGGTATTTCTCAATCCTTTGCCCCTTGATCATTTTTTGCCAAGAATCTTAAAGCTCGGGTGATTGCTCTACCCCAAAATTTTGCCTTGATTTTCATGCCCTCAACGAAATTGACCAAAAAAAATTTAACCGGATAGACATTGATGAAACAACAATTGATCTTAAAATTTTGGGATGCAATGAATGTGATGGCAACCTCCTTTTGAGCCCAATATGGATAGAAAAATTTGTTACGAGTGCAATTGTTGTTGCACCAAAATATTGACTTGTTAATGCCCGATACAACCACTATACTTATAGAATCCAGAGGAGGTGGTTAAGCCATGTCACAAACCCGAGTGTTGCACTACACAACACAAAGAGATCAAGGGAGAACACCTTGCAACAATCCCCCCCAGTACAAGCGAGGGGTTTGAACCTGTGACCAAGCTCTGATACCACTTGTTACAAGTGTGGTTGCCATTGCACCAAAAGATCAACCTGTTAATGCCCGATACAACCACTAGACTTATAGAATCCATAGGAGGTGGTTAAGTCATGTCACAAACCCGAGTGTTGTGCTACATAACACAAGGAGACCAAGGGCACACACATTGCAACAAAATCACCCAAGGTTGGATCCCTCAAGCATGCGGATAGGAACTTGATAGATCTGATGCTTTGATACCATGTATAAATTGATGATACAACCACAGGAGCCAAGAATCATTTGCAATCAAAATACTTGTTACATAAAAGAGATCAAGAAAAGATAATATGCTTAGTAACAACTTGAGAATTTGATATTGATTGCACACAAGAATGATTGGAGATATAATTACAATGAATGAATAAATTCTTATAAAGGATGAATGAAACCCTAGGTGCAAAACCCTAATGCTAAAATTAGGAGAACTAAAGCAATGCAAAGTAGGAGTTAAATTAAGCTCAACTACATGCTAGAACTAATGCTAGAAAAGAAAACTCTAAGTCTATTATAAAAAGAACCTAAGTTTTTCTTAAGTGTAAAGGTAATTAAATGACCTAATTAATAAATAATTAGATAGTGTCCTAATTACTCCAACAACAAGGTCATGCATAGGGTAAAGTACAAACTTGTGCCACACTTTTATAAAGGAATCAACCAACACAAACCAAAAATTTCAAATTTGACTACATAAAAGTGGCCTTTATGTTTTGAATTACAAAATAATATAAACTGATGAAATGTAAAACTCTTGATGATGTTTATGGTTGTAATTTAAAAATAAAATAAAAAATTGGTATGATAGTTTTTTAATAAATTCAAAATTTTCACATTTGAATTTTACTATAAAAAAGAGGTTGAGTTAATGTCACAAAAAAAGAAAATGATTTTATTTTTCCCAAATAGATAATGTGTATGTTGAATTGTGACCTATTTGTAAACCCTGATAAGATCCAACCACTAACCCTAGATCTACAAACCATTAAACAAACAATCAATAGAGAACTATCATGGATGTTGATGCTCTGCAAAAAGGGGTTAATGTTTAGACTAAAACCTGTGGTCATATAGCACATAAGAAACACAAGAAACAAAGAAGAGTTAGTGTTAATCAACCAAAAACTAGTCTAAGCAAGCATACCAAGAGAGACACTAAAAACAAAGTAAAGCATTTAGCTATGAGTATAAATGCAAGAAGACATCTCCAAATGTCTTTTACCATGCTCGTAGCTCCTCCTCCCTTGTTCCTCTCCTCTCCAAGTTCCAAATTAGTGTAGCTCTCAGTAGCTTTTTGCACTATGTATGCCTTATGGAGATTCAAGATGAAAGATGATTGTTCTCAAGATGATATGAAAATGTGAACAAAAACTAATATTAGATGCTATGAAATGAGAATGATTTATTTTAGACCAAAATAACAATGTATGTGATTTATGCTAAATGCTCTTCTTTAAAATTCACTATAATGTAAATGCATACAAGTTTTCAGGATTATGGCTAAGAATGTTAAATGCTTAAGGATTTGAAAATGAGGAATGTGAGCTCTATTTATAGGAAAAATGGAGCAATGGATGGTTGAGATTGAGTAATCTCAAGAAGGGTCAGGATTGAATGGTATTCAATCCATGTGAGGACTTTCAACCCAATCCCGGGATGACAAGTGTCAACATGAGATGGGTTGAGAGGAGAGGGAAGAAGCATTAAATGCTTGACATGACCTGAGAGTTAACTTGAGAGTTAAGGTTAAGGTTGGGTTGAGAGAATAAAGCCATTATCCAAAGAATAATGCTTTTATCCAATGGATAAACTCTTGTGTAAGAGTTAGTGAGGATAATCATGGTCAAAGCAATAAATGTTTGAGAAGACACATGGGTCACATGAGGGTTGAGTTAGGGTTCAAAGTCCCTAACCATGGGTGCAAGTGGATTTAACCATAAATGGTCATGTAAGAGCCATTAGTGGTTTGGAAGACTTTAGAGGTTAAATTGTTGAACACACAAAACATTAATTGTTTTTCAAAGACTTTGGAGTTTTTGAGAAGTGACTTCAAGTTGCTTAGGAATGTGACAATATTTAGGGGATGGATTGGGCTAATTAGGAAGGGTTTAGAAGAATCTAGAAGGGGGTTAGGATTGCAAGTGGGTTTGGTGGGTGAGAGAAAATAGGATTTTTATTAAAATAAAATTCATTTATTTTAATAAATAGGTGCAAGTTGTATTTTTAGGACAATGCAAGTAGGGTGGATTTTATGATTTAAATAAATATTTTATTTTATTTATTTAAAAGAGGAAAGGGGATTTATTCATTTAATTGATTGTGAATTTGGTTTAATGAATTAATTAAATAAATTGAATAATTTATTTAATTAATAGGAGAATATTTTGAAGATGAATTAATTAAATATTAATTTAATTAACTGATGGCAAGTGGATTTTTAATCAAATAAATAGCAAATATTCATTTAATTAAAATGGACAGATTTATGTGACTACAGATGTAAATAACATAAAATAAACTAAACTATACCTTCACATTCATGGTAGGATTCTCTCCATTTTTCTCGTATCCTTCGTGATCTTGTATTTGATGATGTTTCATTTAGATTTGTGTTGCACTTGCACAAGAGCTCGGGGAAGAATGGATGTGGTTCTGATGAGGTAAGGTCGTGCTTGTGATGATGTATTCTCTAGCTATATTTTGGCAAAGTGTAGGTATGCTCAAGCTAGGTGTGTTGTAGTATGAGAGGAGAAAGCCTCTTTTATAGAGATCATCCTTAAAATGGAGGGTTTAGATTAAGAGGTTAAAAGATGAATGGTCAGGATTACATAAATGAAAGAGATTCAATAGGATTTGATGGAAGGTAAAGATGAAGGGACGAGATTAAGAGGTTGAAAAGTAGAAAGATTAAGAGTGAATAATATTAAAAGGTTAAATTTGAAATGGAGGGATGAGATTGAGTGGTGGGTTGATTTTGGAGAAAACACAAAATGAATGAAGAGACAATTGGCACTTGTCACATGCCTACAAATTTATATTATAATCTATGTGAACAAGTTGGAGGGCTAGGACTAAAGGAGGAAAAAGGTAAGTGAATTAATTAGATAAATAAAGTATTTGTTTAATTAATAGAGGAAGGGGCTATATAAATTAAATTAATAGAAATATTTATTTAAATTAGGAAAGGAGGTGGGATTAAATAAATAATAAATATTTATTTAAATTAGAAAGAAGAGGTTAAATAAATTAAAATATTTATTTAATTAATAGAGGAATAATGAGGAAAATAATAGATATATGTGTGTGTATATACATACATATATACATACATACATATATACATATACATATGCATACATACATATATATATATATATATATATACATATATATATATATATATATATACATATATATATACATATATATATACATATATACATATATACATATATATATATACATATATGTATATATATATATATATATACATACACACACATATATGTACACATACATACATACATACATACATATACACACACACACATACACACACACACACACACACACACACACACACACACACACACACACACACACACACACACACACATTAATTCATGAAGATCAATTTTAGGTGTCTACAAATAGCTTCGATATCTAGTGAATAGGAAAAAAAAAAATGATTAACAATTTCTTGCAAAATTCCATAGTTTTCATATAATACCAACTTACACACACACACGCACATTAATTCATGAAGATCAATTTTAGGTGTCTACAAATAGCTTCGATATCTAGTGAATGGAAAAGAAAAAAAAATGATTGAACAATTTCTTGCAAAATTCCATAGTTTTCATATAATACCAACTTTTATCTATTTTTTATCATTTTTAAAAAATATATACTTTTGTCTATTTTTGGAGAGGATTATTTACCCTAGTGCACCAAATATTTTTTTTTAAATTTGAATATGTTCTAAAAGTTTTTAATTTCTAATCAACCGCACATTTGATTTTAAAAAGCCTCTTGCAATATTTTTAAAATCATATTAAAACTAATCAAAATAGATATTTTTTCATATTCTAGAATCTCAGATGTACAAAAATGTATCTTTAGATTTTTATGAAAGTTCCCCTAGTTGGAGAAACAAAATTAAAGTTGAAATTTTCTATAATTTGGCCCAAAATAGGGGTTAAGCTACCACATAGGTAGCCACATAGAAATTTTTTGTCAAAATGGTTTTGACCTAAACCCTTTCAACCAAAGATTTCTCCTAAACCTTTACATGCATATTTGGCCACCCATCAAAATTTTAATAAAAAGATTTTGATTTTATTGTTTAGAGTGAAAGGGTTTTTCTTGAAACTCTAGTGCCACATTTACACCATGTGGTTTCAAGCGAAAATCTTGTGCCTAAAACCTTTTCACCCAAAACTCTTTCACTAGAAACTATTTAGTTGGTCGAAAGTGTGATGCAACTTTGTGCTTTTACCCTATAGTGTTATGTAAAATATTATAATTAATTTTGTAGGAGTGTGAATGGTTGCTAAGGTTTTACAATAGCATGTACTTGCATAATGTTGGCATTATAATAGACAATAAGAGATTGTTGGCATTTCATAATTATCGATATAACTGATTAAGGATACTTACTGTCTTCACAATATTATTTTGTCATTGATGTCAAGAAATTGATTTTCTGATTTAGTATGACATTGCCATATCTTAAAAAATATGTTTTGAAGATAATGAAGATGTCGGTAAAAGACATAGAAAGAATGTGATGGATAAGGGGAGGAATAAGTTATTCAATGGGCAACTATTACCAAGTTAGACAATGATGAGATCATTTTGTTTAGATTGTTTTGATATCCTACATATGCTATTGTTTGTAAGGTTAATACTATACTATGTTACCGAGCAAGGAACCTAGTCGGTAAACCCTAAGGAACCTAATCGGTAAACCCTAAGGTTATCGCTATCGGTTAATGAAGGCGGAATGTCTACCGAGTGAAGTTTAGTATTTATAGAGTTGCAACCGAGTAATAACAGAATGCATTGAATGAATACATGTGTTATTTAATGATGGAAGCTGATAAGCTAGTTATGATTAAATGATTGATACAACATGTACGAAGTTTGTTAAGCATCTATGGCAATGGAAGATCGGTAGGAAGATCTACAGCTCAGATTGAACTGCAATACCCTAGCACAAGTTCCAAGAAATGTATGCAAGTTCCAAGTCGAGGTAAAACGTTTTCAGATCGAAGGATACATTGAACCTAGTCAAGTTTGAAGATCTGATGGCTATGATTGATCATGGGAAATGTGATCAAGGAGATTAAGCGATTAGCAAATTGTTTATAAATAAGGAACTATTGATAAACAATGCATGCAGGCAAGGTGTATGCAAGGATGCTACATATTGATTACCGAGAATAGAAGCTTGAAGATCTATTTGAATAATAGAGTAAGAAGCCCAGCAGAGGGACAAGATAAGTCCTATGACTAGATTGTATCAGCAAATAAGAATCTGCTTTAGCATTTTAGATGCAAAGTTGCAGACATACTCATTACTATTATTTATTTGTAAGTGACAAAAAATCTCTTAACCGAGTGGACTTAACAGTCTTATTTGTAA
The DNA here is from genome assembly GCF_030272615.1 of Cryptomeria japonica. NCBI lineage: Eukaryota > Viridiplantae > Streptophyta > Pinopsida > Cupressales > Cupressaceae > Cryptomeria > Cryptomeria japonica. The sequence continues at coordinate 593,269,051 of NC_081410.1, forward strand.
ATCCTCTAGCAAGGTGACATTCTGATTGAGTGTTTGAAACCCTTTAACTAGGTCACCTCTAACAAGGTGAAGATCCTAACAGATCTGAGGGAAATCCCTTAACCGGGTCACATCTAGCAATGTGTTTGTAATCTTTAACAGGATTTCCTTTTAACCGAGCATACTCTAGAAGAGTATATTTCTTAGTGGGTCTGAAATCCCACAGTGGTTTTTCCCTATTTGGGTTTCCATGTTAAATTTGGTGTTATGAGTGTTGTTATGATTATGTGTTTATGAGTTTTCATGTTTAGCAGTTTTGGTTAAGCTGGTGAAGTATATGTTATAAAGGTTGAATCTGTTGTTTTGATGGAAGATTAAGTTTGTATGATTCACCCCCCCCCCTCTCATCTTGCTAGTTATTGGCATTTGTACTTTACATTAAGTATCAGAACTATCAATTGGTATCAGAGCATCAAACTTTGCAAGAAAAGTTTAAAGGTACTTGAGGAAAAGATCCAAAGATGTATAAGAGAGATGCACTGAAGCTAAACAAGTCAAGTTTCTCTACATGGCAGAAAAGGATGAAGCTGCACCTATCAGGAATTGGAGAATATGTTGTATATTATCTAGAAAATGATTTCATTACACCTAGCACCTATCCATTGACAATGGAAGAAATAAAGGCAAAGCAAGAACATATTCAAGCAATGATTGAAATAACATCTGCATTGACCGACTCAGAGTTTAATGATCTAGAAGGTTGCAATGATGCCAAGGCAATGTGGGACAAGCTCATATATGTGTATGGTGGTGATGAACATGTTCAAAGAGCAAAAGTGGACAGTCTAAGAGGACAACTTGAATCTATGAGAATGAATGAAGGTGAGAACATAACCCAGTACAATACAAGGTTAAAGGAGATTGTCAATCAAATCAAAGGAGTAGGAGGAACCATTGAAGAGAAGGATGTCACAAGTAAGTTATTAAGAACCCTTCTACCTGCTTATGCAAACTGAGTCTCTATAATAAATGAATTGAGGTCGGTACCCAATATGCCAGTTTCTTTGGATGCTACCATTGGTAAGCTACATGCATTTGAGTTAAGTAACTTTGATAACAGTGGGTCTTCGGTAAATAAAGTTGAGTCTACATTTAGTTCTTTTCATCTTGATGAATCTGATGATTACAATGATAGAAAGTATAAGTACTCTGAAGGGAATCACAGTGGAGCAAGTGAAAGATTTCGCAAAAACATAGAGGAGGTACATAAACTTTATGAAGAAATCAGAAAGCAAGAAGAGTTTGAAGCACTATTAGCCAAAAGGCTACCGAGAGGAAAAGGTAAGTACAAAGGAAATTTGCCTTTGAAATGTTTTAACTATGATAGAATAGGACATATGGCTTCTAATTGTCCTGATAAAGAATCCAGTGAAAAGAGAGATTACTGAGATGATAGACAGAAAGATAATCATTACAGAGGACACCGAGACTTCAGAAGAAGAGATTAAAAGACATGTCTAATAGCTGATGAGGAATCTAATGATGATAAATTAGATGAAACAGATATAGAGGAAGTTGTTTATGTGGCTATCAAAGATGGATCAGATGAAGAAAGGTATGAAGAAAAAGCTTTAATATCTCACATAAACACTAATGATTCTTGGATCATAGATAGTGGATGCTCACATCACATGACAGGTGATAAACACAAGTTTGTTATATTAAAAGATTATGATGGAGGTTATGTAAGATTTGGTAATGATGCATCATGTCCAGTGAGAGGTAAAGGATCAATAACACTTCTTGACAATGTTAAATGTAATGATGTTTATTGGGTTGAAGGTTTGAAATACAATTTGTTGAGTGTAGCACAGCTAAACAATACAGGATACCGAATAGAGTTTCAGAAAGGAATAGTCAAAGTTCATGACAAGCATGGAAAGTTAGCTACTACCAAGACACAAACAAAAGGTAACACATTTCACCTTGACTCAACTCAGAATAAGTGTCTATATGCAAAGATCGATGATACTTGGTTAAGGCATAAAAGGTTTTGTCATGTAAATTTTGATAATCTGATCAAAATAAGGAAGAAGCACCAAGTAAGAGGTCTATTGAGTCTTGAGAAACCTGAGAATGCTATGTGTCAAGGATGCCAGATGGGTAAGATGACAAGATCAAGCTTTACAAGTAAGTCCTACACCTCTAAGGGAATTTTAAATCTTGTGCATACTGATCTTTGTGGTCCTATGAAAGTTCAAAGTTACTATGGTGATAAATATTTCATATTATTTGTGGATGATTACTCAAGGATGATGTTAGTAATGTTTTTAAAAGAAAAATCAGAAGCTTTTCAAATGTTTAAATGGTACAAGGCAAGAGTTGAAAATGAAACAAGAAGACAACTAAAATGTCTTAGATCTGATAGAGGAGGAGAGTTCACTTCTGATGAATTTAACTTATACTAAAATGATCATGGTATAAAGATGCAAGTATCTGCACCGAGAACACCCTAGCAAAATGGGATAGCCGAAAGAAGAAATAGATCAATTGTGGATTGTGCAAGAACCTTGATGATAGAAAAGAAGGTACCTCAAACATTTTGGAGAGAAGCAATCAGCATTGTAGTTTACACCTTGAACCGAGTACAACTGAAGAAAGGAACTTTGAAGACACCATATGAAATCTGGTATGACAAGAAACCTAATGTAAGTTATTTTAAAATCTTTGGAAGTAGATGTTATGTTCACAAAGATGACAGAAATGGTAAGTTTGATCAGAAAAGTGAAGAAGGAACATTTCTTGGTTATTCTTCTAGAAGCAAAGCATTTAAATGTCTGATCAAATCATCTAACAAAATAGTAGAAAGTGCAAATTGATGAATTTGCAGAAAGAAATGATGAAGGAAACTCCAAAGAACCAGAAGATTATGAAGGATTTGTATATGTTCAACTGAGAAGTCCTACCGAGAAAACTGTTGAAGGAAATGAAGAGGATATCCAGTTACCGAGTGATGAAGAAGATCATACAGAATCTACCGAGCCTATATTAGCTAAGTATGTCAGAAGGAATCATGCATCAAGTCAGATTATAGGAGATAAGAATGATCCAGTGATGACAAGGAACAAACTGAGACAGAACACATGTCTAATATTTGAATTTGAACCAAGGATAGTGAAAGAGGCATTTGACAGTGAACATTGGATAAATGCTATGACAAAAGAGATTGATCAAATCAAGAAGCATGACACATGGACACTAGTCCCAAGACCGAAGGACAAAAATGTAATCGGTACAAAGTGGATTTTCAGATACAAGCTGAATGAAAAAGGTGAGGTCATTTGAAATAAAGCAAGACTAGTTTGCAAAGGTTATGCTCAAGAAGAAGGAATTGATTATGGTGAGACTTTTGCACCTGTGGCAAGACTTGAAGGAGTAAGAACATTGTTGGCATACGCTGCTTACAAGAATTTCAAAGTATATCAAATGGATGTCAAATCTGCATTTCTGAATGGTATATTAGAAGAGGAAGTTTTTATTGAACAACCTGAAGGATTTGTTGAAGGAGAGAATAAAGATCAGGTATGTAAACTGAACAAAGCTTTATATGGTCTGAAACAAGCACCTAGAGCATGGTATGAAAGATTGCACTCTTATTTAATCAAGATTGGTTTTATAAGGACTAGTGAAAACAGTAATATGTACATGAAGAATGATAAAGACAATGGAATACTGATCTCACCCATATTTGTTGATGATATTATCTTTTGTGGAAATGACTCTTTATGCAAGAACTTTGGAAATGAAATGAGCAAAGAATTTGAGATGTCATTGATCGGTGAAATAAAGTATTTTATCGGTCTACAGATACTGCAAATGAAAGATGAGATTTTCATTACTCAATCCAAGTACATAAAGGAAATCTTGAAGAAATTTGGAATGGAGGATTCAAAACCAGTAAGTACTCCTATGACTACCAACTGTAAACTATCAAAGAATGATGAATCTACATCTGTTGATGAAACACTTTACCGATCTATGATTGGAAAGTTGCAATATGTTGTTCACAGCAGGCCAGATATAGCACATGTAGTAGGTATAGTTGCAAGATTTTCTGTAGATCCCAAGGAAACACACATGACAGCAATCAAGAGAATTTTCAAATACTTGAAAGGCACTGAGGATTATGGCTTAGTATATCAAAAAGGAAATGACTTTGATTTAAAAGTTTATACTGATGTTGATTGGGCAGGCATCATAGATGACAGGAAAAGCACAAGTGGTGGAGCTTTCTTTTTAGGAGAAAGACTAGTGAGTTGGCTTAGCAAGAAACAAAGATGTATTTCACAGTCAACAACAAAAGCTGAATATGTTGCTGCAACATTGAATTGTACCAATATAGCATGGATCAAACAACTATTGGAAGGCATAAATGAGAAAGTTACCAAGCCTGTAACTATATTCTGTGATAATACTAGTGCCATTAACATTTCAACGAATCCTATTATGCACTCTAAGACAAAGTACATCTCTATCAAATATCATTATCTTAGAGAAGATGTTCAAGAGAAGAAAGTGGTGTTGGAGTATGTTAGCTCAAAGGAACAAATAGCAGATATTTTCACCAAGCCACTGCCAAGGGACACTTTTGAGTATCTCAGAAGTAAGTTAGGGGTCCTACCCCTATCTTCTACTCACTGACCGAGTTCGGTGAAAGCATCAATTCGATGACTCTAAAGAAAATATTTTAGGAGTTGATGTTGATTTACACACTTTAGGAGGTTTTCTAAAGGTGTGTAGGAAACAAAAACAGGGAATAGGAATTGAAGACAAAATGCTCTAACTGAGACTGAGTTGATACCGAACAACAAAGGAATTACTTCATACAGGAAGAAATTATGTATTAGTTTTCTTTTGGCATTGTTGTCAAAGGGGGAGAAGACTAATGTATGGGGGAGAAGACCAATGATAGGGGGAGAGCATTTCAGCAATCACAGCAATCTGAATTTGAATCTTTTAGGTCAAATCAATTGGTTTTTCCATCAATGCCAAAGGGGGAGATTGTTGGCATTATAACAAACAATAAGAGATTGTTGGCATTTCATAATTATGGATATAATTGATTAAGGATATTTACTGTCTTCACAATATTATTTTGCCATTGATGTCAAGAAATTGAATTTCTGATTTAGTATGTTGTCATATCTTAAAAAATATGTTTTGAAGAGAATGAAGATGTCGGTAAAAGACACAGAAAGAATGTGATGGATAAGGGGAGGAATAAGTTATTCAATGGGAAACTATTACCGAGTTAGACAATGATGAGATCATATTGTTTAGATTGTTTTGATATCCTACATATGCTATTGTTTGTAAGGTTAATACTATACTATGTTACCGAGCAAGAAACCTAGTCAGTAAACCCTAAGGAACCTAGTAGGTAAACCCTAAGGTTATTGCTATCAGTTAATGAAGGCGGAATGTCTACCGAGTGAAGTTTAGTATTTACTGAGTTGCAACTGAGTAATAATAGAATGCATTGAATGAATACATGCGTTATTTAATGATGGAAGCTTGTTGGTGTAAATAAATATTCATTATGGATATTATTACACTTTACTTAAGTTAACTTAGGATTATGCATCTCTTCATAGTTTGGATTTGAGACACTTAGCGAAGTGTGCACATAGGGATAGAGCTTGTAGGAGAAATTGCACCTTTTGTGGTCTTATTTTGTTGTTACACTACACATTCGGTGGGTCATCCACCTCTTGTGGAATATTATATTATTTCTCCTACCTACCCCTAGTATTTCTTACCTACCCTTGTTTCTCATTTTGCCACATGTCATGATTGTGTGCTCGTACATCCATATGGCCTTGCCTATATAAGCAAGCCTATATTCATTTTATTGGTGAATCCAGTTGATCATTTTCATATTGATGAGAATACAGTTTGTTCTTGTCATTCTTTTGTCTCTATTTTAATACTTTTCATTGTGCCCTTGATCTTGGCAAAATCTCACATGGTATTAGAGCCATTGGGGCTTCATTGATTGGTTTTTGGAGACATCGTGGAAGGTTTCTATTCTCAGATCTGAGGGACTACATTTTTTGGAGGCATCTTAGAGCGTTTTCGACCTCACCATTGCGTCCAGGAGGCCATTTCCATAAAAATCAAGTATAAATTCAACCTATTTTGGCAAAAATCGATTTTTGGGTGTGGAGGAAATTTTCTGCCCAATTCGGGCGGTACGGTATGGATTTTTCGGATTTTTTTCAAAAAAAAAAAAATTCTAAAATTTTCTTTCCAGTTTGAAAAAAATAAATAAAAAATTTGAAAATCATTTTTGGGATCCGTACCTTCTGCCCAGTCAGCAGCGCACAGTCAACGCCCAGTCAGTGCCTAGTCAGCATTTTCTTTGGAAATTTTTAGACCCCTCTCCGTTGAGCAGTTTGGATTTTTGGGTCAACTTTGGAGGCCCATAACTTGCTCAATTTTGCTCCTTTTTTGGTGCAATTTTCCGTGCTCTTCGCAGTGGTGTGGTTATTTTCTGTTTTGGTGCATAAGTGTTTCGGAATTTTTGGATTCTCTCAGCTGTACCTATCCAATCCTCAATTCTGCAATTTCAAAGGCCTCATTTGAGCCCATACGACCTCCTTTTCAGGTGCCATTTTTTTTTAAAGTGCATGTTTTTTCGTCTACTTTCATAATCTATGATCAGATTTTAGATATTTTAAGTAGAAATTGTACTTTCAGATATTGGTCTTATTTGGCCTATTTGGTACTTGTAAATTGCTTGGATCTTAGTTTAGATCTCTTGCATTATTAGTTTGAGTTTTTTTTGGCCTTATTGAGGCAGTTGTAAAATTGAAATCAGAAGTCCACTTTGCTTCTTGTTTTGCAAGTGGCCCATTGTACATGCACTAAGTATAAAGTGTCAAATCATCACTTTTGGGGGGGTTCTTTGATTGAGTGAATTTTTGGGGGTGTCTTGTGTGATTGTGCCTCTCTTTCCTTGTGCTCTTTCATTTTTGTTGCAATGAGTCCTCATAAATTTCCACCTTTAACTCCACATAATTATGCATCATGGAAAATTAAAGTATGGAGCAAATTAATGGAAAAAGGTCTCACACATTACATAGATGGAGCAATAGCAGTACCACCTGATCCTAAGGTTGATCCTAATGCTCAATTAGAATGGCTCACTAAGAATTGCATGGCTCTTGGAACTTTGCGCAAGTATGTATCAGATGACCTCATCTTTCATATTGAAAAGTGTACTATAATCAAAGATGCTTGGGATATGTTTCAGAAATTGTATGGTCAAGTTGATGAAATTAGAGGTTATAAGATTGATAATGAGCTCACCAACTTGGATCCCAAGAGTTTTGATACAATCCAAGATTATGTCACCAAAGCAAATGAGCTAAGAGCAAAGCTTAAGGATTGTGGAATTGACAAAAAGGATGCTCAGTTGATATTCAACTTGTTGGACAAGCTTGCACCAGAATATGCAGCATTTGTGTCTAGCTTCCAAACTCATCGTTTGATAGTGGGGAGTTCCTATGTTATGCCTTCATTTCATGCTTTCACAGAAATGTTGATATTGGAACAATCTAAGTTGTTGAACATGGGGTTTCTCAAGTCTTCAAAGTCCAAGGCTTTGGTGGCTAATCAAGGGAATCAAGGAAGTCAAGACAAAGATCCCAACAAGAAGAAGAAGCAATCTAAGTCACAGCCATGGCAGGAAAAAAGACAATCATCCTCTCCATCACAAGGCGATTTTTCATCGTCTTCCAAGAAGGGAACTCCACCTAAGAAGGATAAGCCAACTTGTGCATATTGCAAGAAGTATGGTCATGATGAGCATCGATGCCACACAAAGAAAGTTGATGAGTTAACTAATCTTCTTAAGAAAAACAACATCAACTTGCCATCCGCCTACACAAAGAAGGATTCATCTCCTTCCTCTTCCTCATAGTCTAAGGGAAAAGGGCAAGCATTTGTGGCTACAACAGGTTCTTCACAACAATGGATACTTAACTCGGGTGCCTCATATCACATGGGTTCTACAAAGGAGCAGTTTTCTTCATTACAGCCATCTAAGGTGCCTCACATTTACATAGGTGATAATACACAAGTAGAGGTTGAAGGGAAAGGTTCAGTTGACATGGATGATGGAACATTTGAGAATGTTCTCTATGTTCCTAACTTGTCTACCAACCTTCTCTCTATCTACCAAATCACTCACTATGGGAATGGGAAAAAGGTTGAGTTTACACCAGATTCAATTGTGGTAAAGGAACTTGATGATGATGCCTTGGTAGCAGTGGGACAAGTCAATGACAACTCAAGGCTTTATTCATTCTCCCACTTTGTGCCAAGTTCACCTTCTAGGGCCTTGCTTACTCATTCAAATTTTGAAAGTAAGCTATGGCATGAGCGGTTTGGTCACCTCAACTACCGCTATCTTCAGTAGCTTAGCACTAAAGAAATGGTCACAGGTCTACCTCGAATCAATTTTTTGAGAGGGTGTATGTTCAGGTTGTTCCATGGGAAAGCATCCCGAGGAAAAGTTTGATAAGGGGAAAGCTTGGAGAGCTTTGGAAGTTCTTCAACTTGTTCACAGCGATGTAGCAGGTCCATTTCCAGCACCTTCATTTAGTAAGGCCCGCTATGTCCTCACCTTCATTGATGACTACTCCCGCTTCACTTGGGTCTACTTTCTTATTCATAAGAGTGAAGTATTTGACAGATTTCAAGACTTCAAGACTCATGTGGAGAAGCAATCCGGGAAAGTGGTGAAGATTCTTCGCACAGATAATGGAAGGGATTATGTGAACAAAAGACTTGAGGATTTTTGTATATTTGAGGGAATTGATCTTCAACATTTTGTCGCATACACTCCACAGCAAAACGGAGTTGTAGAACGCAAGAATAGAACTCTCAAAGAAATGGCTAGCTATATGATTCATGCGCAATCTCTTGATCCCGCCTTTTGGGCCAAGGCTATCAGTTGTGCCACACACATCCAAAATTGGGTTCCTCGCAAAGCTTTGCAAGGTATTACTCCTTTTGAGGCTTGGGCTGGTAGGAAACCGATTGTGAGACATTTTAGAGTCTTTGGGTGTCCAGCATGGGCTCGCATACCTCCATAGAAACGCAAGGCATTGGAACCTCAGAGTCAGCCTTGCATATTTGTTGGATATCCTGAGGGTGTTAAGGCATATAGATTGATGGATCCTGAGACACATGAGGTGTTCATTGAGAGGAGTGTTCACTTTGAGGAAAGCTCTCCTAGCTTAGCCTTTCTACCTCCTCCACCTTCCTCCATTGTGGATAGTGATGCTAGTGATTCAGATGGTGAGACTCCTTCAACTCTGACTCGCAGGGTTACACCTCCGCAGGGTCCACTTGCAGTTGAGGAGCCTCATTCTCCACCTCCACCTAGACCTCGTTGGGCTTGACAGACACTTGAGTCTGTGGGTTCTCTTGTTGGGGATCCTTTAGATACACAGAGAACTCGATCACAACATTAGGATCTTCCACATGCATTCATTGCTACTGCTTCTGATCCACGGACATTTCGGGAAGCATCAGGGGTTCCTGAGTGGGACCAAGCTATGGAGGAAGAGTATAGCTCCTTGATGAGGAACGACACATGGGATTTAGTCCATCTCCCTAAGGGGAGAAAGATGGTTCGATGTAAGTGGATCTATCGGATCAAGTTTGCAGCAGATGGTAGTGTGGATAAGTATAAGGCTCGGCTTGTTGCGAAAGGTTTCTCTCAGGTTGGAGGTGTTGACTATACTGAGACCTTTGCTCCCGTAGCCAAGATGAACTCCATTCACTTGACACTTGCTATTGCTATAGCTCATGGTTGGGTTGTACATCAAATGGATGTGAAGAGTGCTTTTCTTCATGGTGACCTTGATGAGGAGATTTATATGGAGCAGCCGTAGGGTTCACCAGGTGTCATTCTGATCCGAATGTCTATATTTTGCGACAGGATGACTCTTACTTGATACTTGTGCTCTATGTTGATGATTTGATCATTACAAGGAGTACCACATCCATCATTAGCAGGGTCAAATATGCTTTGCATGATAGATTTGCTATGACTGACTTGGGTCTTTTGCACTACTTTCTCGGGATAGAGATTTCACAGTCACCTTCCGGGATTACACTATCGCAGCCCAAGTATGCTCTTGATCTACTTGCACGCTTTCATATGGCCGATTGTAAGCCTGCCCCAACTCCCTTTCTTTCTGGAGTCAAGCTTGAGGCTCAGTTCTCTTCTTCACCAGTTGATGCCACTTTGTATCATCAGCTTGTGGGTAGTCTCATCTACTTGACCCATACACACCCTGATATTTCATTTGCAGTTGGCATGGTTTCCCGCTTCATGTAGGAACCACATGAGCTTCATTGGAAAGCTGCCAAATGCATCCTTCATTACATCCAAGGTACACATCACTATGGGATTCACTATGCAGCAAGCACAGGACTTTTGGGTCAACTTTGGAGCAGACCATATCCGAGAGCTCATTCAGGAGCAGGTCATTGATTTGCAGTATTGTCCTATAGCGGAGCAGGTTGCAAACATATTCACCAAACCTTTCACTGAGAGTAAGTTCCAGCAGTTGCGAGCTCTCTTGGGGGTGCAGGATGTGTCATTAGGGGGGTCAGCTGACTTCTCCTTCCTCTCTTATGGGGGGGATTTTTTCCTCTTTGAGGTTTTGTCCTTCTTCTTTGAGAGTCTTTTGTACATTCATCTCTCTTTTGGGGGGGAGTTTTTTCCCACTGGGTTTTCTCCCTTTCTCCATTTGTGAGAGATTGCATTGCATGGTTTTGCTTGCATTTGCATATTGTACATGGGTACCTATCATGGCCTAGTAGCCGGGACCCATCTTGCATTGTTGACTTGAGTCTTCATTCCCCTAAGTTGCACTTAAGGGGGGGTGTTGGTGTAAATAAATATTCATTATGGATATTATTACACTTTACTGAAGTTAACTTACGATAATGCATCTCTTCGTAGTTTGGATTTGAGACACTTAGTGAAGTGTGCACATAGGGATAGAGCTTGTAGGAGAAATTTCACCTTTTGTGATCTTATTTTGCTGTTACACTCCACATTCGGTGGGTCATCCACCTCTTGTGGAATATTATATTATTTCTCCTACCTACCCCTAGTATTTCTTACCTACCCTTGTTTCTCATCGAGCCACATGTCATGATTGTGTGCTCGTACATCCATATGGCCTTGCCTATATAAGCAAGCCTATATTCATTGTATTGGTGAATCCAGTTGATCATTTTCATATTGATGAGAATACAGTTTGTTCTTGTCATTCTTTTGTCTCTATTTTAATACTTTTCATTGTGCCCTTGATCTTGGCAAAATCTCACAAAGTTGATGAGTTGGTTATGATTAAATGATTGATACAATGTGTATGAAGTTTGTTAAGGATCTATGGCAATGGAAGATCGGCAGGAAGATCTACAACTCAGATTGAACTGCAATACCCTGGCACAAGTTCCAAGAAATGTATGCAAGTTCCAAGGCGGGGTAAAACATTTTCAGATCGAAGGATACATTGAACCTGGTCAAATTTGAAGATCTGATGGCTATGATTGATCATTGGAAATGTGATCAAGGAGATTAAGCGGTTAGCAAATTGTTTATAAATAAGGAACCGTTGATAAACAATGCATGCAGGCAAGGTGTATGCACAGGGATGCTACATAGTGATTACCGAGCACAGAAGCTTGAAGACCTGTTCGAATAACAGAGTAAGAAGCCCAGAAGAGGGACAAGATAAGTCCTATGACTATATTGTATTGAGCAAATAAGAATATGCTTTAGCATTTTAGATGTAAAGTTGCAAACATACTCATTACTGTTATTTATTTGTAAGTGACAGAAAATCTCTTAACCGAGTGGACTTAACAGTCTTATTTGTAAATCCTCTAGCAAGGTGACATTTTGATTGAGTGCTTGAAGCCCTTTAACTAGGTCACCTCTAACAAGGTGAAGATCCTAACAGATCTGAGGGAAATCCCTTAACCGGGTCATATCTAGCAATGTGTTTGTAATCTTTAACAGGATTTGCTTTTAACCGAGCATACTCTAGAAGATTATATTTCTTAGTGGGTCCGAAATCCCATAGTGGTTTTTCCCTATTTGGGTTTCCACGTTAAATCTGGTGTTATGAGTGTTGTTATGATTATGTGTTTATGAGTTTGCATGTTTAGCAGTTTTGGTTAAGTTATTGAAGTATATGTTACCGAGGTTGAATCTGTTGTTTTGATGGAAGATTAAGTTTGTATGATTCACCCCCCCCCCCCCCTCTCATCTTGTTAGCTATTGGCATCTGTACTTTATATTAAGTATCAGAACTATCACATAAGTCATATAGGTACATATTAGAAATGTTTTGTCGATGTAAAGCATTATAATTAATGTGATGTTCATCTATGCATTGCATGAGAATAGACAGGGTTCAACTTGGTGTCTCACTAGCATTTAACTGCATGCATACATTTCCTATATGGACTTGAGTCCTCCATGTCATCTTCTACCTAAATTATGCCACTAAATTATATGGTCATTCATCTAAGTTAATCCTTTCAAATTGCATGGTACATCTTGAGATACTATAATATTATTCATGTTATATTTCTAACACTATTGTGGTACACTTATCTACTCATATATGGAATGCATATCAAAATACATAGATGTGGTATATAATAGTTTGACTAAAACTAAGAACTAATAAGTTCCACAAGAACATGGAAGTTCTTGAGTAGATTCATGTCTTAAAATCATTCATCACTACCCGATGTGCAAATAAACCCCATTTTGGTAAGTTTTAAGTTCTTGAGTGATGGCATTGAACCGATACTTGGTTTCAATGCGTATGCATGTTAAGGGATCTATTGTGACATCCCTTTAATAGCCATAAGTACCATATAAAACTGAGAAGAGTGGTGTATGAATACCCTTATTTCCGCTCGAGGGATGAGTAAACATTGTCTATACATAAGATTATATTACATGAATAATTGGCACTAATTTGTTGTGCTTATATTTACTATAAGGTATTTTAATCATAATAGCAACAAACTAATGTAGTGACATGGATTATGCACAAATTTTGACCAATTAAAATTGCATAAATTTGAACCCAAGGTGATATTTATAATAAGTAGTGCTTGATTCTAATGGTGTTTTGTGTCGCATAAGTCTAGCGTCTATTACCAAGAATAGATAAAAGAATGGAGTTGATAAACCTAATATGATCTAGGTATAAGAATAATTACAAATTTTCATGTTGATGATACAAAACTAGGGGGAATTGACACTCTAAATGCATATCAGTGTACCCACAAAAATTTGATGCAATTTGGGAGCTCATTAATCATGCAAAAGTTGATCCTCATGGCTTTGCATCTTTGTTTCCTACTCCAACTAATCTAGCTTCTTCTGAAGAAATATCGAATGGATTGTAATCTATCATTGGGGGCTATCATTGTACGACTCTTTTTGTCAATATTTTTATGTTTTATACTTTGTAGGTAGCTTTTGATAGTGTGGGTCTCTTTGATCTGGTATATGCTAGTTGAATTCCACAGTGGAATTCTAGTTTGGGGGTGCACTCTATTATTGTAACTAGATCCTTTATTAAATTTATATATATATATAATATATTATAGGCTTCGGCCTTTTCTCTAGAAAAAAAAAAAAGATGTGTCAACATTTAGCACATCTCTAATGTAGATATATTTGTGCATTTAATGATGTTGCAAAAGGGAAGTGATATTTCACCAAATATCATGGATTAATCTATTGAATAAGTTTAAGATGGAAGATTGTAAACTGGTAAGAAACTTTAATAGTTACCAAATGTAAGTTGAGCGACGATGATGATTCAACTCTAAAAAAATAGACATTATATAGATCTGTGATTGGGAGTCTATTAAATATGACTACATCCAAACCAAATATCATGCAAGTAGTTGCAATGGTAGCAAGATTTAAAGCAACACCAAAAGAGATTCATGTCAAAGCTATGAAGTGTTGGCCATTCAGTGGAATTCATTATGTTTTGCATTGATGTTTTGTCATTGATGCCAACACTAGTTGTTTGGATGCTTTATCGACACCCTTCTGGTCTCGGTAGGTTGAGTGGTTTCTGGTTGATTTGGATCTGACATGATCTGGTAGGCTTCGGTATGATTTGGTTATGGAATTGGCTTGTTCATGATACTCGTGTTCATATTCAATACGTTGGTTTGGTCTGATGATCGGATGCTATCCTCTTTTCTTAGAAGCTTGGTTTCTGGTTCCGGTGAGGGTTTCATCGGCAGAGCTTTTGATGAAGATCTTTGATGAATTGCATAAGTGGTGTTGGTGTAGCTTTTGGTGGAGTTTTAGGATGTTGTTGATGATCATGTTCAAGACTTGGTAGATGAAGATCATTATTGCAGCGTGTGGACCTATACTGGGTCCCGATTGATCTAAGTTATGGACCGGCTTTAATGTAACCTGTGGATTGGATGTCTCGATGTGTTTCTGGGATGTCTTATGTGTTGGGTATTATTTGTTTGGTCTAAGGCCGACATGGTTTGTAATTATGTAATTGGTTTATTATCTGGTAGCCAACCTAATTGTTTATGGTCGAGGGCTTGTATATAGATGTAAGATCTCATTGTAGATCAGATGTTAGAGATCATAGGAATGGGAAATGGATATGTAATGTGTGAATAATGTAATATCATTTAGGTAGAGGATTTGGTCAATCATTGGAGATCGAATTGGGTTTATGTAAAAGGATTTAGTCCTCTGGTATTGAGCTTAACTAGAACTATACTCGGGCATAGAAGATGTTATCTTTTGTAGTTCAACACTTCTCTGGATTGTAGTCTGGATTTCTATGTAGTCTGATGGACTTGAAAAGCACTGAGAGGGGGGGTGAATCAGTGACACCAAAAATAAAACTACTTCAAACACTAACGAGTAGATGAACTTAACAAAACTTTTAAACACAATGCATATAATACAAAATGATATAACAACATCCACAATAAGTAAAACATCCACCATAACACAAGTGTTTGTACGTGGAAAACCCAAATAGGTAAAAACCACAGTGAGATGGAACTCACAAGTTAACTATCTATAGTAATAGATAATTGATCGGATAGGGTTTACAAAGTGCTCTGCTAGGAGTGAATCTTGTTAAAGATCCCAAAGCTTGATTAGAAGCTTGTACCCTGTTAAAGGTAGCACCCTGTTAGGAGTAACCTAGGTGGAGGATTTTTGAACCCAAACTAATGGATCACCCTGTTAGAGGATTTGTACAAAAAAACTTGTTAGAGCTTACCCGGTTAGAGGATTTAAATTCTGTTGTGATTGTTAGAAAACAACATGATTGGTTTGATCTGTCTGAGTAACACAATATTTGCTTGATCAGATCCTTCTAAACATATTCTACATTGCTCTTCTACATACTTTGCAACTTAATTCTTTTTCCTTTCACACATAACATATCACTTTCACTCATATGAAATAATTCATTGTAATGTCAATATATAGACATTAAAATTTCATGTCAGCCCAAAGAAATCATAACACAATTTCCTAGGTGTAGTGTATCTAGTCAAGTGATCATAACTCATCACAAAAATACCACCAAAATTTGTCGGTGGGATAACTCATCATGATTTGTGGTAACTCATCACAAAATCAACAAATTCCTGTTGGAACAATCAATACCGGTTAGAGTTAAATATATGAACCGTTATCCTTGAATCTTCTGATATAATCTCCGTTTGATCTTCAATGTTGATGACGACTTATGTGCATCCACTGGTTGTCTTCTATGTATATACCGGTTGTCACAAACTACCGGTTAAGAGATAAACCTCATAGTATAACCTCTAGCATATCGGTTGTAGAATAAACAACTTGAAGTTATACCGGTAGACAATATAAACATATGTGTGTGTGTGTGTTTCATCAATGACAACATATGATGAATATACTACAATCATCATCAAGCCAACAATCTCCCCCTTTGGCATTGATGGCAATACTTCGAAAATTTTACCGTAATACCGCTAAGTGTGCATACAAAACAAAATTTACACATATACACATGCTCCCCCTTAATGCATACATTATACAAAATTTTCAAAAACACTTACATATTTCTACTCCCCCTTTGACAACAATGCCAAATTGAAAAAGAAAATATATATAGAGAGAGAGAGAGAGAGAGAGAGAGAGAGAGAGAGAGAGAGAGAGAGAGAGAGAGAGAGAGAGAGAGAGAGAGAGAGAAAATTTGTATCAAAGTGTTCAGCATATACAACAATAACTTTTTAAAAAGTTCATGCATTAGCTAGTCTCATAAAAATATCATTAAAGTTCTACTTCAACTGTGATATGGCATTTGTCCATGTCACTAGCACGTTCTTAGTGTACTCTTTTGTAGACATAAGCTGTGTATGGAATTCTTCCATCGAATCCAGTGTACATGTTTTTGGAGTTGCTAAGATAGCTTATGTATTTGAGTAGGCTCTCTGTAGTATGTCCACTTGTGATGTGAGTAGATTCTTGAGTTCCTTGAGAGACTGAAGTCTCTTTGCCTTCTCATGATCATAAGTCTCCAACCTGTTGTGCAAATTATCTACAGATTTGCTAAAAGCAAATATAGAGTCGTGAAGTGGGATATATGCATTGCATATCCTTTCTATCTCTTGCTCTATTTTTGTTTGTCTTTTTGTGATATCAGAATAACAAAATGAAACATTAGAGGTAGAAGAAAGATACTTTCCTCCTATTTCAACAGCTTTTCTCAACAAATCTTTTTTATGTGACAGAGCCTTTTTGCCAATATCAATGTCCTTTGCAAGTTTCTCTCCATACTTCTTCTTGTGACTCTTCTCAGCATAGGTTAGTGTTGCTTCTTCAAGTGACTTGATTTGATCAGATGCGTCAGTGACCAACTGACCAAGTTTGATAATAGGGGATGTCAGATGTGCTGTAGAAGTTTCTAATAGTATACTGGATAGAATATCTACTACATTCTGAATTGTTTCAGCTTCAACCCTTTGCTCTTTAAGTCTCTTCTTATGCACTCTAGATTGCATAACACTTGCAATCTTCATCATTTTAGATGTGCTCATGTTGTCAACAATGATAAGCCCTAAAATGCCTAATGAATCATCATAATCCTCATCAGTCTGTGGAGTGACTAATGGCTTTTTCGGTTCAGAGGATGTAACCTTAATGATTGTTTTCTCTAGATTTTTCTCTGTTTCCTATTCAGAAGTCTGTGTGACAACATTTTCAATAGACTCCTTCTGAATTTCTTGTAAGACCAGTGGGGATTGGGGTTTCTCTAGTTGTTTTGTTTCCGGTGGATTGTCCACTTTCGGTTGAGTTGTCGGTTGCTCAACTAAAGTAATCTTTGTATCAGTGATTTCAGGAGGTTCCATATCTAGTGCAGTGTTGTCTCCAGATAGATCAATTGTGTCTTGAACATCATCATCAACATGAATAATGGTGTCATCCTTCTTCTTGACATGATAGACCTCATCAGCTTGAACAATCTTTTCTTCATGCATTTTCGGTCGATTAACAACATCTTCCTCATTCTTAGAGGAATGAATGAGTTCTTCCATCCGTTTGATTTCATAGGCTATTTGATGGGTCTCAGTTTCAATAATTGTCCTCTTTCCATTGAGTAGCTTCAATCTTCTTGCTTTGAAAGCAAATTGAATTTTGTACTGGTCAACTAAAGCACTAATTTCATCTTTAGAAAATTTAGGAAAATATTGTACAAATATTTCATCAATGATTTATTTTTCCAATTTTGCAGCTTCCTCCCATTTATCTAACAAAATTGTGTACAAAGAATTTGAGATATCATTTTCCAGATCATGTGGATATCTACTATAATGACACAAATGAGTGATTACCTATTCAATGAATTGCTTCTTCTCATCTTCAGTGAAGGAATCAAAATGCTCTTTGATATTGTCAGACATGTTCCTCCCTAATGTCAATAGGTAGAGTTGCCTTTGACACTTCCTTTACTATCTTTGCTACTCTACCGGTAGCTTTCATCTTCTTAGGTTCTTCTTCAGTATCAGTAACCTCAGATTCTACTTGGAGAATAAGTTTCTGGTTTCTCTTCTTTGGTACATTCTCCTTCTTTATATAGACTTTAGGTGTTGGTTCCTTTTTGGTTTGGATACTCTGAGTCACCCTTGTATTCTTCATTGTTGGAGGTGCTTCGTCAGTTTTATTTTTCTTTCCTTTCCCACTTGTGGCAGGAGAAATATTGGTTTTGGCGTGTGCATCCTAGAATACCACAATATCCAGTTTTGCCTTCTTTTTATCTTTAGGAGATGCTAATAGGTTATTAGCATAACCAACCAATAAGTCATGGTTCACCTCATAACTCATATCTTCCATTTCTTCTTTCCTTGGCTCAATTGCTTGCATCAAATAAAAATCAGTGGTAACTGTGAAAACAATGTCTTTTGCAAAATGACTTGCCACATCTTCAGGCAATCTCATTCTCATGCTCATCTTCTTCTCAAACTCATTGAAATACATATTCATAGTAGTAGGAAAGGTATTCTTTACAACCTTGATGTTATTTTTTATTTGTACAGATACCGGTAGGTCCTTTGACCATTCAATATCACCTATACCCAGTAGAAAATTTTGGAAATAAAAGAATAACCCGACCAATAGTTGTCCATACTTGATTCCTTCTTGATAGATTGCAGATTTAGAAACAAATGTCTCCTTATAGCCTCACAAAGATCATAATCTACATTTTCAACTATCATCTTGTAAGTTGTGTGAATTGTTGCAGATGGCACACTATTTAGTCTACTGGAGTAAAATACCCAGTAGCCTATCACCATTGCTACCAATTTCACAATTGGGTCTCTGATATTGTTAACAGAAAAAACATGCTTATCTGATGTTGAATTGGTTAGTGAGAATATCGTTTCTTTTGAAATTCATCTCAGCTCAGGTACTTCACCGGTTGAGAAATAACCAGTTACAACCTGAATGGCTTCCTTGGTAATTGTGTGAGTTATCTCTAAGTACATGTTCTCACCATGAACCTGACTCAAAATAATTCTGATATACTCTTCCTCAAAATCTTCTAGAAAATAAGCGGCATTGTGAAACGCTTTCTCAAAAACCCTAGCATATTGTGTTTGAATCTTTCCATTCTCATCACAAAGGGATTTTAGCTGAGTGTAAATGTATATAGTGAACCTAGATCCTCTATCTTACAATCAATATAACTTGACAAATATCCTTTTACTAAAACTCCACTCGGAACTTGTGATAATGCATTATATAACACAATTTGTTCTGCCTCTACAACTTCCATTGGCTCAGATGTAATCATTAACCTTTCTACAATCTTTGAAGATGATGTCATTGCAGATGAACAAGATTTGAAGCAGGATTTTCAAAAAAAAAAACCTTATTTCGCACACGCTGCCTCGTTTACCAGTTGAATGCCCAAGTGCACACCAATTCGATCTTCTGCAGCCTTCAAATCAACTTGATTGCAAATCACAATGCAACTTCAACAATTATTAGCAAACAAACTCTTTTAGCTCAGCAAGTGCTCCAAATTTCTTTCTCGAATGCGTTAGGGTAAAAATGACAAAGTAAAATCTCACTTTTATCCTTTTTACCTACTACATTAAATGCTCACCAATTAGGGTTACAAACCCTAATTTCACCACTCAAGGAGAAACTGATTGATAACATATTGACAAAAAGGCTATCAAAATTTCATGCTTCAAAATTCTCTTACCACTCATTCATCTCAAGGGGTCCGGAGGTAGATTTACCGTTGAGCTCCCCTTAGCCATATTCAAAAGGCTTAATTCACCGGTGCAGTTTTCTCTTCACTGGGTGAAGGAGCAATTTCTTCTCCAGGTGAGTCGTCACTTTTCTTCTTCCATATCTGATTTATTTCTTCTCTGGTTTCTTCAACATTAACTACTTTCCTTTTGGATCCTTAGCAAAATTGACCGATTTGCTATTTCTAGATCTACAAAATTTTGCTAAGTGCCCCGGTTGGTTACAGTGATAGCAGACCATACCAGATGATTTCCAAGGTCCTGCATTTCCTCTCCTAGTTCTTCTTCTATAGTTCATAGCCACATGACCAAAGTTATTACAGATGGTGCAAATGACATTTGTTACCTTTTCCATCTCAAATGGACTAAACCGGTTTTCGTAGGTTCTTTGCCAATTCAGGTTGACCCAATTGTCAAAATTCCTCATCAAGTTGCCATTTGGTCTTGGATGGATATGTGGTACAAGATTGTTTGCTCCATATCTACACTCACCAGATTTATGTCCATACATTCTGCATGTGAAGCAATGACCTTCAAATTTCTTGGACACATACCTAGCATTAGTATTGTAGCTTGCATTTTTGTTAGGTTTGTCTTTACAAACATTTTCAGTGTGACCAGGTTTATGGCAAACAAAACAAATAGGTTTAAAGACCTTCTTACCGGTAGGCTTCTTGATCTTAGGAGCATATTTGTTCTTAAGAGTTTTGCTCTTAGTACCAAAGGATTCACCTTTTTCTATTGTATGAAAACCAAGTCCAGAGGTATCACCTTTCATCCTTTGTGATTGAATTTGTTCTTCAAGCAAGGTATAACTCCTGTTGATCTTTTCCAGTTTCCCATTAGCTTCGGTTAGCTATTTGGTGAGATCTTCATTATGCTTTGATAGGTTCTCTCTCAGAGATGATGCTAATTCAAGATCTAGCTATAAGTTCTCCTTCTCTTCTCTTTCAACATTCAAATGTTAATCCAAGGTATCATTTTCTCACTTGATCTTGGCAATCTCTTGATCTCTTTCCTTGATAAGATCTTCAGCAGCTCTTCTGGCTTCCAGTTCCTAACTCATGCGGATAGTGAGACCTTCCATCTCTCTCCTCGAGTTTATCTTTTCACCGTTTAACTTTTCAACTTCCTTGGACAAAGCATCAATATTGGCCTCATATGAAGAACTACTGTCAGATATCTCTAATAGTTGTTTAGTTAGCTCTCTCCTTTTGACTTGTGAAGCTTTCAATTTGACCCTAAGGGTTTCAAGCCCATTTCTACTAGCTTCTAGCTCTCTAGCCATCTCAAGGTAGCTCATGTCCCCCATGGTGGTTTCAAGGTTCCCTTCTAAGCGATTAGGCTTCAAAGAAGTTAGGCTTTGATACCAATTGATGGACTTGAAAAGAACTGAGAGGAGGGGCATGAATCAGTGACACCAAAAATAAAACTACCTCAAACACTAACTGGTAGATGAACTTAACAAAACTTTTAAACACAATGGATGTAATCCAAAATGATATAACAACATCCACAATAAGTAAAAAATCCACCATAACACAAGTTTTTGTACGTGGAAAACCCAAATAGGTAAAAACCACGATGAGATGGAACTCACAAGTTAACTATCTACAGTAATAAATAACTAATTGATTAGGGTCTACAAAGTGCTCTGGTAGGAGCGAATCTTGTTAGAGATCCCAAAGCTTGATTAGAAGCTTTTACCCTGTTAAAGGTAGTACCCTGTTAGGAGTAACCTCGGTGGAGGATGTCTGAACCCAAACTAATGGATCACCCTGTTAGAGGATTTGTACAAAGAAGCTTGTTAGAGCTTATCCGGTTAGGGGATTTAAATTATGTTGTGATTGTTAGAAAACAATAGGATTGGTTTGATCTATCTGAGTAGCACAATATTTGGTTGATCAAATCCTTCTAAACATATTCAACGCTGCTCTTTTGCATACTCTGCAACTTAATTCTTTTGCCTTTCGCACACAACATATCACTTTCACTCATATGAAATAATTCATTGTAATATCAATATATAGACATTAAGATTTCATGTCGGCCCAAAGAAACCATAACACAATTTCCTAGATGCAGTGTATCTGGTCAAGTGATCATAACTCACCACAAAAATACCGCCAAAATTTGTCGGTGGGATAACCCATCACAATTTGTGGTAACGCATCACAAAATCAACAAATATCGGTTAGAGTTAAATATATGAACTGTTATCCTTTAATCTTCTGATATAATCTCTGCTTGATCTTCAATGTTGATGCCGACTAATGTGTATCCATTGGTTGTCTTCTATGTATATATTGGTTGTCACAAAGTATCAGTTAAAAGATAAACCTCATAGTATAACCTCTAGCATACTGGTTGTAGAATAAACAACTTGAAGTTATACCGATAGAAAATATAAACATGTGTGTGTGTGTGTGTGTGTGTGTGTTTCATCAATGACAACATATGATGAATATATTACAATCATCGTCAAGCCAACATAGTCAGTGAGACTCCTTTTGTGATGAGCAGTGCACTCTAGGTTGTTGGCCTTCTTGCAACTGGAGGTCTCTCAATTGTAATTCACATACTTACTGCAGAAGTATTATTTGACTGTGGGTAGGCTTCCCACCGTGGTTTTTCCCTTTACCTGGTTTTCTACGTATAAATCTTGGTGTCATGTGGATATTATTTATTCTATGATTATTGTTTATGTTTAATTGGTTTAACTGCTATTACTATATTAATGTTTTGGGTTTCGCTATTAAAGTTTTAATTGCTAACAGTTCTAGTAATATGTGATAACTGATTCACCCCCCCCCCCCCCCTCTTAGTTGTCTTCTAGTTATTTGAACTGTCTAACAATTGGTATCAGAGCTTTGGTCATCTCTGTAGAAAGCTTAACCACTTGAGGAAGATCCTATGGCAACTAACAGTTCAAGTTCATCTAGTTCCTTTGGAGCTATCTTTCAGAGAGATATTCTGAGGCTTGATGGAACAAATTACATAGAATGGAAGATTCAGATGGAGACTCATCTAAGATGTCTTGGCAAGGAGATTTGGGAGATCACATGGAATGGTGTCACACCTTATAATCTGGGATCTGGCAATCCTCCTCCGGCAAAACTTGATAAAGAGCTTGAGAATGATTGTAGAGCAAGATAAGCCCTCTTGTGTGTACTTTCTGATCAACAAATAATGGGATTAACTGACAAATCATCTGGAAAGGCTATATGGGATAAGTTGGCGACTCTTAATGAAGGTGACCCTACAGTTTGTTAAACTTGATGGTTACCGGGTGAGATATGAAAACCTGAAGATGAAAGAATATGAAAGGATTACTGCATTCATGGAAAGGGTAAATGAGATTGTTATGGGAATTCAATGTTGTGGTCAAACTCTAAGCGAAGATGAAATTGTTTTTAAAGTTATGAGAGCCCTACCACTGACTTAAAAAATGAAGGCTACTACTATTAATGAGTTGATAACAATGGCTAATACATCTATCAACAGATATACCTCGGTTGGGAAACTATCTTCTTTTGAGCTTGAAGAATTTGGACCTTCTGGAGTTGTGAAGACTAAACCTGCTTTTCATGCATCTACATCTACAACTGGTACGCAAGATTGGAAAGATTTATATGCAAAGGAATTAGAAGATATGAAGAGAGAAGATGATGAGTTTGAGCAACTATTTGCTAGAAGAGTGCCT
This sequence comes from Cryptomeria japonica, assembly GCF_030272615.1. Classification (NCBI taxonomy): domain Eukaryota; kingdom Viridiplantae; phylum Streptophyta; class Pinopsida; order Cupressales; family Cupressaceae; genus Cryptomeria; species Cryptomeria japonica. The sequence continues at coordinate 593,292,653 of NC_081410.1, forward strand.
AAAGGACCAGTATGAAGTAAGTATGAAGGAAAAGCACCTTTTAAATGTTTTGCATGTAATAAGATTGGTCATTTTGGATCTAGATGTCCTAAAAGGAATTCAAGATTTGAAGAAAGAGTTAGAAGATCATTTAAGCCTAACCCTGGATACTAGAACAAGTATAAGTATAGGAAAAACAAAGACATATCATGCTACATAACGGATGAGGAAGGCATTACTAATTCTGATGATGAACCGACAAAAGATTCTGCTAGTGGTTCCGACAATGGGAAGGAATGGGTGTTCCTGGCTATCAAGGAAGATGATCTGGCACTAGAAGAGAATGTACCTGAAGAAAATGCACTTGCTACTAAAATTGGAGACAAGGATGAGTGGGTAATTGAAAATGGTTGTTCACATCATATGACTGGAGATAAAGGGAAGTTTCTATCTTTACAAGAATTTGATGGCAGTCTAGTTAGATTTGGAGATGAGAAAGCATGTAAGATCAAAGGAAAAGGAACTATATCATTGGATGGTAAGAACAATACTGACAATGTTTATTATGTTGGAGGTTTAAGGCATAATATTTTGAGTGTAGGACAATTAGTGGATAAGGGATTTCAATTACAGATCAAGGATGGAAAATGCAAATTCATTAATAGATCTGGTTTGGAGATTGCAACCGGTACACAGACAAAAGGTAATATATTTCATTTGAATTCTGGTGAGAAGACATGTTTGATTACACAGATTGATGAGAGTTGGCTATGCCATAAAAGGTTGTATCATGTGAATTTTGATTGCATTGTAAAGATCAGTTTAACTAAGGCAGTTAGGGATATACCTAAGATTATGAAGCCCAATAATCCGGTATGTAAAGAATGTCAAATGGGTAAACAGGTCAGAACCTCTTTTAGGAGTATACAAGATAAATCAAATGATGTTTTTTATCTTATTCATATTGATTTGTGTGGCATTGGTAGAGTTAAAAGTTTTGAAGGTGATAGATATTTCATGCTAATCATTGATGATTATTTTGTTGGCTTGATGATGATTGTAATGTATTCATCATATGTTGTCATTGATGAAACACTCACACACACACACATATGATTATATTGTCTACCGGTATAACTTCAAGTTATTTATACTACAACTGGTATGCTAGAGGTTATACTAAGAGGTTTATCTCTAACCGGTACTTTGTGTCAACCGGTATGTGCATAATAGATAACCTGTGGTTATACTAAGTCAGCATCAAGATGAAGATCAAGCAGAGATTCAAAGATAACAGGTCATATATTTTACTCAAACCGGTATTTGATTGTTCCAACTGATATTCAGTAATTTTGTGATGAGTTACCACAGATCGTGATGAGTTACTAGCACCGACTGCTTGGCAGTAATTTTTGTGATGATTTATGATCACTTGTCCAGATACACTGTGCCTAGGAAATTGTGTAATGATTTCTTAAGGCCGACATGAAATCATAAGGTCTATATATTGACATCGCAATGGATTATTTGATATAAGTGAAAGTGTTGTGGTGTGTGTGAAAGGAAAAGAGTTAAGTTGTAGAGTATGCAGAAGAGCAGTGTTGAACATGTTTAGAAAGATATGATCAAGCAAGTATTGTGCTACTCAGAACAGATCAAACCAATCCTATTGTTTTCTAACAATTACAACAGAATCAAATCCCCTAACCGGGTAACCTCTAACAAGCTTCAATGTATAAATCCTCTAACAAGGTGATCCATTAGTTTGGATTCAAAAATCCTTCACCAAGGTTACTCCTAATAGGGTACTACCTTTAATAGGGTATAAGCTTCTAATCAAGCTTTGGGATCTCTAACAAGATTCGCTGCTAGTAGAGCACTTTGTAGACCTTAACTGGACAGTTATCTATTACTGCAGATAGTTAACTTGTGAGTTCCATCTCACCGTGGTTTTTACCTATTTGGGTTTTCCATTTACAAACACTTGTGTTATGGTGGATGTTTTACTTTTTGTGGATGTTGTTATATCATTTTGGATTGCATGCATTGTGTTTAAAAGTTTTGTTAAGTTCATCTATCGATTAGTGTTTGAAGTAGTTTTATTTTTGGTGTCGCTGATTTGCCCCCCCCCCCCTCTCAGTGATTTTCAAGTCCATCAATTGGTATCAGAGCCTAACTTCTTTGAAGCCTAATCACTTAGAAGGGAGCCTTGAAACCACCATGGGGAACATGAGCTACTTCGAGATGGCTAGAGAGCTAGAAGCTAGCAGAAATGAGCTTGAAACCCTTAGAGTCAAACTGAAAGATTCACAAGTCAAAAGGAGAGAGCTATTTGAACAACTGTTAGAGATATCTGATAATAGTTCTTCAGATGAAGCCAATATTGATGCTTTAGCAGAGGAAGTTGAAAAGTTAAACGGTGAGAAACTGAATCTGAGGAGAGAGCTAGAAGGTCTCACTATCCGCATGAGTCAGGAACTAGAAGCCAGAAGAGCTATTGAAGATCTTATCAAGGAAAGAGATCAAGAGATTGCCAAGATCAAATGGGAAAATATCACTATGCATGAGCATTTGGTTGTTGAAAGAGAAGAAAAGGAGAACCTACAGCTAGATCTTGAACTTGTATCATCTCTGAGAGAGAACCTGTCAAAGCATAATGAAGATCTCACCAAATAGCTTACCGAAGCCAATGAGAAATTGGAGAAGTTCAGTAGATGTTCTACCATGCTGGATGAACAAATTCAATCACAAAGGATGAAGAGTGATATCTCTGGACTTGGTTTTCACACATCTGAAAAAGGTGAATCCTCTGGTACAAAGAGCAACACTTTTAAGAACAAATATGCTCCTAAGATCAATAAACGTATCGGTAAGAAGGTCTTTAAACCTGTTTGTTTTATTTGCCATAAACCTGGTCACACTGCAAATGTTTGTAGAGACAAACCTAACAGAAATACAAGTTACAATACTAATTCTAGGTATGTGTCTAAGAAATTTGAAGGTTGTTGCTTCACATGTGGAATGTATGGCCATAGATATGTTGAGTGTAGATATGGAGCAAACAATCCTGTACCACACATGCATCCAAGACCAAATAGTGACCGGATGAGGAATTTTGACAACCAGGTAAACCTGAACTGGCAAAGACCCTACAGCAACCAGTTTAGTCTATTTGAGATGGAAAAGGTAACAAATGTTATTTGCACCATTTGTAATAACTTTGGTCATGTGGCTATGAATTATAGAAGAACGGGAAGATGAAATGCAGGACCTTGAAGATCATCTGGTATGACTTGTTATCACTGTAACAAACCGGGGCACTTAGCAAAATTTATAGATCTAGAAATACCAAACTGGTCAATTCTTCTAAGGATCAGAAAGGAAAGCAAAAAGTTAATGCTGAAGAAACCAGAGAGGAAATAAATTAGATTTGGAAGAAGAAAAGTGATTAATCACCTAGAAGAAACTGGTCCTTCACCCAGTGAAGAGAACCCTGCATCAGTGACTTAAGCCTTTTTAATATGGCTATTGGGAGCTTAACGGTCAAATTACCTCCGGACCCCTTGAGAAAAATGAGTGGTAAAAGAATTTTAAAGCATGAAATTTTGGTAACTTTTTGTCAATATGTTATCAACCAGTTTTATCCTTGAGCGGTGAAATTAGGGTTTGTAACCCTAACGGGCGAGCATTTAATGCAGTAAGTAAAAAAAAAGGGGGGGAGATAAAAGCAAGTTTTACTTTGTCATTTTTACCCTAACGCAGTCGAGAAAGAAATTGGATCGCTTGCTGAGCTGAGAAAGATTATTTGTTGTTAATTGCTGAATTGAAGGTTGCAGAAAGTTGAACTGGTGTGCACTTGGGCATTTCAACTGATAAACAGGGCAACGTGCGCGAATCAAGGTATTTCTTTGAACATCCTACTTTGAATCTTGTTCATCTGGAATGGAATCAACTTCAAAGACTCTAGAAAGGTTAATGATTACTTCTGAGCCTATGGCAGTTGTAGAGGCAGAACAAATTGTGTCGTATGATGCATTGTCACAAGTTCCGAGTGGAGTTTTGGTCAAAGGTGATTTATCTAATTATATTGACTGCAATATAGAAGATCTAAGATCTCTATACATTTATGCACAGTTGAAATCACTTTGTGATGAGAACGGAAAGATTGAAACAAAGTATGCTAGGGTTTTCAAAAAGGGTTTTCATAATGTCGCTTACTTTGTTGAAGATTTTGAGTAAGAACATATTAGAATCATTTTGAGTCAAGTTCATGGAGAGAACATATATTTAGAGATAACTCACACAATAACTAATGAAGCCATTCAGGCTGTAACTGGTTATTTCTCAACCAGTGAAGTACCTATTCTAAGATGAATTTAAAAAGATACGGTATTCTCTTTAACTGGTTCTACTTCTGATGGGTGTGCCTTTTTTGTTAACAATATTAAAGATCCTGCAGTGAAACTAGTAGCAATGGTGATAGGCTACCAAGTATTTTACTCTAGTAGACTTAATAGTGTTCCATTTGCAACAATTCATACAACTCATAGAATGATTGTTGATAATGCAAATTATGATCTCTGTGAAGCTATCAGGAGTCAACTGTTTCCAAATTTGCAATCTATTAAAAAGGACAAAAGTCAAAAGTTCAAATATGGTCAGCTATTAGTTGGGTTATTCTTCTATTTCTAGAACTTTCTATAGAGAATTGGAGACATTGAATGGTCAAAAGACCTACCAGTCTCTGCACAAATCAAGAACAAGCTATAAAGAATACTTTCCCTATAGTCATGAATAATTATTTTGATGAATTTCAGGAAAAAAAAATGAGCATGAGAATGAAATTACCAGAAGATGTGGTAAGGCATTTTGCAAAAGACATAGTCTTTACTGTTACCACTGACTTTGGCTTGATGCAAGCAATTGAGCCAAGAGAAGAAAAGATGGAAGACATGAGTTATGAGGTGAACTATGATCTACTGGTTGGTTATGCTAATACCCTATTAGCATCGCCTAAAGACAAAAAGAAGGCAAAATTGGACATTGTGGCAGTCCAAGTTGCACCAGCAGAAACCAGTACCACTCATGTTACTAATGTGAAAGGAAGGAAAAATAAGTCTGATGAAGCACCTCCAACGATAAAGACTACAAGGGTGACTTGAAGTATCCAATCCAAAAAGGAACCGACACCTAAAGTATATACAAAGAAGGAGAATGCACCAAAGAAGAGAAATCAAAAAATTATTCTCCAACCAGAATCTGAGGGTTCAGATACTGAAGAAGAACCTAAGAAGATAAAGGCAACTGACAGAGTTGCAAAGTTAGTAAAATCAATTAAGAAAGTGCCAAAGGTAACTGTGCATATTGATATAGCATCTTACAAGCCTGAAACCCATTTTGAAAGAACAATGAAGACACTAGGGAGGAATAGGTTTGACAATGTCACAGAGCATTTTGATTCCTTCACTGAAACTAAGAAAGAGCAATTCATTCAATAGGTAATCACTCATTTGTGTCATTACAATAGATATCCACATGAACTAGAAAAGGATATCTCAAATTCTTTGTATACTATTCTTTTGGATAAATAGGAAGAAGCTATAAAATTAGAAAAAGAAATCATTGACATGAGATATTTGTACAATATTTTTCTGAACTTTCTAAAGATGATATTAGTGCCTTAGTCACTCAATACAAATCTTAGTTTATGTTCAAAGCAAGAAGACTGAAGTTACTCAGTGGAAAGAAGGCAATTATTGAGACTGAGACCCATCGAATAGCCTGTAAAATCAAAAGAATGGAAGAACTTATCCAATCCTCTATGAATGAAGATAATGTTGAAGATGATGTTAATCAACCGGAAATGGATGAAGAAGAGATTATTCGAGATGATGAGGTCTATCCTATCAAGAAGAAGGATGACTCCATTATTCATGTTGTTGATGATGTTCAGGACACAATTGATCTATTTGGAGACAACACTGCACCAAATATGGAGCCTCCTGCAATTACTGATGTACAGGTTACCATAGTTGAGCAACCGGAAACTCAACTAAAAGTGGACAATCCACTGGAAACAACACAACTAGAGAAACCCCAATCTCCTCCGGTCTTACAAGATACTCAGAAGGAGTCTACTGAAAAAGTTGTCATTCAGTCATCTAAAAAGGAAACAAAGAAGAATACAGAGAAAGCGATCATTAAGGTTATATCCTCTGAACCAGCAAAGCAAAAGCAACTTGATGAGGATGATGATGATTCTTTAAGTATTTCAGGACCTATTGATATGAACAACATGTGCGCATCAGAAGTTGAAGATTGCAAGTGTCATGCAATCTAGAGTGCATAAGAAGAGACTGAAAGAGCAAAGGGTTGAAGTTGAAACAATTCAGACTACAGTAGATATTTTATCTAGTCTGCTACCGAAAACATCAACAGCACATCTACCTACACCTATTAGAAAAATTGGTTAGTTAGTTGCAGATGCATCTGATCAAATCATGTCACTAGAACATGCTACTCAACTCTATGCTGAAAAGAGTCACAAGAAGAAGTATGGAGAAAAACTGGCAAAGGATATTGATAGTGGAAAAATGGCTCTGTCGCACAATAAAGATCTATTGAGTAAAGCTATTGAAACATGAGGAAAGTATCTTGCTTCCACCTCTAACATTTCTTTCTTTTATTCTGACATTTCAAAAAGACATACAGAAACAAAGCAAGAGCTGGAAAGGATATGCAAGGCATATGTCCCACTTCAGGACTCTATATTTACCTTTAGAAAATCTGTAGATGATTTGCATAACAGGCTGGATATCTATGATAATGAGAAGGCAAAGAGACTCTGGTCTCTCAAGGAATTCAAGAGTCTGCTCACATCACAAGTAGACATATTACAAGAGCCTACTCAAATGCAGAAGCTAACTTAGCAACTGTTGAAACCTGCACATTGAACTCAATGGAAGAATTCCATTCACAAATAATGCCTACATTTGAGTATACTGAGAACGTGTTGGAGTCATGGATAAATGCTTTGTCATAGTTCAAGAAGAGCTACAATGTTATTTTCATGAGAATTGCTTATGCCTGAACTTTGATTCAAGTTTTTCAGTTTGTATATGCTAAACACTTTGATACAAATTATATATATATAGCTTTTTAATTTGGCATTGTTGTCAAAGGGGGAGTAGAAATATGTATGTGTGTTTTTTAAAATTTTGTATAATGTATGCATTAAGGGGGAGTATGAGTATATGTGTAAATTTGTTGTGTATGCACACTTAGCGGTATTACTATAAAATTTTCTAAGTGTTGCCATCAATGCCAAAGGGGGAGATTGTTGGCTTGAAGATGATTGTAATGTATTCATCATATGTTGTCATTGATGAAACACTCACACACACACACACACACACACACACACACATATGATTATATGTCTACCAGTATAACTTCAAGTTGTTTATACTACAACCGATATGCTAGAGGTTATACTAAGAGGTTTATCTCTAACCGGTACTTTGTATCAATCGGTATGTGCATAAGAGACAACCTGTGGTTATACTAAGTCGGCATCAAGATGAAGATCAATATGGAGATCAAGCGGAGATTCAAGGATAATGGTTCATATGTTTTACTCAAACCGATATTTGATTGTTCCAACCGGTATTCAGTAATTTTTTGATGAGTTACCATAGATCGTGATGAGTTACTAGCATCGACTGCTTGGCGGTAATTTTTGTGATGAGTTATGATCACTTGTCCAGATACACTACACCTAGGAAATTGTGTAATGATTTCTTAAGGCCGACATGAAATCATAAGGTCTATATATTGACGTTGCAATGAATTATTTGATATAAGTGAAAGTGTTATGTTGTGTGCAAAAGAAAAAGAGTTAAGTTGTAGAGTATGCAAAAGAGCAGTGTTGAATATGTTTAGAAGGATCTGATCAAGCAAATATTGTGCTACTCATAACAGATCAAACCAATCTTGTTGTTTTCTAACAATTACAGCAGAATCAAATCCCCTAACCGGGTAAGCTCTAACAAGATTCAATGTATAAATCCTCTAACAGGGTGATCCATTAGTTTGGATTCAGAAATCCTCCACTGAGGTTACTCCTAACAGGGTACTACCTTTAACGGGGTATAAGCTTCTAATCAAGCTTTGGAATCTCTAACAAGATTCGCTCCTAACAGAGCACTTTGTAGGCCTTAACTGATCAATTATCTATTATTGCAGATAGTTAACTTGTGAGTTCCATCTCACTGTGGTTTTTACCTATTTGGGTTTTCTACATACAAACACTTGTGCTATGGTGGATGCTTTAATTTTTGTGGATGTTGTTATATCATTTTGGATTGCATGCATTGTGTTTAAAAGTTTGGTTAAGTTCATCTACTGGTTAGTGTTTGAAGTAGTTTTATTTTTTGTGTCACTGATTACCCCCCTCCCTCTCAGTGCTTTTCAAGTCCATCATATTCTAGAATGATGTGGAATACTTTTCTGAAAGAAAAATCAAAAGCATTTGAAAAGTTTACAATATTTAAGGCTAAAGTGGAAATTGAGACAGGATTGAAGATTAAATGTTTGAGGTCAGATCATGGTGGAGAATTCACATCTGGTGAGTTTAATAACTTTTGTGAGAAGCATGGTATAGGAAGACAATTTTCTACTCCTGGGACACCTCAACAGAATGGAGTTGTGGAAAGGAAGAACATAACTATCTTGGATGTTGCTAAAACAATGATGATGGAAGTTAGTCTACCTCATATCTACTGGAGAGAAGCAGTGAGTACAACGGTTTATGCATTCAAAAGAGTACATATCAAAGGAGAAACCGGTAAGACACCTTATGAGTTATGGTTTGGCGATGCACCTACAGTTAAGTATTTTAGAATTTTTGGTAGTAAATGTTATATCAAGAGAGATGATATTATTAGGAACTTTGATCCTAGATGTGATGAAGGCATATTTCTTGGTTATTCTAATGAAATCAAATCATATAGATGTTATAACAAAAGATTGCAGAGAATTGTGGAGAGTGCTAATGTCAAAGTAGATGAGTTGAATAGAAGTCAAAAACGAGTTTATGAGATGAAACCGACAGTGGAAATGATTATATCTGAACCGGTAGCACCTTTACCAGAATAGAGTGTTGAACCAGTTACTCTGGCAGTATTAGAGAATTCTACAGTGACTGAAGAACAAGGAAGAGGAACAGAGAGTCAGAAGACTCCTAGGTATGTGAGATTGAATCATTCAGAAGATCATATCATTGGGGATAAGAGCAATGGAGTGATGACATGAAGAAGACTAGCAACTAGTGAGGTATGTTTAATTTCACAGGTTGAACCAGTATCAGTAATTGAGACATGTAAAGATGAATATTGGTTGAAAGATATGGAAGAAGAATTAGATCAAACTAATAAAAATAATACATGGACTTTGGTTCCCTAGCCTAAAAATAAAAATGTTATTGGAACTAAATGGGTTTTTAGAAATAAATTGAATGAGGATGGTCAAGTTATAAGGAATAAGGCTAGATTGGTTTGTAAATGATATTCTCAAAAGGAAGGAATTGATTATGGAGAGACTTATGCACCCGTAGCTAGGATTGAAGCTATAAGATTATTCCTTGCCTATGTTGCTTATAAAAACTACAAAGTTTATCAGATGGATGTTAAATGTGCATTTTTGAATGGGGATCTTGATGAGGAAGTTTATATTGAGAAACCTTGGTGCAGAGCACATTCCATTACACATCTATTTTCAAGCACATGGTGGTGCCTACAAGTTCATTTGTGATGTAATAATGGGTTGGATCAATGATCACCCTTGATGTAATTGAATGCCTTTTTGTATGGTCAATAATCTCTTAGGTGATCATATAAACCTAGAGGTCTATTAGGCCATGAAGGCTTGGAATTTGGATTTTCAATGTTAGTATGTCTAGGATGTTGACTTAGGTGTTTGGAGTCTAAGAAATGGAAAGTAATGACCTTGGATGTGTTTCCATAAGGTCTAGGTGGTTAATAACCGATGTTGTCCTAAGTTGCAAAATGTTGCATTTGTTGTCAAGCAACTTTTCAAAGTTGTCGGTAGGATGCCAACTTCTTCTCCAACGGTCCTAACTATTCAAAAGCTGGTTATGGACGTTGGAAAATGTTTATATATGCTTGGACAACCGTAGAAAGAAAGGGGTTGAAAGAGGTTGAAAGGTTTTGTAAAGTTTGGTGGAGAAAGTGAATAGAACAAGTTTGATTTCACCACAACCATGATATTTTTCTGTACTATCCATACAGAGCGTGAGATCTACTTATGATTTTTTGATCTGGCTAGAAAGAACCCTGAAACACCCTTCCAATGCATTCGGTCTGACCTCTTGAAGTAAACTTTAGTGGAAGTTACAAGCGTTTTATCATCTGCAAGTTTGAAACCCTCCATTTTCTAGGGTTACCGTGCAAATAAGACCCTAACTCGCAATCTACTCATTGGTATTTGATGGACATGGGTAGAATGCAAGTTAGGGACATGTATTTTGAGATTCTAGAGGGGAGAGGTCAGAGGAGTTGGTTGTTACATTACCACCAAGCCCTAGTCTAAACCGGTTGAGGGTTTAGATTAGATTAGATGAGCTTCATTGAGCATACAATGAACAATGATGAGATGAAGAGTTGAATTGATGGAATTAGAGTATTTGAGCATAGAAGAAACTTACTAAAGAGTTGGAACCTTCCTATGATCCCATTCTCATATACCTCCTTTGTGAAATCGGTCTAACCTGATCAATTAGGCCTTTGACCCAAGTAGGTGTTGAAGAGTGTAGGAATAGGGTGGAATTCCAATCTTTTGGAATCTCATTGTAATCCCAAAAGGGCGTCTGAAACCTAAATTTGTTTAGGGTGTTGTTTGGTGTTATCTGGAGAAAAGTTCAAAAAGACAGTGAAATAGGGCTACTAACCGGTAGACCGGTATCAGTAAACTTGTGTCGGTAGACTGATACTGGTAGGCTTGTCTAGGCCTCAAAAGCCAATATTTATCTTATGCTTCAAAATAGAATTGTGGAAGATCTTGATAGATCTTATGAAGTGGGTAGAAGTGTTGTGCCATCCCTGGTTAGGGGTAAGAGTTTGATTTCACAGTTGAGGTGTGAATCATAGCCGTGAGGGAGAATCAAGGTAAAGAAGACCAAGGTGTGTAGGTGGGTTTATCACCTACTGCTGTTGACCTCTACATCAAACCTGATGGTTTTTCACTATTAGATGATACAAACATGATTTGCACATTAAGGAAAGCTTTATATGGATTGAAACAAGCACATAGAGCTTGGTATGCAAGGTTGGATAAATATCTTTTGAAGCTTGGTTTTACTAAGGGTAGTGCTGATAGTAATTTATATTATAAGATCACTAATGATGATATATTGATTATTGAAGTATTTGTTGATGACATTATTTTTGGAGGTGAAGATAAGTTATGCATAGAATTTTCTAAGAATATGGAGAAAGAATTTGAGATGTCTATGATTGGTGAGATGAAATTTTTCTTAGTTTTGCAGATTACTCAGACTAACAAAGGTATTTTTATCTATCAAACTAAGTATGCTAAGGAATTGTTGAAGAAATTTGGTATGGGAGATTCTAAACCAGTAAGTACTCCTATGGTTACAAGTGAGAAATTGACAAGAAAAGATGTTTTTGCACCGATAAATCCCGCAAGATACAAATCTATGATTGGAGGTTTGCTTTATTTGACTCAGACTAGGCCTGACACTATGAATGTTGTTTGTATTGTTTCAAGATTTCAGAGTGATCCTAGAGAAAATCATGAGATTGCGGTGAAAAGGATTTTTAGATACTTGCAAGGTACATCAAAATATGGTTTGTGGTACCCTAAGGATGATGACTTTACTTTATGTGCATATACAGATGTTGATTGGGCTGGAGATGTTGATGACCGAAAAAGTACTTCCAGTGGAGCTTTCTTTCTTGGAAAGAAGTTGGTTTCATGGATCAACAAGAAACAGTCATGTACTTCTTTATCGACTGCTGAAGCTAAGTATGTTGTTGCTGCTACTAACTATACACAGGTTTTATGGATGAAGCAAATGTTGAAGGATATAAAGGTAGATTGTGATGCACCGGTAGTTATTCACTGTGATAACTCTATTGCTATTGATATATCAAAGAATCTGGTATTTCATTCTAAGACAAAGCACATATCTATCAAGTATAACTTTTTGAAGGAAAAGGTGAAAGCAAATGAAGTTAGATTGATTTATGTGAACACTAAAGAGCAGATTGCAGACATTTTCACTAAACCCTTGCCCAAGGAATCATTTGAGTACCTGAGAGACAGATTGGGAGTTTCTGCCCCTCTGGTAGAGACTTGATTGATGCGGTTTGGCATCAATCTGGCATGCATTATCATAGATACTATTCATTCTGGCACTGATGTGGGGATGCCACTACTCAGGGGGAGTAGTCAGCTTTGTGATTCAATGGTTTATGTTTTTGCTTTGATGTTTTTGTCAGATTTCTGGCATTGATGTCAAAGGGGGAGTGATATTGATGTGAAAAAGGAAAAAGAAAAAGAAAAAGGGAGAAATTCAGAGCTTTACAGAGATATTATTTAGAGGGGGAGTTTGGTCTTTATTTTAGAGTTGTATGTGGGAGATTGTTGGTTGTCTTCCATTGGGGGAGACTTGTTTGGCATTTCTTGGTACTTAGATGTTTTTCACATCTAGTGTTGCCATCAATGCCAAAGGGGGAGATTGTTGGCCATTTGGTGGAATTGATTATGTGTTGCATTGATGTTTTGTCATTGATGCCAACACTAGTTGTTTGGATGATTTACCGGCACCCTTCTGGTCCCAATAGGTTGAGTGGTTTCTAGTTGATTTGGATCCGACATGATCTGGTAGGCTCCAGTATGATTTGGTTATGGAATTGGCTTGTTCATGATACTCATGTTCATATTCAGTAAGTTGGTTTTGGTCTAATGATCTGAGGCTATCATGTTTGCTTAGAAGCTTGGTTTCTGGTTACGGTGAGGGTTTCACCGACAAAGCTTTTGATGAAGATCTTTGATGAATTGCATAAGTGGTGTTGGTGCAGCTTCTGGTGGAGTTTTGGGATGTTGTTGATGATCATGGTCGAGACTTGGCGGATGAAGATCATTGTTGTGGCGTGTGAACCTATACTAGGTCCCAATTGATCTAGGTTATGGACCGACTTTAATGTAACATGTGGATTGGACCTCTCAATGTGTTTTTAGGATGTCTTATGTGTTGGGTATTACTTGTTTGGTCTAAGGCCGACATGGTTTGTAATTATGTAATTGGTTTATTATCTGGTAGTTGACCTAATTGTTTATGGTCGAGGGTTTGTATATATAGATGTAAGATCTCATTGTAGATCAGATGGTAGAGATCATAGGAATGGGAAATGGATATGTAATGTGCAAATAATGTAATATCATTCAGGCAGAGGATTTGGTCGATCATTGGAGATCGAATTGGGTTTATGTAAGAGGATTTAGTCCTCCGGTATTGAGCTTAACCAGAACTGTACTCAGGCATAGGAGATGATATCTTTTGTAGTTCAACACTTCTCTGTATTGTAGTCTAGATTTCTATATAGTCAGTGAGACTCCTTTTGTGATGAGAAGTGCACTCTAGGCTATTGGCCTTCCTGCAAGTGCAAGCCCCTCAATTTTAATTCACATACTTACTACGAAAGTATTATCTGATTGTGGGTAGGCTTCCCACTGTGGTTTTTCCATGTATAAATCTTGGTGTCATGCGGATGGTATTTATTCTGTGATTATTGTTTATGTTTAATTGGTTTAATTGCTATTCTGATATTAATGTTTTGGGTTCCAGTATTAAAGTTTTAATTGCTAATGGTTCTAGTAATCTGTGACAACTGATTCACCCCCCCCCCCCACTGCTATTCTGATATTAATGTTTTGGGTTCCGGTATTAAAGTTTTAATTGCTAATGGTTCCAATAATCTATGACAACTGATTCACTCCCCCCACCCACCCCCCCCCCTCCGCTCTCAATTGTCTTCTAATTATTTGAATTGTCTAACATGAAGAGGATTTTTTAGTACCTAAAAGTTACAATAGATTTTGGATTATGGTATCTCAAGAGTAAGGATTTCAGTTTTATTGCATATACTAATGTAGATTGGTTAGGATGTATTGATGACCAAAAGAGTACTAGTGGAGGAGCTTTCTTTTATAAGAGAAAACCTAGTCTCATGGGTAAGTAAGAATCAAGATTCAATTCCCTTGTCTGCTGCAAAAGCATAATACATTGCAACAGTTTCCTATTGCACACAATTTTTATGCATGAAACAAAATCTAAAGGAAATGAAGGTGAGATTCGACAAACCTGTCTCAATTCTATGTGATAATAATAATACTATTAATATTTCAAATAATTTGGTAATGCATTTAAGGACAAAGCATATTGTAATTAAGTTTTATTTCCTAAGAGAGAAGGTGACAAATAAGAAGGTGAAAATGAATATGTTGAGACCAAGGAACAAATAGAAAATATCTTCCCAAGGATACCTTTGAGTCTCTTTGGAAGAAATTGGGGATTGTTGCCCCCTCCTCTTGAATCAAGATGAAAAATAAGGTGAGGGGGAGTGTCAATTCCCTGCCACAAGAAGGAAAGTGGTCTTGTGGAATGATGCAAATAGATAATCATTAGAATCAACAATGCATAGACTCGGGGGGGTCTTTAAATGAACCAATTTCACCAAAGGGGGATAAATGGACTTTAAAAGCTAAATATCAAAGGAACAAAATATTGACCATTTTCATTGATGTCAAAGGGGGGGAAATAGAATGGAGATAAGTTACAATAGTTACAAGGAGTCACTCATTCTTGACATATTATATTTCTCTAATATATGATTTGATGCACCAATAACATTTTGTTATTTGACATCAATAAAAAAGGGGTAGATTGTTGAATAGAAGTTGTCATTCATGACAAACTATTAAGCACAAGATATCTTTGATGAAGTAGTTCATGCTAATTATTCATATTGTATTTGGAAGAGTGAAGAGTTATGGTAATGACATGTCATGACAAAGAATTTTGAGTAGTGGTTGAACTTATGCGGTTTCATGGATTGATACAACTATGAAATTGGCCAAAACATAAGTTGATGAAAGTGGTCTAGAAGCCTATTCCAGAATGTTTGATATTGTTACCAAAATAGTGAGATTGTTCTGGAAACCTACAAAAGGTGTGTATTTTATAATTATTAATAATAATGACCTATGGTTTGAATAGTGAGTATGTCTACATAAGTAATTGGTTCATTAATTTTCTACTATGTTGGCAGTATACCCAATTTGGGTCCTAGAATGTTGTAACAATTGATTTGAGTGTGGGTTGTCATAAATTAAGGGTGGATAATCTTTATGATCAATTGACCCTTGGCTCACTCTACGTGACAATTTTCTTTGTGTGGAGCTGAGTGAAAGTTGTTCGGGGCAAACCTATCACATATTGTTATGGCCGACTTACAAAAGGTTGAAGTGTGTGCACATGTTGGTGATTATGAAAGGATAAGATTTTGGAATTGATTAAGCTTCATTGTGAAGTGTGTGGAGTGTTCTACTATATTGTATTATGCATGGGCTAATTAAGACCTAACCTACTAAATTTTTGATGAAATAAATTGTATGGCCAACTTGTAAATTATGTAACTATGTATGTGGTTGACCTATGTTTGTAATTGTAATTAGAACTCATATATATGAGTGTCCTAGAATCATTTGTAGTAGTTGTTGATGTTATAATGTACTTCTGTGGATACGAGTTCATATCAAGAAAGAAGAAGAATGAATAAAAGGGGTATTTCCTAATTCAATTGTGCCTATATTAGAATATCCCATGAGGAGAGAAAGTGTTTGAAGTTTAAATTAAGGAGTAGGTAGTATCAACATCCTAACCTTATCTTTCATATTGTTGAGATTGAGGTCATGGCTTATAAGTTGCTACTCAGACCTAGGTATTTGAGATTGGTGTCTCTAGTGAGTGGGTGCTCACTGTACCTCAAGGGTATTTGCGTCTTTGGTAGGTTGGTACCTACAAAATTATATAAATGTTATTTTATTTGTGAGGCTAGATTTGGGTAGTAGATCCAAGTAGCTATTATCACCGTGGTTTTTCTCATCCTATATTTTCCACATAAAGCTAGAGTTCCTCGTTTATGTATGTTCATTTACTTATGATAGTAGATCCAATATTTGCATGAAGAAGTTATTTATGGTAATTAATGTTGGGGAATAAGAAAAATTGCATATACTGATTCAACCCCCACAATATATTGTGTGCCCTTCACAATCTATCCATGCTATTATTTTAGCAAATGTACTAGAATGTCTAAGAACTAGCAAGTGGAGTGTAAATGGTTTATTTACATAAAATGCACAAAAATGAATATACCAACACTTTTCATCTATATGACCTTTGCACCAGCTTTATTTTATTTTATAAATCTAAGGTGTGTGATGTGTGTCACAAATATTTAGAACACATTTTCTTATTTCACATTAGAACAATATGGTGTTCTTGTTTATGTCATTGTTAGTGTTGGTGTTATTGTATATGTAAGGGATAATTGATAACTCTATAAAATTCCATTCTTTATGCACTAATAAGTGAACCTTTTGATGCAATACATAATGTTGGTGTGTTCATAAAATTATTGTTAGTTCATATTTACTTATAATCAAGTGGATATACTTAAACTATTGGATGATCCATTCACATAAAAACTTATTATAAGATAATAGATAAAAATAGTGTAAACTAGATAAATGTTTTGATATCTCATCTCCATCTATAGGGATTGATGATGTCCTAACTTGTCTTACCAAAATCTGACCATTTATACCTCATTTTCTTTGGCATCTTGAAAATAATTTCTTTGTTATTTTAACACTAATAAACAAGTTTATTGAATAAAAATATAGGGATCACACTAAGGGCTTACCAAATTCGCATATGTCACCATATTTCATGTTCATCATTTAAGAAGAAACTACTACAATAAAGCATGATAATCTTTTTTTTAGTATGCTAAAGGATTAATAAATATTTTTTGAATATTTTAACACTTCATGGTCGACACCACTACCCACTAGACTTCTTATCTTAGGGACATGGCTAATCTAGCTCCAAAATGACTAGCTAACCTTCATGTTATACACACAGCCAAAAAATGAAAGATGCAGCTAGTTTTGTCGAGCATGGTTGAGATCTATAATTTTTGACTTACCCTCCTGTTATGTAGAAATCGTGGCATTTTTGGAGCCAGATTAGCTACCACCTTTAGACTTCTTATCTTAGTACACCATCCATAAAGGATGTGAAACAAAAAGAGTAACCACTGACTGATATAGACAAATTTATTTCTTCAATATCCTCATTTAGTTAGAGTTGAACATTATTACTAATAATTAAAAGATATCTTCTTATTAGATAAAATGAAGAAAATTCATTTATTGGACGATATGTCATGGCACGTGAATTGAAGGCTACTATGACAATTTTATATTTGATTAAGTGGTATTAAAATTCTATACTTAAGGAATGAACTTAAAAAATACTTGTTTCAAGAGTTTTAGATCATTTAGAATGATCACCTATAAAAAATTTTGAGGGACATTAAGATAAGTGCATCATCATAACTTACATTTTCACCATTCACATCCATTATCTAAAAGAATTGTTGATTCAATTTCTGTTATCTCCATTATTACTATTCATAAAAGTATCCTTATAAATTAATTTACGAATTTACAGTATTAATCATATAATCTATAAATAAATATAAATGTAATCTATACTCTAAACAATAGTTCTTTGTATGTTCCTCTAGTTTTCTATATATGGAATTCACGAGGAACAATAATAAATCAAAATTTAAAAAAGTAACCTATATACTTTAAATTATTAAACCCAAAATGATAAGGCACTACTAAATTTATCTTAGTTGATTTAGAAGAGGGAAAGGATGGTGGCAACGACTCTAGCCTATAGTATGGCCTACATATTCACTTCAACATTTTCAAGAGAAATTTAATTATATAATATTAAAGTAGTTGAGCTATGATCTAAATAAATAATATTGTAAGGATGACCATTATATTATTGTTCTCTATTATGACCTATGTTCTTGTTGTTAGTGTAGGATTTATATTTCCTTATGTTAGGGAGTATTTCTCTTTTCCTACACATATTATTTAGGTTTTCTTAAGTTATTAGGAGTGGTTAATATGAGGACACGTGATGAAATACTTCAGCTATATGTGTTACTCTCTCCCGCACATGGGTAGTTGAGTTACATACCCTCTTTTGGCTTGTTGTGCCACATCCCATAACCACTATTTTATCTTACTTAAGTAAGTTATGGGATACTTTGGGTTTCTCACCCTCTTTTGTCTTTGTGTACCACCTTTCATAACTCATTTTATGTCTCCATTTAAGGAGGTTGTACCACATGTTTTGGCATTTACCAAGTAGGTAAAACCTCCCACATTTTGTGGGAATTAGGATTTAACACACCTCTTAGATGTATATACCCTTATTTTTCTATATATACAACACTCTCCTCTCACCTTCACAAGTTTAGTGATACCTCAGTGAGAGTATCGACAGTATTATGAAATTTCTCTTGCCTTATCTCTATTTTTCTCTCATTTTAGATTTCTCTTTATTTTTCTTATTTGATCTTCAATCATTTTTCAAGTGGATTTGCATGTGATCTACAGTCCTGACATCTGATCCTAGCTCAGTTCTTGCTTCTCATATAATCTAACATGGTATCAGAGTCGTGTTGTTTGGAATAGTTCATTTTGTTATCTATTTAAAAAAAAGTTAATATATAGATAATATATTCTCAAAAACACAAGTTTTTCTCTTGTATCTTTGTATGACCTAGATAATTAGAATAGTTTAAAGGAAAGTAATCATTTGTTTAATCTATTTTTGCATTTATGCATTCTTATGCGATCTGGGTGATTGTAGGATTTCCAAAGTGTCTATAAGGCTTGAGAAAAGTTGAGATTTATTTTTGTTTCACCAAATCACATATTGGAGGACACAATAAAAATCAAAGTGAAAAAAAGTTGAAAGCTTTTTACTGGATCCATTTTCATTTTTGCTTCAAAAATCTAGCTTCCACTCACTAGTAAGAAATATTATTTCTATGTCTTTTCTCAAGGTTGAAAAACCATTTTGGTAAACATTAGTTTTTGCATATAGTTAATTAATTTTGCATAAATTAATTCAAAAGTAGGTGTGAGTCATTTTTTACAAGCAGATTCAACATCTTTTTTCAAAAGTGCATAACTTTTGCTTGGGGTGTCAAATATTTGCAAATGAATGTACTTGAAGAAAAGCTGGAAATGAGCACTATTCATCCACAAGCTCTTGCTAAAAAATAATGTAATTTTCTATAAGATATTGCAAGTTGAAGTTATTGCACTTTTTCTCTTCAATGTGCCATATCTTTCACCTCTCGCCTCTTTTTTTCAAAAACAAATATTCATTGGAAAGGTATTGAAGAGTAATACATAGCTACAAGACTAATTTTTTTAGATTTTGTATTGATTTGATTTATATCAAAAATTGTAATTTTGGCTACTATAGGCTTATGAAGCATTGTAATATGATAAAAGCCTTGTAAACACACTAATTATAAGGTGCCAACCTTGCAATATTTTGGGGGTGATTTTTGAGACTAGTGGAAAAGGGGGATATTTCATGTGTCTTCTTTTTTGCACTTTTCTTCTTTTTCTCTCATGGATGCATCTATAGTTACTATTTTAACACAATATAATTATTTTGAAATATCTTAAAAGACATGGATATCATCATTTATAATGGGACTTGAAATTGAACCTTGGGATGATGTAGAAAGGATAAAATTGTTGAACAAATGAGATGAGGCATTTGGTGTTAGGATTCCCACAGATACTGAGAGGCGGGGGTGAATTAGTATCTAATTGGTGAATTGAATTTCTTAACTTAAAATATGTAGAACATATTATAACAGTGTACCAGTATGCAAGAAATAATGCAATAAACAGAATTAAAAGCATCCACATGAAAAACACACCATAACACAATATTTTAACGAGGAAACCCGGTGTGGGAAAAACCTTGGTGGGATTTGTGACCCACAATATTCACTTACTGGCCAATAAGAGAATATTACTTACAAGAGGGGCCTGCACATGCAGGAAGGCCAAGTGCCTAGAGCTCACTACTCAATGGGAAGTCTCACTGACTTACAATGATGGATTATATAAATCCAGTATCTTGTACTGCTTCAGAATAGCATCTATAATGTCAGATCCAGTACCAGTTTCTTCTCTGCTTCTTACATAAACCCTTTAACCTATATTTTGCATAATAGGTCTGCCTAATTACATTCTACCATTCCTCTTTTTTCTTTTTCGTTCGTTATTAAATGTCCTACAATGATCTCTTATATATATGAGTCATTTTACAATGATGCCAAGTCGGCTTACAAAGATTTTACAATAATAAACAAAATATAATATAACAAAAATCATGTCGGCCTCTGTGTCGATAAGCTTCCTTTCTGTGTTGGTGCCGGTGGTCGGAGTGCTAGTGTAGAGTCTGATCTTGCTAGTGCCGGTGTAATGCCTTGTCGGTGCCATAGGATTGTAAGGTTGCCATCAATGACAAAACCTTCAATCACCTACAATGTCTCATTGGAGTGTGCATATGCCAACAATCTCCCCCTTTGGCATTGATGGCAACACTCATGAGAAAATTCAGAAGTGTATCCAAAACTTGTAATCCAAAAATGTTTCCAAAAATATGTTACCAAAAATATAAAATCTCCCCCTGAGTAGATAAGTCTTCTGCCGGTTATTTTCTCATACTACTACTCCCCCTTTGGCATCAATGACAAAGGTTGTCAAGATGTCAGTAGAGTTGTAGTCTCAACCTTGTAACTGGGTGGTTACAATTTGAAAAAGATCTGCCAAAATCAAGTTTATACTTTCCATAAACTTCTTGTTGTCCTTTATTGTTGTCTTTGTTCTTTGAACTGTACTGGTGAGGTGCTGCATATGCTCTGCCGGTTTTCTCTGTCCCTGTACTAGTGCCTTAGATATTTCCTTCCGTAATGATGCTAGATAGTCCAATCTTGGACTCAGTCTTAGTCTCAAATTCTTTGCCTTATTTACTATTCTCTCATTTTCTCTTTCTAACTTAAGTAACTCTTCCTCAAAACTTGTTATCCTTTGTTCAAAAATTGATGATGTATCAGGTGAGTTAACAAAATTGTCAGCAAGTTTATTTATTTCTTCTTGTATCTTGCTCATTTTCTTATCTATGTCTACCATCAAAAAGTTTGTCTTGCAAGTATCTTTGTATGAAGTTTTAAATTCCTTCAATAAGTTACATAGTTCTGGTAGAAGTGTGTCAAATTCCCTAGTACACTTCTTTATCTAATCTTCAAAGAATTTTTGCTTTTCAATTTCTAACTTATCCTTCAATGCCTCTTCCTTTATTTGCTCAACAGTCACTATGTTCTCGGTGATGTATTTACACAAAGTGTCAAGTTGGCTTAAAGAATCCTTATTGTCTATGTTACAGTTAGGAGCTATCATCTTCAAAATTGGGATTGTGTCATCTATAGCTTTATAAGCCTGTGAACTACAATATGTTATCCTTTTGATGGAGTCCAAAAGTACTTCAGTTACATTTGTTGATTTGTAACCTGTTGAGGAGGAACCAACATTCTAAATTTCGCCGGTGGAGGAAGTAACCAAGCTTGTAGTGACCTCTGGTAGGTTTGTCTGTATTCCATCTCCTTCAGCAATGGTTTTTGATCTTCTCCTATTGCCGGTGGCACTGTTTCCATGTGAATCTGTTCCTATTCCAGAGCCTGTTGCTCTGCTTGTCTCTCTGTTTGTTGCTCTATTTTAGTCTCAATTTGATTCTCTACCTGTTGCTCTGTGTTATCAACTTCAACTTTTCTTTCAGTATTGTCAATGTTGTCAGTTGTCCATGGCTCACTAGCCATATTTGTCTTGCCGGTTGTATCTTTGTCTATCATAATGTTGACCTTTTGTGTATCAACATCAACTGTGTATAGTACCTTAGGGTTAGGATTTGTATCCTCTATGTCCATACTCTCATCTGTTGGTTGATCTTCAATAGTTGTTATCGGTGATGTAATTGTAGGCAATGGGAGTAAGTTGTCTTTTACTTTGATGCTCGAAGGTCCACCAACCTTTCCTTTTCCTTTGTCCTTCTCCTTCTGGTATACCTTTATTGGTTTGGGGTTCCTGTACTCTTCCTATTTTTCTTTCTCAACAAGGAATATGTCCCATGCATTTTTTGATTCTTTTGTTACTTCATTCATTCTTCCAACCATTAATGCAATATGTCAGTGTGCAGTA
The DNA here is from genome assembly GCF_030272615.1 of Cryptomeria japonica. Lineage (NCBI taxonomy): Eukaryota > Viridiplantae > Streptophyta > Pinopsida > Cupressales > Cupressaceae > Cryptomeria > Cryptomeria japonica. The sequence goes on from NC_081410.1 coordinate 593,315,114, forward strand.
GAGAATACTGACCAATTGGCTTCTACAATTAAGTCATCTATCTCCTTAGGTGAGTTTACTGGGTAAACAACAAGTAACTTTTCAATTTTGATTTTCTTATCAAGCTCTACAACAGATTATCTTCTTGCTTCCAGTCTTTTGAACAATTCATCTAGTAGTTCATCTATCACTTCCATTAAGAACTTCTTATAGATGTCCATGGGTAAAATGACAATGTTTACAACTTGTTCCTTTTCATCTGCTGACAGTGTATCATAGACCTTTCCTATGTTCTTGAGTTTCCCTTCCTCTTTGATTTCATTTAGCAATTTGTCAGGAGGGGCCATGTTTTGTTTAGTCTTCTTCTTCTTTGGTGTCAACTTTTTCTTTGGTGTTGTCTTTCTAACCGGAGACCTCACTGCCTGTTGTTTTATTCTTTTATGATTTTAGAGGGAATACCAAAAGCAATGCAAGTTTTGAAATTTGAAAGTTGACTCAATTTCACGCAAAATTCAATTTTGAAAGTGGAAATCAAAGTTGTTGTAATTAAGCACTTAATTTCAAAAGTCACAAATTGCAAAAATTTGAATAAATCACTGAAATTTCGAATGAATGCTAACACACTTTTCAGATTTAGGACTGTAAGAAACACAATTTTGACACAAATTTCAATTTCAACAATTTTTGAATGATTAGAAGCCTCAATCCAAGCAATCACTAGACCAACTTTGACTGTAATTTTGAAGGTGTAAAAATTGATAAAATCAGCCAAAATTCTGGATTTTAGCAGGAAAATACAGTAAGATCTAGCTCCCGAAATTTCGGAAAAAATGTCGGGGACGATGGCGCTCGGAGTGCACACGGTCCTCGCAACTTTTTTCCAAATTTTTAGGGATGAAAGATATTGTGATTTTATTGCGGAATCCAAAGTTACAGCCGATTTGGAGATGTTTTGATCAGTGAAATTGTCGGACAAAGGTTGAATCAAGAGGGTTTCAAAAATTAGGGTTTTGACACTTAACCACTTAATTTTCAAAATCAAAGCACAAATATGAATTGATAATTTGTAATAGAAGGGCAGATCTGAAACAAGCATCAACAATTAAACATTTCACAAGTTTAATTACTTAAAAAGAAAATTTAGGGTTTTTATGCAATTAACCTCTAAAATTTTGCCAAAGATCAAACATGGAAATTTAATCAAGGAATCCAATTTTCAGATCTAACTATGAATAATCAGAAAGGATGTTCACGTCAGGTTCACCAAAATGTAAAGCGGAAAAATCGAACCCTAGTCATTCTCCCCTCCCCAACTCCGAGGAGGGAGAAGGGAGAGTCACTCGAGTTGATGGTTTTCACTTAGGGGAGACTTTACATTCAAAAGAGGGGTTGAAACCCACAAGATCCAATCCCACGCAATGCAAGATTGGATTCTATATGAGTTTCAAGGGTTATGATAGCAAGGATACCCTCTTTTGTAAAGAATGTAAATGGAAAGATTGAACTAGGAATGCATAGAAAGTGAGAAAGATTCGCTTATAAACTGAGTTAGGGATATAGGATGAAGCTGCGGACCTGGAATTAGCAGTAAAATGTCGAGACGGCGCTGTCCCGCAAATTTGAGCAAAAGTTGACGGGACGATGGCGCCCGACGTGCACACGGTCCTCCGAAAAATCTGCGAAACGAAGGGGGATCTGTTCGTCTCTGCACAAGGATTCCAGATCTTCAATTTCAGCCGCGTACCTACAACCTACACATAGAAAAGCGAAGACGATTGGGGGGTTAGGGATTAGGGGTTTGCCCTTAGGTCAAACCCCGGTTTTGGAATTAACCAAGAAATGAGAAATGCTGTAAATGTAATGTAAAACAAGTACTAATACCTTGTTGTAAGGATGTTTGTATCCTTATATGCGAAGGTATAGATGTTGTTGTTTGTTGTATGTTGTATGTTGTAGCATGTAATGTGTTGTAAGTGATCTCCTCTTCAATGGTTGAATCCTTGTCTTGAATGCAACACTTAGCCTTGAATGGAGACTTAGAATGATCAATTGCTTGAAGGAATGCTTGAATGCTTGAATGCTTGAATGTTTGAGTATCATTTCCATGCCTTTTCCATCATATCGAATGAAAGAGGAAAATTTAGTTTATATACTTGTCAATTAGGGTTAAAAGACTGATTTTCCCGACCTTAGGCCGACTAGGAAATGTTATTTTCCAATTTGCAAACAAAAAGGCCCGAAGTCCCATAGGAGACCGGGCCCAAAATAGGGCCAGGGACCAGGGCGCTGGGCGCCATGGTCCTGGGGGACCAGGGCGGGCGCCCTGGTCCTGAAGGACCAGGGCGCTGGGCGCTTTGGTCCCACCTCCCGGGACAGCAGGGTGCAAGGAGGATCAGGCCAGGGTGCTGGAAAAATGCAGTTTTTGGTGTCATGAGCAAGTTTCGGGGTCTCCATTCAGGTTTAGTGTTGCGTCGCCATTGTGAAGACCCAAATGCGGTTGAAATTGCAAGTGTCGCAATTTTAGGACGCTACAGGAGCCAAAACCACAAATTTATAATGTTTATTTGCCATCTATCACATTTAATGTATGTCGGTTAAGTAGTCACTTAACATTGCCTGCTGGTATAGAAGTAATTTCCGACTTCTCACCATTAACCAAGGGAATTATAGCATATGTCTCATTTGATTGCCAAACCCTCAAGAAAATTTTCTTCAATTTGATGAAGAGCTTCCTGCCGGTGGAGTATTACTCTGTCCTACCGGTGAAGCACTACTTTGTCCTACCAGTGGAGTGTTGATTGGTTCTACCGGTGGAGGAGTATTCCCAACAATATTTAGGTCTGACTTTCTAATCCATTGTTTTGAGAATTCTTGCTTAACCTCTTCAACTTTTTCTTTTCCTTTCAAACTATAACTTTTGTTGTCTGCCGGTGATCCTTTACTTCTATAGAATTTTACAATATGCCCAATCTTGTTACATGCATAGCAAGTCACATTATTCTTCTGAATAGCTTTCCCATAACCTATGCCGGTATGTGTTCTACATTGATTAGATAGGTGTCCAAATCTTCCACAAACATAACATCTCACATTCATTCTACAATTTTCAGAGTGTGTGACCAACTTTGTTGCATTTTGAACATTGATTGGTGGGTATGTTGATATTCTGATAATTTCTAGATCTACATTGATTTGCTCTATGACCATACTTATTACAGTTAAAGCATTTTCCATTGAATTTATAAGCATTTGGTTGCCTTACCGGTTTGCTATGATCCTGAGTGTTTGCAGTACCGTAGCTTTCACCAACTTCAAAGCCAATTCTAGAAGTGTCACCTTTAGGTTTTGATTCTTCAGCAAGTTACCAAGTTCCTCTGAGATTTTCTTGAATTTCTCTTTATGTTGATTTGCAGTATCTAGTTCTCTTTCTAAGACTTCTTTCTGCCTCATCAGTTCATTTGAGTCATTCTGAGTGTGCATCAGATCTGTCTTCAACAAATCATTTTCATAGCTAAGTCATGTGTTCTCATTTGCAGCATCACTTAGTCTTCTGGTCAAATCTTCTTCATTCTTCTTTCTATCCTCAATTTCTTTACAAAATCTCATAGTCATATCCTGCATCTCATTCTTTGTTGTCATGTTCTCTTGTTTCAACTTGTTTATCATATCATTAAGTGATTCCTTTTCATCATTCTCATTTTGCATCTTTTCACATAATTCTCTTCTCTTGTTTCTTGCAATGGTAAAATTTTCTTGAAGTGCCTGAATGATATCCCGAGCTGCCTTTAGATAACCTTCTAGTTTGATGTTTTTCAATTTCTCTGCATCATAGTCTGAGAGAGCTGCTTCTAGTTGCTTCATCAAATTTTCCATCTCTACCGGTGTCAAGATCTTCCTCAAGCTGTTAGGCTTCTGAAAATAGATGACCAAGCTTTGATACCAATTGTTAGGATTCCCACAGATACTGAGAGGGGGGGGGGGGGATGAATCAATATCTAACTAGTGAATTGAATTTATTAACTTAAAATATGTAGAACATATTATAACAGTGTATCGGTATGCAAGAAATAATGCAATAAACATAATTAAAAGCATCCACATGAAAAACACACCATAACACAATGTTTTAACAAGGAAACCCGGTGTGGGAAAAACCTCGGTGGGATTTGTGACCCACAATATTCACTTACTGGCCAATAAGAGAATATTACTTACAAGAGGGGCCTGCACATGCAGGAAGGCCAAGTGCCTAGAGCTCACTGCTCAATGGGAAGTATCACTGACTTACAATGATGGATTATATAAATCCAGTATCTTGTACTGCTTCAGAATAGCATCTATAATGCCAGATCCAGTATCGGTTTCTGCTCTGCTTCTTACATAAACCCTTTAACCTATATTTCGCATAATAGGTCTGCCTAATTACATTCTACCATTCCTCTTTTTTCTTTTTCGTTCGTTATTAAATGTCCTACAATGATCTCTTATATATATGAGTCATTTTACAATGATGCCAAATCGGCTTACAAAGATTTTACAATAATAAACAATATAATATAACAAAAATCATGTCGGCCTCTGTGCTGGTAAGCTTCCTTTCTCTGTCGGTGTCAATGGTCGGAGTGTCAATGTAGAGTCTGATCTTGCTAGTGCCGGTGTAATGCCTTGCCAGTGCCATAGGATTGCAAGGTTGCCATCAATGACAAAACCTTCAATCACCTACAATGTCTCATTGGAGTGTGCATATGCCAACAACTGGTACTCTATGTATGAGATTGCAATTAGAATAGTGTAGTATCAAGAAAGATTCTAAACAATTGATCTTAAGTATTCTTTCTAAGTTTGGTCCTAACTCTCCAGTTTTAAACACTACATTATATGCTACAAAATGTGTCCTAGGTTACACATACAAAATTCCTTCTCTAGATGAACTTATTGTAGAAATCACTAGGGAGCAAGACAAATTGGTTCTAATAGGCTTAGTTAAAACCTCTAAGTCACATGTCTTAACAATAAATCAAGGCACAAAAGAATAAAAAGGCTTTAGCAAAGATGATAAGAAACAAAAGAACCAATGAGATAAGAAGAAAGATAATAAATGTACTACTTCAAAAGCAAATAATTAGACCTCTTCATCAAAAGGTAAAGAATTTGAGAAGGAGAAAGTCAAGTTTTCTTATTGTAAAACAAACAAATCACCTTTCACATCTTCTAGAAAATAAAAGTATCAAGGTGTTTGATTTAGTCAAACAAAGTTCATCAAAATGGTCTTCTAAGGGCATAGAAAAAAGTAAGGGGAAAGGGAAGGGTAAGGCCCTTGTTGTTGTTGATGCTTCACAACCAAATTCTTGGATCATTGACTTGGGTGATTTGCATCACATGGCTTCTTCAAAAGATAATTTCACCTCTTTAGAGCCATGTTATATGCTTACCATACTAATGGATGGTGACACTCTTGTTGAAGTGCATGGGAGTGTTGATGTGGTAAAAATAACATTTGAGAATGCCCTTTGTGTTATATGTTTATCAAATAATCTACTATATGTTCTTCAGGTCATTCACCTTGGTTCTACCTAGTAATTCAAATTCACTCTAGATATAGTGATAATTAGTGAGATGCATAATGAGTCTACATTTGTTGTGGGAAAAGTAGATCATCAATCTAGACTATATCAATTTTCTCACTTTGTTCTTGACTCCCCTTTGATAGTCTTACTCACTCATGTAGACGAGGTGAGTTTTTTGTGGCATTAATGATTTGGTCACTTGAACTATCGTTACTTGCAACAACTTAGTCAACATGACATGGTTTCAAGTTTACCTTCTATTCATTTTTTTAATAGAATTTGCCAAGGATGCATTCTTGGTAAGCATGTTGAGGATAAATTAATAAAGGAAAAGCATGCAAAGCTACAAAATTATTGGAGTTGGTACATGGTGACTTCGTAGGACCATTTCCATAACTATCTTTCAGTGGGGCTAGATATGCCTTAACATTTATTCATGACTTCTCCAAATGCACATGGGTTTCTTTTCTCAAACAAAAGTTTAAGGTCCTTGAGAATTTTTTATATTTCAAAGCTTTTGTAGAGAACAATCTAGGAAATTAATCAAGATTCTAAGTACAAATAATAGGGGTGAATATGTTAACAATCAGTTTGAATAGTTTTGTGGTTTAGAAGGTATCAACATGCAACACATAGTTCCATATAGTCCTCAACATAATGGTGTTGCAAAACACAAGAATAGGTATTTGAAGGAGATGACAAATTATATGTTTCACTCTAAATATTTGACACCTTAGTTATTAGGTAAAGGCCATTGAATATGCATTTTGCATTTAGAAATCGAGTTCCTCACAAACGTATGAAGGGGGTAACTCCTTTTCAAGCTTAAATTGGTTAAAAATCTATAGTTAATCACTTTACAGTGCTTGTTTCTCTTGCATGGGCCCACATTCCATGTGAGAAATGCAAGGCTATGAATCCACAAAGTGAGCCTTGCATATTTTTTAGGTATCTAGATGATGTAAAAGGCTATAGAATTATCCATCCACCACTCATGAGTTTTTCATTGAGAGGAGTGTTTGATTTAAGGAGAGCTCTTCTAGTTATTCTCCATCCACCATCACATTGGAGAATTGTGTGATGATGATATTCCTTTAGAGTATCTTAATCCTCCTAATCTCGATGAGGATTCTTCTTCGTCCACTTCAAATGGTGACAATAATGATGAGGATTCACATTCCTCTCCTAGTCATCATTCAAAAGTTGATGACTCTCCTCCAAAATCTTCTAGCCTCAACACCTCTTTGGGCTTGACATACATTGGTTTCAGCTAGTGATTGGGTTGGTGATCTATTAGATAATAAAATAACATAGTCAGAGTTTTAGCAAGATCCACATCTCTTCATTGCTTCAACTCCTAATCCATTATCTTTTTGAGAAGTTTTAGGTATTCTTGAGCAAGATGTTGCAATACAAGAAAAGTTATATTCCTTGGAAAGGAATCACACAAGGGATCTTGTCCCTCTTCCCAAGGGAAGAAAACTTGTTCAATGCAAGTGGATCTATCAAACAAAAATTATAAAAAATAGGCTGGTTAACAAGCATAAGGCTCGTTGGTAGCAAAAGCATTCTCCCAAGTTCTTGGGATTGACTACTCTAAGACTTTTTCACCAACTGCTAAGATGAATTCCTATTGACTTGTCCTTGCTATAACTATATCCCATCATTGGTAAGTTCAATAAATAGATGTGAAGAGTTCCTTTCTTCATGTGGTGACCTTTAGGAGAAAATATACATGACGTAGCTACAAGGGTTTGTTTATGATCTTTTATTTGTATGTTGACTTCAAAAGTCTCTCCATGGCCTCAAACAAGCTCGTCAAGCATGGTATGCCAAGTTGGACTCCTTTTTAATGACAATTGGTTTCATTTGATGGCATTTTGGTCTAGAACGTATACATTTTGCAAAAAATGACACATTTTTGGTTCTATGTTGATGAATTATTGATCACACGGAGTCACTCATCCAATATCAAGGCAATGAAAACTGCTCTACATGATATATTTTTTATGTTAGACTTGGGTCGTTTGCATTACTTCTTAGAGATTGAGATCACTCAATCATCTTTAGGTATCTTCCTTGGACATACCAAGTATACACTTGATATGCTCTCCACATTTTGCATGGCTAACTATAAGCTTACACCAACTCCATTTTTGTCAAGAGTTAAACTCGGGGCTAAGTGCTCTTCAACCTTGGTTGATAGCACTTTATATTGATATCTTGTTGGGAGTCTCATCTATATGATAGTTAGTATGGCATCTCTTATGATAGGATCTTAAATTTTATGCATTAGCATGATGGAGGATGAGATAATTATCATTTGAGATGGTCTAGTCACTTGGTTAGAAGGTATTATAATGGAGCATATGGAGCACTTGGATGTCTTGATGGTATATGTTATCTATAAGGATCATTCCTTTAATATTAGAGTTTAATTTTAATCCCTTACATAATGCATAAAACAAGTGGGAGAATGTTAGCTAAAAGGTTTTTTGTACACTTTGCATAATGCATATAGTGTAACTATTTATTTGTGATGCATCTAAGAAATCTAGGGATGTGTGAATCACAAGGATTATAAATTATTGGAAACACTTTATATGTTGTATGTAAAATTGGGATAAATATTTAATGTGGCTTGCACAGTGATAAAATATTTAAAATTATGAAAACTTAAAACTAATTAGAAAGTTCTTATTATTGATCAAAAAACAAATTAATGGATATGCTTTTATAAGTGCATGGTTTATTTAATATCACTTGGTAGTTTTGCGAAATCTTGTTTCTATAAAAGAAAGCATGTGAGTAGGTGTTCAATTTGACTATCACAACTTTTGGCTTGTTGGCTAAGGTTGATTGAGCATCTCTTGTATATTGTATATGTGAGGAAAGAAGCATCGATTTTCTTATTCACATGGAGTGTAATTAGGGAGATTGGTGTTATAGAATCCTTTCATGGATACTCTACATGTGTATTGTACTATTCATTCATAAGATAATATATTGAGTATGAGTGCCTTTGAAGGTTAGATTTTTACCTTTGAGGGTTTTTCTAGGGCACTTGTTGTGTCATATTTGTTGGGAATCAAATTTATCATGCCAATTTTTTCTTAAGTCCCTTCCCTTTTGTGTGTGTAGCCCTATTTGACCCATTATTGATAATTGATCCTAGATATCCTAAACAAGTCCATGCATTTCTCCGTGTAACAATTTTTGGTCATTTTCCTTAAGTTTGATAGGTTTTTTGACTTGTAGATTTATTAGAATTTTTCCACTAGACATACCTTTCAACCTACCCCACCTTACTTTCTTCCTTATTAGGCTGTCATACTTTCCTATACAATCATGCCTTTTCATTTACGTCTAAATTTTCCTTTCTTTTATTAGCCTTTCAAACTTTCCTTCCTCGACAAACCAACCAAAATGGTACAAAACATAAGTCTTCTCAACATCTAACCCTTGAAAATTCAAAATTCTTGCCAATTTTGTTAGCTTACTATTAGCCTACTAGAATAGATCAAAAGACCATGTGGATGTTTGTTTTTTTTACTTTTTTTTTTCGAAAAAAAGAATGTTGGCATGCCCTAAGATTACTTACAATTGTTAGACCTACTTTTCACCACACGATGATCTTTCACATGATTTTGCTTCTTTATTTTAAAGCAATTTTCTACAAATAATACAATAAGAGGTTAGGGTTTCCTCTAATAGCTAGTTTCAGCTTGTACCTAGTTATGATTATTCAAATGACAATTTTAGTTTTCTCACTTCATAGTGTAAATGAACTTATATAGGGATCCAAATCATTAAAAGTGTTGTGTGTGTGTGTGTGTGTGTGTGTGTGTGCATGTGCATGTACATGTGCACGTGCATGTGTGTGTGTGTTGTTTATAACTTGATCAAGATAAAATATGATTTATGAACCATAAAATCATCTTGAAAATATTCTACAAACACTAAATCAAATTTGTATGGCACCCAAAACATATTCTTTATTCTTGTAGGGACAATTTTAGATGAAAAATGACAAGACTAGCATGTGTTTCATTTATTATAGTTGTTAGGTTTTTGTGAGCAAATTTCTTCACATCATTCCCTGGTGATCCATCTACAACAATTTTTTCAACTCTCCCACACCATTTTGTGTTAAATATAGAGGTGTAATGAATATAATTTACTTTGCAAGTTTGAGTGGGGGCATATCATTGATCCTTGCATAGTTTTGACATATTTAGGTAGTGGGTTTCACATGTTTTGGGACACAAATATTAGAATAATGATGAATATGAATAAGGTGCATATGGTTTTATTTGAATCATTAGTATTTTTAATCATATCAAGGCTTCCACAATGTCGAAATGAAATGCAACAATAAATCTATAAATAATAGTCATTTGTTCTAGTTAAATTTGCAAGTTATTCTAAGCCATCAAACTATGCAAGTTTGAACTATAAATGAAAGAATGTATCTTGTGGAATGTAAAAAGGATCTAAAAGCGCACATTTTTATAGTGGCATGTCTCCATGATATTTTTTAGTGTTTTAGGGAGTTGTGTAGTCACAATTGTGTTGCTTCTCTCACCATATTTGTTGGTGTGTGTGTGTGTGTGTGTGTGAGAGAGAGAGAGAGAGAGAGAGAGAGACAGAGAGAGAGACAGAGAGAGAGAGACAGAGAGAGAGAGAGAGAGAGAGAGAGAGAGAGAGAGAGAGAGAGAGAGAGAGAGAGAGAGAGAGAGAGAGAGAGAGAGAGAGAGAGAGAGAGAGAGAGAGAGAGAGAGACTAATGTATTGCAAATAATTTATAATAGCCATTCTTTTATTCTATATGGGTCATTGTATTTTTGGAATGGTACTTTATTCCATTGTATAAAATGTAATATTTGATTTGTATATGGATAAATATCTAGTTTTGTTGATGCTATACCTAGATGCATTTCTTTCCTATTTTCTATTCACGACTCTATTGTTCAATGGAGCAGACACCAATCTTTGCTAGTTCAAGATCATACACTCTAATTAAAAAACAACTTTGTGTTATTTTTAATTGTAAGACTAGGTTAGGTGTAGATTAGGTTTGTACATGTTGCTCAACATTAAATTTCACAAACCAAGGATAAATATTAAGTGAAATAGAACTATTAAACCATTAGAGTCTAAACATTGTGTTTGCACGCTACCATTGTGTAAAAATTGACAAATAGAACCATATTAAGACATAAAAGTACTATTTTATATTTAGGTGCATGTGCAAGATGTGTGATCTCAGCTATATAGAGGCTTTATGTAGCAAGTTACACTTGACATAGTAATATAAATTGGGTTCAATTGTATAACAAGTATGGTTGTATTTATTGTTATATTAATTGTTGTAAAAAGCTTGCTAAGGAAACCTTTTGAAACACCTTCTGAGGCTTAAGATGAGACCAAAGAGTAGGGGAGTTTACCCACTCTTGTTGTAAGACTTCAATGATTCAATATCTATTGATGAGTTTGCCTTTTACCTTCTTAAAGTTAAGCCACTGACCTTGAAGGTGACACAAAGTTCTAGAAATTTGAACTTGCAATTTTGGGACATAACAATCTTCATGGTATGTTTGTCTGATATTTTTTAGTATGGATTCTAAATACCTATTTGCATATTTTTCTCTATCGGGCTTAAGTGGAAATGGTTATTATTATTGTTGTTGATCCGTAAAAAACAACTAAGGTTGTGAAGTTGTATTAAAGATAATAATTAAATTTACATATAATGCCATCTAGTCGTAGCTCTTTGGCCATGTAGATAAAAAAAGGCAAACCCAAGCCAACAAAAAAAGAGAGTTTCTAAACCCCCCAAAACAATTTTAGAATAAGACAAATAGAGAGAAGATGAACCAAGACCATCACGATCTACCAAAAGATGGAAACAAGTATAAACTGACTGCTAAAAACCCCTCCAAAAGACTTGTAGTGGAAATGGGGCCCGAGGGTTGAGGCTGAGAGATGAACAAGAAAAACTTCCCATGGAAAAAAAAATTCATCTACAGTAAAGGGGAACACCAAACTACCAAAAAGATACCCAAAAACATCATTCTCCCTCCCAGTAGAACTTGCCCGATCTAACCAACTACACAAACCTAGCCTTTGAATCAATGCCCACAATTTAGCACAAGAAATCTCTCCCACTATCCCCCAGTGTCTATGGTGCTCCATCCCACACGCGTTCAAGTTTATTGTGAAGGTTATAAATATAGATGGAGGGGCTAGAAATATAGGCGCAACCAAAGGAAACAAATTTCTTTATGAGTGGGCAAGATTGGAAGAAGTTGGGTATGTCATTTGGTAGGGCTCCATACTAGCCTAATTTGGCACAGAGCTAATACCAACAATCCTAGGAAAAGGGACACCCCAATAGAAGATGGCTTACTATTTCTTCTCAAGCTTTGTAAAAGGCACACCTTGAAGTCCCTGGATAACCCACCCTTTGAAATTTGTATGCTATCAATATTTTCCTTTGTAGAGTGACCCAAGCAAAGGTGCCAACCTTTGAGAGGTAGAATTTGCCCCAATACAATTGCATATGTAAATTCATTCTTATTTTCTTTCAATCCAATGACAGATGAATGTATTTGTCCTTAGCATTGAATTATCCTATCTTAGAGCCACCCCAGGTTAGTATTTCCTATCCTTGTCTGAAAACCAATATTCTATTTGCAAGAGTGGAGGTAAGGAGATCTTTATCTCTTGGAGGAAGGTCTAGGGAAGTGAAATCCTTCCATCTCCACCCTAGAGTTTGGTTCTCATCCAAGAAAATGATATAATCCCTTACATGTTTACCCTAGATGTGTTTTAAGGTTTTTGGTCTGATAAACATTTATTTGACTATCTAACCCAAGAATCTTCCAAGAATAATTCCTTCTAGGCATCATGTATATCCGAGGTGAGATAATTGGTTACTATTGACTTGCAAGATTGCATAAAGCTCCAAACTCATGATCCTTTGGGAGGATTTGAAGTGGTTAGTATAACACAAGGGTCATCCCCATCTAAATATTTTCTTTGTAATAATATTTACTCATTTTGTGTGGGGCTCTTTGAACATACACCATTCTAGCTTTTCCCTATGGCTTTATTCTGTAGTGTTTGATTTCTAATCCCTAGGCTACCATCCTCATTAGATTTGCATATTATATCCTAGGATCTAAGAGAAATTGTATCCTTGTCGTTCGAATCCTACTAAAATAATTTACTCACATGTTGACATAGGTTTTGGCTAACACCAAGTGGTAGTGCTAAACACGACAACAAATAAATGAGAATGCTCGAAAGCACAACTTTAACCATTGTGATTATACTAACCCATGAGAGCCATCTCCCCTTCCAAGTAGATGATTTGGAGATCATTTTTAGATTGAGGGGGTTCCAAAGTTTCCTAAATTTGAGGCCCTTTGCCAACAGTAAACCCAAATAGTTGCAAGGTAGTTGTCCTGTCGTAAAATTTAGAATTATGAGGAAATCTTGTTCTTTACATGTTAGGGTGTGAAATAACACTTGTAATTTTATCTTGTTCACCTTTTATCCCAAGGCCTATGAGTAGAGACTCAAAACAACATTCAAATGGAGTGCCTCTTTTTGTTTTGCCACACCAAAAAACATGGTGTCATTAGTAAACTATTGGTGAGATAAGGGTGAGAGCTGCTAGTGACATCTATGTCTTCTACATTCCCTACCTCCATCTTGTTCTTAGCCAAAAGTTTCTATGATTATTATGAACAAGAAGGGGGAAAGTGGATCTCCTTGTTAGAGGCCCCTTGATATCTTGAAAAGTCCCTCTAGAGATTCATTTAGGAGAATAAAGACTCTAGGAATGGAAATACAAGTGAAGATCCAATTCAACCACCTCATGTTGAAACCAAATGCCTCCATAACCTTTAATAGAAAATGTCAATCAACCATGTCATAAGCTTTCTTGATATCTACTTTTATTACCATACCTTATTTTTTAGTTTCTTGTAGTGGAAAATGGTTATTATTGCTACAAACATCCTTTCAATTTTAAGGGAATGAACTATCGAGAAGCAACATAAATATCCTTATTAGTATCATTTATATAAGTGTAAATACATTTACTTTCATGTTGGTTACTTAATTTTAATTTGACACACATTTTCATGGTAATTTGTATGCAAGTCATATTCAAAGTATAATAAATAGTAAAAATTGCATACCTTACAATTTTCTCTTTTATTTTGGAATCACGTTGATTTTGTTATTCCTTATGTAATGATAAGTGACATATTTTTTACAAAGATTTGGCACATAACCTAAATTCTTCCCAATTCTATTTGTGCTCTCTCTTAAGGGCCATTCTTAATCCTTAGTTTACATTTTTTCCACTTTGGGTTAGATTTGAGTGACTTGCAAGGTTGACTTAGATAATAATTATATAATTTACCAAAATAACCTTAACTATTTTATTTTCAGATTTGAATTCATGGTTGAACCAACCCTTCCAATTAACCACCATCCGCTAACTCAAAGAATAATTTTTTTCACTTTGCACATTTGGAATTGTATTTAAGGACTAACCCTAATTATTTTTATCATCTAGGACGCATCCTCCATGTTTGCATATCATTCTTGACCATTAAATTTTTTTTTTTGACTCAACATCTTAAGGTTTTGATTAAGGGGAGACATATTCCTTATCATTGACAAAGCCTTGACCACGAAACCAAGTCTTTTATAGATAATAGGTACAAACATCAAGGTAAATTAAGATCAAATATTGGGAAATCAACAAAGATTTGATCCATGCAAGTAGATTAAATCCATAGTTGTATAGTAGATCCCATAACCATGGAAGTGACTTGTAGGGACAAATAGAGAGTTTGTAGATTTTAAAGCTTTCATTCATTTTTTTTCTAATTTATTTGTATAATGAATCGACTACATACTATCTCAAACTATTTGCAAGGAATTTCTAGCTAAGTGTTATTATTTTGTTCATTTAATTTTCATGCATTTATTTTAAATAGTTACTTGTCCTAGTTCATTTATGTAGGGTATATTCTAAGTGCTTCTACTATTTTTTTTTATCAATTAATAACAACTAGAGGTTGTGCCCTTGTATTAATTTCAAAAAGTATTACATTGTTTCTAACCATCTAAATCTTCACTTCCCTCCCTCAACTAGTATGCTACCCACCCTAATACATATTATAGCAAAAAATCAACCAATTAACAGGCAACACCACTAACCCACAACTTCACACTAGAGATAATATTTACAAAGATATGCCAATCCCATTAACATTCAAAATAATAAAAGGAAATTCAGCTATAAATTTAGGATTTTGCTCCACATTTGTCATGGAAGTGAAGATGTATGTTTAAAATAACCTCATTTTTCTTCCTTTATCTCTACACTACTATCCATTTTATTTTTGAATCCTCATCTCCCCAAACCGGAATAAAAGTTCCTTGTTTCATCTTTTCCTTCAAGAGATGAAATTTATGAACTTACTTCTTGCACAACCTTGTGCTTGCTTGGTGGTGCGACAATCTTGGCATGATCCATCCCTATAGAAGGGGGGCCATTTGGAGGCCTTGGTGTTGGTTGTGATATACTTGGTGAGATCTTATGGATATCTTCCCTAAATGACTTCTTAGAAGCTTCAGTGCCATCTTTCCCTTCCACACCTGCCTCTTTCTTTCCTATTGAGTAATGGTGGAGGGAGACATCCTTCCACCATATAGCCTTGTTGTTAGATCTCTGTTTTATACATTGGTCCACTACATGACCAACATAGTAACATCTACAACACTGAAATGGTATTCCCTCATAATCTATAATCTAATTCCAACTTCCATACTTGGTGGTAAGAGAGATATCCACAAAGAGTTCCTTTGTTATGTCAATCTCGACTAATATGCAAGCATAGATTTTGTGTAGATACTTTGTAAAACCCTCATGAATTCCCAAAAAATTCCCCAAAAAATTCCCAATGGCTTCAAAACAAAAATCAAATCAAAACTAAAAAGAAAGATTCAACAATCTTACCTAGATCATAATCACAATAAAGATTCAGTCGTTATATCAAATGAGCTTGAGTATTCTTGGGACCCTATTGAATGCGCCAACGAAAGCCCTAGCCTCAGAACCTTGTAGCAGAGGTGACATCACACAAAAATATTGCTTGAATTATAAATCTCAATATTACCATTAAAATTATATGCTTCTAGTATTTATATATTTAACTTAAATAAATAGTTTTATGAAAATAATTCAATTTTGTTTCTTTTCAATTAGGGGAAAGGACCCAGTAGTTGAGCGCGTTCCAATTTTTATGATAGAAGTTGTTGATTTAATACCCCCATACTTGTTGATTTAATGTCCGACTTTTGTACAACATTGCACCAATAGTTGTGACTTCAAAGTTGTTATCATTGATGATAAGTACCAATAATTGAATGAAATATACCATTTATTATGAAAAGTAACCAATCATGCGATGCCACATTAGTTGCACAAGTATTGGTGCCCCTTTTGCACGTCTATTGGTCTCACTTTTTTTTTGGGTTGTTTTGGGCACCTTGGCAAAAAGCATGTTGATGTGACATCATATTTGATGATGTGGCCCTAAAACCTTAGTTATTAGTAGATGACTTGTCAAGTAAGTTACTGTAAAAAAATGAGAGTGATTTGAAATTTCCATGTAGGATTTTGAGAAGCGCAAAGTTAGGGTGCACAACTATTGAGTCCTCTCCCCTATACTTAATTGTATTTGTCAACTAAATTCCCCTAATTTAGTTATAAGCCATATTTTATTTCTATAAACAAAAAAAGTCAACACATCTTTAATGTCTTAGGAATTATTCCATCCCTTCATATAAAAAGAAAATTCAAATTAAAAGAAGTAATTGAAAATACATTGCATGACAAATGCCGAGGTTTGGCTTCTTATATCTATCAATTAAATTCTCCTAAATAAATTATTGTATTATATCTCTCTATACAAATAAAACATATCTTTCATACCCTAAACTGTCATATTATCTAACATAAAGTATAACTAAATTAGTTGAAATAACCAAATATATAAACAACACAACAAAAGCATGTTGTAGTTAATAGCACCTCTCATTTAAGTTCCTCTCAATTAATTGTAGGATGTGTTTTATTTCCTTCCACAAATAAAGTCAAACACTTATTTTGTACCTTAATACATTCTTCCCCTTATTACATGAAATAAAACAAAATAAAATAACAAAACATATATTTAGTGATACAATAAATTTCTATATTTTAATTCTAAATTGATTTAGATATATTGTGCCTTAATATATTTAACACACAATAAAACCATGTATTCCACAAGAAACACTTATTTTGTGCCTTAATATATTCTTCGTTTTAATTAAATGAAATAAAACAAAATAAAACAACAACATATATACTTAATGACACAACGAAAATATATATTCCACAAATTAAGGATTGACTTCTATATTGATTTGGATATATTGTGCCTTAATATATTTAATGACACAACAAAACCATGTATTCCACAAGAAACACTTATTTTGTGTCTTAATATGTTCTTCCTCTTAATTACATGAAAACAAAATTAAAATAAAACAACAAAATATATATTTAATGAAACAACAAAATCATGTATTCCACAAATTAAGGATTGACTTCTTAATTGATTTATACCTTATTATACTTAATCATATTTATAATTAAATGCTCAAATTAATATTTATTTGGGTATACAAAAAATTGAATACATATTTCCTATCAAAGATTGACTTTTTAATTAATTTAAATTTTATTATATTTTAATTATCTATCTTTTTTTTTTTTTTTTTGCTAATTATTCTACCATTTTATTACATAAAGGAGAACTAAATTATCTGAAATACCATCACAATATAGGGTTGTAGTTCAATTGGTTGAAATATTATAAAGATGATGACATGTTCCCTTGATTTTGTCGTCCACCAAGATTCAAACTCTCTAGAGGTGCAATAAATAAGGGATACGATAGAGATTGTGCTTGGAATGACTTCAAAAAATAAATACCTCTTACAAAATAGATAATCTTGAGTATGATTGTGCTTTAAGTGACATCTTACAAACCCTTCACAAAATAAACACCCCTCAATACTTAACTCATTCTCCCGTTATTAATATACGATCATTCTATGAACTAAAAAAATTAAAAAATATAAATAAAAAATCTAAAATACCAACCAAAGGTTTGACTTGAAAATTTTGTCCCTAAAAAATTGAAAAAAAAAAAAAAAAAATCTAAAATACCACCTACCAAAGGTTTGACTTGAAATTTTCAATGGAGAGCATGTGGTTATCAATATACTAACGTGATCCACATGAAATGCGTTTAAAATAAAATAAAATGAGCCTCACGTTTCAACTTCACATATATTCCTAAGATTCCTTCCTTACAGCCAGAATCTCCCCATTTTGTTGGTCAAGAATATTAACTAGTCACATCGTAATAATAACAAGATTTAAAAACTCACCCCAAAAAAATACCGCCACACATGAAAAAAATAAAAATAAAAATAAATCAAATTAGTTTTTTAAAAAATTTCGTTCAAATCGTAATAGGTAACAAGATTTTAAAACACCCCCCAAAAAGTATCACCACACATGAAAAATCAAATTAGTCCTCCTCAGAATTCCGTTTTTGATTCTTCATCTATCTAGGGTTTTATGGATTCTTCGACCGGGTAGGGTGGGAAATAAAGGTCTAGAGTTCGAATCTTGAAGTGCCAGCATTTTCGCGAAGGCCGGGGTTACCCCTCGCTCTACGATATATATTCTCAAAACTCTTTACGAGAACAAAGTCACGAAGTTTGCTTGAGCTGCAAGCGACAAGTTTAGAATTTTAATGGCGTAGACGAATGCAGAATACTTGTAAGAGCAGAAACCCCAGGGGTCGGTGCTGCTATGCCTTTTCGCCTTTACAGATAAATTTCTCTGTAAAAAATGCCCACCTTTTCTGTTATTGCCTTGGACAGGATTTTAGAGCCTACTACTAGTAATAATAATGGCAGTAGAAATAATAGCGGCAGCGCGTCTGGCAAGACTAAGGTTCAAGATGAGAATGGAAATAAATCCTCGAAGAAGCCAAAGAATGTGATTTCACCGTCACTTTACGCAACGCCTCAGAGAACCCCTATTCCTGACTATCCAACGTCTTTTAATCCTTCTCCCTATGTCGTTGATCACAAAAGGCGGGTGCCTTTTGTTGTGAAAGATGTGAAGGGGTTCGAGCCCAGGACCAAGGAGAACCGAACCGAGGGAAAAGGTGAGAACGATACAAGTATTGTTGAGGGCGAAGCTATTGCGGTTTCGGATGGCCCGGAATTTGTCGAAACTACGGTGAAAAATAAATACTTGACTTTGGCCGGGGGTTTGGATTCAGGAGACAGTATGGCGAATGAGGTACCTGAGGATTCTGTTTTGGGTGTGGGAGGACTTCGTCATAATTTTGGGCTGAAAGAGGAAAAAGAGAGTGATTGTGATGATGAATTTTTAGAGGTGGATGAATGGAAGAGTGTTGCGAGCAGCAGCGATGCGGAGTCGAGGTCTAGGAGGAGCTACAATTTTAGTACACAGACTGGGCAAAGTGAATATTTTGATGCAATGGAAGGTAAGGATCTTGCATGGAAATTCGTATTTATTTTATTTTGCCCGCTTGAAATGTTGTTTCTATTGCATTTAGCTTTTCTACCCAATTACACAGACATTTGCAATCCTATCAACAATCAAACAAAATAAAATTTTCATTTTCAAACTCATTAACCATAGAAAGAGTCTTACATGCAAGGGTTATTGTATTTTGCCTTCTACCGAATTACAGAGTCATTTGTAATGATAACCTAATACATGAAATCATAAATCAAGACAATGAAACAAAAACAAAATTTTTATTTTGCAAACTTGTTACCCAGGAAACGATCTGTTAAACAAGTTACATGTTAACAAACAAGTAAATATGCCTTGATAGAATTTTTAGAACTAGGTACCTTGAGAAACAGTCAACCAAACAAAGGAAATATACCTTGATTATTGATAGGTTCTACAGAGCCGTATGACCAGAGGGAAGTTAATGGCCATAACATCTCATCATTTCATATGTTCCTTTTGTCTTGACTCTTTTTTGGGGCTTTGCTTTTATTTACCAAATTTGTTCTACATGATTTTTGTCGTTTGTGTTGCTGTTTGTTTTGCTATGGATGTAATGACCTGCCATAATGCATTCATCTGCGCTTACTTGGTTGTGGATGTGAACAACTGCAATGTTCTCTTTATGAAAGATGATATTCTATTATCAAATGACTCAGAACTATCTCTTGTTTGATTGTTTTGAAATTTTGTTCATTTCACCAAGTGGTACTGCTACAGGCTATTTATTTGGACTCAACTTCAAGTTTTTATTTTTGTCACTGTTAAATTTATGGAGTCAAGTTCTAATTTCCGTCACTGTCACAATACCTCAATTGATGTTTTTCTAAATTACCATTTTCCCTTTCTCTCTAGTGCTTCCTTTGATTACTCCATTTTCATGGCTGACGTGCCATGTTGGGCTTTTTCCCAATAGTGGGATGTAAACAATGATATCTATGGGTTGATAGTTGGTAAAAGATTGATGCCACTTTCCTCATTCTTCTGAACCTATTGCTTGAAAGCTAAGTTACCGGTTCGGGTTCGGGCACCGGTTCGGGTTCGAAGAACCTGGTATGCCGGTACGGCAAAATTTTGAAAAGGGGTTTGGGTTCGTTAGTACAAAAACATGTAAATTATATATATATGCAACCTATAAGCATGAATTAAGATTAGCAGGTCACATAGCATCATATAAACAACAAAACCAACATAAACTTGTAATCGTAGCATCATGATCATACCATAACAGCATCATATACATCAAGTCTAATATCAAAATGATAAAATATTCAAGTATCATTGTTTCAACTTTCAACAATTTAAAGTTTGATCATTAAATGGATTCAAACTAAGAACATCCAAGTTTAATTTTTCAAACTGAGGACCTGGATTTTGCCGGCAACGCCCCCAACGGGGTCAAGGGGCAGCGCCCCTTGTGGGGGTCTGGGGGCAGTGCCCCCAGCGGGGTCAAGGGGCAGAGCCCCTTGCGGGGTCGAGGGGCAGTGCCCCTCGCAGGGTCCCGGGGCAGCGCCCAGGGCGCGCTCCCTGTCGCGGTACAGGGCGGGGCCGAGGGGCAGCGCCTCCGCTGCCAACACCAAATCACAACCTTCAAACCCACACGGAACTCCATGGCTTGCATCAGTTTTCTGTTTTTGTAAGACGTCTAATTTTCTGCTTTTTAAGGTTATAACTTTCACTTTTTACAAGGCGGAATTGAAAAAAAAATTTAAATTTGCATTGTTTTTTGACTTTACGGGCCGCCCAGCCGCCCAGGTTCGATTGGGTCCGCCCGGGTTCGACTGGGTTTGACCCCGGGTTCGACTGGGTTCGACCAGGGTCGAACTCACTCTGGGTTTTTCGAACCCTGGTCGAACCTAGGTCGAACCGGACCCGTACCACGGACCCGGTCGAACCCGGACCCGTACCAGGGGGGCCCAGAGGCGAACCTGGTAACCTAGCTTGAAAGTTGAAAGTTTTTTTCTTATGGTAAAATCGGCCTATTGTCCCTGATCTTTAGTGTTTCCTTTCTTTTCTGCTCGTTAATGCCCCATCTAATAGTTGGAAGTTGAAGCACCTCTTTTTTTATACTCTAGCAGCAGACCCCTTTGATTTTGAGCCCTCTCTTTCATCGGTGCTTATTCTCAACTAATGCAACATGTCAGGTTTTTGGGTTTGGTACATCAGCCTGAGTAGAAATTTTGTTCTACACCTTCAAGTTCAATGATGTTTGCTTTTTTGTTTTCGGTCAGTTGCTTGACTGATCCCAAGAGAGTGAGTGATGATATTTATAATGGTCAATAGTTAATAATTACAGGAGATTGATGTACCTTTCTTTATCACCCAGAAACTTGTTAAACTTAGAAATAAGGATGTCATGTGTTCTTGCAGTTAATCTTTCTCAAATGCATGTCACCCTTCAATAACCAAATTCTTTAAAAACTAGTTTGCATTGAGAATTAAAATGGCATGTGCCCATGGATTTGTTCTGGTTGTTTTCCTCTAATAGTGTAAGGTTATTACCTTAGAATTTAAAGGACTATAACAAAATAATGTCATGTCTCCGCCATGACACTCCTCACAACCTACCTTAAAGAAGAACGAGTTAATAAGATACATCTATACATACATTCAGAAAAGTGTCTTTTAAAATAAGACTTCACAAGTTTCTTACAGCAGCCTGTAAGCATTTGTCTCCTTAATCTGTAATCTGATTGAGCCAAAGGCAAACAGATACTGAATCTATCCTTTCAACCCAACCCCAATGCTTAGGACAACATATATTCAGCGATTACTACACCAGGGCACATGTGGTTAGTGTGGAGCAGCGATTCCATTACTGTAGTGATAGAGTGGAATTTATTAATAATAAGTTATCAGCAGCATTCACAATAATACTAATTAAAATATGGTCAGCAATTAAAATTAGTAAACAAAGATTATATTAAACAAGACAAACAAACAAGACAAACTAAGGGCAACGATAATTGAAGGGGCAGTTTAGTTATTTAAAGACATACGATGGTCAAAAGGGCATCTTTTCCCAACGGGCACCTCCTTGAGAAGAGTCATTACTGATATAAAAGAATAACATCAAACCATAAGGGAAAATCATTTGGAGAAGAGAAGGTCATTATCAATTACGGGCAGATCATACTCTCTGCAGATCATATTAATTTACAGGCAGATAATATGAAATTACTGGCAATCATTGCTATTACAGCAGATTGGTATGCTGTGTCCGTCTTATGAATTAAATACTTACTTACAATCATATAATATTTGAATTCAATTAGGAATAAGGGCATATGCATGGCCTATAATACAACATGTTTCATTTGTTCTTATATATATACATTTATTAGTTTTTTATGTCTTAGTAATAGTGTAATCAGATCTATATAACAATTATATTTACTTTTATTAATTTACTTATATAATCATATAATAAATGAGAGATTAGCATATTAAGGACCTAATCCTTTGTCGTTCTATATTGCCCCTCATGAGCGTAGGTTCGTTTTGTTAAGGGAAAGGTGGAGTAATTCCATCCCAAAATGGATGAGCCCCAAGAGGTGGTATGGACAGGTGTTCCTGAAACCTTTCGGCCTATTTGCGGAGGTGGTTTCCTAGCACCCTAAAAGTAATTTCGCATCCTCTATCAGGATTTATGATTAGGAAAGGAGTAAGGATTGGGGGCTAAAATATGGTAATTATCACTTGTATCATGGATATTAGTTGTTCCTTAGTATTAATAATCTAATTTAAGGCATAATGATGTATGTTAATTACTGGGAAACAGGCAACCTCCTAGTAGAGGACATTACAGAAAAGTTCACTAATCTCAACTTTGGACAATCGATGCTGAAGCAAAGTACTTGTTGCAGACAGAAATTTGTACAGTTAGATTAATCAAATTACGAATGGAGATCACATATAAGTTTGCTATAGATCATTTTGGCTAATATTTGATATTTGTGATTAAAGTGATGTACCTAATCAGTATGAAATATTTGCTTGATCACTTTTTTAAATGCAGATATTTACACTGAAGATGCAGCATCACAGACTTCAGAGTCATATAACACAATGCTACAAAGTGAACTTGACCGTTTAAAGCAGAATCTCTCTATAGAGATGGAACGATGCAAGGTGGCAGAAGAAACATTAACTCACATGAAGAACCAGTGGCAAGAGATGGCAAAGAAGTTCTCAGTTGCTGGTTTATCATTTCCTTCCATAAGAATTGGTTCACCAAGTCAGCCTTTGGAAGAGAGCCCTGTTGATGTAATCTGCACACAAATTATTGTTGCAAGATTGGTATCTGGAGCTATTGGAAGGGGCTCAGCTAGGGCTGAGCTGGAGGAAGAGATGGAGGCAATTATTGAAGGAAAAAATCGTGAAATTGCAAGATTGCGTGACAAGCTGCAGTACTATGAGGTGCTCAATCATGAAATGTCTCAAAGGAATCAAGAAGCCATTGGTAAGTGAACCCTTCAACTTGCTACTTAAGCACTTATTTTGTTTTGAAAATGTTATCATTAAATAGGATTTATAACTTTTAAGTAGCAAAAAATATGTGGCTCAAAGTATATTATAGCCTCTTAAGTTTTACACTGGCACAAGTCCTTGAAATATAAACGTAGTCTAATAAGACAGGATAATTTTATTGTTGTCAACATATAAACAAGATTTAGAAATTCATCTTTTTCATCACTTAACATGATTTCACCATCCATTGTTGCCATATTTAGGATTTTCTAAATTAGTGCCATACTCTATTCATATAGTAGTAGATTTTTTGCCAAATGGATGTGATTATGGCTGATACAAAAATTGGCCAATACCAAAGGGTGCTGCAACCTGAAAGGATAATCAATTGCTGTATCCTAATACACTTGGCCTAGATTTTACTATGGCGGGTCAAGGATTACAGGCTACCTACATGACTCGTTTTCCAGGGGAACTGTCACATTTTAGCTCTTATTATTTTTCACTGAGCTAAATTGAATTGTGCTCATATCAAATTATGTATTTCATTCGTTTGGACTGCGTAAGTAATTCAAGCAATCACAACATACATGAACCTAAAGCCTTAGTGTAATGCCAAACTAAAATAAATTTTGAAATATGATGGATGCTTGTGTTCTATACAACTTGCAAACCTTGATGGTATATTGAGTCCAAGATAAAAATTAATTCAAACTCTCTAAAAGATCAATTTTCATCTTCATCTTAATAAGTTTCTAATATTTTTCACCATCTTTCCTTAACAAATTCTCACATTTTTATACATAAGGGTGATTTGCCCTCTTCTTCTTAGCCATTGCTTTCTTCAAGATCTTATTGGCACATACATGGCAAGTCTGAGACATTTTGAAGTTCATTATCAACTTGATTTATTGACAAAATCTGCATTTTCATGTGCTTTGCTGAGGTCAGCAAGCTGGAGCACTATGTTATGCCAAAGATCCCTGACATTTGTGGGATTGGTCCAATGAGCTTTCTTCTGATGTTGGCAAGTCCGATCGTTGACCAGAGTTCCTTACTCTAGGGACTACTGGTACCCAACTCTTTTCATGGACACATGGACTTTTTTATTTAGATTTCTATACCACATGTTCAGTCACAAGAGTGGCCTTGTTATATCAAGTTTATCTGACCCAATGCTACCTTATTGGGATTACTTGCTCTTGTTTTTTATGAGGACATTTTTTGGTACTTTAGCACATTTGGGAAGCCTTTCCTTATATAAAGTAAAATATATCTTGATCCAAATTAATAACAGTTGCCATGTCTAATTGGTCTCACATTCCAATCTCATTCTTGGAGGATCTCCCGTAAGAAATGCAAAATGATTTTCCTCCAAAATATAATTGGTAGGCAGGTCGATGCTTGACAAGTTGGACTTCATAATTTTCTAATTCCTTTCTAATGTTTTGATACTTTTTTGTGCACTTGCTTGTTCTGCTCAATAATAATTAAAATGCTGCAGTCTCTGCTGTTGCTTGTTCTTCAGTAATCATGAAAATGCTTGTGCTTATTTTTCTTATTAAGGTTTAAATGTAACACCTTTGTGGTTATAGCCATTGGATTATTTGACAAGAATCCTAGTCACAATTTTCAAAGGTGGTACATGAGTTCGATTCATTTCAATTTTTTTGCAGCTATAAGCTGAATATAGGGATACTGATTTTTTAGTGTGTGACTATGGCTATATGCTATTGGTTGTTGCACCACAGTTCAATTGATAAGTCTGAGAGTTACTGTTTGTTTACGGATGAAGAGTCATGTTTCCCTTCATGGTGTGAATCAGAGACCATACTGTTTGCCAAAATTGGCCAAGGAGCTTGCTTGATTGGAGACAAT
This sequence comes from Cryptomeria japonica, assembly GCF_030272615.1. Lineage (NCBI taxonomy): Eukaryota > Viridiplantae > Streptophyta > Pinopsida > Cupressales > Cupressaceae > Cryptomeria > Cryptomeria japonica. Next base: position 593,340,709 of record NC_081410.1, read on the forward strand.
AGATGCAGGAAATCTAAGATATGCTTGGATGATAGCTTTCTTGCATGGGTTAATAACCATCATTTTTCTAATTTTGTTAGCTAATTGTCACACAGCATTTTCCTCTTTCTGTGGTCAGTGAGCCACCAAACATGGGGATTTGGCCCCTATATCTTTACTTGCATAAAAATTGAATTTAACTTTTCAAGAATGTTAATTGTTAGCATAGGTTGTTAGATAAAGTAGGAGTATCGAAAAATTGAGTTAGGTTTTGAGCCATTGATGGCCACCAAAAGCATCTTACTAATTTACAGTCTTTTATAATTCAAATTATTTGAATTCCTTCGAATGGTGCTTCACAAGTTTTCTAGGGTAGATGCGCACTTGGTAGGCCAAAATGTTGCTTTAAGTTTCTCTAAGATTCCATGTTGGATACAGTTATCTCTTAGTTTTTTTTTTCTGGATTTCCTGTTTTTTGCTTTGATTAATTTATACCTAGCACATGTCTCTGCCACGTCCTTTACTATTCTTGTATAAGCCTCACAACAAACTAATTTAACTATATTTATAGACATTAGAACATTATGTAAGAGTGTAGGCTTGTTGCGAAGCTCGATGAATGTTGGAGGAATCTGATGTTTCAAATGTCAATGCTTTTATTTGGAATTTTTCTTAATGATAAGTAATTGGTTTGTTTTATCTTAAGAGAATGCTACTTCATATTTTTTAATGCATTGAGGTGTAAAGTGATTTTTGAGTGTATGGTTGCAAACATTCTCAAACAGCCAACTAATTGCACATTATTGATTATAGTGATTCATAAGGATCTTGAAGACCAAATCACTTAATCAAAAATGTCCAAAAAATTCCTATTATACCTGATCTTTTGTGAATATGTCACAGGGACAATTTTTTCTCCAGAAAAATCCCATCTTAAAAAAAATCGGACTGCAATTTTCAACATTTTCTTTTGCATTTAAGTCACATTTAAATTGCATCTGAAACCTTAATCAGTCTCCCACCAACTCCTTAAACCCTCAAAACTTGCCAAATGGCAAAATATTTTATTATTTTGCAATTTTGCAGTTGTGTGATATTTTTAGGGCACAACTAAAATGGGAGCTCGTTGGTACATGCATAGTGCTAATTTAAACCCTAGGTATGATAACCAGATTTATCTTATTTAATTATGCCCTGGTTTGTATTAGATTTGCAGTAGTTTAGTGAACCAACATGCATTAAATTGTGCCCTAGATTGTAATCAGATTTGCAGAACTTAGTAAGACAACATAAATCAGAAATATGATAGAAGACAAACAAGCATACCCTGGGAAAACCTCCAAGGAGGAAAAACCCAGCATGAAAGACCCACAGGTCAGATTATATATTCTCCTCTAAATAACAGTACAATACTTAGCTCGAATCTGATCTTCACATATCAGATCTGTCCTTGTATTCTTCAATGACTTGCCTCAAGATATGCTATGTCCCCTTGGACAATATTACACCAAACTGAATAATTCGCCCTCTTCCTTAGGTTCGCACAGCAGAGCTAATTTGCATTCTGATTTAATTGAACTTGATGATATTGACTTGCAAAATGATCTTTACTTATATGCCTCTTTACTGTATTAAAGTCGGCCCTTTCTTGTAAGTCGGCCTCCTTGATATTTGAGGCGCTAATGTTATTTTGACGCTAATATTTAATTGGTGTGTTTTAGCGTGGTATTTAGGATAGGGTCACGTTAGGGTAGGACCCGGTCCTAAAGAGGTTCGGATGTTGCCTTAAGGCAATTGGAACCCCTATACCCTAGTTACAATCAACACTCCCTCTTAACTAGGGAGGAGGAGAATACATAATCTGAACCTTTCACGTTCCATCCAGCACACAAGCATAGAATGGATCTAGCACACAAGCATAGAATTACATCTTCCACCTAGCACACAAGCATAGGATGGTTCTAGCACACAAGCATAGAAAGTGTAATACACCAGTGGGTCTTTACATTATTACAACTATCCATCTAGCACACAAGCATAGATTGGATGCAATTCATTCTTGCACACAAGCAAAGAATGATTCAAAGTGCTACCAATAGTCACTGAGATTGAAGCTCCCTCTCAATCAGGGTTCCGTTTTCCATGACACCGAGTCTATCTCTGAAGTACTCGAACTTCACTCTGGATAAGGGTTTGGTGAGGATGTCAGCAATTTGTTCATCTGTGCTAATGTACTTTAGGTGAATGGCGCCTCTCTGCACCATATCCCGAATGTAATGATAGTGTGTTTCCACAGGTTTGGATTGATCATGAAATACAGGATTTACTGACATCTTTATACAGCTTTGATTATCACAATGAATGGTGGTAGGATCATTGACTTGACCAAATAATCCAACAAGAAGCTTACGGAGCCACACTGCTTCTCTGGATGCAATAGATGCGGCAATGTACTTAGCTTCTGCAGTGCTTAATGCTACCGAAGATTGCTTCCTGCATGCCCAAGAGATTACTGCAGAGCCCAAGTTGAAGCAAATGCCTAAAGTGCTTTTCCTATCCTTGACACTTCCTGCCCAATCTGAATTTGAGTAGCCTTTCAGGAGGATTGGGGTATTAAGTGTATACTTCAGCCCATAACCAATCGTGCCACGTAGATATCTTAGAATGTGCTTGGCAGCAACCAGGTAAACATGTTTCGGTGAGCTCATGAATTGACTGAGAGCATTCACAGTATAATAGATATCTGGCCTAGTATTGACTAGGTACATCAGGGAGCCAATCAACTGTCTATTCTCAGAAGGATCTGCAAAATCTGAGTTAGCTGCAGAAACACTTAACTTCTTTAAGTTAGATTCCATAGGAGTACGCATAGGTTTACAATCTATCATTCTAAATCTTTTCAAAATATCAATAGTGTATTTTCCTTGACTTAGAAAGATTTCATTAGCCCTTTGCCATACTTCTAACCCTAGGAAGTAGTGCATTAGACCTAAATCTTTCATTTCAAATTCTGAGGCTAATTCATTTTTACATCTTATGATTAATTTATTTTCACTCGTGAGAAATAAATCATCTACATACAAAACTAAAATAAGCATCTCATTATTATAAATTTTCAAGTAAATGTTAGCATCAACATCATTCTTGGAAAACCCTAAACTTAGTAAGTACTTATCAATTCTTTCATACCAAGCGCGAGGAGCCTGTTTGAGCCCATATAAGGCTTTCTTCAACCTGCAAACATGAGAATCTCTTTTCTGGTTGCTCAATATAGACTTCCTCCTCAATGACTCCATTGAGGAAGGCTGTCTTAACGTCCATTTGGTATAGCTTCCAACCTTTGGCTGCAGCAATAGCTATTATAGACCTAATAGAGGTATATCTAGCAACAGGGGCAAAGGTTTCTTCATAATCTATTCCTTCTTTTTGAGAAAAGCCACGAGCTACAAACCTAGCTTTATATTTTTCAATACCACCATCAGCGTTATGTTTAATTTTAAACAACCATTTAGAGGAAACGACAGACTTACCTTTGGGTCTGGGTACAATGTCCCAGACATCATTCTTGATGATAGACCCATACTCTTCATCCATGGCTAATTTCCAAGCATGATGGGACATAGCTTCACCGATATTGTGGGGTTCAGACTCAATTATATTGCACATCACAGAAATGTAGTTGGTGTGATTTTGGACACTCTTGCTGTTTCTGAAGGTTCCTCTGCGAGCAGCAAACCCTTCAGCATCTTGAATTGTATTTCTAACCCAGAGTGGTCTCTTCTTGCAGACCACAATATCCTGAGGTATATCGGTAGATTGCATGGGTTCTGATGAGTCATTCTGAACTTCCTGATCTGGGAGATCAGTAGACTCCTCCTGTAACTTAGGGTTAGCATCAACAATTGAATCTTGTTTTTCCATCATCATATCATCATTGTTGATTAATGAACCTTTAGATCTTTTGAAAGCAATATCTTCTTCAAGGGTTACATCTCTACTTACCTCAACATACCTTTGACTTGAATGTAGATCCTGAAAGCTTTGGAAGATTCGCTATATCCTACTAGGATGCCTTTCTTTCCAGATGGATCCAGCTTGGTTCGTTTTTCTTTAGGCACATGAACATACACAGGGCTTCCAAATATCCTTAGGTGACTGATGTCAGGTTTGATTCCTGAAAATGCTTCTTCAGGTGTTACATTCTTTAGGACTTGATGAGGACATCTATTCTGAATATAAACTGCGGTTTTGGATGCTTCTGCCCATAGAAAAGGTTGCAAGTCTTGATCATGAATCATGGCTCTTGCAGCTTCAACAATGGTCCTGTTATTTCTTTTAGCAACTCCATTTTGCTGAGGGTTGTAGGGAACACAAAACTCCCTCTTAATTCCTGCTTTAACACAAAAGTCATAGAAGCTACTTGAGGTGTATTCACCTCCATTGTCAGACCTCAAACATTTAATTCGATTTCCTGTAGTATTTTCAACTAAGGCTTTGAATTCTTTAAATCTGTTTAGGACTTCTTCAGACTCTTTAGATTTAAGAAAATAGATCCATGTTTTCCTAGAGAAATCATCTATGAAGATAACATAATATAAGAACCCGCTAGGAGATGCAACTGACATGGGACCACATAAATCTGAATGAATAAGCTCTAACCTTTCTTTAGCCCTACTATCGCTTTTATGAAAGGGATCCTTTACATTCTTACCCATTGCACAACCTTTACAAGCATCATCATGAGATAAACTGAGATTAGGCATACCTTTGACCATTTTACCAAGAGTGGGAAGAGCTTGAAAGTGAAGATGACCCAATCTTCTATGCCATAGCTCGCATGATTTAGGGGTCTCATGAATGAGAGCTTGAATTGGATTGGCTGCAAGCTTATATAAACTATCACATCTATGTCCAATAATACGAGCAGATTTGAAGTTAGATTTCTTAGACCAAGCGAGTACTTTCCCTTCAGAAAATGCTATTTGCAAACCCTTACCTTCTAAAGCCGAAATAGAAATGAGATTTCTTTTAATACCAGGTACAAATAGAATATCACAGAGTTGTAAGGAAATACCAGAATCTAGTTTTAGAGAGGTAGTACCAGAACCTTTTACCGAGTATCGAGCATCATCACCAATTACAACATGAAGATTGGTGTCTTTTTCAATCAGATCTGAGAGATGCTCACGAAATCCTGAGATGTGTCTGGAGGCACCACTGTCAAGTATCCACGAATTGCTATCCGTAGGAACATTGCTGGAAAGAGCAGAGATAAGAAGGTAGTCTTCACGTTGTTCGACAACCTCATTTAAGTTAGCTTCCCTTTCCTTTGGGTCATTTTGACAATCTCTGGCATAGTGACCATACTTATCACATCTGAAGCAACGAATGTGAGAGGAATCTCTTGACTTTTTCCTTGGATCATAGGAGGAGGATCTAAAATCTTTGCTTCTCTTTTCTTTCTTCCAATGACCACCTTTCCTAGATTTAGATAAGAGAACATGATTATCTTTGAGAGAGTTTTTGAGTTTTCCTCTTACCACATTTTGAGATTCCTCTTCGATGCAATCAGATTGAAGACGCTCAAAGTTGGGACGATCAGCTCTTCCACCAATGCTATGAATGAATGGTTCCCATTCATCTGGTAGACCATTTAAAGCAATCATAACAAGGTCTTTATCTGAGATTTGGCAATCAAGAGTGCTTAGCTTGTCCTTTAGTTCATTGATCTTCATGAAGTAGGCTATGATTGAGTCTTCTTCTTTCATTTTTATGTGTAGAAGTTGCTGTCTTAGGGCAAGAGCCCTGCTGAGATTGTTGACTTCATAGATCCCTTCCAAGTGTTTGATCATTTCTCTGGCAGATGTAAACTTTGATATGACAGTGACAAGATGATTCTTGACGGACTCAATTATGATCCTTCTAGCCTTGAGGGAATCTTTCTTGAACAGTTTCAGCTCTTCAGCATCTTCTGGAGGAGACAGCCTTTCTTCTTCTACAAATTTCAGTAGGTCATTTTCTTCAAGGATCAACAGAATACAAACTTTCCAAGCAGCAAAGTCAATGGCTCCCTCAAGCCTATCTTCAGCCTTTAAACCTGACATCTTTAATCTGAACACAAACAACAGCTATATGCAACAGTTGATCTGTTAAAATCAGAAGTTAGTAACACCTAGAGCTCTGATACCATGTTAATTTAAACCCTAGGTATGATAACCAGATTTATCTTATTTAATTATGCCCTGGTTTGTATTAGATTTGCAGTAGTTTAGTGAACCAACATGCATTAAATTGTGCCCTAGATTGTAATCAGATTTGCAGAACTTAGTAAGACAACATAAATCAGAAATATGATAGAAGAAAAACAAGCATACCCTGGGAAAACCTCCAAGGAGGAAAAACCCAGCATGAAAGACCCACAGGTCAGATTATATATTCTCTTCTAAATAACAGTACAATACTTAGCTCGAATCTGATCTTCACATATCAGATCTGTCCTTGTATTCTTCAATGACTTGCCTCAAGATATGCTATGCCCCCTTGGACAATATTACACCAAACTGAATAATTCGCCCTCTTCCTTAGGTTCGCACAGCAGAGCTAATTTGCATTCTGATTTAATTGAACTTGATGATATTGACTTGCAAAATGATCTTTACTTATATGCCTCTTTACTTTATTAAAGTCGGCCCTTTCTTGTAAGTCGGCCTCCTTGATATTTGAGGTGCTAATGTTATTTTGACGCTAATATTTAATTGGTGTGTTTTAGCGTGGTATTTAGGATAGGGTCACGTTAGGGTAGGACCCAGTCCTAAAGGGGTTCGGATGTTGCCTTAAGGCAATCCGAACCCCTATACCCTAGTTACAATCAACACATAGAAGGCACAACTAGTTGCAATTTTACAATGAGTAGGGAAGCGGTGCATTTGAGTCAAAGTTAGGAAATTTTTGTTATAATGCTGCTGCAAATACATTCAATAACTTCATACCATATAAACAGTATTTACACAAAATTCAATGAGTGTATACAAATAGATGAATAAATTGTTAAATAAAATTTTCAGTGTGTGCATCACAAGTATATTTCAATTTAAATTAACAAGATGAAAAACGTTAAATCTATCTTATTTTGGTTGGGTTTCCATACAAATATATATTATTTTACAAGAGGACAATGCCATTTAATTTGTTAAACAAATCATCAATGACAGGAATAGGAAATTTATCTTCAATAGTGAGTTTATTGAGCTCATGATAGATTGAGTATATGCATTAGTAGTCATTTTTCTTATGTACAATTATCCCGCCTTGAGCATTTTTCTGACCATCCTTTCAATCTCGTCTAAACATATGGATAGCAATAGGCTTGATGTTGGGTGGGTGGCTCCTTGGAAAGAGGTACATAAACTGATACTGATCTTGTTTCTAAGAAAGACCCTTAGGCATCTCACCAAAAAACACCAAAGTATCTGTTAGTGGTATGCCTAAAGCTGTTGAAATCTAAGGCACAAGTTCTGATGACCCCTTTTTAACAACCTTATCATCATATGGGAGATTATCATTTGTTGGATTTTTTCCTGTAATCCTCAAAGCTCTATTATTTGGCCATTTGATCTAATGGTCTTGGAAGTTCATCTCAACAGCTGTAAAGCAGTAAGTGACCTATTTTCTAGCACTATATTAGCACTACCTATTGGAATGGCAAGCATGGTACAGCTTGTAATCACCCACCTATATCTTGAAGTTGACATTTTCCTGGACAATCGACTGTACTCTCATTGACTATCATAAAATGAAGGAATTTAGACAAGCTGCTAGCTTGGTGTCAATGAAGTCATGTGTGCTACCAGAATCAATTAATCTTGTGATTTTTAAAATTTTTTTTCAAAAATCCTTTTATGTTGAGCATCTATGGTATAGTGATACCTGATACAGCAGTAGAAGAAACATTTGGTTGATTTTTCAATGGCTTTTCTTGTTCATCATCCAGTTCAAGATCCTGTTCCTCAGATCCTCTGCATCCATTGCTCTCTCAATGTAGAATAACTTCTTTTCTGCACATTTATGTCCTCTACTGTATTTGTTGTTACTGTTAAGTATAATTCTTGGCTTTATTCTCTTCCATTCGTTGAGGTGTCAATCTAATAAATGGTGGGATGCTCGAGTCCTATGATCTTAAAAACCTTTAAATAATTTTTTCTTAAGTGCTAGCTATTTATCCTTTATTCTATAAGCTTTAATCATAGCCTGACATATAGTTGTAGGCTCAAAAAGCTGTACCTCATGCTGAATTGCATGCTGAAGCCCTCATAAACAGATCCTATTTTTGGTCCTTGGAAAGATTCTTTATCTTTAAGCTCAATGTTAAAAATTGTTGAATGTAGTCTCCAACTATGCCTCTCTGTTGAAGGCTTAAAGCCTAGTTGCTTGAAATAATTGCTCATACTATAGTTATCATAATGTTTGACCAGTTCCTTCTGAAATATAGACCGTACAATTCCTGTGTGATGTTCTGGGAGACTTTTAAACCAAATAAATTGCTCAATTTCCAAATGAAGACCTACAACCAAATAATTGCTTCTTTCGGGATACTGATATCAGAGGAAATGAACCATCAAATTTGTGCTTATCAATTTTGGGACAGAAACTACATATGGCCAAAGCCAGTTCCTTTCTTACAATGATCTTGTTGTGAGAAGCATTTCTTGAGCAAGAACTCCATGTTCCTTGCATTTGACTTGCTTCTGTCCCTTAATTGACTGTTTGAAGCGAACAGCTGTTATCTGCTGTCGCCAATCTGTGTCACCAAGACTTTCAGACCTGAGGTCATGTTATTGAGATCAAAGTTCCCAAACTCAGACTCGACAAGGCCGACTCGACTCGTGACTCGGCTATGACTCGGCAACTACTTGGCAATGACTCGGCAAAATAAAAAACCCTTGAAATTAAGAGTTTTTTAACAATTTAAAACTTGTTTCATGCACTCATTATTGAATAAAGCCCAATTGTAATGTGTGCTAGCTTGTTATGCCATGAAAGGCATGCTGGTAGAGTATCTACTTGTTTGGGGCTTCTGCTTAGTATTTTCTTTGGCCAAATTGAAATTTTGGGAGCACCAACATGAGACATCGTGAACATCTTCACTTGGAAACTGTAAGGAGTGCTTGTGTATGGTAGCATTAAATAGTGTGCTTGTTGAACTTAGGTTTTACCTTGGGACTATAGTTGACCTTGGTCTTTCTTGGACCTCTTAGTTTTTAGGCTATATATGTGTTGGATGGAAGGGGGAATTGTGAGGCCATAAGGGTTTGAAAATATGCTCCTCAAAGACATATCCCTTGCCAAAAATAACCTTGTGCCCCATGGGGGGATTTTTTGGGATGTGGGAACAGGTAGGAAATGTCCCCAACACACCCCCTTTTTTTCAAAATTTTAAGAAACATCCTTGTTGTGAGGTACTCACACATCGCCTCATTGCAAATGAAGACCCCCACTTTTTGCTTTCTAGGGTTAGCTCTTTTAGTTTTGTTGTTGGTCGTTTTAGTGTCTTAGCCTTTGCATTGAAGGGATTGAGTTTCTCAAAGGTCATCAATTCAGGTGGATCTCCTCAAGGTGGACTGAAGGAGGTTAGGTCAGTTGAGTGATTAGGGGTTATTTAGATCATTCCTAGGGTTTTTGTGTACTATCTGGTCACGCTTCAAGTTGCTAAATCAAACCTTGGTTGAATGCATAGTGTCCTCCTAGGTCTCGTCCCTTACATCAAGGTCAGAGTGAACTTGCCTTAAAAGTCTGGAATGTCATCCTGATCCTGAAATGGCCTGAAATTTGACTAAGTCTGGAAATTTGAAGGATCCTCCAAAAACTAGATTTTGCATTATAACTAATGGAGGTCCGAAACCACTCTCAAACTTCCTAACAATATATATGGAATATAACTTAAAGTATTATACTTAAATGTTATATTCCATATATGAATCTTGACAGAGAGACTAACTTGTCAAACAAGTCAAAACATTGACCTGTCGTGGCCGAGTCTTGGAGCTTGGACTCGGCGAGTTTTGCCATAACTCCCCTGACTCAAAACTCGTTGAGTCCGAGTCCCGAGTCAGCAAAACTCGCCGAGCTTGGCTCGACTCGCCAACTCGGCGAACTCGCCTGACTCGCGGCGAGTTTGGGAACTCTGATTGAGATCATCAATTTGGCTTTTCCATTTTAGTGATTGCTCTTTTTTGATTGCTTTGGTTTCAGATTCTATTGCTTAATTGGATGGAGTCTTGCTTGGTGTTGCAGACAATGTAGACTTTCCTTGAGTGAAACTCACTAACAGAAAAAAGGTTATTAGTAATTTTTACTACTGTAATAAATGCATCAAAATGATTCCAGTGACTGGTATGTTGGGCACATTGCCGAAAAACCTGAAATAGGAGGTAACATGGAAATAAATATGTATTAAATTTTTTATCTTTGCAATTGCCCAATTGAGACAAATCCAACTACTGCTATGTTTCCCAAAGGCCAAAATCCCAATTCCAGACATTTCCTTAGATTTGTTAGTGCAGAAAAAAATCCCAGATTCTTACTACATGATTTATTTATTTATTTTTGATAAGCAAACAAGTTTGCGACTTGGATAGATTTAAAACACAAAGGAAAATTGCCTCAAATGAATATTTACCAGGAATATTTGCCAATTGCTTTGACAAAGAGATCTGCTGTGCCAGAAATGATGCCCAAAATTTCTTCTCTGATGCCACTTGCCTTGAATTTCAATCTACTTATTGCACAAATAGAAATACATCAATATTTATAACAACTCCCGAAGATTGCTATGGCAGAAAGGCAGACTAAATAATTGAATAAAGCAGAATAGATAATTATTAAGCAGAGCCACTTTGAGGGAGCAACCTCCAAAGGTCTTACACTAAGAACATAATTGATAATATGACGAGTAACTTCTTCTTGCTACCTCCTATATATAGAATCATTGGGCAGTATTCATCACTTAGGCTAACTCAATGATTAATATATATGTAAGAACTAACAAAGTTGTAAGAAAATAGTAATGCCTGCCCTAGTTTGTCTTCACATATCCCAATACATTTAATGAGATAAGGGCATAACATTAATCAAATGAAAAAAAAAGAACGCTGCTATTTTGTAAAATGATTTCTGTAGTTGCCAATGAGTCTCGTGCATTCTCATATGTATAAATGTAATGTCTTGGGAAATTGATCACTATATAATCTTTTCCGTTAGCAATGTTTAATAAAATGTTAATTTGTTTGAATTCCTAAATCAAGGATTTGATGCTGGGTCAAGTTTTGTAAGAAGTATTAGAAATGAATATGTTGTAACTTAATATATGTCGTTGCTTCTTAGCTTAGAGCTAGTTTAAAACTATGTTGACATTGGCAGTTGGTCCTCTTGGTCTTACTGCATAAAGAGATCTTTTCACCACATCAAGACTGGTCTTACATCATCTTTGATTTTGCAAAAGTTATCTTTTGTGAATATTAAGTTTAATGAAGAACACGACTTTAATTTTTTCAATCATCTAGCATTTTTAGTCAATTGCTCTGTCACAGGGTTACAGGAACTCCTCCGTCCTGGGTGAATCCTTTGAGTCCCAGTCTGAGCTGGCACAAACAAGGCTTGCTTAGTCTTATTCTAGCAACATTATTCCTTATAGAAAGTTTCTAGATATCATTGCTAAATATTATTTTATGAAATCATTATTGAGAGCCAATAATTTGCGTAGTCTGAGCCCAAGTAAAAAATTAATCTTTTTAGTGTGTGGGCTGAGTTCTTTAGTGTTCACTAGTGTTGGTGTAAATAATTATTCATCTTAGATATTATTACACTTTACTTAAGTTTACTTAGTACATGCATTTAATAGTAGTTTGGGTATGAGACACTTGGTTGTTTGTGCCACATTGGGATAGTGTGTGTAGGAGAATTTCCACCTTTTATGGTGTTGATCTTATCTTGTTGTTACATTCCACCACCCCATGTGGAATATTATATTATTTTTCCTACCTACCCCCAATATTTCTTACCTACCCTTGTTTCTCATTGAGCCACATGTCATGATTGTGTGCTCGTACATCCATATGGCCTTGCCTATATAGGCAGGCCTATATTCATTGTATGTAATGCTTGATGATCCAGTTGATCAATATTTTCATCTTGATAGAATATAGTTTATTCCTATCATATATTTTGTCTCTCTATTTTGTGCTTTCCATTGCCTCTAGATTTTGGCAAATTCTCACATGGTATCAGAGCAATTAGAGGTCATTGATTTGCAGTATTGTCCTACAATGGAGCAGGTTGTAGACATATTCACCAAACCTTTCACCGAGAGTAAGTCCCAGCAGTTGCGAGCTCTCTTGGGGGTGCGGGATGTCTCATTAGGGGGGTCAGCTGACTTCTCCTTCCTCTCTTATGGGGGGGACTTTTTCCTCTTTGAGGTTTTGTCCTTCTTCTTTGAGAGTCTTTTGTACATTCATCTCTCTTTTGGGGGGGAGTTTTTTTCCATTGGGTTTCTCTCTTTCTCCGTTTATGGGAGATTGCATTTGCATATGTACATGGGTACCTAACATGGCCTTGTAGCCAGGACCCATCTTGCATTGCTTAGTTGCATTGTAGACTTTAGTGCATTCCCCTAAGTTGCACTTAAGGGGGGGTGTTGGTGTAAATAATTATTCATCTTGGATATTATTACATTTTACTTAAGTTTACTTAGTACATGCATTTAATAGTAGTTTGGGTATGAGACAGTTGGGTGTTTGTGCCACATTGGGATAGTGTGTGTAGGAGAATTTCCACCTTTTATGTTGTTGATCTTATCTTGTTGTTACATTCCACCTCATGTGGAATATTATATTATTTCTCCCACCTACCCTTAGTATTTCTTACCTGCCCTTGTTTCTCATTGAGCCACATGTCATGATTGTGTGCTCGTACATCCATATGGCCTTGCCTATATAGGCAGACCTATATTCATTGTATGTAACGCTTGATGATCCAGTTGATCAGTATTTTCATCTTGATAGAATACAGTTTATTCCTATCATATATTTTGTCTCTCTATTTTGTGCTTTCCATTGCCTCTAGATCTTGGCAAATTCTCACAACTAGTAACACTGATCCATTAAAGCATATGATTGCATCATGGCTTTGACTTAAATTGTGGTGTATAGTTTTTCAATTGACTATAGTTTTTGCAAAGGAAGCATCTAGAGAATTTCTGCTGCTTGGGGGATCACCACCTGTAGGATTTCGCAGTGTCATTACATGACTTGTAGAATCTGTCACTAGTTTGACATCTTTGCATGGATTGGGACGTTCTGTCACGAGTCTTTGCAGATTTTGTGTAGATTTTCCAAGAAATCTACCCAGTCGTACTCAACTTCCTCTTCATGTCTTATGGAACCACCTGCTCCTTGATGATCTTTTTGTGGACATAATGCTTTTTATCTTCCTCTCCATACCCAGAAGGCTTTCTACAACATTTTTGTAATTGGCTTTGATATCATTCAAAAATTGCTTTTATACCAAAATATGATGGTATAAGACTATAAGTTACACATTGGAGTCACAACTGTAGCCAAAATTGAAATGGAAAATATATTCTAATTTTAAGGATTATTAATTTTATGTGATTAAAATACTATGTTATCTGTTCATCCAGGGAAAGTCCTGGGTCCTAGTCTGGTTCGAACCTGTTTTGGGCCCCGTCCCAGATGAACCCATTCGGACACATTGGGGATGTATTTTGCCTGGTCACTTGCCATTCCACTGAATTTGGAGATTTTTTTTTTCAATTTTGATAGCTGTGCATGAGATTTGCCCATTTTGTTTTGTACATTTGTGCTGCCCTCTCACACACTCAAATCATTGGCAATTTGGTGCTAGGACTTGCCTTTTTTTTTTTATGCCGAGCTCGGCTGAATAGCAGGTTGAAATGTGCGTGGATTCGAGCAAGCACTTTAATTTCTTCCTCGCTTCATTTTGGAGTCCTGCTCTTTCGTTCCCTCTACGAAAGTGAAGAAGCCACACTCATAATAATGCTTTCTCCATCACTGCTCTAGCCTGACTCCATTGCTTCTACCAAAACTAATTTGCTTTCTTTACTGAGCCCAAACAATTTATACTGGTGTGAACCAACTTCAATTTTTTTATATCAAGTTGGAAAAAATAATAATTATTATGTTAGTAAAATTTATTATTCTTTTCGCTTGTAAAACACAACCTAAGTTGTGAAGATTTATAACAAATTAAAATTCAAAATAAAGGGGTACATATAGGCCCAACCATGGCCGCCACATAGATATCACATCTGTTTACATTCCATTAGCCAATTAAAGCTTATCCAAACTTCTACCTACTGGTTTCTGATGCCACAGTCGGAAACAAAATCCACTCCACTACTATAATTGACAAGATCCACAATTAATTTTGATTGTGGCACCCGCTTTGCTTTGAGACTGAAGATATGCATTCTGTTGCTAACTTCCACACTTTCTTAATAATAAAGATTTATTTAAATAAATTATTACTAATATTACTAATAATTAAAAAAGATTAATAGTTGTGAACTAAATTTTAATTTTTTATAATATTATATATTATAACTAATTTAATTATATATTGTATAAAGCTTATAAATATTACTATACCTGAAAATATTTAGAAATATCAATTATGTATATTATGTCTTATATTCTTGATTTGAGGCTTTAAATATGTATTATGTATATATTTTTTAATTATATGTTTTTACATGGATGAACCCTAAATGAAGCCAACCCCAAAAATAAAATTTGTACTGAACCCCTAAACCCGAACCTAAACCTGTACCAGGACCAGTAACTTAGTTAGAAAAGGCTTTACAGAGGCGATTATGAGTCATATTCTATTATATAGATCCTTAAGAGCTTTGTTGCGGGGTAACATAGAGTACTCTTTTATACAGCATCATAATTTTCTAACAGGTTTCAGCTGTCTTTTCTTAATGGCTTCTTTGCATGAAATTTATACAGGGTTCACAATCTTTTATTTATAGTTGGTTTCCTCCCTTGGTCTTCTTATTGGTTTGTCTTGGGGTTCTTGTAGGGAAACATCACTGATTTGGCCAAGGATAGTTGGTCCTGCTCAGAATATTAAGGGGATTTCAATATGGTGCAAGATATTTAATTTGTCCTTATAAATTGAAATGTCTGTTGTATTGCAGGCTTTTTGGCTTTCATTAATAACTATTAAACAAATGGCACCAAAGTGGATACCTAAAAATATTTAAAATATGTCTAAATTTTGATGGTTTAAATTTTAGAACCTACCCTAAAATCATCCTACGGATGCAAAAAAGAAAAGTGTTGCCGAAAGAAAGTAAAAAGACAAGAAGCAGTAGATTAATTAAGTAGGCTAACAACAAATAAATATGTCATTCAAATGAGAACACTTTCAGATCTTAGGAGGCAAGCTTCTTCTTGCTTTCTCTTCTTTTCCTACTGAGAAATTTTCTTTTCTAGAATTGAGAAGTGTGCTGTTCTTCTGCAATTCCTAATGTAGAGTGATCCATGATTAATAATTGTGTTGTACCATACCCCTGGACTTTTGTCCACTCCTGATTTGGACAGTAGTCTATCATATAAAGAGGGAAGACACCTGAAAATAAAAAATAGACCAAAGTAGCCCTAATTAATACTACCTAACCCTAATCAACTATCTTTCCTGGCATAATCTCATCCGTGTTTAAAAAATGTGATCTTTTTGAATTCTAAGTGTCTTTAAAATTGCTTTTGCATTTTGTTTAGTTCTGGCATCTATCAATACTCCCAGATTCTTTTTTTTCCAAGGTTGTAAAAAATACTCTTTTCTTGAATTCCAAGTGTCTTTGAAATTGCGTTTGCATTGTGTGTTTTTCAAGTTCTGATATCTACCAGTACTCCTGGACACTTTTTAAAAAAGAAATGGTGTCTTTGCCCAGTACACCTCCCTGTCCTGGGGACTTGGGTGCCCTGGAAATTTATGATTCATTCAATTTTCTTATTCTGGTCTTGGAAAAAATCTTGTTACCTGTTTTAGAGAATTACATTTTGCAGGCATCATCCCTCTACACATGGATTTGAAGCATATGCTTTGGTAATAATAATAATGTTATGGTTTTGCAGAGATTGCACGCAGACGCCGGCGTACACAAAAGAAAAGACAGAGATGGATCTGGGGTTCGATAGCTGTGGCAGTCACCATTGGCACCACAGCTTTACTACAGTCTTACCTGACACGAAGTGAAAAGCGGGATTATAAATCTCCATGGGCTACTGATGCTGACAATCATGGAACTGCAACTGATAATTTAGAGATCTGATAGCCATGCTATGCTTTATAGTATTCATTCAAAATTCTCAGCAGAATATTGTGTTTTGTTTAACAAAACTTGATGCTAATAGTTAGTTAATCAGTGATTCAGTAATCTTGTAGATTTGAGCGGAATAGAGTATATAGAGTTGTATCATTGAGTGATAAAATAAAAATTGCATTAAATAACTTTTTGTTCAAAAGTTGACCTGTATTTATGATTTGGGCATTTATTAGTGCAGTTACTGAATAAAAAATGTAGAAAAAGTTGGCACTTAGGAACTTGTTAAGTACCTCAAAGTTGTGGGTTTGACTTTTTGTGGAAAAGGTAAGGTTATGAAGTTACTTTGTCAGCTCTGGTGACCAAAGATTTGGGTAGAATAGACGTATGACAAAGAACAAAAGAAAATAATTCAAGAAACTTTGTTATAACATCAAGGTGGGTTTCTGTGTTGGGTGCAGAGAACATTGTTGTATCAGATTTCATTTCTATTGGCAATAGCCACCCAGGGAAAGCACATTTAGCATACCACTGTCAAATAAAAATCCATATTAGCTGTTCTAGTTATTTTTGACTGTATGCTTATGTATAATCCATTTTGGTAGAACTCTACTGCTGTTGCAGATGAATTTAATTTGCTCTTCCCACAATGTAGTTTTCTATGTGCCATACATGTTTCTTTTTTTGGGGGATGATGGGGAACTAACAAATGGAACTGTCAATATGATTATTTCCTCCCCAACTTCCCAGCCTTGTCCACTCCCCCGCATTGTGCCCCCCACTCTCTGCCCTTTCTTTTTTTGGGGGATGATGGGGAACTAACAAATGGAACTGTCAATATGATTATTTCCTCCCCAACTTCCCAGCCCTCCTACCCCCCAGCCTTGTCCACTCCCCCGCATTGTGCCCCCCACTCTCTGCCCTACCATCCCCAATATAATTTTAGCCTTAATAGTATTTAACTTACATTATCCCCAATATAATTTTGGCCTTCTAGTATAATTTACATTTGCAAGTAAAATGATCCGAGTTTCAAAAATTGAACACCAGATCAAACTAAAGTGAGAAAAGCCATTATTCAGGCGTCTATTTTGTATTTTCCTTTTCTACTTTGATAGCAGTTTGAAAGGCCAGCCTCACATCAAAAGGCAAATATAATTCATTTTTGTACATTATCCCCAATATAATTTTGGCCTTCTAGTATAATTTACATTTGCAAGTAAAATGATCCGAGTTTCAAAAATTGAACACCAGATCAAACTAAAGTGAGAAAAGCCATTATTCAGGCGTCTATTTTGTATTTTCCTTTTCTACTTTGATAGCAGTTTGAAAGGTCAGCCTCACATCAAAAGGCAAATATAATTCATTTTTGTACATTTTGACCCTAAAATAATGTGCTTATTGAATATGTTGAAAGGTCATAAGCATGATATCTTTGAATAACATTATTTAAAATCCAAAATGTACAAATCTGCATAGTGGGAAAATTAGCACATGTTGACCCTAAAATAGTGTATTCATTGAAGATGTTGAAGGGTCAATGACATTATTTAAAAATCCAAAATGCACAAATCTGCCTAGTGGGAGAATTAGCACATTTTGAAAATAGTGTGTTCATTGAAGATGTTAAGGGTCAAATGCATGAGATCTTGTTAAAAAATCCAAACGTACTAATCTGCCTAGTGGGAGAATTATTCACTTGCAGAACTCTGAAAAGTTTTTGTGAAAAATAAAGCTTAGTATATTTCTTGGAATGACATATTTGAAATTCAATATGTACAAATTTGCCTTGTCGGAGAATCATTCACTTGCGGAACTCTGAAAAGTTACTGTAAACAGTAATAAAGTTCTATATGTATCTTGACAATCAATTTCCTGTTTTCCTCTTTATACATCATGTTCTTCTACAGACGAATGATAGTTTTGGGATCTTCGCCACATATATTTATACTTATTATAGAATAAAATTAAAATCTTGGGTTAAATTATAACTGGTTGGAATAAAGGAAAATTAAACTTTATTGAGATTGGGAACTAGTTGTAAAGATTATCAGGCAGTGGCAGTTAACCCTCGAGAGCCAGATGACTGCCCAATTTGATTCTGACCTAAACAGATTGTCCTTGTGATTTAACAGATTTAAACATATGCGCTTTACTCTAGTCTGTACACATTAGCATACGATCTAATAGATCCAAATAGATGACCAATTTGGTTCTAACCTTAACAGATTATCAGTATAATCTATGCTAAAAAGAAAAAACTAAGTAATTTGGTTCTAACCTTAACAGATTATCAGTATAATCTATGCTAAAAAGAAAAAACTAAGTGTTCTCAAATTGTCTTTGTAAGGGCAAATATCCTGATCTTCTTTCTCATAAACAATAAACTTGTCCTTACTCTCAGAGCCACCATGGTGACTCGCATCATACACTATAGATGTCATATAGGTGAATACCACGTTCAAATTCATGTTTTCAATCAAGTACTTTATCCCAACGTAACAGTGAGATATTATAAAGAAAAACCCATTCAAACTGCCGTTCAATTCAATAGTTGCTAAAAATATGATAATCTTTGAGTGGTCATCAGCATCAAGAAGTTGAATTGATATAGAACAAGTCAGGAAAGGACACAATATTCCCAAAGTGAGATATTGCAATGTACATGTGAAGGCTTTTGGGTAAAAATTGGAGCAACAATAGCTCAACCAAGAAAGGCAAAATTGATCTTTACAATTCTCCTACAAGCATGAAATTGGAGTGAAGCACCGCAGTGGTATATGCACTATAAACATTCAGGTTATAGCTATATACCATTTGATTTTTCACCTATCATGAGTTGCTTAAATGCTTAAGCAATGGGCTACTTGAAGTAAATGTCTTTTCAGGAATTTGATTTCAAAGTAATACAATAGTTAGGAAAATTTAATATTGAGGCCAGGTTACTCATCAAGGATAGAGACAAAAAGAGGATGATAGCCAGCCAAAGATGTTTTTTTATAGCTTACATATGAGAATAGAGGTTGTATTGACACAAATGGAATCCACACATACATATACATATATGGCTAGAGGTTAGCTATAGAAAGAAATTAAACTTACATATTGGGAATAGATGGTGCATTGATATGTATAGAACCTATAATATTTTTTATTTTTTTTGTGTGAGGTTAGTATTTGAAAATGCTATAGAAAGCAATTGAGGAATAATGTTAAGAGGGATATCAAACCAAGATTGTTAGAGGTAAAATATCGAGTAGAGTGGAATTGTTGCATGAGAGGGAAGCTAGATTAAGAGAGTCACAATGGGGGACTAGGAAGTGGTCATAATGTAAATGTAACTACTAAAAATTGTTGGCATGCTTATGGTTGTCCCTTTTATGTAGAGATGCACCTTAATATCTAAGAAATTAATGATCTATTTTAAAGAGAAAAATCAATATACAAGATGAAATTCTACCATGAATTGTATTAGTGTTGTTGCAATTTAAAAAATTAATAATTGATTTTGTAGGGATAATTAAGTCCATCACAAGAAGAATACATGTACAATTTACTATAATAAAGATTGAATACTAAAAATGTGGGCTTATGACACCTTCACTAGTGATTGTATGTTAAAAAGACAAGGATATATTTTTATATGAAATTGTTTTACCAAAAGTATATTGAGTGAATAGGACAAGGATTTTATGAGAGAAATGATTGAAGAGTTAGCTAAAAGATTTTCACAAAATGTAATTGATTGCAAGAGAAAAGAAGAAAGAAAATTATGAAAAATTGATTAAATGGCTACTTTAAATAGTAAGTTTAAACATCTTATTATTTGAAGCTATAAAATTTATGACATTAGCTAGTAGGCTAGTGAATGGATATGTGGATGACTTTGCATAAAACAAACACTTCATTTTATAAAATGGAAGAAATTTTGTAAAATCGCAAAAGAGAAAAAACAGTAAAAAAATGAAATTAGAAAAAAATGATTAGGATAAAATTGGAAAAATGGAGAAAGGAATAAAAAAAAAGAAAAGAAAAAAAAAAGGAAAAATACAATTTGAATTGATCCAAGTTAAAAAAATAAATGGTAGCTTGGTGACACCATCAAATTGAAAACTAGGCCATGGATGGTTCACAAAGCATTAAAATGAAAACCGAGAAGAATTCCTTCTTCAATTGAATTGTAAAAACAATCATCATGCCACAAAAATAATACACAAAGTGTGAGGCATATGGCTATGTTGGTCATAGCGAACGGTAGGTTAGCAAAAGTAGTTCAAATAAAAAACTATAAAATAAGTAGTTTAGGAAATAAAATAATTAGTTGTAAGAAAAGAAGTGATCAAGAATGAAGAAATAAAATTATAAAAAGAGTTGGTAGAAAATGAAGTAAGTGGGTGAAAAAATTAAAATTATAATTAGTGGAAAGTGAAGTTTATGTATAAGTACACGGAAAAATTGGAAAGGGAAAAAAAATTAGACATTTAAGGATGAATTAATGTATGCAAAATAGTATTATAGATATAAGGGCTAGAATTAAAATTCACGTCAAACTTAAAGGTAAAATAATATGAGTGAAAAGGTTGAAGGTAAACTTAAAAAATATAAATCTTTTTGGATTGGAATTGTGATGTGTAGCAACAACAAATCTAGGGTTTGAGTAATGAAGTCTAAGGTAGAAGTATGATAATGAAAATATGTTAAAAATGAATAAATCATGGAGATCATCAAACTTCTAAAATAAAATAATAGTTATACTATTTTTTGAGGTATAACAAATTGTTAAAAACTCCATGTTCCAAATTCAATAAGGATATTTTTATTTGTTTCTTATAAAGTGCCTCACTATGATAATATATAAGTATACATAAATTCGTAATTTTAATAGTTTAATCATACCCCCATATAAAAAATCAAAACAAAATTTCTGATAAAATATTATATAATGAAACAATGGAGGTGGAAGGCATAGGTAGATGTAATACCATGCATCCTTATAACCATTAATTTACGTTAAAATACTTATGTTAATATTGAGTAGAGTACATGAGGATGCCATGCATTAATGTATTAAATGGATCTTGAAGTATTAAATATGGCTACGAGATTGCTCCATACAATAGATGTAAAGCTTTGGAATAAGGAGGGAAATGCCATTTTAGAAAAAATGTAACAATGGATGGTGCGACTAGGAAATTTTGAATAAGCATCAAAAGCATAAAATTAGGCAACCACAAAACCCAACAAGCTTATGAAATGAAATCCTAATTCAATCAATAGAGCTATGAAGACAAAACACTTAACAAAAAACAAACCATTATAAAGTGATTCCTCCATGATTCTCCATTGTTCTTCTTTCTCCTTCAAATGGGACTTTTGTGGATCTCACCTACATTGCAAATGCAAGTGAAAAGCAAGATTGCAAAGTGAAATTCGCAGCATAAGGATACTCGAAGCGTGGTTGAAAATCATTGATAAAGGAGCTCAATTTATAGGACAAAAGTCTCCAAAATTGACGAGCAATTGAAAAGGGCACAAAATTCAAAAATTGGCATGATTATGACATGATTGAATGACAAATTGGATGACAATTTGCGATGTCAAAATATGACAAATTGAGAGCAACTTGTGCTCATCAATTATGACATGGTTGAGAGGAAAAATAGCCACTTAGCTATGACAAATTATCCACAAAATTTGCTCATTGATTGATGACAAACTGGAGAGAAAATAGATTCATGATTTATGACATAATTGAGCTTAAAAAGTGGAGGTAAAATAGAGGAGAAATTAGGGGGAAAAAAATAGGGAAAAATTAGGTGGAAAAAGGAAATTAGAAAATTCGGAAAATTAAAAAAGGTATTAAGTAATAAATTTTTATTTATTAATCAACTCACAAAAGAAGAAACCAATTAGCCAATTAAATGATAATTTAATTGTGACCTAGAAGATAAGATAAATGAATAAACTCACTTAACCTAAAGAGGAGAAATGCTAATATGATTAAATGAATTAATCGTCAAACCCTAGGAAGATGGACCAGAAATGGAATTAGGTCTTGACACAGTTAAAGGACAATTGACAAAGAAATTGATCATGATTAAAAAAAAGAATAAATAACAAGGATTTGACATCGACATGACAAAGATCGATGATGAATCGATCAAAGATGACAAAAAGATTGAATTGATAGAGGATAATTGATAAAGGATCAATGACTGATTGACCCAAAACCGACAAAGATTGATGACTGATTGAGATCAATGACGAATTGATCAAAGGTTGATAAAAGATTGATTTGATGAAGGTTGACTTGATAAAGATCGATGACGAATTGATCGAAATTGATGAAGAGACTGATAATTGATAGTTGAATGAGATACAAAATGATTCAAATTGATTGAAAAATGATCAAGGATGATTGATAATTGATTGAAAATGATAAAGATCTAGGACAAACCCCTAATTTGACACCAATTAGGATTGATGATGTCCAATCGACATGATAAGCTGATGATGACCATTGATTGCAATTCGAAAATGATATTGACAAGACCAAATTGAAATGAGAGAGAATCAAAATTGAGTAGGGAAGAAATACAAAAGAAAGATACAATGTCAACAAATGATAAAGATCGAATGTGCGACATAGAAAAAATGTTAATAAGACGTGAAAACCCTAAAAGAAGGTCACACATACATGTTAAAGCATGACACCACAAGTGTTGACCATTTTTAGACGCCTACATTTTACCCCTCTTTGAGACAATGTGATTATGAGTGTTGTTTCAAAGAACAATGAAGAAATATGCCCTAGACGATGACAAGGTATATGTATGCCCCCTCGAGGAATTGGCTAGAAAAATCTAAAAAAGAGTTCAATGGATCGAAAATGACGACAGTAAGCCACTAGTTTGAACAGACTAAAAATCAGAGGTCAGACACAAAAGATACAAGCATTTTAAGGTGAAAAAGACCGCGACCAGTACAACATAGGAAGGGTGCACATCCATCTAGATAGTTGAAAAGGCTATAAAAGGACATGGGATGGGTGAAAATAAGTCATTTTAACCTTCCAAATTGGTGAAATTAGTGCTTTGGGGCAAAGGAGATTGCAAAAGGATGGCGAAGATTCCAGTGCCGGAGAACCTTGGGTAACGTGTACACATCTTTAGATGGTTAGACGACGCAGGACCACAAGTGAGTTCCTCAAAAACCCATGTTTCAATTTATGTGAATTGTGCGTGTGTTTATGACATTGAGGGGAATATTTTGAGGGGGGTAAAAGGTGAATTGCACCTGTGTAGGCATGCTTTGTACCTGTGTCAAGGTGTTTTGTGCATGTGTTGATGACACAAGTGCAAATGTACATTAGGCTAAGGGTTGGACAAATTGCTTGGGTCGAAGGCTAGACGATCAAGCCGATAGGGATTCGAGGGCAGAGGGGACCTAAGTGGGATGTGATAGGACACAAATGCACTCAATTTGGCACTGAAAATGATGAAGTGCAGACAGTAGGGAAAGCCCTAAAATTGACAAATTGATGTCCCAATGTTGATGTAGATTCACCATTAACCATTGATAACCCGAGAGAATAGACTAGACTGCTTCGAGCTACGCCATAGATTGAGAATCACTGATAAAGACACACTAGGAGAAGTAGGATTGCATTATATTACTTATATACCCAAGACTAGGGCAAATATAGGGCTTCTCACCACATTAGCAAAGTAGTGGCACTCAAAGACCTCATCCTTCAATCTCCCTACCGACGAGGCTACAATGACTTTAGAGGATGTATGGCACATCCTCTGCATTCCTATTCATGAGGAGATGGTGATTTACGATCCCTCAACAATGATAGATGCCATATGCAAGCTATTCGAGTGCGAGTCAGACAACATAGAGGTTGTGGAGTGAGATATTTGATGGGAGACCATGGCAACATAGTTTGAGAGGTGATATGTCGTGATTGGAGTTATTATGGCATGTCAACTAGCAGCAAACATATGAGGGCGTAGATTCCCAATTGGATGAGGGGGAGTGCTCGAGCAGATGTGCACAAAGGGCACTATATATGCATGGGGACCATGCATGCTTGGGATGTTGTATTTTCAGTTGCATCAGATAGAATACCAGAGCATACAGACTCTCAGTCATGGGGTGAAATTGCTCCAGGTATGGGTGTTCGAGCACATAGCAGTATTCAGACCCATTACAGACAGACATGTGATACTAGATTGACCTTATGTATATTTATATAGAGGTGCATTGAGTTAGGGTCCATTTGGATACATGTTATACATGCGTCATGAGCTATACAGACTTAAAGAGTTCATATGGAGACCTTATAGGGATTGCCCTGGATGGACAAAGGATGAGGAGCATTTTTTCTTATTGCAGACATGAGAGATACTTGTTAGGGTGGTCTGTGAATTGCCGGAGGGTATAGAGCTGAACTTTACAAAAAGAGATGATAGTTTGGAGAGTAGGAGGATGTACCTACAGGGACAACATATTTTGATCATTCAGTCAGGGAGGTTAGACAATGGGGTAGAGTGACACAACCTTATATAACATATGGAGATTTTGCATAGTTACAACCTAGACAGTGAGATTGGGGGTCAGATGTCAATGATGCACAAACAATAGAGGAGTTTGACCGATGGTTTGCACAACATCGTTTGATACCACTTATAGATCCAGATATTCCTGTACGGAGGAGACAATAGGAATTCCTGGGAGATGAGGAGGATGAGGATGACAAGGATGATGACAAAGACGAGGAAGAGGATGAGGATGATGAAAAGATGATGAGGAGGAGGAGGAGGAGGAGGATGAGGCCAAGAGTCCTATGCACTTATAGATAGATCAGAAAGAGGATGATCCATTTCAGGATATACCCATTGGGGATGACATAGATCGGATCGGGGATTTGCAAACATATAGGGATACTGTGAGCAGTCAACGAGATTACATTGCGGAGTTAAAACGACAAATTACTGATCTGTGCTTAGAGAAGGATCAGTTGAGGACTGAGAGAGATTTGTTAGTAGTAGATAAAGACAAATACACAACTGAGAGGGATAGGTATACAATAGAGATTGCTAGTTTGATAGCTTCTCGAGACACAATGATATCCCAAGCTTAGAGATCAAAGGTAGCCATGCGGGGGTACATTAGCTCTATCAGATACATCAGTGTGCAAGACTTGGGTCAGATGTTGGTTGAGACAAGTGAGGAGATGCGACATTGGGGGATGTTGTATGAGAGTGCAGTTTCACTTGAGCAGAGAGCACCATCTTATCAGTCATGGTCATAGTCTAGGACAACAAATAACGCTCTTAGAGGACACATAGTAGCATGGGAGTGATTGGAACAGGGTGACCACCAAAACCATGACCAGGGATAGGAGGAGCTTCATCCTCAAGACTGGACAAAGATCAAGAGGACAAAGGGAGCACACAATGACATGGACATACTTTCTCATTATGATATAGACTCATTTATGCTATCATGCACTTAGTCTGCAGGCCACAAACAATCCGATTTTGTACTCCAACACTTTTGATAGATATATGATATGCACCTATATTATGATATGCATTACATTTCTATGTTTATGATGTTATGTATGGATGCTTTATATACATTTCATATGATGCAATGAATGAAAAATGCACTTGTTTTTTATGATGTTTTATGAGTTGTAATGAATAGTGATGTTGTGCAAATGGTTTGTTTTTAGTTTTTTATGCAATGTAATGAAGGATTATGATATGCATATGTTTTATATTTATTTTTGTGACACAATAAATGATTATGATGTGCAAATGTGCTAACCATTGAATGTAGGATGCAAAGTGTTTTTGGCGTAACAGAGTACTAGATCAAATTATGTAATGTCCGCCAAAATACCCTAGAGAAATACAACTATCTAACATGCAATTAGAGATAATTTTTTTAAAAACATCTACTAATGAAACATAATAATTAACTACTCAAGTTCATTAACATTTATTAACAAGATAAACACATAATCAATCATGAACATAATCACAAGAGCACACAACACAAGCAAAAATAAACACAATTATATACATCAATAACATTCCCTAGGGCATCTTAACACCATTACCTAATCTTGGAAACATATAGCATAAACTACCCAATAACATCTCTTCATAGACATGATAACACAATTACCACCATGATCTAATTCATACTAAATTCTAACGTATTTATCCTTTCCATGCATATATGATCATTTACTATCCTTGATATGAATACATCCATCTACTGTGCATACATTAACCATCCCATTAGGTTCATTTTAAAACACAATTACTAAATGTTTCTAATCCCATACATGAAACCAAATACATAACAATATATCCAATACCATTATTTCCATTAATGAATCAATATTCAAAGTACATATGATACATCAATCCATCCACTACTATACCATCTACTACACAATATCTGATTACATCAAGAGCATATCTCTCAATTGCAAATACAATTACATCATGAGTATAATACATACATATGCCATGCAAATCATATACATCAATCTGTTACTAGTATCCATCCATAGTTGAGAAGACAAGAGATCCACAACCACACAAAAGCATCCGATGAAGAACATCCCAATGGAAGAAGGCATCAAACCACCCGACCATGTGGAACCATACAGATTCACCCCTCGTGCTAGGAGATGACACAAGATCCCATTCACACTCTAGATCTAGGCTAACACCTAACTAGGAAAGAGATGAAACTACTCCAAGACCACAAGATATGACATAATCCACCATATAGGACATCTAGAGGCACCATAATACAAGGCATAAGGAACTAGGACCAACATGTAGGGAAGAGTGTCATCACATGCTATCACTAATAAGGATATCCTAGAACACAACTCGACATGCGTGATACACATGCATAACTGTCTCAACCTTTGAGGAAATCAAGGGAGTTCGGTTTATCCGGTTACCAGATCTACCACCTCACTCCGATCTTCCAAGCCATGAGATGGGACACCACAACACATTTATTATCTTACTTAGATGAGTTACTACTACCCAACCCACCTAAGATTAATTATTATGTTATCACTTGGTTATTACAATAAACCTCCAATGAGCTATCCAAACGGTGTAGACCTTGGCTCCAACCAACAAGGAATCCTAGCAGTCTATTCCTCGTGACCTTAACAGACTCATGGAAGGCCACTCTCCCTAACCATGCACCTAGGCCTTACCAACACATGCAATCAAGAAAAAAGGCTCACAAAACATAATCCGGCTAACCAAGATCTCCTTAACATAAGAATACCATAAGAGAACAATAAGCCTACATCACAACCTCATAGGCCACATAAATCACATATCAAGTAAAGACCCAAGATCTCAATACATCAGCAAGGTATCACTCATCTTGCACACAACATATCAATGCAAATAAACAATATAAGCCATATCACAACTCCGATTTGAATCCAAGAGCACTTAGGAAATACAACTTAGCCTTTGGACAGTCATAAAATCCAACCGAGAAACTCAGAAACCCAACTAAAAATACCAAAATAAAAAATACATAGAACAATGCATTTGTACCATAGAATAACGCATATGACAAGTGATTCAATGCCTTTGTTAAATTATTTAGTGCATATAAGAAATAGTCTAGCACTTTTATAACATCTCCTGGCGCATTTGCGACAGGAAGTAGCGCATCTGCCACCTAGTCTGACGCATTTGCAACAGGAAGTAGCACATCTGTCACTTAGTCTGGAATATTTGCAACAGGAAGTAGCACATCTATCACCCAGTCTGATGCTTTTGTGATAAGAAGTAGCACATCTATCATCCAGTCTGGCACATTTGTGACAGGAAGTAGCACATCTAAAACAAGGGCTTAAAAACTCATACTAACAAAACACAAAGTGACGATTTGCTCAAAAAATACTAAGGCACAAAAATATGACCCGAAAACACTATAGACAGAGATGCCAAGAATAAAGGAATCCAAGGAACCAAACTAGATCAAAAAATGAACTCAAAACATGGAGATTAAATCAAGTTCCCCATGAAACTCAATCACAGAGAAAAAAACTAAAACACAGAACCATTCCGGAAAACTACTCATAGAAGATTCAATAAAAACAATTCTCAATCTTATACATTTATCCCCAACCATATAATATACCTATAGATTTAATCTTTAACCATAAATAATTTCCAAAGCTTCCCAAATACAGTCACGGAGAAAACAATCTTTCAGAATTAAAAATGCAAAGGAAAAGTACTCTGACCTGGAAAAGTAGAAGTGGTCTATGAAAATCTAATGAAGAAAATTCCAATCCAAAGCTCAACCAAATCAATTCAAGCTCCCAGCAAGCAACTCCAAAATCCAAATCACAGAAAAATGCATTTGACAACCAATCCCCGATCAATCATAGGAAATTAATTAAATAGAAATCAAACCCAAACTATACAAAAATGTCAGCCAATAAAAATAATAGAATAAATAATACTTCTTACCAACCCTTCCCTATACCAAGACAAATATTAATATAATAATATTTAATTTACTTACCCAATAAACTCAATCAATCATACAATAGGGTAGCTAGGATAAATAATTATTTAAATCAACCCAAGAGGGTAAATAACAAATAATAATATAAACAACCAATCATAAATAAACCCATGGGCACCATTAAATATAAAGCCCAATAAATAAAATAATCAAAGGCTATAGAATTAAACATTCCACATTAATATTAAAGCCTTAACTTTACAAATGGATAATAATTCCAAAGGGCCAATTAATAAATAATAAACAATAAATGATAACTAGCGTTCATATTCAATAATATAAAATCACTTATCAAATATAAATCCAATATTGCTCTTCCTATAATAATAAATATTGTTAGAGTAAAAGGTATTAGTTTACTTAATTAAATCATATTGATTTAATAATTAAGTCACCTTTTCTCTATTTCACTTAAGGTAAATTTAGGAAGTTAACTTAGGAATATTAATAATTAATATTCATTATTAATTATTAATTGCTTTTAGGGTTTATGTTTTTTAGTTTGATCTCCTTTTATAAGGATTGATCCCTTTGTAATCCTAACCAATATGATTATTATTATTTCATATTCTTGCTCTGGGTTTCCAAAGTAATCTTTGTGTTTTGTGAATCTTCCATTGTTGTGATAGATTATTTGCATATAGGTGTTCACTAGGTTTTGTGAGGTTGTATTTCACAACTTTAACATGGTATCAGAGCTTCAGACCCGAGGCTTTCTTGTTCTTCAGATTGGGAGATTCTACCTATAGCAGGTCTTCTGTGCAATTTGGGTTTGATTTGAACCTCACCATTGAATTCGACACGTTTCAAATAGTCAAGATTGACCTTTTGTTTGTCAATTTTTGATTCATGGGGCCAGATCTATGAGGGTTTGAAAATTTACTTTTTTTTGTGATCCAGGGGGCACCTATTTTTTGGAGCAATCTGGGCAAAAAAGCACATCATGGTTGGCTTCCGAAGACTGATTCCATGAATTTTGATATATAATTTGCCTATTTTCGGTGACAAGGGCATCTGGGACATGATTTTTATTGACACGTTTTTTGAGACATGAAATCCGTATGACCATAACTGCACTTGTGTTAGAAATATTTAAAAAAATAAATCAACTGACTGGTAAAATAAATAAATTTTGATTGCTGGGTTTTTAATTTTTTTTATTAAAAAAAAAAAAAATTCAAGTTGGTGCATGTTGTTAAAAGATTTTTTTTAATTAAAAAAAAGTTAACCCTTTTTAGCAAAAGTACATTGCATCAACGCTGATGTCAGCATGACATCATGCTAACGTTAGCGCTATGTACAACTTGCATGGCCCATGTGACCCTCTTTGTTTCCTAAAAGAGGGTTTTTTTTCTTTTGGTCATACGATACCGAGTTTTGGCAAATGAGATATCATTGGAAAGCTGGTATAATCTACTTTCCAAATGTGTAGGTTTCATCACTTGGTTTTTTTGCTGGTGTATTCTACAACCATTTGAAGCCAGAGGTGTTGTTTTCAGTCCCAGGCTCATAACTTTTCGCTAGTTTCTCCAATTTTTGCGATTCTAGAGGCGTTGGGATGGTGTTTCATAGATCTTCACAGCCATTCATGCACTTTTTTCCAGATTTACTCCAGGTACATTTTATTCAGTTTTTTGTGTTTTCATACTCTGGTGAATTACTTGGACATATGACGTTGTGGAAACTTCTAGTTTGCGTGGGATGACTTGTTTTTGGTTGTTCTTCATGTATTTCCAATGTTATGTCTTTTTTTGACATTATGAGCTTTCATTGTAAGAACTTATGATTTTGTAATCGCACTGAGATAAAGTGCCTCTATATTGCACATGTTTTATGAGATTTTGCACAATAGTTTTGTGCTTTATTGTACTCGCACTATGATATAAAGTGCCATGGGGAGTTTGATGTTTGCCTTTGTTTGCCTTCATACCTTTCTCATGTGTGCATGCCTTGGTTTGCACACCCTTTTTATTTGCTTGTACTTTCATGTCTACATGGTCATATGTTCTTGGTTCTTCTTCATGCACTACATTATGGCTTTCAGATTCAATGTACTTGTCATACCTTTCCCTTGTCAGCATTATGGGAGGGTTTCTACTATTGGTGCTAATGCTTCCTTGGTTTCGTATTGGAGTGAGCTATGTATTCAGTATTTGTTCCTATGTACTAGGCAGATGCAGCGGCTGGTTACCCATTCATTTCAGTGAGATGGAATACTTACCATATGAACACTCGTGCATTCCTATTTTCTGGAGGCGACCTCCCATTTTTCATTTGATCAATTCTTCAGATTGTTGGTACTTGTGCCATATGTATCTTTGGGTTCTAGATGTTTTGCCTGTGTTTGCCATCTGATTCGGATTTGAGTAGTGTCATTGAGGGCACTCATGTGGATTCATGTCTTCTTGATCCTGACCATCTTTTGTTTCAAAGGAGGTTCTTATTTCAACATCTTAGCAGTCATTCTACGACAGAGTTTGCAGCTTCTTCATGCTTCAATGATTCTTCATGCTCGTCTTTTGTTCCTATCTTTTGGAACATTCTTGTTTGGAGGCTTCTTAGTCCTTCACTTGATCTTTCATCTCTTCTTGGAGAGGAGTTTTGTTTCCACTGGGTTTTCTCCTTTTTCTCTCCACTTTACAGAGATTTCATTATACTTGGGCACCTCATCAAGCCTTGTTGTCGAGACCCATTTTTAGCTTTCTAGCATCGAGTCCTTAGTTTTTTTAGCTTCTCCCTAACATCATCTTAAGGGGGGGTGTTAGAGTAAAAGGTATTAATTTACTTAATTAATTTAATCATATTGATTTAATAATTAAGTCACGTTTTCTCTATTTCACTTAAGTCAAATTTAGGAAGCTAAACTTAGGAATATTAATAATTAATATTCATTACTAATTATTAATTGCTTTTAGGGTTATGTTTTTAGGTTTGATCTCCTTTTATAAGGATTGATCCCTTTGTAATCCTAACCAATCTGATTATTATTATTGCATATTCTTGCTTTGGGTTTTCAAAACAATCTTTGTGTTTTGTGAATCTTCCATTATTGTGACAGATTATTTGCATACGGGTGAACTCACAATAATGGTTCTCACTTTTTTGCCACTTTTGACACTGAGATGTACATTTTTAAAATAATCTTCAACTTCCGAGAACTATAACTTTTAAACTATTAAAAATTTGAAGATGATGTAAATTAGTGATTTCTAGCATTTTGTTTGTAGATTCTATATACATTTTTTTCAAATTTTTTTGAAGGATTTTAAATTTTTTTTTCCATCTCCCTCAAAAAGTAGTTTTTTACAACAAACTACATTTTTTAAGAGTGATGTGCCTCCCGAAACGCATAACTTTTTTTCTATAAATGATAAAAAACCAATTCTTTTGAATTTTGGTTTTTTCAAATGTGGTCATATTGATTTTAATAATAAGGCCTATTAGGACTATTACCTTGATTATAGGTCTTAAATGTGGCATAACTTTATAACCTATTAAACGTGTTGAATAATTTAGGTGAACTATTTATATTCAACTTCACGTACATGCAAAAACATTTCAGATTAGGAGGTCTATTATGCAATAATAGGTCTTAAATATACACACATGTGACAAATTATAGTCCACTTACATTATGGTCCATAACAAATTAATATGAGGTCACCTAAGTTATCGTATGCATGCATCAAAATATTTGTACTTTTAATTTTCAAAATTGGAATTTCTAATTTATCAAAATTTTATTTTATGTGTTAAATTAGTGCTCAAAATTAGAGATTGAACTTTAATCCTAACCTGAGAACAAATTGAACTTTAAACCTAAACAGGTAATTTAATTAGAGTTATAACAATAAGGTCCTGCAAGTAATTAAATTTAATAAACCAAATTGAATGGGCTAATTTTAACATGTAAAGCTTTAAGCCAAATTCATCCCTATTCTTAATCCTAATTGAATAATCTCTGATTAATTCAAGAACCTTACACAAACTCTTAAATTATGTGCAGAACAGGCAAACGACCCTGTTGAAGAACACAATATAGTTGATGAACATAGGGAGGAGATTGTCCAAGTTGAACCAATGGAGACCTTTGAAGGAGAGGGGTCAGGCTCCTTACCTCCTACCACTGATATGGATGAGCATATTGTGGATCTAGCTAAACAGGTGAAGAGAAATATTTCTTATAAAAATTTAGATCATTTACTTGACATGGATGTGGATGAGTTGAAACGTCTTAGTGAAGAACCTAGACATACTAAAAGGAGGTCAATGAATAAAAGTGGAAAAGAAATAATGCCGCATTTCAACAATCTTGATACTACACTAGAAAAAGCTCAATTGTTATCAATTGTACTTACTCATAAAGACTTAATAGATCCAATGAAATTGTTGGGTATAGATACAACAAGTCAAAAGAGGAAATCTTCTCAGCTACAAAAATCTATTGTTGATAATGTTAAGAAAGGTTTGGTGAACATTGGTGAAAAATCTCGAAAACTAGTTAAGACCATTTCAAGAAGAGTGATGTTGACATCTTTAGTAAATGAAAGATTGCCTCAAAAAAGACAAATCTCTTCACTGTCATCTGAGTTTGGTTTAGTAGAAGGACAATATCTAAATATGTTAAAAGGAGAAAGATTTTGGATGATACTACCTCAAAAGGGAATTGGGCAATTATGTGTAGAGCTCCTCATTCTGATAGAATTGAAGATGTTGTTAGGAACTTTGTGAAAAGTTTTTGGAATGATAATACTCGCCCTTCATCAAATAGTAGAGATGTTATCAAGCAAAGGATTGGTCCTGATCGTTATGATCTCCATGTAAAACATTGGATAGACACAACAAAACATGAATTGTATGTATTGTTTACTAAAACAAACCCTCATATAAAGATTGGACAAACCATGTTTGAACGGTTAAGGCCATATTATGTGAAGTTAAACAAAGTTTTCGAAACTTGTTGTTGTCGTTATCACATCAAATTTGACTTGTACTATCAGGTGTTTCGAAAGATTAGAGAAGATAATGATGGTTATGAAAATGCTCCTCCTAAACGAACAAGTCAATTCATAGCATCCATCTTATGTGATAAATCAGATGATAATGCAACCGGTCAAATAAATTGCATAAGAGGAATTTGTGGAACATGCGGGGACTTGGCTAAATTGCCTTTGAGAGATGAAGATACTGACATGAGCAAGATGGTAAATTGCAAGAGTTACAAGTACCAAAAATTTGAAACAAAATTTGGAAAGGAATCTACAAGACTAGATTATGTAGAAGAGGAAATACCTATTGGAACATTTATGGAAAATTTTCGTAAGTTGATAAAACCATACATATGCCATGGTTTTTTTGCCAAGTGGCAAGCAGAACAATTTAAAAGATTAAGAGACACTTTCCCACTTGGAACTATTCTATCTGTAGTTGACTTCGCAGAGAATTACTCTTTTGCACATCAAAAAGAGATTCAATCAGAGTATTACTTTTCAAAGCAAATCACTATTTTCGTGCATGTGTGTTATCGACATGCACAGATGAATTTGGATGGTGTTGATAGTACATTTGAAAATCATGTCATTAAGAAAGAGTACCACTTCTATATCAGTGATGATAAGGAGCATGACACACTTTTTGTACAACATTGCTTTAAGAAGTTTTTTGAATATTTGAAAGATAGAGGCATAACAATAGTTAAACATTTTGTTTGGTCTGATGGATGTGCGGCACAATTTAAATCTTTGAGGCCATTTTATGCACTATGTAGATATCATCGAAATGACAAAATACCACATGTTTGGAGTTTTTTTGAGAGTGGTCATGGAAAGGGCGAACATGATGGTGCAGGAGCTTGTATCAAACGTGCTCTAAGAAAGCATCAAATAAAGTACACAGGAGAACGTATAGAAAATGCACATGATGTTGTTGAATGGTGTAAGAAACACTTTGAGCAACCGAAATATCCTGGTGAATCATCATCGAGAACATATAAGCCCATTCCATATAGAGTGTTTTGGGAGATAACCAGTACGTGTTCTCTTTTAGTATTTTATTTAATTTTTTTAAATTTAACAACTTGATCTACACGTACATTCTTGTACACATGTACATTTTGCAGATGTGGATAGAAAATCAATGCATGGATGCAAGAGTGTGGAGAGGACAAGATCTTTGCATTGTGTCATGAGTACAGATAATCGCCCATGGACATTATACACTAGGGATTATTCATGTTTTTATTCTGAATGCATTTTTGAAAACTATGTTGATTGCAAGAACCAAGAGCTTGGATATGTTAGTGAATGGAAAATGGTGCCACTAGATGTTTCTGACACATACGAGGATTCAAATGAGGATGAAAACTTTGAAGACATTCCTTTGATTTCTGGTGATTACGATCATATTTTAGGATTGATTAAAAAAGGTACATACATGACGTACACATGTAAACATTTCCTTAAAAATGACATATAACTTAGAATTTATTTAACTTGTGTCAAATTGCAGGAGATATTTTTGCAGTCATAGTAGAAGATGGAAATATAGAAGGTGTTAGTTATTATTTATTGCATTGCACAAAAGAGAGAAAGAAGTTATCAAAATCTGAGATGAGTGATGGAATGTCATTTCCCACAGGTTTGAGTTCTGATTTGAATATGTACATGTACATGTACAAATCGCTTATGTGAAATTTTTTAATTTCTCACATTTCTTATATACATGTACATGCAAGATTAGTTGTAGTGCAAGAGACATATTTCAAACAAGTTAAAATTGTTCAACATGGGATTCATTTCACTGAATGCCAAATTGACAACAAGGTATATCAGTATAGTCACTTGGTCATTGCTGTTGGCCTAATTCTTCAAACAGTTCCACGTCGAGGGCGGTCTCAAAAGTGGAGACTAGATAGTGAAGATCATGACAAAATATTAAGTGTTATTGAAGAGCGTTGTGAACCACTTGATGTGGTATGAACTATATATACATTTAGTAATCCACATGAATTGAATTTTAATGTAAGTTCAAGATAAATTCTAGATCTCAAGTAACTTGTTTTGAAACTAAAGGATAAATTTTTTTTTAAGTCTATTTATACATTATATCAAATTAGGATGTATTTAAATGTGCATGTTTAATTGTATGTAATTGTATTTGTATTTAATTAAAAAATGCATATTTAAATTAGAATTAATATGTACATTTGTAAAATTGATATTTAATATGGAATTAGGACATGTACATGTTGTGAACTATTTAACTACAATATACATACCTAGAAGCTCACATACCTACAATATACATACCTATGTAATATACATGTACTGGATGTGAACTATTCAATACATGACCTATTAAGTTTAGTTTGTTCATTTCATACATACTCTTTTGTTTGAAAATCTTGAAACATGTATAATCATACATACTCTTTTACATTTGAAAATCATTTCATGTATTTAAATCTAATCTAATCAAACATGTATAAATCTAATTAATACAATCAAGATAAATTCTAGATCTCAAGTAACTTGAACATTTGAAACTAAAGGATAAATATTTTTTAAGTTTATTTATACATTATATCAAATTAGGATGTATTTAAATGTACATGTTTAATTGTATGTAATTGTATTTGTATTTAATTAGAAAATGCATATTTAAATTAAAATGTAATATGTACATTTGTAAAATTGATATTTAATATGGAATTAGGACATTTACATGAACTGTGAACTATTTAACTACAATATACATACTTAGAAGCTCACATACCTACAATGTACTGGATGTGAACTATTCAATACATGACCTATTAAGTTTAGTTTGTTCATTTCATTTATAATCTAATATAATCTAATATAATCAAACATGTATAATCTGATCAAACACAAACCAGGTATAAAGTATAATCTAGAGTCTAAACAAGTCATTGTACATGCATGAAATATACAATCTAATCAAACATGTATTTAAATCTAATTTAATCAAACATCATGTACATAAATCTAGAATATAATCAAACATGTATAAATCTAATATAATCAAACATGTATAAAACTTATAAAGTATAATCTAGAGTCTAAACTCCATGTATAAAGTATAAAGTATAATCTAGAGTCAAACACAAACCAGGTATAAAGTATAATCTAGAGTCTAAACTCCATGTACGTGCATGAATATATATAATATGAAAGCATATAAAAAGATAAATGTAAATGAGCTATAAAGTCTAGAGCAAATCAACAGGGATCATGTCGGCTACGAACTGAGCGACCATCTAAGGGGGAGTCCTACAAAAGTAGAATTTATTTAAATATTAAATATAATATATCTATCTCTCTAGACGTGCATGTACATCAAATATATATACCAAAAACCATAACTAACCTGTACACTAACAACATCTAAAGAATCTCTCCTACGCATATGCTCAAAGCTCAAGAAAGGAGTGACATGAGCTAACTGTCAATTTAAGGATTAGTCCACAATCAATTTAAATGATCTACAAATTAAAACTTAGAACTCTAGATTATTTATTAAACATGAGATCTATATATATAGATTTATCAGGTACAAATTTGCAATGTATGTATACATATCTTCTAAAATTTTAAATGCACATGTACATGTACATACCTGTGTATCACCTGGAGTAGGCTGTATAGTCTGATCCTATCCCGTGATCATATCAACAACATCACTTGTGCCTGCATATCTCTCTCTAGCTGTACGTATCACTGAGGAGTGCAAGGGGCTAACTAGATGAGTGGGCATCGTGGATGAAGTGTCTGACTGTAGTAGCATGTCCATAAATCCAGTATGGCTCAAATCTCTCAGCTGATCCTCAAATGAGTCCAAACCCTCATCTGTGATATGTACCTGATCAGCTCGTATCTCCTCCTCAAATGAATCCAACTGGCCCTCATCTGTGATATGGAGTTGATCAGCTCGTAGCTCCTCCTCTGTAGCAACAGAGTGATCTGTAGGTGGGTCAGTGCTTGGAGCATGCATAGAGTGATGAGAATGCTGTGACTTCCTCAGGGAATGTGTCGATGTTGCTGTAGCCTAACCATATCTGAGAATCTCCTCTCTAACATCACCCAATGGTATCCCAAGTTGAGATGAAATAAAACTATAAGCATGTAGTAGGTCCTCAGCTAAATATTGCGACATTTGTACATGTCTACTACCTCCGACTATAGCTGCTACCTCATCTGGGGAGGGGATGCCAATAGAAATATACCGATCATCTAAATCTGAAGCCCCCCCATGACTAGAAGATGCATGATCTATGGATGATCGCGAACGTGGTTGACTCATCATATATCTGCCCACCCTGTCAGAAGATATGGTGGCTGCTGTTGATGCAATCTATCCAATCCTATCAATTGCTTCTCTCTGAGAAGCAATCACAACGTGATCCGCTATGGGTGCCATGGCTGGGACTACTGCAGGAAATCTCTGGCCAACAAGGTCCCTGTGTCTAGGCGGAGCTCTATCACGCCTATGATATGCATCTCTATCAGCAATCCTGCCCCTCCCCTGTCCATAATATCCCGGAATATCAAGGTAGTTTGGTTTCATCTGACAATGAACCTCAACAAATACTTGCTATGCAAAGTATAATGGAATCTAGTCGTTATTAGGATAACGACCATGGGCTATCATGGGTAAATCAATGATGCAACCTATGGGTCGATACATCTGGTAACCTGATATCCCCTCACCTTACTCTTCTCCTGATATTGTGGGAAGCATCTCTCCTTGATGGTCTCCTTCGAGACCACCCCCACCACATCAGCAAAAGAATGAGGACCCCTCACCTCACTCCTCAACTATCTATATATATCCTCTATAACCTCAGGTGAGAATGAGGTATGAGATACTAAGCGGTCCCTCAATATTCGCAAACTGCCAAAAATGGACATGCACGTACTCTTGTACACGCCATCAGTACGAGGGTCATCTAGTATGGCCCTCAACCTATGCAACTCCCGATCACTGTAATGAAAAATAGTAGCAATTTTGGGCAAGGGGGGATCCTGTTGTGGTGGCTCCTGATGTGGAGCCTGCGTAAGTGGATCCTGATGTGGAGCCTGCATAGGTGGATCCTGATCAAGAGCCTGCGAAGGTGGATCCTGATCAGGAGCCTGCGAAGGTATATCCTGGGATGCCATCTATCTAGGTACATGTCATAAAGTTAAAATAAATACGTAAGCAGAGAGAGAGAGATCATTTTCATGAGAGAGAGAGAGATTATATACATATAAATCTTCATGAGAGAGAGAGAGATCATTTTCATTTTCAAAAAATACATGTAAAAATTTCAAATATTTCAGTGAGAGAGAGAGAGAACATATATTTCAGATCTAGAGATAACATATATTTCAGAGAGATAGAGAGATCTAACACGTGTACATATTTAAATCTTTGACATACACAAAAAATTCAAGAATAGAGAGATCTAACACATCATATGTTAGGACACTATATTATACTAAGGGGAATGTCATATGTACAGTTGGATGTTATAAGGGGTCATATGTGACCTACTAAGGGGTCACGCATGTGTTAATGCATGCGTGACCCCTTAGGACAACATACGACCCCTTAAGACACTATGTGATGGACTAAGGGGTATGCCGTTCACACTAGGATTCTATAAGGGGTCATATGTGGTTCTAACCACATATGACCCCTTAGGACACTATATGATCTTAAGGGGAATGTCATATGTACAGTAGGATGTTATAAGGGATCATATATGACCTACTAAGGGGTCACGTATGTGTCAATGTATGCGTGACCCCTTAGGACCACATACGACCCCTTAAGACACTATGTGATGAACTAAGGGGTATGTCATTCACACTAGGATTTTATAAGGGTTCATATGTGGTTCTAACCACATATGACCCCTTAGGACACTATATGATCCTAAGGGGAATGTCATATGTACAGGAGGATGTTATAAGGAGTCATATGTGACCTACTAAGGGGTCATGCATGTGTTAATGCATGCGTGAGCCCTTAGGACCACATATTCAACCCCTTAGGACACATAGGAAATGTCATATGTACAATAGGATGTTATAAGGGGTCATATGTGACCTACTAAGGGGTCACACATGTGTCAATGCATGCATGACCCCTTAGGACCACATACGACCCCTTAAGACACTATGTGATGAAATAAGGGGTATGTCATTCACACTAGGATTTTATAAGGGGTCATATGTGGTTCTAACCACATATGACCCCTTAGGACACTATATGATCCTAAGGGGAATGTCATATGTATAGTAGGATGTTATAAGGGGTCATATGTGACCTACTAAGGGGTCACGCATGTGTTAATGCATGCGTGACCCCTCAGGACAACATACGACCCCTTAAGACACTATGTGATGGACTAACGGGTATGCCGTTCACACTAGGATTTTATAAGGTGTCATATGCGGTTCTAAGGGGTCATGCATATGTTATAACACATGCATGACCCCTCAGGACCACATATGACCCCTTATGACACTATGTGATCCTAAGGGGAATGTCATATGTATAGTAGGATGTTATAAGGGGTCCTATGTGACCTACTAAGGGGTCATGCATGTGTTAATGCATGCGTGACCCCTTAGGACCACATACGACCCCTTAAGATGCTATGTGATGGACTAAGGGGTATGTCGTTCACACTAGGATTTTATAAAGGGTCATATGCGGTTGTAATGGGTCACACATGTGTTAAGACACTATTTGATGGACTAAGGGGTATGTCGTTCACACTACAATTTTATAAGGGGTCATATGCGGTTCTAAGGGGTCACGCATGTGTTATAACACATGTGTGACCCCTTAGAACCACGTATGACCCCTTAGGACACTAGATGTGATCCTAAAGGGAATGTCATACATGTACACTACTATGTTATATGTGATCCTCTATGACCTCCTAAGGGAACGTATAGTGTCATATGTGGTCTTAAGGGGTCATGTTGTGCGTGTAATAGGATGTGAAAATGGGTCACATTGTAGAGGAAATTTAATTTGTTTAAATTTGTTATCTAAATTTTCTAATGTTTATTTAAATTAATTTTTCTAACGTTTTTCTTTTTTTGCTAATGTTTTTCTAAGTTCTGATTTACTATAGGTTATTTTTCTATGTTTTTCATAACAATTTTTTAAAATGTCGAAAAAAATATACATCTATACAATTATGTAATTTTAAAAAAAAATTAACACATTTCAATCAAAACATTAAATTATCAAACATTTTTCTAAAATAATGAAAAACAATAAATTATCAAACATTTTTCTAAAATAATGAAAAACAATAAATTATCAAACATTTTTCTAAAATGTTGAAAAATAATAACTATATACAATTATTTAATTAAAAAAATAAATTAACAAACAAATTATTTACAAATTTAATAAAAAAAGACATTATTAAACCAAACAAAGGGTTATTTTGTGCACCTGATATAACAAAGGTCGAAAATTGAAATAGGAAAGATGCTAACTGCTGCAGACAAAGCTTGGTGACGTAATGTTGACGACTGGTTCGATCCAACCCCCACCAGACAGAAAAAGTCAAATTTGATAATGACCTTTTAACTATCATTTTCGATATTTATAAATTTAAAAAAAAAACTCTAACCGCAACGGGTTCGAGCGAATGGGGGGTTCGAGCGAACCCATTAAAATATTAATATTAAAGTGGGTTCGCTCAAACCCAAAAGTTACCCGATGTTCGAGCGAACCCAAGTCAAAAGATTGGTTCGCTCGGACTCCTAGGGGTAGTCCGAGCGAACATTTCCATTTCGCTTGAACATGGGCAAATTCGAAATTCCCACTTTCGCCAAATTCCTTCGTTGGCAAAAGTGGGAACCAGCTTTGTGAATTCACCCATACATGTGTTCACTGGGTTCTGTGAGGTTGTATTTCACAACTTTAACAAATGTTAATACCAAATATTTATTTATTTTATTATTATAAACTATCTAAACTCATTAATTTAATTCATCATTATTAAACTATATAAATCAATCAATAATCATAACACTCCAAGCAAACTAACAAAGAATAACTCAAGAGACCACTCGATACTAAACAACAACTCACACCAAGACACTAAACTGACAAGGGTGATTAAATTAAACCTAGAGTGTAGAATGGGTTTTCATGTCATCTCCGATCAACTTGCGATTGGGATAAGAAACTCTCAAACTTGTGAAGCCAGGTGGAGTCAATGTTTAGTACCTGCAAACCTGTCACCACCAATACACGTACAACACCATATATGATAACATATATATCATAAAATAGGAAGACAAGTTAAGGGGAATCACAACATCATATCGTGCTCACGAATGAGTGGTTCGATATCGTCATTTTCACAACCGTAGAGAAGACACTCACAATCAAACAAGCACTAACATAATCATCATCATATCTTGAAATAGGGTTAGTATATGGTTAGATACCACCAAATCATCATAAAGTAGACTAAGCTATATCAACATGGTCTATGGATGAACTTAAAGCAAGATAAATCAGGGAGGGGCACTACATCCTACTCCCCCTTGATTTTTATGCATTTTCATCAGGACATTATTTATTTTTTATTAATTTTCTCAAGACATTATTTATTTTTTATGAATTTTCTCAGGACATTATTTTTTTTAATGGATTTTCTCAAAATATTATTCGCACATATAGATCCTCTCTCACATGAATATTAAATTTGTTTATACAAATCATCAACCTATATTTCAAGGTCGGCTCAACCACATCACAAATAACAAGAATATAACCACACACACTACAACATAACATCCAAATCAAAACAATGTCAGCAAAGACATAGTATGGACCTAAATCACCATCGTAAATAAGAAACACCTCCAAGAATTATGCCACGAACATCTGCAACATGCTACAATCATCATGTTGGCTAAGAACATGAAGAACACCACCGGATCAAGGAAATCATCAATAACATGCACAACAGTCAAAGCGGACCACCAACGTGGATAGGACATGATCTAGAAACATCCACAAGCAACATGAATTACACCAAAAACAACCGCGACATCACCACTTACTAGAAGATACACAATAACAAATCTACCAATAAACTCAACTAAGACTTCATTCATGAGCCTTTGGAAGGTACTACGTGCATTGGTGAGATCAAATGGCATCACCAACCACTCATATAGGTCTGCATTAGTTCTAAAGGATGTCTTCCATTCATATCCAAGTCTGATTTTGATCTGATGATAACCAGACTTCAAGTCCACCTTTGTGAAGTAGTTTGCACCTCCTAGATTGTCCAACAGGCCCTCAATCCTTGGCATGGGGAACTGATACCTTATAGTGATCTTATTGATTGCTCTTGAGTCAGTGCACATTCTCCATTTGCCTCCCTTTTTAGGCACTAACATAGTAGGAACAACACATGGACTCAAACTCTTCTTGATAAACCCTTTATCTAAGAGTTCTTGCACTTGTTTGGCGATCTCTTCATTTTGACTAGGTGTCATTTTATAGGTAGCTTTGTTAGGCAGATTGGCCCCTAGTATTAAGTCTATTTGATGATTTACATCTCTCATTGGAGGCAAAGAATTAGGCATGTCATCTCCTATTACTTTTGCATATTGTTTGAGTAGACCTTGCACCTCTTGAGGCACTTCACTCATTGGATCTGCCTTAGCTTCATCTCTAGGCTTCAACACTATAGCATAGCCTTGATGACCTTTTTTCTTTAGTACTTTGAGAAAATCTTTACCTCTCATCAGCACCACACTTGATCCTATTTTCTTTTCCTCTTTTGGATCAGGTAGGGGATCCATTTGGTACTTCTTCCCATTCTTGGTGGTGAGATAGCTATACTTTTCTCCATCATGATTAGCTCTCACATCATATTGCCATGGACAACCCAACAAAAAATGACAAGAATCCATAGGCAATATGTCACCTAATAATCTGTCCTTATGCTCACCGATTTCAAAGTCCACCCATGCTTGTTCATCAACTAAGACATGTTGACCCCGATTGAGCCATGATACCTTGTAAGGAGTGAGATGTGGTAGTCTTTTTAGTTTGAGTTTATCCACCATTTCAACTGAGACAATATTCTCAGTGGAACTTGAATCTATAATCACCTTACAAATTTTCCCATGTGACTTACAAG
The DNA here is from genome assembly GCF_030272615.1 of Cryptomeria japonica. Lineage (NCBI taxonomy): Eukaryota > Viridiplantae > Streptophyta > Pinopsida > Cupressales > Cupressaceae > Cryptomeria > Cryptomeria japonica. The sequence goes on from NC_081410.1 coordinate 593,384,856, forward strand.
TGGTTCTAAACAAAATTTTCCTTTGTGGTGGCTCTTTAGCTTGGGGTATCTTGAGCATTGCCCTCCTCATCATTAAGTTTTCTCCATCTGTCACTGGCCCTGCCTTTCTGATTGAAGAAGTCACACTCTAAGTGTCCTCCTCTTGCACTAGTTGAGTCCTTCTTTCACCCATGTAAGAGCTTGATAAACTTGAGGCTTTTCCCAGGCACTTACTCATGGTATGCCCAACTTGATTGCAATGATAACACCTACCGGTGATGACTGTATTTCCTCTTCTCGAGTTTCCAAACCTGCCACTAAAATTACCCCTTCCTCTAAAGGATCCTCTAAATGTTTCTCTTTGTGAGTCCCCACTGCCTTCTTGGCTTTGCTACTCTTCATTTCTTGATGTTTGCTGCCCTCCACCTCTGAAATTCTTACCACCTCTATGTTTATGATTTTGTTCACTTCTCCTCTTGATCTTCTCCTCTTCCCTTAATGCCAATTGAAAACACTTATGGACAATGTCTGGTGTGAGGATACTTATCTCATCATGTATATTCTATCTAAGGTCATTCATGTACCTAGCCAATTTCTCCACTTCATTCTCATGCTTCCTAGCCCTCAAACTAAGTTTGTGGAATTCCTCAGTGTATGCATTGACTTATAACTCCCGCTGTTTCAGATTTTACAATCTCTTATGGATTTGAACTTCATAATCCCCTGGCAGGAATTGAGCGTTAAGTCTTATCTTCATACGCTCCCATGAAGTTATCTTCTTCTTACCTTCTTGTATCCTATCTTCTTGCATCATGTTCCACCAAACTAATGTTGATCCTCTCAATCGTGATTTGGCCACATTTATGCTTTTCTCCTCTGCTACCTCCTTATAATCAAAGTGATTATTTAGAGCCTCTACCCAATCTAGCAACTCTTCTCCATTGATATTTCCTCCATATGTGGGTAATCCATCCAAGTTATCTTTGGAGATGGATTTGACTGCATCCAAGAATAATTTTTGATATTGAGGCATTGCTACTATTGCTGGTTCCTCTCCATCTTCCATTTCTTCATCAGTCTCATCTCCCCATTCTATCTTCACCTTCCCCTTCTCCTTCTTAACATCTCTGGTTCCTCTACTTCGTTTTGCATCCTTCAATCCTTCTATCATCTCTGCCACCAACTGTCGGATAGCTTTTGGAGTCATTACCTTTGGAGGCATTGAACTTGCTTCTGATTCTTCAATATCTGACATACACCAAATATTTCAAATAATGACTTTGATACCACTCTGATGCAGAGTCTTGGAGTTTGATACAATTCACCTTTTGGATTGACTTGTCTTACTCCACCCTTCAACTACTCAAGCCCATCCAATGGAACTCAGTAGGGGGTTTTTCTATTGAGACCTCCAAGGTCTGAACCACTTTGGCTTGCCTCCAAGGTATAGCCAATTATCATAGACAATCCAATCCTTCTATTGAAGTTGCCACCTCAATCTCTTCACACCACTCCTAAGGCTCCAACAACTCTTGCAAGGATCTTAACACACCAACTCATTCTATGGATTCCAAATGAATTCACATAGTGATTTTGAAGTATTTTAGGGGTTTTAGCATCACCAAACCCATCACCATGGTTCCTTAGCCTTTCTTGGTCTCTATCGGGCTCAAATAGGCCTAATTGAATTAGCCCTCCCATGGAGGTTTTAGGGACTTAGTTTGCAAACTTCCCAAACAAGGATAAAAATAAATTATATATTTTAGTACCCTTTTCAGAGTTACAGACAATATAGGAAACATGCATTTGGGTTATCCATACACATAGGGTTTCCAATACTGCACTAATTTCAATGGGTTAGGCCTCACCGGGTGACTTGGAAAGATGTGTTTCAAACCCTTCACTAGTCAGAAGATCTATTGCAAAAAAATAGGGATTCTTCAAGGGAATCATCAGGGATTTCCAACCATGTGACATTTTGTCCTGCACCAATCACCATGTGCTCTTAAAACACACTTCTTCTACTGTCCTAACTCACCTACTCCCAGCGGTGAGCCTAAGGATTCATTGTTTCTCCTCCATAAAGTCCTACAAAACAATAAAACCTATCCTAAATCTATGTACAGACCCTAACCTAACATTCCTATTGATTTCAACAGGTGCCATCAATGAATGCTTAGGTTAGAGCCATTTTTTCTCTTAAACCCTACTTGCAAGGGTTTTACACCTAGTTCCAAAGAATGGATGAAATCTCTGCAACTATAGACTATTTGTCCTGCAAATAAAACTTATTGAAAAGTAAATTAAATGAGCCCTCATTCCCAACAATGAGATTCTTCAACTAATTCCGTACTAGACCGTACCAAGCAATGAAAACAAGAGAAAACTGTCAAAAATAGTGAAAGACAAGATTGCTTCAAAAACCAAAAACTTGTTCTTGCATTCCCAATTGTCCAAACCATACAATGAAATAAATTTTGGATCTTATGCTATTGGTTCATTTGGTTCAACCAACTTTTCAATGCCATCTACCAAAAATGCTACTTCTGCAAAAATTGCAAAATGTTGCTCAACAACTTTTTACATCTTTTGACTCCTAAGATGCAACTTTGCATTCTAATACATTTCAGGACTCTTGAAGGTTCTCAAACACCCTAGAAGACCTAAACACAAAAAAATAGAACCATATTACATGATAACATCCATCTGGAGTACTACTCCTGTGATCTACCTCAACATCTCACTTCTCAAGCTGACATCATCCTGAACACAAATGACTCAAACCAAAACTTGGACAACTCAACCATGGCTCTACTGAGTCCCAAATGGTTGGTCCATTATTAAATAATAAAGACAACACACAAAACTTGAAAGAAAACAAAATTGCATGCTTGGAGTGTTAGGTGCCCTGCACCAGTAATGGTGTTTGATGAATTTTCATGGTTCATACTTTTTGCTTCTTGTTGATTATAAGTTGTAGGGTAAAGGTAGTCTAAGCCACCAAATTTGTTCTAAGTTACATCTATGGAGTTTTTCTGAATTTGCATCACGAAATAATTGTAGAATTCATAACATTAGTGGACATAAATGAGATGCATTGTTTAATATTTATGAGAAGGATGCAATTAGCCTTGCAAGGAAAAGTTTCCTTTTCATAAGTACATGAGCCCATTGTACCGGTAAAAGTGGAACCCAAAGCTTCAATTGGTGAAAGTGAATTTTTCATGAGGTTCAGGGAGATGGTTAAGAAAGGATTGAGTATTGATGAATACTTGTGCATAGAGAACATCTTGCTCCTATGTTGGTGTAGGATCCATAATACCACCCATTCTGAAGTCACATGTCCATCATGCAGGGAAGCTTTTCACCAAGCTAAGGTGCAAGCAAGGTCGGAAGTATCGTCAAAGATGTACACTATAGAAAAGTTGTAGTGAAGTATCATCAAAAGAATAAGGTATTACTGCAATACCTTGTAGTGAAGAAAGAACAATTGAGCACCTGACAATCAACACAATTCAATCAAGAGAAAATTTGCATACCTTATGTCAAGGAAAGAAACACCCACTAAGGTGGAGGATGAGAAAGCGATGGAAGATGTTCAAACAAATGTAGGCAATGATTCCACAATCAAGCAAGAAGAGATGGTCCTTGATTAAGAAGTCCTTTTGTGAATACTCAAGATGGAAGAAATGATAAGCAACTCAAGGTAGGAAGGAATATGTGATAGTCAATGGGCTGCTGAGATGAAAGTAGAGCATGAAATGCCATTTGGGTCGACGCTTGATCCCCTACTCAAAATCTAAGAAGAAATGCTAGAAGAAATTGAGATACATGAGATGTTGATTGATGAACAAGTTGTTGTGATAAAGAATGAAGATTTATTCGAGTTGGGGCTCAACTTGTTACTAAAGATTCAAAAGGAGCTACCTGTTGAAATGCTCCATGTTTCCAAATTTCCATTTGAGTCTAGATTTTGCCGCCATGTGCCTACTGAGGATTGGAATTCTGAGTTGCATGTTGTGAATGCAAGTGGGATGATATATCACCAGCTTTGACCCCCTGATGAAGCATTGGATGACACACAAGAATTTTTGCCCACACACGAAAAACCACCAGGTTGTCTCTTTCCTTGCTCCTAAGTTTGAAAGCTATGAATTTGATTATGAAAATTAAGGAAGAACAACTTGTTTATGGATTAATGGTCTCAATGAGTTACCATGGTTACTAATCTTTCCTGAAGTTTTTCTTGAGTTTGATATTTGTATTATGAAAGATTACTTTTTTGAGTTTAAAGATAAATTGGCAAGGCTTCAAACCATGACCAATGCCATGTTGCTACTACACATCCTGAGAAATCATGTAAGGAGTTGTATATATATAGGTCTTTTGAGTATTGTCCATTCGAATTTTTTATTTTTTTTGTTTGTTTTAGACTAGGTTTCCCTTTTGTGGTTTTGGTTTGTTTTGTTGTGGGTTTTCCCTTTCTTTTTTTGGTTTTGGTTTGTTTTGTTTTGTTTTGCTTTGGGTTTTGGTTTTTTGGTTTTTAGCCTTTGGTGTTGGTTTCCCTTAAGCCTGTCCGCTTAAGTGGTTTTGCTTAGGTTTAGGGTTTGAGTGGCCTGAATGTTTGGAGTTTCCATTTGTGAGTTGGGTGATGATGTTTTCCCTTGTGCAAGCCTCATTATATTCCATTAATGTTGTATCTTGACACGAGAGTCTTGAGATTGCCATTTTTCACATGCCTAATCAATTGCTCTAAGTCATTCAGATTTCTTGGGAGAAGGCCAGTGAAAACCTTGTATCTTGCTTCAACACCACTAAAATTTCCAAACCCATAGTAGGCTTCACTTCTTACGAGCCAAAGGAATTGACAGAAATAAAATGCGATATCAAAAGAAAGAAAAAGATAAAAAAAAATGAAAAGAAATATCAAATTATTGGCTTTGGGAATATGCAGATAAGTCCATTGGGGCTATGGACACTCAACTAGGAGTGGAGCAATATTTGTGGGAATTTCAAAGATAACCTCATCGGAGCTATGGATGCTTGACTGACAGTGAGATAATGTCTAGGTTGCTTTTGAAGTATAGATACTTTTAGCTTGCTATAACTAATTCCAAGAGTCTAGATGGTCTTGGGAGATGGAATTAATGCATATGCACACACTTAAGATATCTAAGATAAACTTTCTTTAATATGTGTTCTGGACCTAAAGTGTTTTTCAACACTTCCCCTGTGGATTGGCTTTCTATCTTTGAAATGTTCAGGAACATTTATTCAAGTTGGGGCTAGATGTTGTCACATTTTCACATGCCCCCTTGCAAATAGGGACCCCCCTAATTTTTAGGCCCTCTCAGTCTTTTGGCTTTTGTTTGTTGGGTCTTTTTTGTGACAGTCTCATTAGTCCTCCCAGTTTGTAAATGTTTAGAGGTCAGTTTGATCAAGTCTGCAGCTCAATTGGGCAAATTTGGCTAAGTCTAAAGCATGTTTGGTTCGTTTAAGGTTTTTGACCTTCAGACTTTAATTTGAGGCCTTTCCTTTAGGATTTTTGAAAAATTGAAAGTTGCATTGGAATTAGGGCCCTTTAAGGAACCTGCACGTAAAATTTGAATGAATTCTGAGCAAATTTCTATTTTTAGAAAGTTCCTATTTTTTAGGGATTTCACTACCTCCTGCTTTGGTCTAATTTTGCCAAAAATCAAATTGACCATTTTTAGTAATTTCTATTTTTAGTGTCTCTACGTCCCGTTTTACCCTAATCCTAACATTTTGAAACAATTACTATTTTGGGAAAGTCTATTTTGGCAAGCTCTTCACAAGCACACATTGAAGACTGAACATTCTTGAAGAATTGCCTAAATCCGGAAAGTTTGAAAAGGCAGGCCAGTGATAAAAAAATGGCTAAATATGGATGCCCATCCCATAAGTGGAAAACTTGAAAAATATTCTAAGTCTGACATAAAAAAGAACTTCAATTTCACACATGACATCCCAATTTGGTAGTTGAGCAACATTTTGATTAAGTTTGAAGGGCAACCAAAGGGAAAAAATTCATCATTCCCTGGACATAAGGAAATGGCGCTCAGTCTAGAAGAGGGGTGCTAAAGTGGGGTGATGGAGGAATTTCCTCCACCCCCCAAATTTTCTTCCTCATAGTGTTTTGGTGCCCAAGTGCAAGAGTGGGTGCTAGAAAGGTGTGGAAGAATTTTCCTCCACACATGAAATTCCTTCATGATAGGTTTTTGGAGCCCAAGGCCAAGTAGGGGGCGCCAAATGAAGGGAGTCATGGAAAACTTAGATAGGGTGAATATTCCTCCTCTGCAACTGATTGGTGTCCAATTCAGGTGAAGGGCAACAAAACCAAGGTGCCAAAGAAAAGAAAACAAAGGAAATAGTTCCTCCATGGGGGTGTTTTGGCACCCAAGGTCAAGTTGGAGGCACTAGAGAGGTGGTGTCCAAGAAAAGCATAGGATATGAAGTTTTCCTACACTATGGTGAAATAGCACCTAAGTCCAAGTGTGGGCGCTGGAGAGACAGGGTCATGGAAAGGTGAAAAAATAAAAAATTCCTCCACTACACAAGAATTTTGCCCAGTCGAGTGCAAGGGCGCTAATCCCAAAGAGGCACGAAAAATTTATCAAGGCCAAAGGTTCCTCCATGATAGAAATTGGCACCCAAGAAGAATGGAAGGCACTAAGAGGGGGGTGTAATGAAAAATCATCCAAATGAAAATTTCCTCCAAGATGTGCAAATAGCCCCCAAGTCAGACATGGAGCACTGGATAAGAGAAGTCAAGGAAAATCAAAGAAAAAGCAAAATTTCATCCACATGATAAATTCCATGCCCAAGATTGAGAAAAATAAAATCAAGGCAAGGAAAATGGAACTCAAGGATGAACTAGAAAAAAAATTCCCCTTCGATTTTTTTTTGAAAAATCCATTTTAGGCATCAAAATTCATCTGAATTTCAAATTGTTTCAAATTTGGATTTGTGAGAGAATTTTGTCTCTCCTGGACCCTAGAGACCTAATTTGAAAAATTCCTAAAAAATAGGAAATGTACAAAATTGATGAAAAATCTTCTCTGAGATAAGGAAAATTCAGAACTTCAAGAAAATTCTTCCCAAATGAAGTTTTCTCTCTCCAGGGGTTTCTTGCCAAGTGGCAGTCGGGTCAACACATGCTGAGGTAATGGAGCATCTTTTGCATGTAGCCGTCACATTTATGGCATTGTGGTAGATTCCTTTTGCATGCAACCATCACGCGTGGAGATGATGGAGCATTTAAAGCATTATGGGCGATCTTTTGCAAGAGGGTGCATTCATTGCATAGTGGGCAATTTTTTAATGTTTAATTAATGCTTTATGGGTGCCATTTTTGGCAAGATTATAATTAATTGTATATGGGCATAATGGACATTTATTGTTGATTCCTACCTTGTTGCATCATGTGTGGGGAATCTTTGAGGAAAACCCCTAATTAGGGTTTTGCATGTAGCCTATATAAAGGGGTGACCCCCTCATTTGTAAAGGAGGGATATTTGTATGAAATTGTTGCTATAAGTTTCAAGATAATAACAGTGATGCATTGTTGTCTGATGGTGTTCACTTAAGTTATATTTCATAACTTGCATGGTTTCACCTTCCTCACTTAAAGTAAAAGTAGTATAGTGCTTTGATTCAATGGAAAATGTAATGGTGTTTGATGAATTTCCATGGTTCATACTTTTTGCATCTTGTTGATTATAAGTTGTAGTGTAAAGTTAGTCTGAGCCACCAAATTTGTGCTAAGTTTGATTGTGAATGGTCGTTTGGATTGCACCGTGTTGGGTATTCAAATGCACTTTCTCAATGTGAAAATCTTTCAATATCCTCAAAAGATTGCACCGGTTCTTGCAGAGTTGTAGTTTAAGTTGGCGAAGCAGAGCTTGGTTTATTTGGGATTTGTCCACTAAGGCATTATCTATTGATATCACTGCCCGTAGGAGTAGATTTAGATCTTTCTAAACCATTTCCCCTTTAGTTTTAGTTGATTTCAGTTTAGTTCATCCAAAGTAGAAGCATCACAAAATTTCTATATCCAATGATGAAGTTCCATGCCACAACATAGAAGTGAAAGAACGATCCAAAGGTAAGTCCCCTTGGATTACCAACAATCACATCAACCAACTGAGTCACGTCCATTACATAATCGGAACCTTGGAGTCAATTGTAGAAACTTACTACAATCTTAGCATACAATCGTACTTTGATAAGGAGGGAGTAAAGTAACCGTTAGACAACTTTATTTTGTGTTAAGCATTGTCATTAAAAAAATGTCAATAGTTAACTCCCATGAGATCACACCCAAAAGGGTATATTCTAGGTTTGAACTAGAATATGCTAAATTCAAATTTGATCCACCTAGTCAAACTTGCCTCCAAAACTATGGCCAGAAATATTAATAAAATATTAACCTTTTAGTACATAATTCATTCCTCCTACATCATTATTCAACAAAAGCTTAGAAAAATTAAAAGTAAACATGTTTTTGGTTTGATGAGAATATCTCCTAGACCATGGATGCTCCTGCATCACTTTATGTTGTAAGTTTGATAATTTTTGACAATTTTATGTTGTAGGTTTTTTTTTTTGTGGATCTTATCCTAGGGATACAGATTCCTTGCTTGAAGAATCTATTTTGTATCCTACATGTTTTTACTTTCAACATTTTCTTTTTGTACTCCAACATAGCTTTATTGCCTTGTGACTCAAGCTCAACAATTTAGGGACAAATTTAATATTGAATGTTGTCATGCCCTATAATTTTATCATGATGAATTGTATCTATTTTAGTGTCCATTCTTCCATTATGTTTTAGGACACATTTAGTTCTTATATTTTTTCACAATTTAGGACATTTTTATTACTCTAAGCCTCTCTCTCTCTCTCTCTAGTGTCCATTGTTCCATTATGTTTTAGGACACATTTAGTTCTTATAATTTTTCACAATTTAGGACATTTTTATTACTTTAAGCATCTCTCTCTCTCTCTCTCTCTCTCTCACACACACACACACACACACACACACACACACATACAAGGACAACAATAATTATACACTATTGTTTCTTTTATTAGTATATTATTGATCAAAGTTCTAGATGCATATAGTTTAGTAGCATATACATAGATGCATATAGTTTAGTAGCATATACATATACTCCTATTTTCTAATAATTTATTATGGAAATCATAAGACCGATATAGGGGCTTCACTATTTTTGCAAGCTCCCTATCAATCACCCCATTTTTCTCTATCCTAGACATAGATAACTTCATGATTTTAATATCTTTTGATTCAAAATCTAATTCAATGATTTAACATTTGTTCTCTTCTCTTATATTTAACTCATTTGATTTGATTCAATAGTATTCTCTATTATTTTACACTCTTCAAATCACTCTATATGTTTCCTACTATTTCTATCAAATCACATTATGTACACACATGACCTAGCCATGTTCTAGGGGTTACATTTGGGACCCTCCCCATAGTTATAGTTGAATGATATATGTTGACATTTTCATATCCACTAGGAACTTATCATCTTACTTGAACTAATATGTGCTCATGCTCTTGGATGCCACATTGAGCGCATATGCCTCTCTAGTGCCTTATGTACTTACATGGGTGTTCTTGGCCACTAAGGGCCACATTACCATTATTTGCTCATGGTACAGGCAACATCCTTATTCATTGATACCATTTATATCACATGAGCTTACCATGCTTATTAGTTAAGGCATGAAATCTCTTATTACATGTATCCCTTTACAATTATATGTCATGATTGCATGCTTGGCTTGCATTTACTTTTCATGTATTATTTTTCCTCTTTTATAAAAATTCCTTATATCCTATGGATACAACCAATTATAGGGAGGGAATATCCTACCACTAACACTATCATATTTAGCTTTGTGGATAGTTACAAGTGTTTATAGAGACTCATTTTGCATTCCTCCAAAGATTATGTGATGAGATACAAACTTACACGTTGACACCTTGCAATGTGAATCATCACTTTACTTGGACACCCTTCATATCTTTTGATTTCTAGATGTTATTTTTACATGGATGCTTGTGGAATATTTTGAGATGCATTATCATTTGGGATTCACATACACCTTAGTGTGGGGGAAAAATTCTCGTGTGAAGATATGCCATTCACTTGGCCTTTTGCATATCCCCATACAAACACATTCACATATACTTATCCACTACCTTATCCTTATACACACATTCCTATACATTTCCCTTACCCACATGCATATCACATGTATTTATACACCTACCACATTAGAGTCATTATCTAGATTGATCCAGCCATTTTGTGCACCCAAAGTCATTTTTTCAATTGTAGACTTGACCCTTGTCATCTCAAAATTCAAATTCAAAATGTTAGCCAATAGCGGCCCCTTTATTTTCCTACCCCAAGCTGACTAAATACATGTTTTGCAAAATTTGTTGTTACATGTGCTAGTACTTAAAAGCATTCAATGTATTATTTACATATTTCCTAATCATCAAAGAGTCCAGGCATTATCATTCATGTTTAAAAAAGGAAATACTTTAATTTAGTACACTGAAAAGAATCTAGATTTGCATGAAAAATCTAGGAGCCCATGCATGTCTAAATAGTTATTTTTTATTGTTAACACACATTTCCACACTTGACCAATGAGATGTGTCTCCTAGCAACACAACTCTATAGGGATATCTATAATTATTGCTAGTCCTTAAATATAAGAAATAAATAGTTTGAGTGAAGAGAAATCAGGCATACTACATAATAGAAGAATACATCCCATAGGGTCAAGTTCAGAAATAGAGAACAAGTCTCTGATTGTGGATCTAACCTAAGCTACAAAATTCAACCCTTGATAGAGAAGAAGATCAACACAAAATCTCAAACATTCATTTGATAGAGATCACACTTTTAAGATAGAAACACAAAATATTCCAAAATCTTCTCTTTCCAAACTTAAAAAAAATCAATATATTTCAGAATTTTTTCCAAAAGAAATTTTCATTTACTTATGAAGCTAGTAATACCCATTACTGCATTTAGTTCCTAAAATTCTTTTTTTGTAAATTATCAGTCTCAACTGATCATTTGATCAGTGTGTAGGCATTCTATTGAATTAGCCTAGATCACCCATGGGGAAATTTTATTTTCCTTTATAATATTAAAAGTTATTAGAGAAAACTTCACCCTTATCCCTGGCATTGTGGTGCAAAAGCACCTAGTTGAGTAATTTTTGAGTATTTAATGCTTTTATGTTTGTAATGTCTTGTGTTATCTTGTTAATGTTGTTTTAGGTTGTTTTGTGTCATGTTTAGTGGTTTTGATCTCTTTTTGGGCTCTAGAGATCAAGTTTTGCCCTTCAGGCTTTGAGTTGACAATTTTTGGCAAAAATGTGCAAAATTACCAAAAAGGTATTCTAATGCCTTCAAGAGCATTGAAACATGTTTTTTAAGTGTTTTTAGGCATGTCTAATTTGTTTAGACAAGTTGATATGGCTAGATTGTCAAAAATGCCTTTTTGAGCTAGAAAAGTTGTCATTTGGCTTGAAAAGTTGTCAAAATTGTCATTTTCTTGCAAAATGAAGTTATGGAAGCCTCATGTCCATATTGGGGATTTAAAAACCAACTGGAGAAAATATATAAGGCTTCCCTTTACCTTGGAAAGGGTTGGTGATTGTATAAGCAAGAGCTTTTGAATAAAATCATGAAATTTTGGCTTTTATAATTGATTTTTCTCTCCTTTATGTAACAGTCCATACTGTACCTTCTTAGTCCTAATGTACCTTTGGGAGGTGTGCATAAAAATTATATGATTCTCTCTAGTTGATTTTTGTATTGGTTTCTCTTGGAAATTAGATTGTACAAAATTATTTTCAAACTGCGTGCTTGCTGCCTTGTCAAGGGTTTGAAGCTCTAAAATGTCACCACTTGACTAATCCAAGTCTAGGATCCAACTTAATGGATTTAGTCAAGTTGGATATCATGTATATACTATACATATGCTCTATTTTGGGCCAAAAGTATGGTTGGAAGAAGAACTTGAGCGAATACTAGGCAAGTGTTGATTGCTTGGCTAGTAAAATGAACAAAAACTCAAGATTTGCACCCAAAAGAAATTTGGAGTGAACAAATGAATGAGGTAGAGGTTTGGACATGTGACCAAGGTTGTTTGGCATCATATTTAAGTGTTAGAATAATCTTGTTCCATTTAATCATTCTCATTTTGCAAACAAAACAGTGAGTCCACAATTTTGTGAATTATACTTGTAAAATGCTCATGGAATGCCTTAAAGGCATAATCCAAGCCTTGTATTGAAGAAGAAAAGATAGTAGGGACAACATAGTTCAAACACCTTGTGATCTAGGCCCAAAAATGGAGCAGCAAATATGACTGGTAAAAGAGACAGTTTTGACTGTCACAGTGGTATTTTACTGATTTTTCACTTGTTTGCCAAGTGTTTGGCAAAATAATTGTAAGGCAGGGGTAGGGGAAACATGTTGAAGATGTTTTCAAGGTCTTGTGAACATCTAGACACTTGTAGTGGTGCATAAGAATGCAAACCCAATGACTACATCTCAAAACCCTCCAAAACCCTACTTTTTAGCCCAATTTTGTGGACAGTCATTAAACTAAGTTGAGGGAACCTAAAACCATGAAAATATCCTTGCTATGACCTAGTTAACATCATCCAAATCATCCTCCATGGTCAAGAAGCTCATCATTGGGTAGGGCAAGCAAAAAAGTGCCTATTAGGCCTCCACGGGCTAGTAGCCTTTTTGGGTTGCATAACACACAATTGACAGTTTTTGCCAAAATGCTTAGACCCGATTACAAGGAGAAGTTTTGGGCTTATAAAAATTTATAAGAACATTTAAAAATAGTCAAACAAGTGCTATTTGGAGCCTTGGGCAGTGTGCAACCTCATTTGGGGGTTTTTGACCATAGTTGGCGAATGTGAGTAAGTTAAGGGTTATGAACCATAAACAAAGTTTGATTGCCAAAACCTTGAAGAAGACCTTGTTGTCCCTACATGAACAAGTTAGAGTTGCTAATGTGCATTGGAAACAACAAGTTGAATGTCAAGAGCAGGGGTCGAGAATGAGTAGTTGGGTGAAGTGAGTAATTTGAGTAGATTGAGCATGGGTGTGAGCCATCACCTAAAAGGGAGTTTATTAGGCAAGTGAACCATGAAGTACTTGGCACTATAACCACAAGACTGATTGTGTAAACACATACAACAGATTCAACAAGTGTTTGGGTAACAAATTGAACCTCTTGAGTGAATTGGCCTTTTGAGCACTTTCCTAGCAATCTCCCTATCACATTGGCTATTAGTGTGTGTGTGTGTGTGTGAAAAGTGGACCTGTATCTGTATCTGTATCTGAATACACAACACTTCAATTAAGTCATTAGATGCATGGTTAGTAAATCAATAATCAATAATCAATAATGAACAATAAACCATTACAAAGCGACCTATTGCCTTCTAGTAGATGAGAGTTTTATTCTTGCTCTCAGATTTTATATGCAATACCAGTGACTAGACAACATCTAAACGAAGGATTTTTAATCTATATGAGCATGAATTTGAGCTAAATGAATGCAAGATTTAAGCTAGATATGCAAGATTAATCTAACATGATTTAAGCAATATTAAGCTAGACGATTTAATAAGTATGCAATAACTAATATGTAATATCTCAATGCACAAATCTCAATGAACCTAGAGAAAAAACAACATGATAACAATATATTCTCTAGGATCCTTGAATGAGAGATGAAAGCCTGGATTTATATAAAATTCAAAAAGAAACCAATGGCTGAGATCGAATGATGATGACCAGTCAATATTTTCCAAGAGGAGGCACAATCTAGGTGAATTGATGTAATTCGCTGCTTTTCTCAGTTTTAAAGGACATTGAACTAAAATTAAGATAAATCAGAAAAAAACTGATTTATTCTCTATTTTATTCAATTTTGAGATTTCATTGTTTTAATTGCTTTTCTGAGATTTTTTCAATTTTTAATTCTTTTTCAATATTATCTCCATTTGATTTCTTTTCTCAATTTTTAATTTTTTTTGTTAATTAATTCCTTTTTTGATAATTTAATGGCAAATTGATTTATTTGATTAAATATAATTGGATATTTAATAAAATAAATAGGATAATTATTTTAAAAATGATTTACTTGGAATGATCAATTAATTAAATAAATATTTAATTAATATTGGTTGATTAATTTGCAATGTGACATTTGATGATTTAAGAAATTAAATGTGTGCTCAAGATTAAATTTAATTGCCTTTGGTTAGGACCTTGGTGATGTTGTCGAGATTAGGGGCCCATGGTTTAGATGACCATTTTTAGGGTATTACATTTGCCCCTCTTTGAATTAATGTGCGAGTAGCATGTTGGCTCAAAGAATAGTTGATGTCTAGGAGATACCAGTTATGAATTTGATTGATCACGAACTAGATGAAGAGAGATATATTCAGTTTGATTTGAAGCGATGAAACTGAACAGTGTTGATTAAAGTGAAACCGATCTCAAACTTGATTGAACTAGGACCGATGAAGAGCAAAGGTATCGAACTTGAACTTGATGGATCAAGAAGCGGATCTTATTGATCTAGAACTTGATTGAACTAGACATAGTGAGCGAAGAGAAAAATTAGTCTTGAACTTGATGGATCAAGAGACGATGAGTGAAGATAAATTGTCCAGCTTGATTCGATGCGATGAAACTGAACACCTGCTTAGATTGAGCATGTGATCAGATACCCTTTAAACCCTTGATTGAGTTTAAATGAATAATCAACTTGATGAAAAGCGATGCAACTGATTAACATTAAGAGACTGATTCAGACAAAGACAATATCAGCTTGATTTGAAGTGATGAAACTGGTATGCCCCTAGAGATTGATTTGATGAAGCTTAGCTGCTCGACTTGTAACGAAGATTTTTGAAAGAAATTCTCGACTTTGAGGTCATGAGTATGCCCCCTTGGGAGTGAAATCAAAAGATAGCGAGGGTTGCGCAGTGATTTTAAGCAATTTATTTTTTTGAGCGGGGATAAGTTATTTGAGCACAAAGATTACTGTTGATAGTTAAAATTAGAGTTAATGTGAGAATTAAATTGAGATTTAACGTTGATTAACGAGAAATTGAGAGCAAATTGAAGAAGAGAATGAGTAGTTGATGAAAGCATTAAGTGGTCTTAGTTGTGCAAAATTGACTAGGAGGATGATATTGGATTTCAATTTCGATCCCAAAAATGGAATCAGGATCGTCGATTTAGCTTAGGGTACAAGTTTGATGTCTATCAGAGCAAGTTGTAAAATTAGGGTTTTGGCTATATAAGGGGTCCATGTGTCATTTTCAAGTCATTTTCACCATTCCAAGTTTGAAATTTTAAAAGCTCTCTGCGAAAAAAAATGGCCATTACAATCCAGGAGCACCATTTTGAGCACCAGAGATGACATAATCGACCGCGAAACTCCAACCCGACGGTAAGTGATCAATCTTAAGCCTGTTTGAATTCTTAAATTTTGAAATTTGATTGATTTTTTTGTATTTTTGAGCCATGTAAAGTCATGTGCCATGGTTTATCATGCAGGATAAGACCATTTCTTGTACGATAAACTACCACCTTAGTGTTTTATTGTATGGGCATATAGGGTTTGTCGTTCAATGTTGTCCCATGTCTCGTACAAACTTGTTCTTCAATGCCCACTTTGTCGTGCGATGTATAATATTTTTTCATATTGTGATAGTTTGTCGTGCGATGTATAATCTTGATTCGTACGAAATTCTGCCCTTCTATGAAAACTCGTATGAAAAACAACAAGCAAGTTTTTGGGTCAAAATATCAAATTTTGATTTTGCATTTTGTATATTTGGCTTTGCGAGCATGTTTAGCATATTTGTAGCGCAATTTGGATCACATGCTGATAGTGTTTATGGTTGATTTTGTAGATTCGATTGCCAGATATCTTATTTCGATGTGTGTATCCACCTACGATGGGATTAGATCACGGTTTATCTAACACAGATAGGGCACATATTGATTTGTGTGGTTTTGGACACCTTTTGCAGATGCCAGATATCCGTGTAAATCACAGGATGTTGACCGCATTAGCAAAGCAGTTTCATTTAGAGCATAACACTTTCCATTTACCTGTAGGAGAGATGACTATCACACCTGAGGATGTTTATCAGATTCTCAGGATCCCATTTTCTGACGACAAGGTCAATTATGATTCTGCTCAGCGGTCGGGTATCTTAACTTTGAGATAGATATTCCATGATGAGATGATCCTTGAGTGGGCCATCACATGGGATGTTCTGATGACTAGGTATAGTGAGCATTTTCTGCTGGCATGCATGTTAACA
Organism: Cryptomeria japonica; assembly: GCF_030272615.1. NCBI lineage: Eukaryota > Viridiplantae > Streptophyta > Pinopsida > Cupressales > Cupressaceae > Cryptomeria > Cryptomeria japonica. Next base: position 593,401,293 of record NC_081410.1, read on the forward strand.
GGTATCATTGGGTGTTTTGTTATGCCAGACCAAGGACAACAGGCTTTTTTATGTGGTTGGGCTAGGATGCTCAAGAGACTATTGACTCATCCTGAGAGATTAGGGTGGGGATCTTGTTTGTTAGCCCATATGTATCATGAGATGCACAAGGTTGCATATAGGGATGGGAAGAGTATGGCATAAAGAGTCTTAGTTTTGCAGATATGGGCATGGGAGCACATCCCAATATGCAGGCCGATAGTAGATGATTCTAGAGAGCCTCACCAACCTATTGTATATTTCTATTCAGGTTATGTCACTCAGCCCCATCTGGGCAAGACAAATTACTGGAGGAGACAACTCGATGATTTGATCATGGTAGTATGGAGACCGTATAGGGGTCTAGAGCTATGGGATGATTGGAGAGGGCAGAGGAAGGATATGTTTATGACTCATCCTCTTATTGACAGGTCGGTGTCCATCATTCAGTGATTCGTAGTTTCTAGGGTTAGGAGGCAGTATGGTAGACCACAGGGTACATCACAGGAGTTTACAACCTATGCTCGATATGGAGATGAGGAGAGACGAGGATGGGCTTCGAGTCTATCCTACACTCTGAGCATGCGGGAGCTAGTCAGTTTACAATGACTGAGATGGGATTACTTGGAGGATGTTGCGGAAGCGGTGGTATTGCCCCAGTATAGGGATTGGTTCTAGAGGCATCTGTTTCCTAGATTCACAGATCCTATAGAGCACACACCTCTTATAGAGGAGGTTGAGGATGAGGAACCATCCCAAGCACGGGTACCAGGTTAGGTATAGGGGCAAGGACAGGTGTAGGGATGAGGATAGGTGCAGGGTCCAAGAGCGGATGCACCAAGGCGAGCAGGAGGTGATCTTGGAGCTAGTAGTAGCAGGATACCAGCTGGAGGGAGATAGCGACAGAGAGGGAAGGGTGGATCCTTAGGAGCTATTGGGGTTGAGGTTGGCAGTGCTAGGGAAAAAAAGGGTGGAGGGGAGGAGGAGAGAGAATATCCTAGGCAGGTGAGACATCAGACAGATGAGAAGGGAGGCAAAGAGGGAGGCATAGAGCAGGGGGTACCAGATGCAACATGGTCATTGAGATCGAGGGTGTCAGGCCTAGAGTCACAATTGATAGTGGTGCAGACGTAGCTGGCAGAGCGAGATCGTCAGCTTGCCGAGGTCAGAGCAGAGCCTGATCGACAACTTGCTGAGATCAGAGCAAAGCATGATTGACAACTTGGAGAGGTCAGAGCAGAGTGGGATGCACTTCAATGAGAGGTGTTACATCAGATGAGTCAGGCAGCGTATTATGTTGCAACTTATAGTGTAGCGATCCTAGTAGCACAACAGGTTATCCCATATTCACAGTATATGGCTCGATCTAAGGGAGATAGGGCACCCAGATAGGACATCGGTCAGCCGACACCACCTCCTCCACCTGGCGATGAGGGAGAGGTAGAGAGCTAGCTGTGTTATATCTCCTAGATTTTGTTATATGTACCCCATTTTTGTAGCCTATACGATTCTTGCTCCGATGAGACATTGTATATGACAATTGATATCATTTGTACTCTGAGACTTTTATGGTAATATATACGAGATCTTGATTTGATTTCATTGTACTTATGTTGATTGATCATAAGATGTCTTTCTATATGCTTTATTCTATATGTATCCATATATTTTTTAGTATGGATGTATGTAATACAAATGAATATGGATGTTTATTTTTGTTTATTTTTCATATGCAAATGGATGATAAAAATGAGTAACTAGTAATGCAAATGTTTTTTTATTTTTCTTCATGCAATAATATGAATGCAAATAAGTATATAATGAAATGTATGGATCTATATAAGATGCTCATGTATGCAGCTAACATCTCAATACACAAGTACTCGATCAAAGAAATGATGATGAAAAAGAGACCACTTAGCTAAGAAATGACGTTTGCTTCAAACTCTCATTCAAAAGATAAAGAGATCATTGCTATCATGCCAAATTCACTCAAAATGCATAAAATTTAGAATGAATGCAACCTATACGTAGTCACTAGATTTGGAGTGCTTAATTTTCATCACTGAGCGTTTTACAAACACAACAGGCAAAATAGAGTTCATTTCTTTATATATGCAATATTAATTATCTTGTCTGCAATGACCCTTTTTTTTTGTTCATATCCTTGGACTGATTACACATGCATTTGGATTGCACATTAAATAAATTCCCTCAAAACAGACAAAGAAATGACTCCAACCTCCCTGTAGCATACAAATAAGAGGAGTCGAGGTATGTGTGGCGATTTCAACTTGATGTGAAGACACTTATCACAGACGCCCAACTAATTAGATGTTTCCAGATCATCGGATTCATTCCTACAAGCAGAAAACAAAGAAAAGTATTATGCCCCTAATCCTTGCTCCTCTTAGTTAAGATAGACTTCCTCGAGTTACTTAGAGGGAATAATAATTGAAAGCCAATGTAAAAGACAACACACAAATAAAATTTCATGCATATCTCAAACAGTTTAGTGATTGTTTTTAGTAATCTTGTTTTTCTTGTGTACTCAGTGATAAAACTCTTCAGTAGTTAGGAGACAGGTGACTGACTTAGAGTGGATGACCAGGTACCACTAATTGAAAGATGACTTGGTTGATACTGCTTAAGACATGTAAATTGCTCAGTCAATTACCCTAAGACAAAGACATTGATTGGTTTCAAGCCATGAGGGTTCAAAAAGAACCAAGATGTCACGAAAGTGACTAAAAGTTATTTACAAGCTAAAGCAAAGATGCAACACTTTAGTACAAGAGATAAGACCAACCTAGATCAAATCCACCAGCCATACTGATCGATGTCATTGTTTTGATTTGATAATTGATAGGAATGCCTGGTTTCAAAGAGTAAGTACCCCGTATAAGACCGATCTGTTTGATTTTGATTGTACCTTTCCTTGTATAAGACATGTTGATGTTTGATAGAGTTTGATAGATAGATTAACAAGACATGCGATAAGTTTGATTGTAGAATTTGAGAGTTTGTATGTGGTTGATTTGGTTTGAAGGACAGTCTATGCTTTCTTGTTTTGATTTTTGATTTTTTTAATTTTTATTTATTTTGTGAGTTTTTGGTTTTTAGGATTTTGTTTAGGATATATTATGATTTTTAGGAGTTTGTTCAGAACCTTTTATGATTTTTAGGAGTTTGTTGAGGACATTTTATGATTTTTAGGAGTTTGTTCAGGACATTTTATGATTTTTTAAAAAGGATTTTCACACTTATGCCCCCACTATGCAGACCTATATGACATGATGATTTGCACAATGCATGTGGAGACAATGAATTTTTGATATGACCTATGTTAATGCAATATGCATGATGAAGATGCCTTTCCTATTTGAACAAGGATGACCATGTTTGTTTAGCACTTTGTAATACATCAATTGAATTGGAGGTACAAAACATTTCATAGCTAAGCGGCCAATCGATCGGCCAATCGATCCTTAAGGTCCCTTGGAACATCCAAATTAACACACTTAGTGACTAGGATTTACAAATGGAGACGCAGAAAACTTCCTCATTGATTCTTGAAACTTTGATCTTCTTTTGCCCATGTGAGTGCAAATGAGTTAATTCCTTCTCTTGTGTTCACTAAAGATCCTTAGCATCCTATATGACTAGCTACGTGGATTATCCTAACTTCAAAAGTATCCCAAATAGAGCTTCGCTGCCAACAAGCTTTTAGAGCTCTGACGAGGTTATAGACTATAATTTCTCGAATATTTCTCCATTGCCAGTAGGCATCCATAGCCTTGATGGAGTTACTCGCATGTTCCCATAGTCAATATTTTTGTCGCACTTGTATGTGTGATATTTCAATTATATATCATTGCTCTTTTGCCTTGAGATGAAAATTTGGCATATCACTTTTTCTCTTTTTTTTTTTTTCTTGCCTTGACTTGTAAGTAATGAAACCTACTTGGTTGTGACAATTACAGTGGTGCTGAAGTAGAATTTTTAGATTTTTCACTAGTCATATGATCAACTAGGTATCTAGAATGAATTAGAGATTTTGTTAATGTGTTTGAGATATATCAATTGATAGATTTTGGGTTAGCAAGTCTCAAATAGTGAAATCACTACCCAACCATAAGTAAAGCATCATTACAGGGTAATGTTGAAAATGAATGACCTTAGGACCTCAAAGACTTTATGTCTGAATATCTAAGAAAGGAGACGAGCCTTGTTTGTCTTGAATGTAAACAAATGATAAACTTGGACAATTGCCTTGTTTTATTGATGCTGCTATATGCAAATGCAAAAATTTTGTGAATGTGATGCATTAAAAAAAAGAAAAGAAACTATATGTGATGCAGTGCTTTGAATAAAATGATATGCAATGTAAAAAGAAAAATCGAAACTAACCCAGCCCTTAGATATAGTATCATTGAAGGTGCATATTGTTCATAGGGACATGGAGATTTGTGTAGGTAGTTCATTGGTCCAACATAAAGATGTGTTTCCAAGAAGGACTCGGCTAAGTGTACATGTCTAGCATCTCCAATGTTGATTTCCTTAGTTTTTGGATTTGGTGATGAAACTAGGGTAAAGTCTTATGCAAAGGATCAGATAAGGGGTATGGGAAGATGAAAAAGAGGTGTTGGATAATGGATCAGATATTGAAAGTTTGGTGCATGAGTGAATGGAAATGTTTGCAGTATCACCATTGGCACACATCTTGAGGGATGGTGGATTGATGGAGGAAAAGTGGATCTCAGATTTTGAAATTTGGATGGAGGAACAATCAGGGATTTTATGACATAAGGATCCAAAATAGATGAAGAAGGTGATGGAGAAATAGATTTGGAAGGTTTGGATGGAGGAACAACAAACTTGGCTGTTGATTTGGAGTTTTCTTTAGACTGTTGTGCTTCAAGGAGACACTTAGGGATCCACATGGTTTTGACTTTTCATGCTTTTGCAGTTTCTTGGAACGCATTGCTTCTACAAGTGCCTTAGGAATCCATATAGCTTTTGATTTTGCTTTCTTTTGCCCAGTGAGCCTTTGTGTCTTTCTAGATGGATGGAAGGTACGCGAAGATGTATGCCTTTGTTGATCTTGCACAAGGGATGGAGGAATATAGGGTCCTAAAATGGATGGAAGAGATGAAGGGGAAGGCATGTATTTGGATTTTGGTTTAATAGGGATACCAATATCTGGAGGAATGTCACTGAGGCCATGACCCTTAATATTTTATTTAATAAGGAGAGGTTCTTGCTTGTGAAGGTCTACCCCTTTGCGTTTATAAATATTTTGACTTGTAGGATACAATTTTCTTTGGAAAGAAGGCACGAGTCCATTAAGAGATGGAGGTGTAATGTAAGGAATGATAGGGTCACAAAGTGAATCAGACTGGACCAAAGTGGAGGAACCCATTGTGCATGTGGGGGGTTCATTAACATCTTGCAACAACATATTATCTCTAGAATCATGAGAGGGACAAGGATCATGGGTGGGATCAGGATCAATGACAGGATCTTCAATGGAAGGAATAATGAGATCATCAAAAGAAATGAGATCTTGAAGTGTATATGGAGGAAGGGGATTTAAAGGGATTATTTTATTTTGACAAGGAGGATCTAAAAGTGATGGGATACTTTGATCTTGACAAGGAGGAAGATCACTGGATTACTCTTTAAAGGTGCTATTCTCATGACTTTCAATGGAATCATCGAAAAGAATGGAAGGTTGTTGGCATTATAATAGACAATAAGAGATTGTTGGCATTTCAATAAGGATATTGAGAAGGTTGTTGATGATTATGGATATAACTGATTAAGGATGTTTACTGTCTTAATATTATTATTTTGTCATTGATGTCAAGAAATTGATTTTCTAATTCAGTATGATGTTGCCATATCTTAAGAAGTATGATTTGATGAGTATAAAGATGTCGGTAAAAGACATAGAAAGAATGTGATGAATAAGGGGCGAAATAAGTTATTCAATGGGCAACTATTACCAAGTTAGACAATGATGAGATCATGATGTTTAGATTGTTTTGATATCCTACATATGTTGTTGATTGTAAGGTTAATACTATACTATGTTACCGAGCAAAGAACCTAGTCGGTAAACCCTAAGGAACCTAGTCGATAAACCCTAAGGCTATCGCTATCAGTTAATGAAGGCGGAATGTCTACCAAGTGAAGTTTAGTATTTACCGAGTTACAACCGAGCTGTAACAGAATGCATTAAATGATTAAAAGCATTATTTAATGAAGGATGCTGATGAGATGGAATTGATTAAATGATTGGTATGTCGTGCATGAAGTTTGTTAAGAATCTATGACAAAGGAAAATCGGTAGAAAGATCTACAACGTAGATTGAACCGCAATACCTCAGCACAAGTTCCAAGGTGAGGTAAAACGTTTTCAGATCAAAGGATACATTAAACTTGGTCAAGTTTGAAGATCTGATGGCTATGATTGATCATGGGATATGTGATCAAGGAGATTAAGCGGTTAGTAATTGTTTATAGATAAGGAACTGTTGATAAACAATGTATGTGGGCAAGTGTAAGCACAAGGATGCTACATAGTGATTACTGAGCACAGAAGCTTGAAGACCTGTTTGAATAACAAAGTATAGAGCCCAGTAGAGGGACAAGATAAGTCCTATGACTAGATTGTATTGAGCAAATAAGAATATTCTTTAGCATTTTAGATGTGAAGTTGCAGGTAGATTTTTATTACTATTATTTTGTGAAGTGACAAAAAATCTCTTAACCGAGTGGACTTAATAGTCTTATTTGTAAAACCCTCTAGCAAGGTGACATTCTGATTGAGTGTTTGAAATCTTTTAACAAGGTCACTTCTAACAAGGTGAAGATCCTAACAGATCTGAGGGAAATCCATTAACCGGGCCACATCTAGCAATGCGCCTGTAATCTTTAACGGGATTTGCTTTTAACCGAGCATACTCTAGAAGAGTATATTTCTTAGTGGGTCCGAAATCCCATAGTGGTTTTTCCCTATTTGGGTTTCCACGTTAAATTTGGTGTTATGAGTGTTATGATGTTTATATGCTTATGAGTTTGCATGTTTAGCAGTTTTGGTTATATTGCTGAAATATATGTTACCGAGGTTGAATCTATTGATTTTATGGAAGATTAAGTTTATATGATTCACCCCCCCCCTCTCACCTTGTTAGCTTGGCATCTGTACTTAATATTAAGTATCAGAACTATCAATTGGTATCAGAGCTTTGTAATCCGAAAAAGAAGGGTTTAAAGGTACTTGAGGAAAATATCCAAAGATGTCTAAGAGGGATGCACCGAAGCTAAACAAGTCAAGTTTCTCTACATGGCAGAAAAGGATGAAGCTGGACCTATCAGGAGTTGGAGAATATGTTGTATATTATCTGGAGAATGATTTCATTACACCGAGCACCTATCCATTGACAATGGAAGAGATAAAGGCAAAACAAGAACATATTCAAGCAATGATTGAAATAACATCTGCTTTGACCGACTCAAAGTTTAATGATCTAGAAGGCTGCAATGATGCCAAGGCAATGTGAGACAAGCTCATATCTGTGTATGGCGGTGATGAACATGTTCAAAGAGCAAAAGTGGATAGTCTAGGAGGACAACTTGAATCTATGAGGATGAATGAAGGTGAGAACATAACCCAGTACAGTACAAGACTAAAGGAGATTGTCAATCAAATCAAAGGAGCAGGAGGAACCATTCAAGAAAAGGATGTCACAAGTAAGTTATTGAGAACCCTTCTACTTGCTTATGCAATCCGAGTCTCTGCAATAAATGAATTGAGGTCTGTACCCAATATGCTAGTTTCTTTGGATGCTACTATTGGTAAGCTACATGCATTTGAGTTAAGTAATTTTGATAACAGTGGGTCTTCGGTAAATAAAATTGAATCTGCATTTAGTTCTTTTCATCTTGATGAATCTGATGATTACAATGATAGAATGAGTAAGTATTCTGAAAGGAATCACAATGGAGCAAGTGAAAGATTTCATAAGAACATGGAAGAAGTACACAAACTGTATGAGGAAATCAGAAAGCAAGAAGAGTTTGAAGCACTATTAGCTAGAAGGTTATAGAGAGGCAAAGGTAAGTATAAAGGAAAACTACCTTTGAAATGTTTCAATTGTGATAAGATAGGACATATGGCTTCTAACTATCCTGACAAAGATTCTACTGAAAAGAGAGATTACCGAGATGACAGACAAAAAAATAATCATTACAGAGGATACCGAGACTTCAGAAGAAGAGATAGAAAGTCATGCCTAATAGCCGATGAGGAATCAAATGATGATAAATCAGATGAAACTGATACAGAGGAAGTAGTTTATGTGGCTATCAAAGATGGATCAGATGAAGAAAGGTATGAAGAAAAAGCCCTAATATCTCACATAAATACTAATGATTCTTGGATCATAGATAGTGGATGCTCACATCACATGACAGGTGATAAACACAAGTTTGTTATATTAGAAGATTATGATAGAGATTATGTAATATTTGTTAATGATGCACCATGTTTGATAAAAGGTAAAGGATCCATAACACTTCTTGACAATGCTAAATGTAATGATGTTTATTGGGTTGAAGGTTTGAAATATAATTTTTTGAGTGTAGCACAACTAAACAACACAAGTTACTGAATATAATTTCAAAAAGGAATTGTCAAAGTTCATGACAAGCATGGAAAGTTAGCTGCTACCGGGACACAAACAAAAGGTAACACATTTCACCTTGACTCAACTCGGAATAATTGTCTTTATGCAAAGATAGATGATACTTGGTTATGGCATAAAAGGTTTTGTCATGTAAATTTTGATAATCTGATCAAAATAAGTAAGAAGCATCGAGTAAGAGGTTTACCGAGTTTGGAAAAACCTGAGAATGCTATTTGCCGAGGATGCCAGATGGGTAAGATGACAAGATCAAGCTTTACAAGTAAGTCCTACACTTCTAAGGGAATTTTAGATCTTGTGCACACTGATCTTTGTGGTCCTATGAAAGTTCAAAGTTATTATGGTGATAAATATTTCATATTATTGGTAGATGATTATTGAAGGATAATGTCAGTTATGTTTTTAAAAGAAAAATCAGAAGCTTTTCAAATGTTTAAATGGTACAAGGCAAGAGTTGAAAATGAAACAAGAAGACAACTGAAATGTCTTAGATCTGATAGAGGAGGAGAATTCACTTTTGATGAATTTAACTTATTCTACAATGATCATGGTATAAAAAGATAAGTCTCTACACCGAGAACTCCACAACAAAATGGGATAGCTAAGAGAAGAAACAGATCTATTGTGGATTGTGCCAGAACCCTGATGATTGAAAAGAAAGTGCCACAAACATTTTGGAGAGAAGCAACAAGCACAACAATTTACACCCTTAACCGAGTACAACTAAAGAAAGGAACTTTGAAGACACCATATGAAATCTGGTATGACAAGAAACCTAATATAAGTTACTTCAAAATCTTTGGAAGTAGATGCTATGTACACAAAGATGATAGAAATGGAAAGTTTGATCAGAAAAGTGAAGAAGGAACATTTCTTGGTTATTCTTCTAGAAGTAAAGCATTTAAATATCTAATCAAATCATCTAACAAAATAGTAGAAAGTGCAAACATGAAAATTGATGAATTTGCAGAAAGAAATGATGAAGGAAACTCCAAAGAACTAGAAGATTATGAAGAATTTGTCTATGTTCAATCGACAAGTCCTACCAAGAAAGCTGCTGAAGAAAATGAAGATAATGTCCAGTTACCGAGTGATCATACAGAACCTACCAAGCCTGTATTAGCCAAGTATGTCAGAAGACATCATGCATCAAGTCAGATTATAGGAGATAAGGATGATCCAGTGATGACAAGGAACAAACTGAGACAAAACACATGTTTGATATTTGAATTTGAACCGAGAATAGTGAAAGAAGCATTTAATAGTGAAGATTGGATAAATGCTATGACATAAGAGATTGATCAAATCAAGAAGAATGACACATGGACACTAGTCCCAAGACTGAAGAACAAAAATGTAATCGGTACAAAGTGGATTTTCAGAAATAAGCTGAATGAAAAAGGTGAGGTCATTCGAAATAAAGCAAGACTAGTTTGCAAAGGTTATGCTCAAGAAGAGGGAATTGATTATGGCGAGACTTTTGCACCTGTGGCAAGAATTGAAGGAGTAAGAACATTGTTGGCATATGCTACTTTCAAAAATTTCAAGGTATATCAAATGGATGTCAAATCTGCATTTCTGAATGGTATATTAGAAGAAGAAGTTTTATTGAACAACCTGAAAGATTTGTTGAAGACAAGAATAAAGATCAGGTATGTAAATTGAACAAAGCTTTATATGGTCTGAAACAAGCACCTAGAGCATGGTATGAAAGATTGCACTCTTATTTAATCAAGATTGGTTTTATAAGGACAAGTGAAAACAACAATATGTACATGAAGAATGATGAAAATGGAATACTGATCTCAACCATATTTGTTGATGATATTATCTTTTGTGGAAATGACTCTTTAAGCAAGAACTTTGGAAATGAAATGAGCTAAGAATTTGAGATGTCATTAATTGGTAAGATAAAGCATTTTATAGGTTTACAAATATTGCAAATGAAAAATGAGATTTTCATTACTCAATCCAAGTACATAAAGGAAATCTTGAAGAAATTTGGAATGGAGGATTCAAAACCAGTAAGTACTCCTATGACTACCAACTATAAATTATCAAAGAATGATGAATCTATATCTGTTGATAAGACATTCTACCGATCTATGATTGGAAAATTGCAATATGTTGTTCACAGTAGACCAGACATAGCACATGCAGTAGGTATAGTTGCAAGAATTTTTGCAAATCCCAAGGAAACACACATGACTGCAATCAAGAGAATTTTTAGATACTTGAAAGGTATTGAGGATAATGGCTTAGTATATCAGAAAGGCAATGACTTTGATTTAAAAATTTATACTGATGCTGATTGGGTAGACAACATTGATGACAGAAAAAGCACAAGTGGAGGAGATTTCTTTTTAGGAGAAAGACTAGTGAGTTGGCTTAGCAAGAAACAAGGATGTGTTTCACAGTCAATAACAGAAGCTCAATATGTTGCTGAAACATTGAATTGTACCAATATAACATGGATCAAACAACTGTTGGAAGGTATAAATGAGAAAGTTACCGAGCCAGTAATTATATTCTGTGACAATACTAGTGCCATTAACATTTCAAAGAATCCTGTTATGCACTCTAAGACAAAGCACATCTTTATCAAATATCATTATCTTAGAGAAGAAGCTCATGAGAAGAAAGTGGTGTTGGAGTATGTTAGCACAAAGGAACAAATAACAGATATCTTCACCAAGCCACTGCCAAGGGACACTTTTGAGTATCTCAAAAGCAAGTTAGGGGTCCTACCCCTATCTTCTACTCACTGATCGAGTTCGGTGAAAGTATCAATTTGATGACTCTAAAGAATATCTTTTCAGAGTTGATGCTGATTTACACACTTTAGGATGTTTTCTAAAGGTGTGCAGGAAACAAATACAGGGAACAAGAATTGAAGACATAATGCTCTGACCAAGACTAAGTTGACACATAACAACAAGGAATTCACTTCTCAACGGAAGAAATCATGTTTTAGTTCTTTACTTTTTGGCATTGTTGTCAAAGGGGAAGAAGACTATTGTATGGGGGAGAAGTCTGATGACAAGGGGAGAGCATTTCAGAATCTCACAACAAGCCGAATCAATTAGATCAAATCAATTGGTTTTGCCATCAATGCCAAAGGGGGAGATTGTTGGCATTATAACAGATAATAAGAGATTGTTGGCATTTCAATAAGGATATTGAGAAGGTTGTTGATGATTATGGATATAACTGATTAAGGATGTTTACTATCTTAATATTATTATTTTGTCATTGATGTCAAGAAATTGATTTTTTAATTCAGTATGATGTTACCATATCTTAAGAAGTATGATTTGATGAGTATAAAGATATCGGTAAAAGACACAGAAAGAATGTGATGAATAAGGGGAGGAATAAGTTATTCAATGGGCAACTATTACCAAGTTAGACAATGATGAGATCAAGATGTTTAGATTGTTTTGATATCTTACATGTGTTGTTGATTGTAAGGTTAATACTATACTATGTTACCAAGAAAAGAACCTAGTCGGTAAACCTTAAGGTTATCGCTATCGGTTAATGAAGGCGGAATGTCTACCGAGTGAAGTTTAGTATTTACCGAGTTACAACTGAGCTATAACAAAATGCATTAAATGATTAAAATCGTTATTTAATGAAGGAAGCTGATGAGCTAGAATTGATTAAATGATTGGTATTCCGTACATGAAGTTTGTTAAAAATCTATGGCAAAGGAAAATCGATAGAAAGATCTACAACGCAGATTGAACCACAATACCTTAGCACAAGTTCCAAGAAATGTATGCAAGTTCCAAGGAGAGGTAAAATGTTTTCAGATCGAAGGATACATTGAACCTGGTCAAGTTTGAAGATCTGATGGCTATGATTGATCATGAGATATGTGATCGAGAAGATTAAGCGGTTAACAATTGTTTATAAATAAGGAACTGTTGATAAACAATGTATGCGGGCAAGTGTAAGCACAGGGATGCTACATAGTGATTACCGAGCACAAAAGCTTGAAGACCTGTTTGAATAATAGAGTATAGAGCCCAGTAGAGGGACAAGATAAGTCCTATGACTAGATTGTATTGAGCAAATAAGAATCTGCTTTAGCATTTTAGATGTGAAGTTGCAGATAGATTTTTATTACTGTTATTTTGTGAAGTGACAAAAAATCTCTTAACCGAGTGGACTTAACAGTCTTATTTGTAAAACCCTCTAGCAAGGTGACATTCTGATTGAGTGTTTGAAATCCTTTAACAAGGTCACTTCTAACAAGGTGAAGATCCTAGCAGATCTGAGGGAAATCCCTTAATCGGGTCACATCTAACAATGTGTTTGTAATCTTTAACAGGATTTACTTTTAACTGAGCATACTCTAGAAGAGTATTTTTCTTAGTGGGTCCGAAATTTCATAGTGGTTTTTCCCTATTTGGGTTTCCACGTTAAATCTGGTGTTATGAGTGTTATGATGTTTATATGCTTATGAGTTTGCATGTTTAGCAGTTTTGGTTATATTGCTGAAATATATGCTACCGAGGTTGACTCTGTTGATTTTATGGAAGATTAAGTTTATATGATTCACCCCCCCCTCTCATCTTGTTAGCTTGGCATTTGTACTTAACATTAAGTATCAGAACTATCAAAGGTATATCTTGATCTTGCGTAGGAAGTGGATTTGGAAGGATGCTTTGCTCTTGAAATGGAAAGGTATAAGGGGATCATCATGGGATTCTAGTGAAATGGGATCTTTTTCAATCATTAGATGGGATTGAGGAGTTTTTGTGTCTTGATCTTGATTTATGATAGGACTTGTTTCTTCATTCTTCAAATTATCCTCCTGGCATGGAACCACTTCTAAGGAAGGGACGGGATTTTGCATAGGCATAGGGGATTCTTGGAAGGTCTCCATATTTTGGCATGATGGGGAAGCATTTTGAGTGGGACTCTCTGGAGTGGGTATGTTTGGAATTGGAGTGCATGATGGTATAGGATCTGGGATTTTTAAATCTTTAGAGGAACTTGTAGCATTAACTTGGATTTCCATAGGAGATAGCCCTTGAAGGTAAACATGAGAAGTTTAATTGTTTGAAGGAGACGAAGATATCAAGGAAGGGATGGAGGCCACATATGGAACCTTGCTAGACATAGGTTCATGATTTTGATCATGCTTAGAAGTAGTTCTTTCTTTTTCTTTAGGTGAGTCATTAGGATCTTCAATTTCAATGGCACCGTTATCAATGAGATCTTGAATCTTATATTTTAATTCCATGCAATTCAAAGTCTTAAGTTCATTTTGTCTATGATATGCACAACACTTACTCAAAAAATCACATCCCCATGTGGTCTATTTAGGTAATATGATAAGGTTATGCTTAAGAAGCTCTTTCAAAGTTGACTCAATAGATTGCCCCAAAGGTGTAAACTGTCTATTGAGAGGATATTTGGAGGAAATGTCTTTATGTCTTGGTGAAGGTGGCTTGTGAGCTTGTTTGAGATTTGACTTTTGATTTTCAATTATTTGCTGGTTTTTTATTGTCAAATCATATAATCATTTTAGCATTCCTTGAAGTTTCTCACTCTTGATATCATGCATTTGTTTTTCAAATGGAGTCATTGAGATCTTGAATCATTTGAGCCAAGGTAGTCATGGGAATTGGGGCCAAGGTAGCCATTTATAGTTGAGAAGAGTTACAGATGTCAAGGTTAGATCAAAGCTAGTTGTTCGTTGAGGCCAGAGGTTGATGTTCAAACCTATGTGGGTGAGATACACTGACTTCGATTTTGAGTCAAGGCTAAGTAGCCTAAGTGATACTCGAGAGTGAAGTTTGGACAACAGATTGGTTGATTAAGCTAGCTAAGACGTAACCGACAAAATCATGCAACACAACTACAAAAGGTACACTATCAAGATTGTTTTATGCTTAGGATTATGATGACCAATTTTATGCTCGCTATAGACTGGATTAGGCAAGTTTGACTGTTCTAGATTGACAAAATCAGGAATTCGTATAATAGAGTTTTCAGTCCCAGACGACAGTTTAGCAGTTTCCAGACGATAAAGACAATTTTTTGTATGAGTTGCTGCCTAAACTCATATGACAGTTTAATGGAATCCAGATGACAATCTATTGAATATGATTTGTATTTGTATGATAGTATGTTAAAAGCCAAACGACAGTTCTTCAGACTCATACAATAGTTTTAGCAGAGCCAGACGACAAAATAATAGGATCAATGAAAAATCGTACGACAATACGTATGTAGTAGGATGACAATTCAACAGACTCGTACGACAAAGGATTGGACATATACGAGATTCTGACAGGTAGAGTTTCAATGGATGACAAAGACTAGTTGTTGATAAGGATTGAGTTTTTTTTATGACTGACATAGACCAGTTTCAGACACGGACAAAGTTTTGATCACTGAGTTGTTGATTTGTTTTCTCCAGTTTCAGTATTTTAGTTTTAGTTTTAGAGATGAAAACACAGAAAACACACAAGATGCATAATAATTCCAAGCACAACACGCTAACCCTACGAAAGTTGGCTAAGAGAAGAAAACCTTTGCTTGCAAACTTAGGTACACACCCAATAGCTAATCAGAATATGGCCGCTGACTCTCACGCAATGGATTCTCAATGCTGTATTAGCCAAATCCAAATACTAATGGGGGCATGATATGGCAAGTGTCTTGGGAGAGTTACTATCTCTCTTGCACAAAGATCATCCCCCTTTCGGAGGTGAATCGGGTAGC
Source organism: Cryptomeria japonica (assembly GCF_030272615.1). Taxonomy (NCBI): domain Eukaryota; kingdom Viridiplantae; phylum Streptophyta; class Pinopsida; order Cupressales; family Cupressaceae; genus Cryptomeria; species Cryptomeria japonica. The sequence goes on from NC_081410.1 coordinate 593,416,763, forward strand.
TTCTATCTTATAGTTCTTAGTCAGGAATTTTGTTCGAAATTACCCCTTGAAGTCACTCAAGCATGATTGAGGCCTATAGCCTGACAAGGTACCGAAATAAGTTGTAGTCACATAAACGTACAAAATGTTCGATATGAGAGATCTCAAAGAGAAAACTCAAATAATCCCGTCCTCTGAGACTTTAATCACCAGAGGCCTATTTATTATAGTGAGTTGGAATGCTCAGGTCTAGCTATACTCACTTGGGTCGTTCTCATAGGGTGATTACTTTTTCCCACTGTGACAGGCCCGCTAAAGGTACACAAATCTCAAAACTTAGAAAAAAGCTTCGAGGGTCTAGATTTTTGATTATCTGTAAAAGACAAGAGCATATTCTCCTACCTCTCAGATTTTTATGAAAACACAAAAGATAGATTTGTTCTTTAACCAGATAGCAATTTAAGTGCCTAAAAAAATACTAAATAAATACACAATGTTTAGTCGATTCTTTTTAGGCAACCTGCAAAACCAATGCATCAATAGTCATTTTGTTTTTGATTCTTTGACAAGCGTATGTTTGATTGATAAATTCTTTGACAAGCGTTCTACAAGAAACTGGTTAGGTTGTGAAAATATCAGGCAGACAGAAGACAATTCAGGGTTAGCATCAGTATCATCAAAATTTAATTCAAGAAAACCTTGAAAAGTAATTTGTTTTTCAAAAATCCTAATCTAACTCCTCCAACCTACAAGAAATTGTTAAAAACCTGAAAGAAGAAAAAGTTGGTGAAATATCAAATATTTTGGTGGGCTTACACAAGCCTAATTTCAAATCTTGGTTACAAATTTTTCACTCCTAATGTTGAAATGCCCTGAAATTTGACTAAGTTTGAAATTTGGAAGATCCTCCAAAAACTAGATTTTGCATTATAACTCCTGGAGGTTTGAAACCCGTCTCAAACATCCTGATAATATATGTGGAATATAACTTAAAGCATAAGAAAGAGAAAAGAGAAGAGAAAATGTCACTTATACTTAAATGTTATAGTCCATAAATATTGACCTTCCATAAGCCTAATTTCAAGCAAACTCCTAAAAAAAAAACTCTGTGTTTTATACGACAGAACAGTAACTCGTACGAGTATTCTCACCTGGCCATACAAGAATTCTCACCGAATTGAATGAGTAAACACAAAATCAAACGACAAAGCAGTTACTCGTACGACTATTCCCACAAAGCCGCACAACAAAACACAGAATCAGATATCCAAATAGAAACTCGTACGAGTATTCTCTCTAAAACACATAATAAAATACAGGTCTTGACAAAATATCATACGATGAAGGATATATACTCGTACGATTTTTCATAGAGGTTGTACGGATGAGACCTGAAAGATAAAGAAGTGATTTTGAGGCCGAAGGATTGAATTCCAAGCCCCACGGTGGGCGCCAAAAATGTGTGTGTGAAAAGTGAACTTGTATCTGTATCTATATCTGTATCTGAATACACAACACTTCAATTAAGTCATTAGATGCATAGTTAGTAAATCAATAATCAATAATGAACAACAAACCATTACAAAGTGACCTATTGCCTTCTAGTAGATGTGAGTTTTAGTCGCGCTCTTAGATTTTATATGCAATACCAGTGACTAGACAACATCTAAACAAAGGATTTTTAATCTATATGAACATGAATTTGAGTTACATGAATGCAAGATTTAAGCTAGATATGCAAGATTAATCTAACATGATTTAAACAATATTAAGCTAGATGATTTAATAAGTATGCAATAACTAATATGTAATATCTCAATGCACAAATCTCAATGAACCTAGAGCAAAAACAACATGATAACAATATATTCTCCAAGATCCTTGAATGAGAGATGAGAGCATGGATTTATAGAAAATTCAGAAAGAAACCAATGGCTGAGATCGAATGATGATGAGAGGTCAAGATTTTCCAAGAGGAAGCACAATCCAGGGGAATTGATGTAATTGATTGCTTTTCTCAGTTTTAAAGGAAATTGAACTAAAATTAAGATAAAATCAGAAAAAATTGATTTAATCTCTATTTTATTCAATTTTGAGATTTAATTGTTTTAATTGCTTTTCTGAGATTTTTTCAAATTTTAATTCTTTTTCAATATTATCTCCATTTGATTTCTTTTCTCAATTTTAATTTTTTTTTGTCAATTAATTCATTTTTTGATGATTTAATGGCAAATTGATTTATTTAATTAAATACACTAGGATATTTAATAAAATAAATAGGATAATTGTCTTAAAAACGTTTTACTTGGAATGATCAATTAATTGAATAAATAATTAATTAATATTAGTTGATTAATTTGCCATATGACATTTGATGATTTAAGAAATTAATTGTATGCTCAAGATTAAATTTAATTGCCTTTGATTAGGACCTTGGTGATGTTGTTGAGATTAGGGGTCATGATTTGGATGACCGTTTTTAGGGTATTACAATTAGTTCACTCAAATTTGAAACATCAGCCACAATATGCAATTTGTGACCATGTTGTGAGATCATATTTATATGGTGGATATTACACTCAAAATTATAGCATGCAGCATGTGCCACAATAAGCATTTGTAGCCATGTTTCTGTATGTTGTGATATCATATTTCTATGGTGGACGTTACACTCAACTTTGTAGCATGTAACATGTGACAAAAAAAAGCAATTTGTGGCCACGCTTCAATATGTTGTGAGATCATATGTCTACTGTCGATTTTACACCGCCGAACGTGCACCTTTAACAAGAAATCATTGATTTCTTCTCTTTGAAATTCTTAAAAATTCTTATAGAGCACGGATACGAATCCTCTGGTCAAAATATAATCTAAAATCTAGATTTTGCAATCTTGGTTCTCTCGACATACAATCTTCTTACAACTCTAACGATTGATCTCTAGGAAATGTTATAAGGGCTTGATTACTTTAGATGATAACCGCATAAATTTTTGCACTTTTGAAAGAATTCATACTGGCACACCTGCAAATATCTAGATCCAGATACAAACAACACTTTAACTGTCAAAGAATCAGTGGTCAGTATCTTCGAATATTCATTTCACATTTCTATTCAAGAACCCACTCCAAATTTTGTGTGGTTTATTGTATTGACACTGGACCAGTACTATAAAGCATTTTAAACTCGAATTGGAAAGTTTATATGCTAGCCAATTCTTGGTTCATTGCCACATAAATATCTTATTATGATTGAAGATACTTCTCTGCCCGTTATAAGTTTTTAGTAATCTGGCTAGTCCATCAATTCTAAAAAGTAGCTTATGGCTGCAGTAAGCTAGTCATAATGAGCTTAGCATCAATGTGATTCCCTCGGTTTGAATTTCCTTGATACGATTGGAAAACCTCTGGGTTGGGTACATGGGGACATGCAGAAATCGACCACAGGTTACAGACTGGTAAGTGTAAAACCAGTTGGATGTTCTGTCATATTCTAGACTGTTTAACTTAGCTTATCATATTTATAGTGAATATCAAGTGCTGGGTCGTGTGTATTGAATCCCAATAGAACAACATGCATTTGCACCATGGCCATTCTTTCCTCAAGCATGATTCAGCCTTTTACCAAGTTGATTGTCAACTGTATTGAAATTTGGAGTCCACTGTCCATAAACTGATCGTTATGATACCTCATTATATGTAAGGCAAACTGTTATGCACTAGTGGGCTTGTCCTTGGAAGAAATTCAACACATTCACATACTAGCTTTCATCCCCTTGCTTTGGCTGAATGGATTATAATTAGCTAAAGAATTCCTTTTTCACAACATTGTATATTTATTCATGTTTGTGAGTTCAAAATAGGGTCTGTAATGAGGGGGAGAGTCTGTCCTCAGCTCTCTAACAAAATTAGTGTTGTTATAGTGCTTTTGTGAAATTTCCATTTTTTATTCAAGGTAAATTTCAATTATTGTATCAGAGCAGTTTTGCTTCTTATATCTGAAACTACTATATTCATCACTCATGAAACCTTTTATAAGCAAATTTGAAGGAAACGACAGAGCATAAAACACTGTACGATGTGCATTCAAGTCTAATTTGGGGAAAAAGGTTGTCATACCTATCATTATTCTTTCAATTTAGAGTTGCATTACTTGGTTGCTATAGTGTTGATGTTTGAACATTGAAGCATGCATTGGTGAAAGTGTTTTCATGATTCCATGACAGCTAGTGCGCCTGATTAGACTCAAATTCTATAAAAAGAGAACATAAAAAGATCTTTGCACCAGCCTAAAGATTATAATTGATGCGAGGCATATCTATACATTTCTTAAGTAGAATTTGTAGTTACCATCAAGAGGGTGTTGGTTCATTGCTGAGCTTAACACAGTTTCTTGCTGTCCTCTATGGTCTGTTCCAGCTGAGGCCCACTCCACCCATAGGTATGCAAACAAATGTATGAGCCTGAGTGCAGGTCCTTGGAAAGCTTGGAAGAATAGCCACCCCTTAAACCTGGTATCAAAGTTGAAAAATATCTGTGCTATTTGGTGTAGCTTCTTCAAGGTTGTTTCTTGAAGCGTCCAGCCCAAAAAAAGGAGTTCTCAATCTTGATTAGGGTAGGGTGTGATGTCACTATGCTCATTGACAAGCCATGGCTAAGTACCTAGGGTTGGTCATGTTGTCATACATCCATAGATTATAGTGAGACAGGAAGGTCTTCTGACTTGATAACTACTGTATTAACCAATTAGTTTAGTGGAACAAGCAAGTACTTGGCTAACGTAAGCACTCAATTTCTATGCTTGACAGACAGAATACAAACAAGCTCAAAATTCATTAATAGGATGGCACTTTCCTTCAACAAACAAGCAATGGAGATTTTATCACATTTCCATTAGATGTTCAAAACCTTCAAGGGCGGTAGCAACTTGCGTACTTTTTACATTGGGTAACACCATTGAGTGTTAACACTACACAAACAGGGGAGAGATATACCACTTCAAACAGGACCAAATGCTAGTGGTCAATTCTAAAGTTTCCTGATACAAAACATAAATGCAAATCTGTCTGGTTGTTCTACTGGTCACAAATTAAGGGTGGGCACCTATCGAATGCAATCCTTCCCTATACTGGCATGCCTACACCAAACACCCATTAGTTTTTAAACCTTCCACAACCTAGTCTTTTGATTAGAGATAATATCCAAAAGATTGCTTCTAGAAACAATTTCCTTGTGCAAAATAAAACATTAAATCTGCTTCAATTAAAGATTGAGATATTCTGACATAACTATGCATAACAATCTGCAAGAACAAAATCACGTGCTTATTGTAAACTATGATACAAGAACAATGTTGCCCTTTCAGAGGTGAGGTGTAATGCTTTATCTTGGGAGCGACCATTTAAAATCTCCCCCAATAACTTGATAAGAAAGTAGAGACATCATAAAGATTACTTTCTTCACACCACTACCCTTGTTTGTTTATATATGCAGTTTATTTGAGGCATCAATTTGTTAGCTTTTTGCCTTAGCTTTTTCATGGAGGAGTTTAATTGTATATAATAAAATCATTGATGCTCTACTCAGTAGTATCAAGTTTCTCTTCAATGAACAGACTTCGGTACATACTTTTTGCAGCTTTCATGTCATAACAATGCTTGGTTTTTGCTTTCACTCGTTGTGTGTGTGTGATTATGGGTCTTTTAGGAGAGAGAAATGAAATACATTGACATAATCTGCATCTACAGATGGAAACAAATAAAATTATGCGCAGAAGGTACGTAAGTGTGATATATTGCTTATTATGCAGAACAAATATTATCATTCGTCATGTGGAGGACATTTCTGTGTAAATAAGAGCATATGTGTCAATAAGGCCCATGGTTATATAATTGTACTTAATTTTTCATTTCATGCCACCAATGCAGGATGCTTATGTGAAAGAAATCCTTAAGGAACAGAGAACCTCAATCTGGAATATAGATGACTTTCCATAACTTGCTGAAATTTCAATTTCTGGGACCAGTCAGTCTAGTTCCACTTGCACGAGATGAAGCTAGATATTTCTATGGCAGTGTCATCACTAGAAAGACAACCTCTACACCTCCAAGGAATTGAAGGTTCAGCATTCATAGACCTCTCGAAAAATATGTGCAATGTACAGAGAAAATCTCAACAAGGCAATAAAGTCTGCAAAAGATCTCACATATTTTGTTCAACAGAAAGAGCTCCAGAAATTGCCTTTGCAAGTTCTCAACAAGCAAATAACATACAAAAAAATCATCTTTTTGAACTTCCAACTCTCCAGCAGCCTATGCAGGTGAGTTACCATTAAGTGTCCGTGGCATACTCACTTCAACAGTTTGAATGGTACTCTTTGTGCTAGCTATATTTTTTTAGTTAAAAAGATCCAAGAGATCATGCAAATTTGTAGAATTATTCAATAATCCTTGACTAGATTTTAGCTGTGTAGTATATAAAGAATAAATACCTAACTATAAATCCGTAGACAAAATTTAATGTTATTAATCTCAAAACAACACACAATATCTTGACCATGTTCTAGGAAATTACTATCTCTAGAGAATTCCTCTAGTGTCCAAAATTATCAGCCATCTAACAGTTCAAAATTCAAACAATCTAATTAGATATATCATAATATTTTTTTTCTTTCTTGGATGTTTTAATTTTTTGTAATGCAATGATTAGTTCATCCATTTTCTAATTCTATCAGAGAAATTTCTATGAAGTCTAATAAATTCTTAAAGTACAGATGCTATTGACTAAGAGCTTTATTCCATCATCTAGTAACAGTAAAATGCACTTAATCCTAGAATTTTCAAAAACATAATTTTCATTAAGTAGTTGTCTAGAACCCTATATGCATTCTGAAATGCGTCTGACTACAAGTGGTCCAGGTTCCTTGGTATATATTATGCCGCATGGTCTCCTTTGGACCTGGAGAAATAGGTTGCTTACTTCTCCTTATTTCTTATTCTTCAAGTATGAGTTTTCTGCTTTTGTTATGGGTTATCGGACACCTTGGGTTAAACCATAGACAAGCAACAATCAGATAGTGTGCACTGTAACATATTCATCACAATCCAATAAGATGAGATCCATATTTGGATCTCTAGAAGTATTGTCTCAGAACATCCTGAAAAGATCTTTGAATCTGGAAGGGAACAGGGTAACTTTCAGCTACAAGGAAGTTTATAGTATGATAGCATGGTACTGTATTCACATATTATCTTATGCATTTTTAGTTTCTACTGCGTAAAAACCATGCCTTCGACTATTGTTGGTAACTTGGTGATATTATAAATTTTCATTTCCATTCCACATAATATTCACATATCAGTTTCACATTACTAGGCAAATATCATTTTCACATTACTGGGCAAACATAGTTAACTACTTGATTAACTCCTTTCCTAGATTATTATTTTTAGAGGATTCTATCTCGAACATGATAGTCTCCTCTTAACGGTATGTTGGAAATCAATTCCCTTAGGGATACTTTGACAATTAGAGCAATGCTGCATTTATTGGAAATATATCAGACATTACAACTCATGTTTTCTTCCATTAAAGTTAAAACAAACTTTCTTGCACATTGCTAACCATTTCAAAGATACAAACAACACAGATAATGAATTTTCAGTGTACTTCTTGTTTGATGAAATGTGTGAATAAATCCTTCAATTACAAAGTAACTTGTATATTATTATACTGCTTGTTCAGAGCCAGCATCAAACATGCTAAGCAGAAACTTACTGAATTCCTTTCTGAAATGCAATTTAGTTAAAAACAGAACTAAGCTCTCAATCCAGAGTAGCCTTTAGGGCTTTTGCTTAGAGTAACTTTACAATTTTGAATTTAAGTTCGTCAAGCCTCTTACTTGCCCTTGCCTTCTTTCCCTTCTAAGCTACCAAGGAGTTAATTTAATGCAAAAGCAAGAACCACTAAATTTAGTTCGCCACATTTACTTAAATGCGCCCCGAACTAAATCGCAGAATCATTCTACCTATACATTGGTTGGTCAAGCGGTTTTATCAGTTCAATGTGAACACACACACACACAGAGCTTTGCTCAAGTTTGAAGCCAAATTTCAGTAATTTAAGTTCTCTACATAATTGACATGACTACTGTTCCATAAAAGGATACAATGAACACAGCCATTTAATACAAATCTATGAAATTAATTTTCAATAAATTGTTACCAGAAATTGCATCTTGGCTTAAAGATATTAATTTAAGTTCTCTACTTAAAGGCCATGACTAGAGTTCCATAAAAGGGTGCAATGAACATGACTGTTTTAAGACAAATTTATGAAATTAATTTCCAACAAAACTTGACCAAAACTTGTATCTCGGCGCTCAAAGAGAGATGCGACTTGGGGATTGCATTGTACAGTAAGGAATGAAACAACAACATTTGTGTATGCAGAGTTGGTATATGTATTAGTTCCTGAAACTGGTGCAAATGCATCCATCTGACAGTGGTGTCCATTCATGTGTTGTATTCAATCAAAATGAGACTTCAAATTGTTGATTTCTGAGATACAGTATGATTAATGAATTTGTGATACAGGTTGAAGAAATGCGTACTGATCCCATTCTTAAGACAAAAACTGAAGTTTTACTATCACATTATATCCCTGTTTTTGTCATGCTTCCGGTAAGAACAAAAACTCCATTTCTGTTCAGGAGCTCCTTTGTGTAAACATTTTATACTGAAAGTTTGGCACTGTAGCATGCTTTTGTCTATCAACAGTCCTAATTTGTTTTGCAACTTTAACAGTTAGACGTGATCTCAAATGATAATACCCTTCAAAATAAAGATCTTCTAAAAGCAAATCTAAAAGCCCTTAAGTCTGCAAATGTTGATGGGCTCATAGTTGATGTCTGGTGGGGGATTGTGGAGGCAGAAGGACCAAAGCAATACGATTGGTCTGCCTACAGAGACTTATTCAAACTTGTACAAGAACAAGGTTTTAAACTACAGGCAATCATGTCGTTTCATCAATGTGGAGGTGATAATATTACCATTCCTTTACCAAAGTGGGTTCTGAAGACTTCTGAATCAAATCCAAATATTTTTTTTACAAATAAAGATGGTCAACGTAACAGGGAATGCCTTAACTATGGTGTAGATGACAAGCCTGTGCTCCTAGGCCGCACAGCTGTGGAGGTATATAAAGTACATAATCATTGTTGATGGTTTATTTGCTCTGCAATACTAAACAATTTATTCAATGCAGTGATAATAAAATATTTTTCTTATACATGATACATGCATTTGTACTTATGTTCCATGACAGATATATTCTGATTACATGAAGAGCTTCAAGGAGAATATGTCCGATTTTCTGGATTCACGTTTAATATCTGAGATAGAGGTGGGCCTTGGTCCCGCTGGTGAATTGCGATTTCCATCCTTTTCTAGAAGTCAGGGTTGGCGGTTCCCTGGAATTGGAGAATTCCAGGTAAGAATCTTCCTTCTGGAGCAAATTGGATAAAATTAGGAGGAATAGCATTTATAATTATATCAATAAAATCATTTCCATTTCAAATTAGTAAATAAGCATAGGTTTAATCTTACAAATTTTGAAACTTAATGCCTGTAAAAACAGTGCTATGATGAGTATCTTCTGTCAGATTTGAAAGCTGCTGCAGAAAGTATAGGCCGACCAGAGTGGGCATTTTCAGCTCCTGACAATGCAGGAAATTACAATGACCAACCAAATTCTACAGGTTTTTTTCATGATCATGGCTCTTACACAACAGATAGTGGAAAGTTTTTTCTTACCTGGTACTCAAATGTGCTTTTGAGACATGGAGACGAAATCCTCGAAGCTGCCTCGAAAATCTTTGAAGGTTGCCCTATCAAGCTGGCAGCTAAGGTGAGTTTGTTCTTTAAGCTTTGACATTAAACAGAGAAACTAATATGATGGTTTCCCTATTGTGAGCACTCTGGTTTGCATTTTGTCATCTGCGCCAATGAGAAGGGACTACATTTGCAGTTTTGATAGTGAAAATATGTAGAAGAAAATCTAATGACAATAGTTATAGATAATGATCTATTAGCTTGGAACAATCCTTGCCCAAAACATACATGATATGTTGAAACCCCTATAATATGCCCTTAACATTCTCGATTATGTACAGGATGATATCATGCTTTCTCGTCTACGCAGGTTGCAGGAATTCATTGGTGGTACAAATCTAGCAATCATGCTGCAGAGCTTACAGCAGGTTATTACAACTTAGATGAAAGAGATGGATACAGACCCATTGCTAGGATGCTAGCGAGGCATAGGGCTGTATTGAATTTCACTTGCATTGAAATGCAGGATGAAGAACAACCCTCAGAAGCTGGTTGTGGGCCAGAAGCTCTTGCGAAACAGGTCAGTGAAAAGTTTCAGATTGACAGATAAAGGGACGAGATTCTGCAAACAAAACAATTAATGCCCCTTATTAATATACTTATATTGCAAATTGAAAGAAAACGTGGAATTTTCTTAATTGGTCTTGACTAAAAATCTTCAACTTGACAGATTAAGTGGCCTGCTGAATGAATCAATTGGGTAGATTAAAATATGCGCATTTCAAAGAACAGTTAACCATGTGGAAAGTTACTGATTGTCTAGATGAAAATCTTCAACTTGATCGATATATAGATCTGGTTTTCCAGAATGAATCATTTGGGCAAACATATATTTGCAACGCATATTGAAAGGCTATTGATGTGGGCAGTTTATAGTTGATCTTCTGTTAAAAATCTAACTTACTTTTCCCAGGTCTTGAATGCAGGCTGGAAGGAAGGGATTGAGGTCTCTTGTGAAAATGCTTTACCCAGATATGATAGAGAGGGATATGAACAGATGATAAGGCAAGCCAGACCAGATGGAATAAACAGAGAAGGACGACCCGTGAGGCGCATATCTGCTTTAACCTATCTAAGACTATCCAACGAGCTAATGCGAGAAAACCCATGGAAGGAATTTAAGAGATTTGCACGGATAATGCACGTTGGATTGGTAAGTACCTATTTTAATTGTGGAGGTGGGCTTGGCCTTTTTGTGAAATGTTTAATCTAATCATTTGCATTTTTCATGTTTTTTCATTTTTCATTTTTCATGTTGTATTCTTTCAGGATTACCATCCAGAACCTGAAAAGTACTTCAATCCAAGAGGGCCTCTGCAACGTTCAAAGCCAAGACAAGAGATAAGAGAGTTCCTCGATGCAGCGGTGCCATTGGAGCCTTTCTCCGGTGGGGATTATGGTGCTGGCGATTTGGATGCATTGTGCCCAGATGAGGAAGAATCTGAAAAGAATGAAGCCTCTTTTATAAATCGGATATTCAGAAGATTCTTTTAAATAGAAATTACGTCTGCTACCCTGTTGAAGTTGGAGCTTTGAATTCAGAATATGTCAAGTCCAGTTTTGTCAGTGTAGAGAAATGCCCGAATTTGGAAAAGACCCCTTATATCGTCTTGCTATATAATAATAATATATTATTGAAAACAAACAAATAAATGACACCAAACATTTTCTTGCAACAGAAAACAACGAATACCTGCAAAACTCTTACAACTGTATTTTATACACTCATGGCAACGGTTTGAACTTATGCAGAAGTTCTTTTGTATATATTATGTATTTATATAGTTAACTATATATGTATGTGTCTTATACATGCATGGTTGATCCTATATATATATACTAGCAGTTTTATATGTAGACTTTAATGTTATTTTCTTTTTCTTTAAATATGCATTATAATGTTTTTGATAATAAAGCAGTCAAAACAAGGGGGCACACACACAATTGTCAAACGACAGTTAGCTAATCCCTATCTTAATCATCAAAAACATAAACCCCCTGCAACTATAGAATAACCTAAGATTGATAACAATCTCATCCATATAGCAACTTAAACAGAAGGTAACCAAAAAGAAACTAACCATAAACCATCTATCCTTAGAGGTAAGCATATTGTTTAGACTATAATAACTAAAGAAAGTAAAGAGAGTCTTAACAAGCCTCATAACAAGGATCCAACCGGTCCTGAAACGAAAACTATAACAAAAAAGGAAAGCAACACCCATTAATCATTTTTTCCAGCTCCCATGTGCTAGGAGAGCAGCAGCCCGGTCCAATCTTCAGCAAAGAATTCAAATAGTTCCTTCATGGTGTCACCTTCCAACCCACCTTGGTTCACTTTTTCCCGGTGCAACAGGCACATTGTAGTGGCCGAGGAGTGCATGACTTTAATGGCAAATTTCACAATTTTGTTGACATGGGAATCTAGATAGTCCAGCTTCTTTTTCACACTGTTCAGGTCCTTGGAGATAGCTTTACACCCTGCACAATGCACCACCTCCTCCTTCTCACCATCTTCAACAACAGTCTGACCGCCCTTAGACTTCCTCCCATCCTCCTCAGAGATCTGATTATGAGGGGGGGAAGTGGCAGATGAAAGGGAGGTGTTCTTATTATCTTCCTTTATGGTCTCAAAGTCAGGGGCATTGGTATCCAACTGAGAAGACTCCAAGCCCTCCGTGGCCTCCATATCATCCTCCGCCTTATCACTTTCTTCCTTCTTAGAATCTTCCTCACTGTCTTTGGCATAGTTCTTCCTCACAACAATTTGTTTTTCATATTGGGTTTACCAGCAAATCTGTTGGACCTCCGAGGGGTCACACCGTCTTCCACGTCAGACTCAACTAACAAGATCTTGGGTTCTTTCCTAGGTTTTTTGGAGGTAGCTTTGGTAGCGGAAGGATTACATTTTTTTTCCTCCCCAATTTTAGGGGAAATGAGAGGGGCGTGGTCAGGGAATATGCATTATAATGTTAGTATTATGGTAAAATATTTTTTTTTTTGGCAAAAGAGATAGATGAATAAAATTAAAATTATTTAAGTTTACGAGTGGAGTAAAACTTTGCTAAGTAAAATGCTATTTAGAGTGGAATATTACTATTTTATATAAACTTATTTGGTAGAGGAAGAACATTATAGTTGTACTATCTTCTATTGTTTTTTAAAATGGAGAAATCATTGTAAATAAGTTATAATATTAGATATTTTTAGATTTTAGCAAACTTGTTTGTTATTTTATAACTCGATTAACTTTATATGCATTATAATGTTAGTATTAGCATTAACTTTATTTGATATCAGTATGCGTTCGTGATAGGAAGAGTGATTTATTTGTAATACATGCAGGGTAAAGGAAAGCACAGAGTTAGAGGATGGTAATATTAAGTGTTTTGACTCTTGCAAGAACATTTAGTTGAGAGAAAATGTGATGAAAATTATATTAATTTTGTGTATAGAATAAAAAAACATTGTATGTAGAGATTAGTTGAGTAGCATGTTGTTATCCAAGAACACTGAGGGGGGGAGTGAATTAGTGTTCTACCGGAATGGAGAAATTTAACCTTATTAATACAACAACTCAGCAATCGGTAAACATAAAAGCATATAACAAAAAGCAACAATGCAACTACAAAGATGAATAGCATAACACCATAGATTTATACATGGAAAACCTCAAAGAGGAAAAACCACGGTGGGAGTGGAGACCCACAATATCTATCCACTGATTAGATGAATAAATATTACAAGAAGGTTCTGCACATGCAGGAAGGCCAACAACTTAGAGAACACTGCTCATCACAAAAGGAGTCTCATTGACTACAGAAAACATCGGACAACAATCCAAAATGAAGATTGAACTGCAAGTATAGCATCTCCCATGCCTGAGCATAGTTCTGGTTAAGCTCAATACTGGAGGCCTTAAACCTCTGCCACAAACCCAATTCAACCACCTATGATCAACCAAATCTTCTGCATAAATGATTACAGCATTATTCACTTGCATACCATTATCTCATGATCTACAAAGAGATCTTACATCATATTTATACCAACCCAAGACCTAAACATTCAGGTCGGCCACCTAAAAGATAATACAATAAATTCATAACTTAAACCCGCAATCTAATGATCAACCAAGTTGGCCTAAGGCCGAAACAACATAATCCAATCAATGAATCCAACTAGTAACACATTAGCCCACACGTTACATAAACTGGTCCATAACCTAGTAGAATAACCACTAGACCTATAATAGGTCGCCATAAGCCAATTGAAACACCACGAACATCGGTAACCAAAAGGCTAACTAGAACAAGTGATAGCTTCCAGATCATCAAATCAATACCAACTAAATGTGATACACATCAGGAATACATGAATAGCCAATCCAAACCAATTCCACAGACCAAAGCATACCAGATCAACATGATCTCACCAATCAGAAACCAATCATCCTATCGGGACCAATTTGATACCGGTAAACAACCAAAGCAGCTAGAGCAACCGGTGTTGCCATCAATGACAAACATCAATGCAACACATAATCAATTCCTCCAAATTGCCAACAATCTCCCCCTTTGGTATTGATGGCAACACTAGATGTGAAAAACATCCAAGTGCCAAGAAATGCCAAACAAGTCTCCCCCAATGGAAGACAACCAACAATCTCCCACAAAATGATATGACAATGAAGTTCTAAAAGAGATATTTGGTACAAAACCAAACTCCTCCAATGGGATACAACCAATCTGAAATTATGTTCCTCCTCCTTGTGCCAATAATCTCCCCCTTAGACTGATATCTATATTAAGCTCTGTTTTACACATAAATATCTCTCCCCTTAATGTATATAGCTCCTTAAATTTTTCACATCAATATCTCTCCCCCTTTGACATCAATGCCAGAAATCTGACATAAATATCAAAACAAAATCATAAACCACTGAATCACAAGACTAACTACTCCCCCTGAGTAGTAGCATCACCACATCAATCTAGAATGAATAATAGCTCTAATAATACAAACTAGACTGATGCCAATCAACATCACTCAGGTCTCTATCGGAGAGGCAAAAAACCTCAATCTGTCTCTCAAATGCTCAAATGATTCCTCAAACCAATCTAACTTCATTTGCTTCCACCTACTCCTTCAGAAAATTATACTTGATAAAAATACCGGGTTCTTGATATGTCAATAGTAGCAGTGTTATCACAGTGAATAACTACCGGTAAATTACAATCCAGCTATATATCCTTCAACATATGCTTCATCCATAAAACTTGGTAGCAACATACTCAGCTTCAATAGTAGATAAATAAGTACATGACTACTTCTTGCTGATCCATGAAACATGTTTCTTTCCAGGAAAGAAAGCTTCACCGGAAGAGCCTATCTAGTTACCTATCTCTCTAGCCCAATCCGCATCTGAACATGCTCAAAGAGCCATACTAGAATATCCTAGCTATCGGAGCAAGGATTCAACATAATCAATTCCTTCCTTCTGAGAATATCCATTGCAAACCAATCAAGCCTAGTTCCAATATCATCCAAGTCCATGTGTTGTCCTTTTCTAACTGATCCAATTCCTCTTCCATAGCTTTCATCCAACATGCTTCAATAACTGATGGCGGTACACTTAAAAAAATTAAGCATACCTCATCAACTACCAATCTTCTTCTTGTCATCACTCCTTTGTTCTTATCCCCAATGATCTGATCTTCTGAATGATTCAACCTTACATACCTAGGAGTCTTTTGACTTTTTGTTCCTCTTCCCTGATCTTCAGTTACTATAGAATTTTTTGATACTGCCGAAGTAACTGGTTCAACATTCTGTTTTGGTAAAGGTGTTACCGGTTCAGTTATGATCATTTCCGTTGCCAGTTTTTGCTCATAAGTTCTGATTTGACTTCTATATTGCTCATCCACCTTGACATTAGCACTCTCCACAATTCTTTGCAATCTTTTATTATAACATCTATATGCTTTGCTTCCATTAGAATAACCAAGAAATATCCCTTCATCACATCTAGAATCAAACTTCCAATTCACCATCAAAGATTCTGAAATACTTAACTGTAGATGTTGACTTGCCGGTAAACCAAACTAGATCCAAGATCCAACAAATCTTTGCTGGTTAACCTTCAAACTGACTTCTCCAAAGATTTGAAACAGGCTTTCAGACCACCACCAGGGACAATGTAAGGTCTGTCATCAATTTGCCTCCCCCTAAAACGAATGCCTTAGTTACCGGATGAGTTTCTTGCCGGTGCAAGAACATTCTAGTCTGCCAGTTGAGTAACCCGGGTATATCCTTCAGCCAAATGAACATATGGGGCAATTGATTCTGCCGGTTGAGCCTCAGACTTCATAACCCACTTCTTCTCATGCTCCTTCCGAATGTCATCAACCTTCTGCTTTCCCTTTTCATTAGATTTATCACTTCCTACCGGTAGGTTCTTGCTTCTACAAAATTTAGCAATATGTCCTTCTTTGTTTCATGCATAACAAGTGACATTATTCTTCTGAATTGCCTTATTGTAACCTTGACCATTCCTTGACCTGCATTGATTAGCCATATGCCCAAACTTTCCACATGCATGGCATTTCAAATTCATTCTACAATCTTCTGTCCTATGACCATACTTCTTACAATTTGAACATTGATCAAGAATCGCATTAATATTTTGATCTTTGCTCTATTTATACAATGTTTTTCCATATGACCAAATTTATTGCAAACAAAGTATTGGGTTGCCTTACTTGACCTCTGATTCTGGTTGGCCTTCTAAACATCATGCATACCGAATGCCTAATCTTCATTTGTAGTACTGGAGCTTTCTCCAAGCTCAAACCCAAGACCTCTAGTGTCTTTGGTGTCCCTTTGATCCTTCAATAATTCATCAAGCTTAGCAGAACTAACCTTCAACTTGTCCTTGTATTAATTTGTAGCATCCAGATCTCCTCTTAGGACTGTTACCATTCTTTCCAATTCTTGCTTATTGTTCTGTGATTGCACCAATTCAGTTCTCAACACATCATTCTCATGTGCCAACCTAATGCATTCCTCAGATCTATCTTTTAGAGATATAGCAAGATTATCTTCATTCTTCTTCAGGTCTTCAATCTCCTTGGACATCCTCATAGTTAGGGCTTGCATTCCATTCTTCATGATAATATTCTCCTAACTCAGTTTCTGACATTGTTCCTTAAGAGAATCCTTCTCTTCATCATCCTGATTTTGTAAAAGTTGCTTCCTTTTAGCTTGGGCAGATGACAACCTATCTTGCAGAGTAAAAATGAATTCCTTTGTAGATTTCAACTCATCTTGCATCTTCATGTTTCTCAATCTTTCAGCATCATAGTCTTCAAGTGCTACTTGAAGTTCCTTCCTTAAACTTATCTCCATAGATTCTGGATACATGATCTTCCTCAAGCTGTTAAACTTACTCCGAGACACCAGGCTCTGATACCAATTGTTGGGATCCAAGAACACTGAGAGGGGGCAGGGGGTGAATCAGTGTTCTACCAGAATGAAGAAATTTAACCTTATTAATACAACTTAGCAACTGGTAAACATAAAAGCATATAACAAAAAGCAACAATGCAACCACAAAGATGAACAACGTAACACCATAGATTTATACGTGGAAAACCTCAAAGAGGAAAAACCACGGTGGGAGTGGAGACCCACAATATCTATCCACTAATCAGATGAATAAATATTACAATAAGGGGCCTACATAGTCAGGAAGGCCAACAACCTAGAGCACACTGCTCATCATAAAATGAGTCTCATTGACTACAAAAACCATCAGACAACAATCCAGAATGAAGATTGAACTGCAAGTATAACATCTCCCATGCCTGCGTACAATTCCGGTTAAGCTCAATACCAGAGGCCTTAAACCTCTTCCACAAATCCAATTCGATCACCTATGATCTACCAAATCCTCTGCATAAATGATTACAACATTATTCGCTTGCATACCATTATCTCATGATCTACAAAGAGATCTTACATCATATTTAGACCAACTCAAGACTTAAACAATTAGGCTGGTCACCTAAAATATAATACGATAAATTCATCACTTTAAACCCACAATCTAATGATCAACCAAGTCAGCCTAAGACCAAAACAACATAATCCAATCAATGAATCCAACCGGTAATGCATCGACCCACACGTTACATAAATTGATTCATAACCTAGCAGAATAACCACCAGACCTATAATAGGTTGCCATAAGCTAATTGAAACACCACGAACAACGGTAACCAAAAGGCTTACTAGTGTTGGCATTCTACACTCAGATGAGAATAGTTGATGTTGCCATTGATGACAACCAACTGGTAATATGGTTCACAACATACACTGACAACAAACATCATCTACCGACACTGACAGACACAACAAGATTATTCTCACTGGAACCCAATATACACCGATAGAAGATCTTACCGGTACCCCAACTGACATGGAAATTATATTGTTTTGTATTATAATTGTATTGTATAGCCGACATGATGTATTGTAAAGACTCATATATGTATGAGATTTTATAGGTCATTTTGTAAGTGACATGTATGTAAAAAGTGTGATAAGTATGCATAGGTAATCAATGCAAGTGGATTATGAGAACGAATATCTATATATGTATTTTGATGTAATAATTTTGATGAGCGAATAAGAGCAGAGTAGAGCGAAGAAAGGTTTGTGGTAGAGGTATTTGACAGAGCTTAAACCGATGCTGAATCAAACATTGTAGATGCTATTTTGAGCAATACATTGTCATTGGATTTAATCATCCAATTTTGTAGTCAGTGTGACTCTTTGTGATTGAGAAGTGAGTTCTAGGCTATTGGCCTTCCTGCATGTGCATGCCCCTATTGTATCAATAATATTTATTCATATTGGCCAGTGAGTAAATAATGTGGGTCACAAATCCCACCGAGGTTTTTCCCCTACAGGGTTTCCTCACCAAAATATCTTGTGTTATGGTGTGCATTGATGTTGTCTCTTATTTCTCTTTATTGCTTTATTGATTGTTTACCGGTACATTAATTTAGGTTGTAATGTTGCAAACAAGTTTAAATATTTCATTCAGTGGTTAGACACTGATTCACCCCCCCTCTTAGTGTCTTTGGGACTGATCAAGTATCTAACAATTGGTATCAGAGCCTAGTCCTCTATTTGCAAAAGCCTAACAGCTTGAGGAAGATTTTGAAACCGGTATCAATGGAAAGCTTAAGACAACAATTGGAAGGAGCTCTTGAAGATTTTGATGCATAGAAATTGAAGAATATCAAATTGGAAGATGAACTTAGAACTGCTCAAGAATTTATCAAAGCACTTCAAGATAACCTAGTTATAGCAAAGAATAAGAGAAAAGAATTACATGTGCAATTGCAAAGTCAAGATAATGAAGAAAAAGAAACTCTTAGAGATATTGTAGACAAATTGAGACAAGAGAACAGTAACATGAAGAATGAGATGCAAGATTTAACCATGAGACTATGCAAAGATATTGAAGATAGAAAGAGGAATGATGAAGATTTGGCCAGAAGACTAAATGAAAGATCAGATGAATCTCAAAGGCATAGTTATGAAAATGATATGCTCAAAACTAATTTAATTCACATGCAACATGACAAAGATGGACTTTTGAGACAAGCTAGCACTTTGGAAAGTGAGTTGATCACTGCAAATGAATACAAAGACAAATTCAAGAAAAGTTTAGATAATCTTGATGATATGCTGAAAAGTCAGAAACCTGATGGAGAAACAATTGGACTTGGATTTGAACATGGAGAAAGCTCAGGGACTGCAAACAATCATGATCACAACAAATTGGTAAGGCAAACTAATGCTTATAAATTTAATGGGAAATGTTTTAATTGCAACAAATTTGGTCATAGAGCAAATCAGTGCAGATTTAGGAATAATCATAATACAAACTTACCCATCGGTCAATGTTCCAAATGCAATAAAAATGGTCATAACTCAGACAATTGTAGAATGAATGTGAAATGCTATGTTTGTGGTAGATTTCGACATTTATCTAATCAATGCAGAACTCAAACCAGTCAAGGTTCTGGAAAGACTATTCAGAGAAACAATGTAACTTGTTATGCATGTAACAAGATTGGGCATATTGCAAAATTTTGTAGAAGCAAGAATTCACTAGCAAACAATAAAGGATCTAATAACAAAGGCAAAGAGAAGGTGATTGAAATCAAGCAAGAATTTTCAAAACAATGGATTAGGAAGAGAGATCAGAAAGGTGATTAATCGTCATTGCATCGACAGAATAGGGTAATCTTGCACCGGTAGAAGATTCTTCATCCAACTAAGGAATAATCTTCAGGGGTAAGGCAACAAATTGAAAACCATGCATTTAGCCTCGGTTGATGGTAAGAAGTCATATTTCTTCTTTACCGATAAATATATGGAGTTTTTCACTTCACCGACGAGCATTTATTGTGGTTGTAAGTCAAAATTTTGGCTATAAAGGCATTGTAACCTTTCATTTCAACTCACCAAGCATCCAAGCATTCAAAGAGATCGAAATTGAGCAAAGGCATTCTAAAGGTGAAGCAACAAAGAACTTTTTCAGGGCATCCAAGGATTTCATAGTTAAGAGGTATTTATCTTTCACAATGGCATCTTCATCTTCTGTTCCTGAATTCGTAGCAAACCCTACTATTGTGGAAAACATTAAGTGACCTAGACCAGTTTTCAAGATCATTCCCAAGATAGAAAAACAAGATGATTCTATTGGTGCATTTTCCAAAATCCCGAAGGGAGTCACGTTCACTGAAGACCCTAGGGTATATATACATTGCAACATAGAAAGTTTAGGATCTGAAGATTTGATGAACATGTACATGAATGTAATTACTGACAAGGATGTGATAGTGAAACCGGAACATAAGGTAGTTGAGGATTTAGGTTTCATAGACATCCTCCATATACCAGAATTCTCAGATGAAGTCGTCTGCTATGTCCTTAGCAGAGTTCACAGAGAATTTATGTGGTTGGACTCAATATTCAAGATTACCAAGGAAGCTATTAAATCTGTTACTGGTTTACCCTCCACCAGTTCTAGACCTGACAAAAAGAAGAAAATCCCTAACAAGGAAGTTATGAGCTTAACCAGAGCTACATATGACAACCAGTCACTTAGGGTTAATGAAATAAAGGATAAAAATGTTAAATTTGCTAGCATGATAATAGGATATAAAGTTGGTCACACAAATAGATTGAATTCTGTATCAAGTTCATGCATTCACAGTGCACATGAGATTATTGTAAACAATGAAAATATTGACATTTGTGAATGGTTGAATGATGAATTTCTAGAAAATTTGGATAAGATAAAAGGTGACAAGAAAGGAACATTCAAATTTGGAAATCTGTTGGTATGTTTAATGCTTTACTTTTCTAAGGAGATCCCTGACATAGGTCATAAGGGTTTTACCCATGATATTTATGTTGGAAAACAGATAAAAGAGGTAATCATTGATATGGGAGTTAACAGTGATGAGTTGGTCAAAGATTACTTCAAGAATTTTCAAACCAGAATGAAATAGAGAGAAAAGATTTCCCAAAGCATTGTAGACAAATATGATAAACAAATATGCTTTGTAGTAAAGAGAGATGAAATCTAGATGGAAGCAATTATACCCAGAACAATATGGAATACTGAAATGGGATATGAGGTGGACTCTCACATCTTGGAATCATATGCAAAAATATGCCTAGATGCTCCACCAGAACCATTAGAGAAAATATTTGGTAGTGCTGAAACAATTGAAAGTGATGTAGCCATGATGAAGAAAATAAAGAAAAGAGACAAATTCATGAAAGATGCTTCTAAAATGGTGAAAGAAGTTACAGAAGGGTTAACGAGTCTTGGCAGTATTATTGTTGAAGTAAAAAGTTAGTCAGAGAAGACATTGGTAGCTCATGTTTCCCCGGTTGTTACTTCTTCTGAGACAGAAAGTGATAAATTAACTGAATTTAAAAGAGTTGAAAGGCAAAAAAGAAAACCTTCATCGACACCTGCCCCATCTCTAAAGAAGTCAAGGACACAAAGAAAGAAGCAACATGCTATAAGAGATCCCAATGGTCCCAAGAAGAAGGTAACTCCTAAGAAGAAATCAGAATCTAAGGCACCAGACACTCTTAAACCGGAGGAACTGATAAATGAGATCAAACAAGAAGGTAACCTTAGCAATGTAAATAAACTCTATCATTCTTTCAAGGATGCAGATAAAAACACTATAGAGGAAAGCATTATATTACATCTTGATATCTACAAGAAAGTTCTCATTAAGGTTGTAGATGATCTGCCCAATGATTTGTATTTGAGGTTAGAAGCTAAAAGAATGCTAGTTATGGAATTGGATAAGAAATTAAAAGTTGAAGCATTGTTGGCGGTTCACCCTGTCAATTCCCAACAGGAGATTGATGAATTGATTACAGAAGCCAACCAATCAGTTTTTGTAAGTGGTCACCGACAGGTTAGCCTTATGGTAGGCCGAGTTAAGGAAATTGCAGATGAAACAACAGATAAGTGGGACATATTCTTTGTGGAAAGAGAAAAGAAAGAAGAAAATGATAGACAGAAAATTGATGTGTCTTTTACAAAGGTATATCAAAAGGATAAAGGTAAAGGTAAAATTGGTAGTGTACCTAATATAACGGTCAAGGATAACCTTCCTCCACCAGCACGAGACACCCCACCAATAACTGCAGAGGCACCAGTACAAACTGACAGTCAATAGGAAGAGAAGGTAGAGGAAATAACAAGAGATGACACCAATCTGGAATCTGAAGTTCTTTTTACCATGAATGTGGACACACAAGACTTCAACATTGTCATGGACAAAGAGACTACAAAGGTAAAACAAATTGATGCTGCAAATATTGAAATCTCCGAGTCATCAATCAACATTGTTGACTCTCAGATCATTGAGATACCAACACAAGTTGAGAAACCTGATACCATCCCAGATGCTACTCAGCCTAACATTAAGAAACTGACAAAAGTACAAGTAGAAGTAGAGGTAAAAGCATAAATTGAACCTACAAATGTTGACAATCAGTAGAAGGTAGAGAAACTTCCAGAGAAAGAACCTGAACAGAGTATAGCTGAACTGACAGTCAGCAAGACAAAGAATAAGGATGACAGTAAGATTGAAAGAAAAATTGAAACATAGAATGAGCAAAAAGAAGAAACAATGAATAAAGAAGAGGTCAATGATGGAAATAAGGAAGAAGTGGTAAGGCAATTGGACAAGTATATGAAGAAAAGAAAGTTATTGCTGAGCCTAGCACTTCCACCATGAATTTCAGGCCTACAAATGTGACTGATGTACTTTTGGATTCAATTAAGAGGATCACAGATTGCAACGCCTTAGCATTTAAGGCCATTGATGACACATTACCTATATTGAAGATGATTTCACTGGCTTGTAAGATAGATCACATTGATGGATCTTTTAGGTAAATTGGACACATTGTCCAAATTTATTGCTTCAAATATGCTAATTGTAGATAAGATTAATGAGGAGACTGTTAAGGAAAGGGTAAATAAGGAGAAAAATGAATTCTTTAATAAAACTATCAAGGACTGTATTGAGCACATTGTTTCCTTATTACCAGTACTTAATTCCACCATTCTGGAATATAAAGAATTGTATAAGGAAGCATGCAAGCCTCACAACTTGACATAAGACATTGAGGAAGAGACAAAGAAGACACAAAAATAAATTGATGATATAGCAGACAATATGATAGGTTCTTCGGAGCTTACATCAGTTTTTGATCAAGAAATGACAGTTTTTGAGGAAAAGATTGAGAAACTAGAAAAAAGAAAAAGCAAGGATAAGAATGAAGGCACGTGAGCTGAAAAACAAACTTGGTCCTAGATTGGACAACCTAATTATAACTCAACGGATTGAGCTGTCTCAAGCAACAATTCAAGGAGAAAGATCACCGGAGCAACAAATGCATTATCTGACTGGTATGATCCAACAAACTGAAACTATTATCTCTGACAACACCAAATTCATGCAGAGTCTTAATCTGATTTTGGCGGATATATTTCAAATTGTACATAACCGAATATAGTCTATGAGGTAGAATTTTGAATTCTTTGATTCTTTTTGACATCCTTTGTGATTGATGTCAAAGGGGGAGTATTAATATGGAAAAAAATGTACAGATGAGATCATTTGCTCAGGGGGAGAACTCCTATTTTTGGATATCAATTTTTGGATTTTTCTCATGAGTGTTGCCATCAATGCTAAAGGGGGAGATTGTTGGCATCATACACTCAGATGAGAATAATTGACGTTTTCATTGATGGCAACCAACTGGCAATACGGTTCACAACATACACCGGCAACAAACATCATCTACCGACACCGACATGTACAACAAGATTATTCTCACCGACAACCAGTCTACACCGATAGAAGATCTTATCGACACCCCAACCGATATGAAAATTATATTGTTTTGTATTGTAATTATATTGTATAGCTGACATGATGTATTGTAAAGACTCATATATGTATGAGATCTTATAGGTCATTTTGTAAGTGACATAGGTATGTAAAAAGTGTCATAGGTATGCATAGGTAATCAATGCAAGTGGATTATGTATATGCATTTTGATGTAATAATTTTGATGAGCGAATAAGAGCAGAGTAAAGAGAAGAAAGGTTTGTGGCAGAGGTATTTGACAGAGCTTAAACCGGTACTGAATCAAGCATTGTAGATGCTATTTTGAGCAGTACATTGTCATTGGATTTAATCATCCAATTTTGTAGTCAGTGTGACTCCTTTTTGTGATTGAGCAGTGGGCTCTAGGCTATTGGCCTTCCTGCATGTGCAGGCCCCTCTTGTATCAGTAATATTTATTCATATTGGCTAGTGAGTAAATATTGTGGGTCACAAATCCCACCAAGGTTTTTCCCCTATCGGGTTTCCTCGCCAAAATATCTTGTGTTATGGTGTGCATTGATGCTATGTCTCTTATTTCTCTTTATTTCTTTATTGATTGTTTACCAGTACATTAATTTGGGTTGTAAAGTTGCAAACAAG
Organism: Cryptomeria japonica; assembly: GCF_030272615.1. Lineage (NCBI taxonomy): Eukaryota > Viridiplantae > Streptophyta > Pinopsida > Cupressales > Cupressaceae > Cryptomeria > Cryptomeria japonica. The sequence goes on from NC_081410.1 coordinate 593,441,747, forward strand.
TTTAAATATTTCCTTCACCAGTTAGACATTGATTCACCCCCCCTCTCAGTGTCTTTGGGATTGATCAAGCATTTAACAACTAGAACAAGTGATAGCTTCCGGATCATCAAATCAATACCAACTAAATGTGATACACATCAGGATTACATGAATAGCCAATCCAAACCAATTCCACAAACCAAAGCATACCGAAGCATACCGGATCAACATGATCTCACCAACCAGGAACCAATCATCCTACTAGGACCAATCTGATACCGTTAAACAACCAAAGTAGCTAGAGCATCCAGTGTTGCCATCAATGACAAACATCAATGCAACACATAATCAATTCCTCCAAATTTCCAACAATATCATACATTGAAGATGGTCATATAAGTGATGTTGTACATAAATAAAGTAGTGAACCATATTATAATGAATGTCTATGTCAAGAATACATTTTTTTTATATTGGAAATAGGCAAAATTGTTTGTTGTATTTAAATGGAAATTTTAGTAAGGGTTAAATGTTGATTTAATGATTAAAAAAAATGGGTGCATCATTGAAAATGGGACCACATTGCAAAATATATATTATGATGTTGTGAGAGAATTTAAATTTATAATATGAATTTAAATGACCACGAGTCATCCCAACTACTCTAAATCACTCAGTGACATCATCGAGCAACATAGGAATATGATCAAAGACAAATCAGTGAAAGATGAGATGCACAAATCCAAACAAGTCAAACAACCATTTTGATCTTCGTTGTCAAAGTGATAATGTTTGTTTGATGATCGGACGATCATGTTGCCTGGTTTCAGGGAATGCAGTACCCCGTCTAAGATAGGACACAGTCTAGTTTCGAGTATACCACACCCTATATAAGACCCATGATAATATTGACAAAGCACCAATGATATTGATGTTGTTGATTCATAGGTCGAGTTCAATCAGTTTGAATGCTTGGTTGGTTGAACAGTTCATCTGTTAATGCGTGATTTGCTAAGCGTAATGTTTAATGTGTTTCTATCTGACGTCTGCTCAAATGTCTATCTATGTACAAAGGGGACAATTTATTGGTGAAAGGAAATGAAAGTGATTGTTTTTGGATTTTTTATGTTTTCAAATTTTTAGGGTTTTTTGAATTTTTAGATTTTTTTGTGCTTTTTTTGAAGACATTTTATGAATGTTTTTGGATTATTTCAGGACATTTTTCAATTTTAAGGATTTTTTTCAGGACATTTTTACAAATTATTTTTGGATTATTTTAGGAAATTTTTTGAAAGTTTTTGTTTTATTTCAGCAAGTTTTGCAATTTTTTAATGATTTTTTTAGGACTTTATTTGATTTTTAGGGATTTTTTATTTATTTTGCCCCTAGTGTCAAGCAAGGCAAGGAATATGATGAATGTATAAATAATATTGTTGAAATGTTGGTGGATAGAGGGGATACAAAGGCCATTTATTATGGAGATAGAGAATATGCAATTCCCAAGGACTATCACATGATGAGATAAAGGATTGGATATGACAATGTAAAGCGATGGAATGGCATTAGGGACATGTCAAGAGGTTTTGGAAATCATGTTTTTCAATTTACATCCTTACGTCAGATCAAGATTAAGGGACAAAAAAGAGCATATGGACGATGATAGGATATGGATAGGATAAGAAAGATAAAAAATGGATAAAGGATATGGACTGAAGATTGTGATAGGCTTAAGAGATAGTGGCAAAAGGTTGCAATAAGCCAAGAAATATGGATGAAAGGAATAAGCCAATGGATAAAGGACCAAAAGTTGTGATAGACTGAAAGTTGCAAATAGGATGCATGATATTAATGAAGATCCTTAGCCTTTTCAAGATCAAAGGTAAAACAAGAATGTGGATATAGATAGGATAATGAAACCTACCCCCAAGTGTGGAATGCAAGAAGTTCATAGATTATGCATGATATCTGTTTGCTAGGTTTTCATCATGGTACTTGCCCAAGGCACCTGTTTGCCTAGTTTTCACTAGAGGACGGATTATTTTTCTTTACTCTTTGTTTTTCTTTCCGTTTTTTAGTGAATTTTTTTTTTTTTTTTTTTTCAATTTTTTTTCATTTTTTTGACATTTTTTATTTTTTAGTAGAAGATGGACACATGATAGGGGATGGAAGAAAGACTAAAGAATCTTGTTTTTTGTTTAGTAGCCTTGAAAAATGGACCATGAATATTAAAAGTATGCTCAAAGACGTTGGTAGGATAAGGACATGGAAATGAAATGGGACTAAGATAAGGATTGGATAAGATGGACGAAAGGATGGAAAAAAGGTGTTGGATAATGGATAGGGTATTGGAAGAATTGTGTTTGAGCGGATGGAAATGATGGAAAGATCAACATTGGCACACACCTTGAGGGGAGAAGAACTGATGGAGGGAAAGTGGATCTAAGATTTTGAGATTTTGATGGAGGAAAGGCCATGGATTTTGGGACATAAGGACCCAAAACGGATGAAGGAGGTGATGGAGGAATAAACTTGGAAGGTTTGGATCGAGGAATAGCAATTTTGGATGCCAAGTTCGATGCTTATTTTGACTGTTGTGCTTCAAGGATCTGCTTAGGAATCCACATGGTTCTTGATTTTTCATTCTTTTGTAGTTCCTTGGAATGCATTGCTTGCACAAGTGATTTAGGAACCCATATAGCTTTTGAATTTTCTTTCTTTTGCTCAGTGGGCCTTTGTGGCCTCTTGGATTTTTTTTTTTGGATCATATTTTTCTTTGTTTTTACATGTTGATTAAATTGGACATGTTGATCCTTGACTATATGTGGATTGTTGGACTTATGACTTTTATACTTGGCATCCAAATTGTTTGGAGAGGGAAATGAATGTATGGATGGATAGGAATGAAATGAAAGTTGTTTGGATGGATGGGAGGTTCTCAAAGATGTGTGCCTTTGCTGACCTTGCATAGGGGACAAATGGATATAAGGACCTAAAATGGATGGAAGGGATGACAAGGAAGGTGTATGAGTAGATTTAGGTTTGGTAGGAATACCAACATCTTGAGGAATGTCATTGAGGCCATGACCATTAATGCTTTCTTTGATATCGAGGGGTTCTTTCTTGTGAAGGTCTACCCTTTTTCCTTTATGAATATTTTGACCTGTAGGATACTATTTACTTTGGGAAGAAGACGCGAGTCCATTATGAGGTGGATATGATATGATAGGAATGATGGGATCATGAAGTGGATCAGACTGGACCAAAGTAGAGGAACCCATTGTGCACGTAGGGGGTTCATGAACATCTTGCACCAACATGTTAAAATCATGAGGGGGATCAGGATCAATGGCATGCTCTTCATGAGATGGAATTGGAGGAATAATGGGGTCAAAGGAAATGAGATCGTGGAGCGTATATGGAGGATTAGGACATGGAGATGGAGGAGTAAAGGGATCTTGTGGAGGATTTAAAGGGATAATTTAATCTTGACAAGGAGGAAAATCATTGGGTTCCTCTTTAAAGGTTCTCTGCTCTTGGATTTCAATGGGATCATTAGGAAGAATGGAAGGGATATCTTTACCTTTCTCAAGGAGTATAATGTCAATGGGATTTAAGAGGAATTTTTGGTCATGAAGGGAATAATTTGGGATAGGATGAACTGGGATAGGGGATTCATAAGTGTCTGTGAAGATGGGATCTTGGTTAATAATTGGATGGAATGATAAAGCTTTAGGATATTGATCTTGATTTGCTTTAAGACTCATTTCTTCACGCTTTGAATCATCCTCTTGAGATGGGATTGGACTTTGGATATGCATGGGGGATTTTGGCAAGGAATCAATGCTTTGACATGAGGGAGATGGAATTTGAATGAGATCTTCCGCAATAGATGTGATTAGAAATGAAGCACATGGTGGCATTGGGTCTAGCATATCTGAAGCATGAAGAGAATGCGCATCATGAATTGGATTAGATTGATGATCAATTATGGATAGCCCTTGGGGAATTTCATCCTTGGGTATATCGTTTGATGAGGATGATATGGAAGGTTCTTGTGAAGCTTCAAAAGGTGTAGGAATAAATGCCATTAGAGAGTCAATTTTCTTATGGAGGGATGAGCCATTGCTAGACATGGGTATATGATTTTTATCTTTCTCAAAAAATTCACTTAGGACTCTCTTTAAGAGCTTTGTAATAGAGCCACCTTTCTTTGGAGACACATTTGAATCCTTGTGAGGTTTTGACGTGATTGGGTTTGGATTTTGGACTTGTTTGAAGGTGATTTGGTTATGTTTTGGTGTTACATTTTGATTTTGAATTGGGTTTTGGTTGAATTGATTTGACATGTTTGAAATTTGGTATGGTGTGAGTTGCAACTTTTGTTTTTGAATTTTTGGTTGTAGTTGTTGATATTGATTTGTCCGTTGAGTTTGTTGTTGATACTCCATAGTTGGTTGAATCAATTGTTGACATTGTGTATTTGGTTGAGCATATTGTTGAAATTGTGCCATTGATTGTGTTGGTTGGATATGTTGGATCATTGGTTGTTGTTGGAAATGTTGGACCATTGGCTATGTTGGTTTGATATGTTGGAGCATTGGTTGAATATGTTGGGCATGTTGGACCATTGGTTGTTGATTCATCATTGGTTGTTGGTTCAAGATTTGATTGAACGAAATTTGATCAAATGAAGTCTAACTTGGGACTTGGTTGAAATTTGTGTTTGTTGCTTGAAATTGTTTCATCATCTCTATTTGTGCGAGGAGGGTCGATATGTCTGATCGTTTGATAAGAGATTTTACATCAATTGGCTCAATATTTGGATTTGGACCTGGAAATTTTTGAAACATTTTGGATATTTGTGATGAATTCTTTTCATGGTTTTTCACTTTTTTGTTCCAATATTTCTATTTCCCGAGCTAGTTTCTCCTCTAGTTTTCGTATTTGGATACCCATTTCATCATAAAATGTTTGACCAATATTGTATTGTTGTTGGGTTGGATAGAATTTTGATTGCTTTGGATTAAAAATTGATTCATTGTATTATTGATTAGACCAATTATCGCTTGATATGTCAAACTTTGTTGCATAATAGGATCTTGGAATCTTGTTTCAATAGACATGTCACTATGCAATGATTTTTTTGGGATTTTTGATTTTAAGGATGATGTATGAAACTAATGCAACCTAGGTGATTGACAATGCAGCTAAATGTTTTTGGTATTTTGAATTTTTTGAATGATTATGGTATGCAACTTAATGTAATTTTAAAAGATGATCTTGCAATCTAAGGTAAGAATGCAACCTATATTTATTTATTTTTTGACTTTTCAAGGTTTGGACAAACTCTTGGAATGCAAACCTAAAGACTCAACCTTGGGAAATTGAAATGAAGCCAAGACCTTAATTGACAAAAGGACAAAGGACAAAAGGACAATAGGACAAATGACAATGTCGCATCTATATGCTTGGATACTAAGCTAGGTTTGACAAAATGATGTTGACAAGAAGACAAATTTTGGACAAGGTCAATACTCCCTAACAATAACTTAGGGTTTAATCTAGAGATTTGAATCTTTGGAGTTTGGAAAAACTTAATTTTGGGACTATTATGCAAAAGGACAATGATAATGACAAGGTCCTAGAGATATGAAATGACCTAAAAATATGAAATGGACCAAATATATGACTAAAAAATGTGACATGACCTAAGGATGTAAATGCAACCTTATGTTATGAGATGGACCAAAGTTATGATTATGATGCAAAGATATGACCCAATGTTATGATATGATATGATTTGGAGCAAAGATATGATATGACCTAATGATGTACGCTTAGGGATGTAAATGCAAATGTATAACAATGTCAACCTAAGACAAGACTATGCAATGATATAACCTAGGGTATAAGCTAAGCCAAAACCTAGTTTAGGATGATGATAAAGCAATGAAGACTCAGGGAAATGATTTTAAACCTAAGTGTAAATGAAAGGCAATGTCTATGGGACCTAAGACCCAAGGTTGGACTATGCAAAGGCTAACCCTAAGTGACATAAATGTTGAAACAAGGATATCCAATGTTTTGACAAGCCATGTTCAATTGTTGGATGAATACTTGGACAAAATGTGAACTCTTGTTTGAACTTTGTTTGATATGAAACTTGTTTGAACTTTTTGGAAACATTATTTTGCTTTTTGATGAAAACCAAGGTTGTTTATGACCACTTACGAGAATTGTTTTTTCTTCACCTTTTGACAAACATGGAAGACAAAGTGTTTGTTTGACCTTGATATAAGAGAATCATGCACCTTCAACAATGAATCCAATGGCTAGTAAGGACAATAGTTGTTGGATCTCACTTGGGTTTCCCCAACTACGCTTGCTCAAAGTGGATACTTAGATGCTTGACCCCACTGGCTCCACTCCATGACATTCACTTCTCCGAGGCAGCCAAGCATTAGTTCTCATGAAAACTCCCCATGGCGAACTTTGTATCTCTACTAAGAGCCATAAGAACATGAGATGTCATCAGAGGTCCGACCTCTTGTACCAACAACTAGAAAGATTTTAGGTCTCTAAGAACAAAGGTTTTTAGTCAAGGCATTTGTTCGGGTGGCCATACATGCAGTGTTTCGCTTTGTTAAGGAGGCCTCCCAGGTTGCAGAGGTTACACTCTACAACTTTTCACATGCCACACAGACACTGAGGGAGATTTACGTCGGTATGACACATCGACACCCGTCGCTTGCAACTTTCGTCACAAATGCATTTATTTATAGTGGTTCAGAAGAGCTTGGCCTTAGCCCGTTGCTACTTGGGTCGTTCCCTCTCACCAATGCCTATGTGAAGTGATAGGCAAATCGGGAGGCATTCCCTCTAAAGGTAAAAACACACAAACAAAATGAAATAAGACATATAGCAAACATGGTGTTCTTTATCCTTTAGGAAATTGAAGTGTGCACTAATCTAGAAAACACAAACATTCTATTTTTTATAAGATTCTTTTGTCGCGTCCTACACCAAACGAATTAGTAGTTTCAAGAGATTATGGTCTTCGACACACGAAAATAGATGCCCCATAAAAGAACCTGCATGAAATGAAAATTCAAGAATTAATTCACGAAATAAAATTTAAATCTAATTAAAAAAAAACTAATTTTAAATCTAATTTAAAAAAACTAAATAACGAAACAAAATTTAATCTAATCTAAAAACTAAACTAACAAAAATAAAATTATCTAATTTTATAGCTAAACTAACAACAAAATAACTTAAATCTAAACTAAATAAAACAAAACTAAATTTAACTAAATCAACAAAAACTAAATTAAAATCTAAAAACAAAAAGAACTAATTTAATATCCAACACTGAAATTAAAAGCTAAAAACTAGAATGTTTAAAAAATCTAAAAATCTAAAAAATAAAATTAATTTAAAAATCTACAATCTAAAAAAATTAAAACTAACTTCTAACCCACTTGAGGTAAAAAAGGGTTAGATTTAAATGAATATAAAATGGGGCTATTTTCTTTTCCTCAATAAAATGTGGGGGGCTTTGTTTGTGACAGATTTCTGAAAGAAAAAGAGGTCTCATGCGAATGTGAAAATGTTTTAGAAACTTTCAAGCAAATGTGAGTTTCATGAGATGTCTACATGGGCTGGAGAGACTAAACACTTTATTGTTCATTTTATTGCTCAATTTTAGTGCATGTAGTAGGATTGATACTAAAATAAATAACGATTTGGAAAATAGACTTCCATTATATTAATGTTGCATGATAAAAATAATGTTTTTGTTGGATGATATAATAAATACTCTTTCGACAGATTTAATAGATTTTGCAACATATTGGACAACTGTGCATGCTAAATATCATCAAAATTCTGTCACATCAAAAACTCACAAGAAAATTTTGTCAAATTTTTAATACGCGATTAAATGTAACTAAGAAATTCGAAAAAGGCATCAAAACACACAATTAGGCAACCACAAAACCTAATAAGCTTATGAAATTGAATTCTAATACATTCAATAAAAGAATGAAAGCAAAACACTAAAACAAAAACACAAACCATTGCAATGTGTTGCCTTCATTGACCTCCATTTTCTTATTTCTCCTTCGCAAACGAAAGCAAACAAGATGACAAGATGAAAATTGTAGCATAAGGATACTCGAAGCGTGATTGTTGAAAATGAACAATGAGAGCTCAATTTATAGAAAAGAGGATTTTGAATCAACGGATGAGATTAATCCGGAGACAAAATAATCAACGACTAGGATCAAACGCATAGCAAAGTTCCATTAGGAGATAGATAAAAAATGGAAGAAATTTGGAAAGAAATCCAAAATCAAATCTAGGAAGATAATATGGGGATTTAATAAATAAATAAATTGATCATCCTCATATTTTTCCAAATTGACAGGTTGAAAAGATAAATATGGAGATAAAAATTAGAAAATGGAAGAGAAAAGTGGGGTCATACATAAATAAATAAAATTTATGTATTTCACCCACACATGGTAATTAAATAAATTAAAAATTTATTTAATTAGAATAACTTAGAGAAAGGGATTAAATAGTTAAAATAATTATTTAATTATGGAAGAATAATTAGCTTAGAATAAAGAGATTAAATAATTAAATGCATTATTTAATCAAAGAGGAATAGTTAGGATTAATTGATTAAGATCAAGATTAATTGATTAAGATCAAGATTAATTGATTAAGATCAAGATTAATTGATTAGAAAGAGACAATGATGAACATTAATTAAATAATGAAAATTATTTAATTAATGGTTTAGAAAAACAATAATTAAATAATTAAGAATTATTTAATTATTAGAAATTAGAAGAAGAATATTAGGACTAATTAAATAATTAAATTATTTAATCAGTTTAGATGAAAAAGGCTAGTGAAAAGTGTCATCAAAGACAATACAATTTTCAATGTTTACAATAATCTTAGAAAAGAGATCAAGTGGATTCTTAATTCCTCTATAGTAAAATTTCAAAGCATGAATCCTTGATGTCCTAACAAGGGAGTAGTCTTGAAAAGAAATAACAAAAAAATACCAAATAGATTGTTAATTGACAAATAATCTGTTGTAGAAGTCATTTCCATCCTATAAGAACCATGTTTTGATGGTTTCTCAAGCTTTCAATATGTTTTTAATAAAAAAAAATCATGTTTTTGAATAGGGACCTTCATAGCATTAAGTGCAACAACTCAAGGAAGTAACAACTCCCTAAAATACAATTTTTGGTACAAAAGGAATGACTAATATTGATGGCTTTATTCCATAGGTCAGTCAACAATCATTTCTACTCTACATCATTAGTTGCTTTTGTCTCACTGCCTTTAACATTCACACTTGCTCATTATCAACACACATTCACCCCTTTCAACAATCTTGATCTTCTATATATGTATCCTTCTCAATTTGCAAAATATCAACTAGGTCAACTTCAGTATAATGTGAGGATGAGATACATATATTGATTGAACATTAGTCAACCACATGATATACCCCTTGCAAGTATTCAAAATATCAATTAGGCCAGCTATAAATGAAAAGTGTAGTGCACTACCAATTGGCAACAAAACACATGCCAGGAGAGATAATACTTTGTCGTTCCAAACAAGATTCAATTGGACCCAAAAACTTGTCACTACATCCTCTCAAAGTGGTATGAACACTAGTAAACATGGCACAAGCATGAAACCAATGTTTTGTTAGCCCATTCACCATTAGTTACCAAGAGAAAATAATATTGAGCAGTTTGTGGCACTAGAAGCATGGAGAAACTTCACGTTCATCAAGCTCTGAGCATAAATGAGACATTGCCAAGATCTTAATGAAGACTAGAGGAGTCATCTATGGCTTATTTTAGATACCATAAGAATATGTACAAAAAGTTAGACATAAGCCTTACACTATTTATATTTGTGAAATGATATGTATGGGCACCACTTCTCATTTTTCCACGAAGATTTGAAACTTCTAGACCCAATTTTATGAAGCATATTAGGGTGAATTAAATCAATAATTGTCTTGTGCATCTCCAAATCTTGATTAAGGAAGCCCTATATTTCAATGCAAACTTAGGCCAAGAGAGATTTTTTCTTAGCCTTAAAAAAGAGATCAAGTGGAGTCTTAATTCCTCTATAGTAAAATTTCAAAGCATAAATCCATGACGTCTTAACAAGTGAGTAGTCTTGAAAAGAAATAACAAAAAAACACCAAATAGATTGTTGATTGATAGATAATCTCTTGTAGAAGTTATTGCCATGCTGTAAGACCATGTTTTGATGGTTTCTCAAGCTTTCCGTATGTTTTTAATAAAAAAAATCATGTTTTTGAATAGGAACCTTCATAGCATCAAGTGCATGGAAATTGTGAACCCAAACATCAATATTGAAGAGGAAAAAGAAAAAGAAACAAACTCCTCTCACAAAACTTCCACAACTATATCCATAAATGCCTCCCTTTGATCAGACTACCATTGTTAAGGCAATTGTCATGTACACGATCAAATATAATGTTCCTCTTGGTAATACAATATAACAAGTCTTAGAGAGCCTTGATCAAGTGTTGAGACAAAAAAGTGAAAACACCACACAAGTGAATGGAGATTTGAGGGAACAGGCACAAGATAAAGAAGGATCCTCTATCTCACAAGAGGAAAAGGATAAAGATGAAGTACATGTACCTCCTCTAGATTACACTAATGAACAAGACATGCAAAAAAGGATAAGGCCATAGAAGAAGAAAATATTGAATCTAAATTAATGCCCTCCCCCCTTCAAATGCTCTAGGAAATGTAGAGGAGCATGAAGATCAAGATGAACAAGAGAAACAAAATACTTTGGATAAGACAACCCCTAACCAACAAAAAGCGCAAGTACATACTAGTACACGAGAGAGCTCAAAAAATATGGAAGAAGCATCCCCCTCTACTACTCCTAATGATTCTATCAAAGCTATATTGACACAATAAATATATTTTCAATTGGTAATCACTCCACAGTTGTTACAACTGCCTACACATGATGGGGAAGTTGATCTATCTAATATATTTCCATTTCCTCTCCACAAGTTACAACTAGGAGACATATTTCATTCATCTGCAAGAAAGGAGATTCTTTAGCAACATGTTGAATTTATAGAATTATTGGATGAAGCCATAAGAATAATTATAGAAGGATTTCCTAAGGTAACAATTGAATCATCTCTTCCTCCTACATAAAAAAATAAGCTTCTATTGGAATATTTCAAAACTCACGCACCTTAAATAGAGAAGCAAGTAGAACAAATGACAATCAAGAAAATAAAGAACAAGAGGTTAGTTGAGGCCTCTGATAAATGTGCTAAAGCACATAGTTCTCTACAAGAGAATATAAAAATCATTAAAAAATGCTTAGATGATGCCACTGCACAATATCAATTTTGTCTAAAATGACCACTATAGAAAAGAGCATAAAATATCATATACTCTATTGTGTTGGATTCAAGGAACACTGAGAGGGGGGGTGAATCAATGTTTTGCAAACTTTAACATTACTAACCAAATTCTTCAACCATCTAATGAAAATAAACAAAAGAAAGATGTAAACACATAAGGAAAACATCCACAACACCATAACACCAGATTTATACGTGAAAAACCCGGTTAAGGGAAAAACCATAGTGGGAGCCTACCCACGATGAGATAATACCCTGTTAGGAGTTAGTGAAATATTACAATGGGGAATGCACATGCATTCAGGCACACTTCCTAGAGCTCATTGCTCAAATTATAAAAAGGGCTACAACCCAGAAGGCTCACTGCCTTACAAAAGATACAAGAAGGTTTGAACTATTGAATTGCATTAACAAATGCTCGAGTATAGTTCCGCTTAAGCACAAAACACATAATCTTACTCTGCTCTGCTATACTGCTCTGTTTTGATATTATGTTGTATTATGGAGCTCAAATCTTTCACTTGTGCACGTGAAATTGTGCACAATCACCCATGCACACATCACACATAACCATTGACACCAAAAATGACCATATCAATTGGTCTTATATATCCACAACCTCAATTTAGATCTTTTACATGTTGGCCCAAAAAAGCATAACACACAAATGAAATGTGTACACAAAGGTGGCTCAATTCGATCCAAAACAACCATGCAGACCAAAACAAATTGTCCACACACTTCCTACGTGTCAATTCACTAACCTTGAACATGCAAGAAACCTCCAAAATTAATCCGCAAGTTCTGCACAATGAATCTTCACACGTTATTGTTGATGAACATTATTCTAAACAAAAACCTGTCTACTGGATCTTCCAATTTACACAAGACTCATCACTAGAGGCCACAAACCTAGAATAAGGTAATCTATACATTCACAATACTTCTCCAAGATCCGCAACACAAAAGATCCACCAACCATAACACTGTACACTCTACTGGATGTCCTGTTCTTCTCACCAGACCTCAATCAATATTCTGGTATGAATGAATTATGAACAGTGGATGACATATCTGAAGTTAGTTGCCATCAATGACAACATATGAACATCAATCCAATGTCTCTTGCCAACAATCTACCCCTTTGGCATTGATGACAACACTTAGTGAGAAATGACTAAGTGTTAGACCAAAACCAAAATATATACACTGCAACAAAAAATCTGACTGTTAGACTCCAAAAATCAAGACGCCCAGTAAGATCAACATTTTTCACTTTTAGTCTCTCCCCCTTTGACATCAATGACAAAGTTAGGGTTCTAGAAACAAAAAATTCAAGCCAAAAATGTTCTAAACATATCTACACACAGTCCTTACAAACTCACAAAAAAATTGAAAATGTCTGCATAGGAATTCTTCAATGTGTCCAAGTGATTGTCCCATTCCTTCTTCAAGCTCTCCAAAATTGTTATCAAACCACTAAAAAGGTAAGATTGGGCTTTTGTTGTCTTAGTGTTGGCATTTGGCATAACTGATGCAGATGAGGTGATGCAGTTGAATATTGATGATTGCACCGGTAGATGATAGAAGTCTATTTGTGATGAAGAGATTGAGATTTTGTGATTAGATGACTTGATCAGTTATTTGTGTTGTCATTGATGGAAATTGATATCAAATGGTGATTATTGATGTTCCTGATGTTAATTTTGATAATTTTCTGATTTGATTAGCAAAGATGATGGAAGAGGTAGCAGTAGAATTGAAGACAAGTGATGCATTTATACCTTTGGCATTGCTGTCAAGGGGGAGAAGAAAAGAAATCAGATATGGGAGAAGTTGAAGATCAAATTGAGAGAAGTATTGGTTAAGGGGAAGAAGACAAAAGGAGGAGAACCGATAGATGATGTGATATCGACAAGCGTGTTTCAAATTTCTGATGAAGTTTTTCTCTCGGTGCCTTCTTTAGACCATATAGTGCTTTATGCAATCTGCACACCATGTCCTTATCACTAGTCAAGGAAAATCCATCCGGTTGTTCAATGTATAATTCTTATTCAAGAATTCTATTTAGAAAGGCTGATTTGACATCCATCATTTGCAACTTGTGATGACTACCGGAAGGCATGTTTCAAATTTTCGATGAAGTTTTGCTAAGGTTTTAGTAGGGTTTAAGATCAATGAAGATATCATCAAACCGGTAATGATTTTTGTTATAATGGTGATCGATGATGAGTCTACATGAAGGTGGTAACACAACACAACCAACGTGAATGATTTAATTGATGTTTTGGCATGATTCAAGGAAGAATTTCTTGAGAAACAACGAAACGCTTAGTGGAGTGTTTTGAGGTTTTGACTTTGGTACATATTGGATTTTTGTGATGGGTTACGATCAACCAATGATTGATATTGCATTGTAATATATTGTAATGATCTGTATATCGATCTGTGATGATCTCTTATGATTTCTATTATAAATTCATGATGTAATTAGGGTTTAGTGGCCGACCTAGTTGAGAAGGCTATTTAGGATGACACAACTGATGTTTATCATGTCGGTGGTCTTGAGAGAATGTGTTGAGCCATCCAAGTGAAGTGTGAGATCTTCTTGAGAGTTGCAGAGTGTTTCCCATAATTGGATCTAATTTAGCAAGTAGAGAAGTGCAAGTAACAGATCACTTATTCACTATTATTCCCTAACATTGCAACAGGTTAAATCCCTTAACCGGGCAGGTCCTAACATGATAACTTAATGATGAACGAATAGTACCAAACCGGTACTGATAGGGGGGGTGAATTAGTACAGGCAAAAACACAACCTTGAACCGGTTTGTCAACTAACACTTATGCACTGACAGACAAACAACAACACCAGTCCTTCAACAGAGTTCAACCGGCAAAATCCAGTGTAACTGAGACAAGCAAAGACCGGTTGACACTTATCTTCTCATATAGTCTAACTCTTCATTCCCATTTCACCCTAATGCATGAACAATCAATCTACCATCAAAGATGTACATATTACAACAAGATCAACATGCATCACCACTTAATCAAAAAACAATCATAACATCACATGAAGAAAGCATCACACATATTTTTCATGTGGAAACCCAACTGGGAAAAACCACGGTGGGGATGAATACCCACAAGATTGTTTTTGAACTCTTTGGAAGTCCACTTTGTTAGGAGCCTTGTCCGGTTAAAGACAGATACAATAGGTTTTGTTAGGAACTGATCCTATTAGGGATCACCCAGTTAAGGGATGGCTACAATACCCGGTTAAGGGTTAAACCCTGTTAAGGGTACCTTGTTAGAGGATTTCAAAAACTCAATAGCTAATGGATATCAATGACTTAGTAGCTTCGAGTTACCTTATTAGAGGATTTTCAATAAGCTGGTTAAGGCTACCCTGTTAGGGGATTTCACAACTGTTGAAGTGGTTAAAGATCAACAGGTATATCAATGGCCTGATACTAGCACTCAATGCCAATGTAGATCCTCTTAAGCTCCTCTTCACCTTCTGCACTTACAGTCTACAGATATGACTTCTCTCCTCTGGTCTGGAAAGAATCACGTATCTCTTCTTTTAGATACACACACACAATGTTTGCCAACAACCTCTGAAAGAATCACAACATCGACCTTATAGGACAATAAACAGGTTGGTAGCATAAACCCTAAACCCTAGACCTATTAGGTTAAGGAATTCAAACGGTTCAATCCTGACCGTTGATCATATTGTATTGAATGCAACAGTCTTGATCCATTCTCAAGACATTCTCCATCGTTCATTTTCCACCAATTTCATGGCGGCTGATAACCCATCACACGTAATCACCGTTTACAGACTTCACACATTCCCGAGGTAGATAGGAACACTCTTCTTTATGCAAGATCCTTCACGCGCACAAGGCTTACGTGGTAGCACTATCTATTCTTCATTATCATGCTAACTTCATCACATAAAGTCACCTTGAAGCACTCCAACCAGAAACCCTAAAGTTGAGACCACCAACCGGTAGTCATGCACTGCTTCCATGTGCCGGTTCCCATAACCTTATGCTGGTTCACCTTGAACAAGCAAACCGCTTCACTTTGGTACAGATACCGGTTCACAGTGTTATACCGGTTCTTACATATGCTGATTCTCACCTCTTCAGTGTATTGACATCAATGACAACATACAATGTCATTATGTCCGCATACCAATTCGCATGCTAGTTCACATAATGCTATCAATCTCCCCCTTTAGCATTGATGACAATATACAAAGATATCTCTTTGCTAGCTCATCTTCTCCCCAATTTCTATAGATATCTTCTCCACTACACTTCTTCTCCCCCTTTGACAACAATGCCAAAGTGGAGGCACAAACATCCCTTTTCCATTATGTTGCTCCCCCTGAGGAGTAGCAGCCTTCAACACATCAATCAACAAAGAAAAATGACTATGCAATACCTTACTGATGTGGAACAAATACTTTTAATTTACCTCCTGAAGGGGCAGTACCCCCAATTCACCTCTTAAATACACAAATGTAGTCTTTGGGAGAGGCTTGGTGAATATGTCTGCTAACTGCTCCTTACTGGAAACATGTTCCAGTGCAATCTCTTTATCCTGAACCTTTTCCCTCAAGAAATGATACGTAAGCTCAAAATGCTTGGTTCTAGAATGTAAAACCGGATTCTTTGAAATATTGATAGCACTTGTGTTATCACAGAATATACTTACCAGTTCAGATACAGGGATTTTGAAGCCATCTAATACATGCTTCATCCAGATTGTCTGAGTGTAGTTCATGAAAGCTGCAACATACTCCGCTTCCGCTGTAGACTGAGAGATACAACTCTGCTTCTTACTCATCCATGAGACCAGTCTACCACCAAGAAATAATGCACCACCAGTTGTGCTTTTCTGATCATCCACATTACCTGCCCAATCAGCATCTGTGAATACTTTTAGGTTGAAATCATTGCTGTATGGGTACCACAATCCATAGTCAACTGTTCCCTTCAGATACCTAAGAATCCGCTTGACTGCAACCAAGTGGGATTCTCTTGGACTTTTTTGGAACCTTGCACTAATGCCAACTACATGTGCAATATCTGGTCTGCTATGCACTACATAATGCAACTTACCAATCATTGATCGGTATTCCTTCTCATCAACCAATGCGGAAACATCTTCTTTTGATAATTTGCAACTGGTCACCATCGGTGTACCAACCGGTTTTCTATCTTCCATGCCAAAGGTCTTCAACACCTCTTTGACATATTTGGGCTGAGTGATAAAGATTCCATCTTTCATTTACTGGATCTACAGTCCAATAAAGAACTTAATCTCCCCTATGAGTGACATCTCAAACTCTTCCTTCATCTCATCAGTAAACTCATGACTCATTTTGTCATCTCCACCAAAGATAATGTCATCAACAAAAACATCACAGATCAGGATATGATCTCCTTCAGATTTCATGTAGATATTGCCATCTTCACTTGTTCTCTCAAATCCAATTTTCACAAGATGGGAATGTGGACGTTCATACCATGCTCTAGGTGCTTGCTTTAGACCATATAAGGCTTTATGTAGTTTGCACACCACATCACTGTCTTCAGATAGGGAAAACCCATCTGGCTTCTCTATATACACCTCCTCTTCAAGTACACCATTTAGGAATGTAGATTTTACATCCATTTGATATACCTTGAATCCTTTAAAAGCTGCATATACAAGAAGCATACGAACTCCTTCCAATCTGGCTGCAAGAGCAAAGGTTTCTCCATAGTTTTCTCCTTCTTCTTGAGCATATCCTTTGCACACCAATTTGGCTTTGTTCCTAATCACTGTGCCATCCTCATTCAGCTTG
The DNA here is from genome assembly GCF_030272615.1 of Cryptomeria japonica. NCBI lineage: Eukaryota > Viridiplantae > Streptophyta > Pinopsida > Cupressales > Cupressaceae > Cryptomeria > Cryptomeria japonica. Next base: position 593,459,065 of record NC_081410.1, read on the forward strand.
TTTCTGAACACCCATTTGGTGCCAATGACATTTTTATGCTCCGGTCTGGGTACCAAGGACCATGTACCATTTTTCTCTATCTGGTCAAGTTCCTCTACCATTGCCTTGATCCAGTCTTCATCTTTATAAGCCTCTTTGAATGATTTAGGCTCAAATTCAGACATCATACATGAGTTTTCTCTGATCTTTCTTCTTGTAAGGATTCCTGCATTCTTATCTCCTATAATCTGCTTAGGATCATGATTCAACTTGACATACCAAGGAATAGTCTTGACTGGTCTTCTTGCTTTTCCTCTTCATCCTCATCTTCATCAGTATCAACATTCACTGGTTCAGGAACACTGTTACTGGTACTTGGTTGACTGACAACCAGTTCCTAGAAGGTTGCAACCGGTTCATTTACAGCTTGCTCACTACTAGTTTCCTCTGGTTTCTCAGAGGTTTCATCAACTCTCACATTGATACTTTCCATAATTCTCTGAGTCCTATTGTTGAAACACTTGAGAGCTTTACTCTTGGTGGAATATCTTAGGAATATTCCCTCATCACATTTAGCTTCAAACTTGCCCTGATGTTCACTCCTCTTGATGTAACATTTGCTACCAAATACCCTAAAGTAGCTAACCACAGGTGTCTTACCGGTCCAATACTCATAAAGAGTTTTATCCTTACCTTTCTTGATGAGTACCCGGTTTATTGTGTAGACTGCAATGCTTACCGCTTCTCTCCAAAAGGTGTGAGCTACCTTTCCTTGAATCAACATGGTTCTAGCTGCTTCAACCATAGTCTGGTTATTCCTCTCTGCTAGGCCATTCTGCTGTTGAGTCCAGGGGGCAGACAGTTGCCTCTTGATGCCAAATTCTTTACAATACTTGTTGAATTCACCGGAAGTGAATTCCCCTCCTTGATCAGTTCTGAGGCACTTGATCCTTTTACCACTTTCCTTCTCCACTAATGCTTTGAAAACTTTGAACTTCACAAAGGCTTCAGACTTGTCTTTCAAGAATGTGACCCACATCATTCTTAGCAGTCATCAGTGAGAATCATGAAGTACCTATCACCTTGCACACTTCTAGTTTTCATAGGACCACACAAATCAGTATGCACAAGATCAAGAAAGTTGTCAGCAGTGAAAGATTTACCTTTAAAGGTTGAGGAAGAGATTTTCCCCAATTGACACTCTCTGCACAATGTATTATCCAGTTTGCTTAGCACCGGCAACCCTCTAACTGCCTTGATCTTACTAGCCTTCATAATGTTATCAAAGTTTACATGGCAGAGTCTCCTATGCCATATCCAGCTATCATCAAATTTAGCCATAAGACATGTACTTATATTTGCATTTAGCTGAAATAGGTTACCTTTGGTTTGCATACCAATAGCCACAATTTCACCATTCTTGAATTCCAGGGTGAGACCACTGACATTTAGCTGGGCAACACTCAGAAAGTTGTGTCTGAGACCATCAACCCAATACACATTGTCAGCACTACTCTTTCCATTCAGAGAGATGGACCCTTTTCCTTTAACCATACATGGGGCATCATTGCCAAAGCAAACCACACCACCATCATACTCTTCCAAGGATAGAAACTTGCTTCGGTCACCAGTCATATGGTGAGAGCAACCACTGTCAATAATCCACTCATTGGAATTATCAAAGCGGGAGACAAGAGCCTTCTTGTCTGACACATCTTTTACAATAACAAACACAATATCTTCATTCTTTTCATCTTTTGATTCCTCATCCGCGACACCTTCATCAACTGCAACAAAATAGTTTCTCTGGTTTCCTCCTTTCAATTTCCTGAATCTTTCCAGTTTATCCTTGTTGTCACTATTAGGACAGTTCATAGCAATATGTCCTATCCGGTTACAAGAAAAACATTTCAAAGGGATCTTACCTCTGTATTTACCAGTTCCTTTTGGAAATTTCCTGGAAAGAAGAGCTTCAAATTCCATTAGAAACTCCTCATCATCCATTACTCTGCTCTGTCTTGGTTCACCACTAGTGCTTGCTTCTTTTCCTTTTCTGGATGGTACAACAAAAGCTCTAAAAGTTGATTCAGTCTTTTGAACACTGCCATCAAAACTATTTAGCTCATATGCTGTCAACTTTGCAATGATGGAATCTAGAGATACCTTAGTCTTGTCTATTGATCTCAACTTCTGAATAGCAACAACTCTTATTTCATAGACCGGCAATAGGGATCTCAGGACTTTGCTTACCACAGTGGAATCTTCAATTTTACCACCTGCACTCTTGATATCTCTGACAATAGTTTTGATTCTAATACCATACTGTTGAATGGTTTCACCTTCAACCATTCGCATGTCTTCAAACTTTCCTCTAAGACTTTCTTCCTTAGCTTGTTTTACATGCTCATCACCTCCATAGATATTTTCAAGAGCATCCCATACCTCTTTGGGATTTACCTTATCTTGGACATCAATGAACTCAATATCAGATAAACTACTGATTAGGGCTTCCATGACTTGCCCATTCTCCTGTATCTCTCTCTTTTGATCATCAATGAGAGTACCAGTAAGGGCAACATAGGGATTCTCAACATAGCTCCAGTGTTGAGCACCCATGCTTCTGATGTATATCTTCATTCCGTCTTTCCATATACTGAAATTTTCTTTGTTAAACTTTGGACCTTCCCTCTTCATCATTACAACAGGATCTTTCCCTCAAGTGGTTAGGCTTACAACACAGAGGACTTGGAGGACGCTCTGATACCAATTGATAACTTAATGATGAACGAATAGTACCAAACCAGTATTGAGAGGGGGGGTGAATCAGTACAGGAAAAAACACAACCTTGAACCGGTTTGTCAACTAACACTTATGCACTGATAGACAAACAGTAGCACCGGTCCTTCAATAGAGTTCAACCAGCAAAATCCAGTGTAACTGAGACAAGCAAAGACCGGTTGACACTTATCTTCTCACATAATCTAAATCTTCATTCCCATTTCACCCTAATGCATGAACAGGCAATCTACCATCAAAGATGTACATATTACAACAAGATCAACATGCATCACCACTTAATCAGAAAATAATCATAACATCACATGAAGAAAGCATCACACATGACACACATATTTGTCATGTGGAAAGTCAACTGGGAAAAACCACGGTGGGGATGAATACCCACAAGCTTGTTTTTGAACTCTTTGGAAGTCCGCTTTGTTAGGAGCCTTGTTCGGTTAAAGACAGATACAATAGGTTCTGTTAGGAACCGATCATGTTAGGGATCACCCGGTTAAGGGATGGCGACAATACCTGGTTAAGGGTTAAACCCTGTTAAGGTTACCTTGTTAGAGGATTTCAAAAACTCAATAGCTAATGGATATCAATGACTCAGCAGCTTCGAGTTATCCTGTTAGAGGATTTTCAACAAGCTGGTTAAGGCTACCCTATAAGGGATTTCACAACTATTGAAGTGGTTAAAGATCAACAGGTATATCAATGACCTGATAATAGCACTCAATGCCAATGTAGATCCTCTTAAGCTCCTCTTCACCTTCTGCACTTACACTCTACAGATATGACTTCTCTCCTCTAGTCTGGCAAGAATCATGTATCTCTTCTTTTAGATACACACACACAACATTTGCCAACAACCTCTTAAAGAATCACAACATCGACCTTATAGGACAATAGACAGGTCGGTAGCATAAACCCTAAACCCTAGACCTGTTAGGCTAAGGAATTCAAATGGTTCAATCCTGACCATTGATCATACTGTATTGAATGCAACAGTCTTGATCCAATCTCAAGACATTCTCCATCGTGCTCTTTCCACCGTTTTCATGGCAGCTGATAACCCATCACGCGTTATCACCATTTACAAACTTCGCACATTCCCGAGGTAGATAGGAACACTCTTCTTTATGCAAGATCCTTCACGCACACAAGGCTTATGTGGTAGAACTATCTGTTCTTTGTTATCATGCTAACTTCATCACATAAAGTCACCTTGAAGCACTCCAACCAAAAACCCTGAAGTTAAGACCACCAACCGATAGTCATGCACTGCTTCCATGTGCCAGTTCCCATAACCTTATGCCGGTTCACCTTGAACAAGCACACCACTTCACTTTGGTACAAATACCGGTTCACAGTGTTATACCGGTTCTTACATATGCTGATTCTCACCTCTTCAGTGTATTGACATCAATGACAACATACAATGTCATTATGTCCACATACCGGTTCACATAATGCCAACAATGCCTTAAACATTTAAGTCCCCTAACAGGGAAACTCTCAAAAGAGTGTTAAATTCTCTCACGAGGTTGATCCTAACAGATTATCAAGCTCCTAACCGGGTGTTAGGCAAATCCCTTAACCGGGTGACTCCTAACAGGGCATACTTCAAAAGAGTACAAATATTTGTGCGTGCGAACTCCCACCATAGTTTTTCCCTATTTGGGTTTCCACGTCAAAATTTATGGTGTTCATGTGTGTAAGGCTTTTCATGTGATGTTCTTGTTTATGTTACGTTTCATGCACTATTTCTGGGTACATCGGTTATGATGTTTTATCAGAGGTTTATTAAAGGTTACCAGTACTAATAAGAGTTTATAGAGAAAGTGTTTGATCTGATAGATGAGGATAATGAGTTGGTAAATGATCAAATTTATATGACTGCTTAAGTGGTGAAAGAATTGGTTGATGTGGTAAATGATTTGATTAATGTGTTAAGCAAATCTGATAAAGAGGTTGTTAGATCTGATAAAAAAAGTTGAGATATTTTTTAAGTGGTTTCAGATCTGATATAAGTTTGATTTTGGTTTAAATTTTCAATTGGTATTAATACTGATTCACTCCTCCTCTCGGGTTTAACCGGATCCTCATAGGATTAACATTTAGGTCTGTCGGATCACTGTTTGCTAGAGCATCTTGAGAATCCTTCAAGGTACTAAGCATCACATCAAAGTTAGGAGTAATGAGATTCCTAAATTCTCCAACTCTACTAATTATCCTCTCTTGATCGTGGCTCAAGCTTATGATTTTCTCAAGGAGTGATATTACTTGATTTTTATGAGTGCTCAAGGAAATTGTCAGAGGATCAACTGACTGAGATATGCTTGGTAGCTGATCCTTATGCACCCGAGACTTCTTCTCAATATCCTTAGTGAACTTGGATTGTGATAGACATGATTTTTACAAGTTCCCACCTTCGGACAGAGCATCTTGCATACTCTTTACACAAACACTTAATGTGGTTATGTCTTTTGTGACCATCTTCTTCAATACCCTGAGCCTTTTAGCATTAAACTCATTTTGAACCTTCTCCTGAGTAGACTTTTCAAGAGACTCAAAATGTGTATCTAAAGAATTGATTAAACCTTTTAACTGCCTAGATGGAGTGTCTGAAGTATCCTTTTGAAATGAGAGCATCAACTTTTCCAAAATATCGGTTGCCAGGGTTAGAAACATATTGTCCTTTGTATGAGACCTCTAGAGATCTTCACTAGCCTTAGCTTGGGAAAATGATGCTAACTAAACCTTCTGAATTGGCAACAACAAGTCAAGGTTAATTGGTCCTTGCAAAATTTTTGGGTCATTCACTATCTGCTTTCCCTTCACTGCCTTTGCAGTGTCTCTTGTTTACAAAATTGTTTCCTGCTTGACCTCTACCTACACTTTTTTTTTACCCTTCTCTACTTTTGCTTCCTTCACTGGTACTTTAGTGACTGGAGGATAATCAACCTTTCCCTTATCCTCATCAACTTTGTCTACTTCATCTGCACTTATTTTATCCTTATCTCCTGCAACTTCCTCAACCCTAACTTCTTTCAGCTCAACTGTATGCATTTTCAGAACATTAATTTCTACTAGATCATTTTTTTAAACAGAAGGAATATCATCTTTTGTCTTCTCATCTTCTAGATCATCCTATGATGGCATGTTTTGAGACTCATCTTGACTTTTTGCTAGATTAACTTCATATTGATTTTCAAGCAAAACTTTTGTCAAAATTTTCTTAGTTTCCTTTACAACCTCATCAGTTTTTTCGAACATAATTTTATTTATTCTGGTCTTACTTTGAAATTCTTCCTTAGGTAACTTAAGTAACCTTACAATCTCCTCTTCAGTAATCACAAAGAATAAATTAACTAATACCTATTCCTTTAGTCTTTCATCTTCTTTGCTTGCGGTTAGCCTCCTTGCATCCAAAATTTCATACAAACTCTTCGGAATATCAGACAATAATTCTATCAAGGTCTTACCATATATGTTCATATATTCTACAGTTGCTTCTTCTAAGGCTCTCTTTCCATTTTCATTACAATTGTCAAACCATTTAGTCAAAGGCTTCAAATTTCCATTCTTGATAACCTCATCTATAATTTGATGCAGTGTTATAGGGGCTTTCACAGTAAACTTTCCTTGCTTTATTATCTCATCAATTTCAGATTTTGATTTCTTACTAGATTTAGCTCTACCGGATGGTTTCTCCTTGGATATTTTGGTGGCCTTTGTAGCTCTAGCCTTCAACTCCTTGACAACTTCATCTGATTCAATTTTCTCATCATCTACAAATCTGTATGTCTTCCTCTTCTCACCACCACCGGTTGGCTTGACAAAATATTTGAGCTTTCTAGCAGGATTTGCAAGATTAGAGGAGGGAGTTATGCTTCTTATTTGTCTAGGCTTAGGCTTAGATGCTTCTAGTTTAGTCTCCTTCTTCATAGTTTTCTCCTTAGAGAGAATATTCTCCTCTCTTCCTTTCTGGACTACTTCCTTTGTTATCACCCCGCTCTCTGCAAGATCTTCTACCTCCTTCCTCACCTTTTTCTGAATCATAGGCTTCTTGAATTGTTGATGTAGTTTTAATCTCTTCTCTCTATATGTTCTAAACCTCTCCTCATTAGGGTCCATTGTTTTACTCAACAAATATTGTGCATACAGTTCCAAAATATGTTCCTCCACCTCATAACCCATGGGCATGATCCATATCGTGTGGGGTTCTACTACTTCCTTTAAACACTGATTTGTGTCTACCATAAAATAGATGATGTCTTGATATTTCTCCACAATGGTCTTAGGGATTCTTTCTCTCTCATGCATCTCTTGTTGAATTTTTTTGAAATAACCCCATAGATTCTTATTCCAGACCTTAGAGTCATCGAAATTGTATTTATTCCTGAATCTAAACTCCTACTGGTCTATTAAATGACCACTGCACTTGCCCAACTCTCAAAATCTCACTCATGAAGTAGAAGAATATGCATAGAATTAGGGTTCCGTATTTGAACAAATGATTTTTATTTTCCTTTATCTTCTTCAGATTCTTAATAAGATTACTGCAGAGAAATTCATAAAGATCATATTTCTTATTTTCTCTCATCATTTCATAGGCAACATATATAGTAGTACTAGAGACATAATTTTCTCTGCTGGAATAGTAAGTCTTGTAACCGATGACCATTGATGCATACCTGATGTCATGCTCCAGGATGTCATTAATTGTCGTTGCTCGTTTGTCAAATTTTGACCCGGTTGCATTAGTAATAATGTCATTCTCCATTGCTTTCAATGATGGCAGCTCACCGAATGCACACCATTCTGTCACAACTTGAATAACTATCTTGGTGATCTTGTGCAGCTTCCCCAACCACATGAATTTGTCGTGTACTCAGATCAATATGTACTAGATCTATTCCTGTTCATAGAACATCAAAAACCTAACAAACTGCATGAAACCCTTGTCTTCCAATATCAATATTGAACTCTTATCAGATAGCTGATTATTGTAAAGATTCAACATGTTAGAGCTTCCCAATTCCTCAATGGGATAGTGTGTGTAAACCCTAATATCTTCAATGTACAATACTCCATAGGGCACTGATGAAAATGTACTCTTCAGATCGTCTTCCATGAAAATGAATGGATGATTCTTGAAGTTTGGTTGTGCACACTCTATGATTTCAACAACCAAAGAAGTCACAGTACCAGATGCAACCATGTTACCAATTTCAAATTTCAAACTTCAACCGAAAGGGGTTTCACAGATAAATACTATAGGGTCCACCCCTGACTTGACTTGTTTGACTAGAGTTGACCTTTAATTCATGCGTGATAAACACTATTGGGCATAGGCTATTTCAGATGATTTATAGGATGTTGATACTATCATTAATGATCGTGTGATTTATTAGACACTATATTCTTGTTATGTGATTGACTATCGAAAGATTATATTGATCATGTGATTTGATGAGCATAATTGTTGATGGATTTTACATGCCTTACTATAATCGTGAATTATACTAATCATGCACTTGATGATGTTTTTATGTATTAACCATATTTAATGATTATCTATGATGAGTTGATCTTATGGTGTGTTTGATTGTTGTATGACTGTCTTCGGGATAGAGACAATTCCACATCACTCATTGCAAGCGGGATGTGTCATTGCAATTCTCTAACCATTGTCTGTTATAATATATATATATATATATATATATATATATATATGCATATGTCGTATCGTTGCTTTGTGGATGCAGGATTTGTAGGTACCAGACATTGACTCCACCTGGCTCCACAGGTCTGAGTGTGTCTTTAAATCCCAATGGTATGTGGTTCGGAGTTGGCACAATTTCTCCTCACATACTCTAGGTCTAAGTTGTTCATTGTGAGTCGTCAATGTCTTGGCGCAAGTCATCATGATAGTTAGTAAGCTGGGTTTCTTCTGTGTTGTGAGTATGTTAGTACTGGCTGATTATTCCTTTTATGTTGAGATTGACTATTTGATTATTGATGTGAGATAAATAATTAATAATGTTTATTTTTTTTTATTTTGATTAGTAGCGATTTGATTATTTGGTTATCTAATGTTTAATTTAATTTATTGGATTCTTGCCTTTTTGGTTATTTGATTATTTGATATTTAAATGTTTATTTATTTTAATGATGATTTAATATTTATTTAATTTTTATTGTTTATCTTATGATGTGTTTTATATGTATTTCTGATTTTACCTTTATTGGTATTTATTTAATCGCCTATGGTTTAATATTTATTTGTCTTTTAATGTTTATCTGGTTCATTAATTCATTTATGAGCCTTTGATTTATTTAATTTAATTTCCCCATTTGATTTATTTAATTGTGGCTCATGTTTTATTTATTAGTTTGACTTTTATATTAAGTGGGTTGTATAAATAATAAAGTGATAAAACATTCCCACCAAATTGTAAAAGCATGATTTATATTTACCTTACCTACCCTCTTCTCTTATTGGTTGAATTTAAAAAGGGAGGTAAAATTATATTATATGGTGGGGTTGGTAAAATATATTATAGATTGGAATATTTTGATTGGCTGAGATTGAGGCTAGGGTTTTTGGTTAATGTTTGTCTTTTTATTTTCTTTTCCATGAAGTTTTTGTGGGTTGGTTCCTCTTTGGAAAATTTTCTCCAGCAAGTTTTCTTCTTTTGTTTTGGTTTTCTCTCTTCTTCAGCTTCTTCCATAACACGGGTTGCAGGTTGGAGATGTATTCTACCTTTTTATATTTTATTTTATAGTTTTCCTGTATGCTCTGTGTCTGCAGATTGAATGTGTGAGCTTGGGGAAATGAATCTAAAATTTGTATAGCGAGGAAGGAAATATATGAAGGCATAAATTTGTTGTAAGGTTTTATTCTATAGTTTGTGGGAAATATTTATATTTCTGGGTTTGCTGAAAGCCTTCTGTGAGTTTGTCGTGCATGGAGTTTTGATTTAATATTGGCTGTCAAGTGTTTATTATTTATTTAACGTTGAAGTGAATTTTACTTATTGGGTAATATTATTTTATCCATTAAGTAATTTAAAAGGGGGTAATTTGTATTCTTTTATTTAAAAGTCATTTTCACCCCAGGTCAATGGTTTAATTTATTTTACCTACCCTTGGATTTGATTGGTTGGAAGTTTATGGTAGGTAGAAAATATATTTTATTTTGTTGAACTTTGGGAAGGTAGGTATGCAATATAATATTTTTGAAATATTTTGATTGGAGCATGGTTTTGCTTGGTTTTGTTTTATTTTTTTTAATTTTTGATAAATAGGCCTTCTTATGCATTCACGGGGGTTGGCATCTTTGGTGAATGAATTTCTAAGATTAATTTGGAGATTTCTGTGGTTGAATTTAAATTGGTTTAAAAACTTGGACTAGTTTTTTCCTGTAGGTTAATTTGCTAGTTGCTTGCTTGTGTGGAACTTTCCGGATTAATTTTTGTGCCAGAGGTTTTTTTTGAGGCTGTTATATTTTCTAGATTTGACTTTTATCAGTTTTGATGTATTTGGATGGCCTTATGTATATTTTCTCCTCTGCACCATTGTGGACATTATAGATTCTCTTCCATGTGAATAGGCCATGGATGATTGAGGTGAATATATATGCTATTTTGGACCAGCAAGTGAGTAGGCCTTGTTGTGATATTATCTTCTATTTGATGGCAACATTTGATGGCTTGATATGCCTTTGTTTATTGCTAGCCAAGAGGCTCATTTTGTTATATTGATGTTGTTGTAGCCTTGCATATGTTGTGAGAGTATGTGTGGAAATTATTGGCTACATTGAGTATTATTTTAATGTATTTATGTTGATAGAACCTCTTGTGATTTATTGTTGGGCCATGTTAGGAGGAGTGGGCTTCCTTGTGATGACTGGGGTCATGAGAGATAGACTGGCATGAGGTTCCTTGTAAGGAAGCATGAAGTCTAGACCACCAGGGCACATTGGAGTTTTCCATGATTTGTAAGAAAGTGATAACATTGATAATGAATTAATTGGGATGGGAAAATTATAACTTTCTTAAACAAGATAATGAATAGTTTTGAACCTCATGACTTATGTCCTAGGGAGGATGTTTTAGGATAAGCATGAGAAGGCAGTGAAGACGGTAAGCTAATCTCCCTTAGTCTCTCATAGGTTGAGATGGCTCCACATGTCCATCAGGCTAGTGCCTTGTGTTATTATGTTATTGTGCTATGAGGATGGCATGTGATGACACTCCACTCCTACATGTGTTCCCCCTTTATGATTTATGTTTATGCTTATTGGATGCATTTATGTCCTGATAGGTTTTACGCCTCTGGGAGTTTATTCTTGTGGCTCTGTGTGAGTTCTTGCTTGAGAGTCCTTGTTGGTTAGTCTCTTTGGTTTTGAGTGTCAGCCTAGATGTAGAGTGTTTGTTGGGACCTTGTGTCATCTCCTACCACGGAGGGGTGGTTCCTTTGGTTCGACATGGTTGGGTGGTTGGTGCTTTTAAACCATTGGGATGTTCCTGTCTTTGGATTCTTCTTGTGTGGATGAGGATGCTTCTTTAGATTATTCATGGATAATAATTACAACAAGAATGTAAATGATGATGTGACTTATGTAATGAAATTCTTATGTAATGGTTGTAGAAGATATCATGTTTATGAGAAATGATTATGTTGTTCTAGTTATAGTGATAGCTTTTGATTATGGTAGATGATTGTAATGATGAACCTTGAGTGGTATTGTAATGCATTTATATTAAATGAAATAGATGCATGAGATGTGGATAAGTATTGTTGTTCAAAACTAAATGATGTATTTTGTATTCTTGATGAGCCATGTTAAAAGTAAATCGGGTAAATGTTATGATAATGGTATTAGATTTGAAATGATGTCTTTAACTAATGATTTAAGTAGAAGAAATGTTATGTCTTGATAGGATGTGTGAGTTTGAGTAATGTTGGAATATATCTTAGGACATGTTTATGAGTTGTGATTAAAGAATTTGAAATTATAGTATCATACTTAGTAGTTAGTGATCTAATGGTAGGATTGAAAATATTATAATGTTTGGGATGCGGTTGAATGTTCCTTATGAAAATATTGTATGGATGTCCTTAGTGAATGAATTGCTAATCTTATAAATAGAAATTACTAGTAAGTGTATGGGTAGATGGTAAAATGAATGCTTGTCTTTAGGAAAGGATTATAATGTATCATGTGTTATGGTTTAAGGTTATATCTCCATTTGGTGGATGCTATTAGTGGTTATGGAATTAGGATATTGTATCATAGTTTGTGTTGAGATGAATTCACGTAGTTACCTGATTTGTAATGAGATGATTGTTGGTTAATTGATATAGTGCAAGATATTTTATGATTATTAAATGAGCTATGGGTTAAATTTTTAAGGAGACTTTGTGAGTATTGCATTATGTGCTTTTGGAATCATGATGCAGTAATAAGTATGCTAGGAGAATAGAATTATAAATGACTATGTAGAAGTTAATTGTAAATGGAAATCATGTTAATTAAATGTAAGGGATTAATCTTGGTATGTGTATGGTGATGATTATAGTCAGAGGTTGGTTAATGGTAATAGGAACATTTGGACTTGGTGTATAAAATGAATCTAAGTGAAAAAGGAAATAGTGGTGCATTGAAAGATAGAATCTCATATTAAATGAAAGATTAATTAGGTTGCATATCATGAGTGTTAGGTATGTCTATGATGCACCTATGTGTGTATAATGATTAATATTATGAGGTATTGATCTAGAAGAAAGTAAATGTTTATTTCTTATGTAGGTAGATTAAGTAATGTTGTTGAGATACCCTAGAGAGTTAGTAGTATTGATTTATTATATTCCTCTTGCATAATTGTTTAAATAGCTTGAGTGAATTATTCTATGTTCATAACACTTAATTGTTGTTGTGTGCTCACTACATTGCTTAAGTGATGTTATGTGCTATATTGTTCTAAAAAAAAATTAAATTAGCGTGTTTTTAGCTATATTTATTTGGGGTATTTTTGGCGGGCATTACAAATACCTTTCAATCGGATGCAAGATGGCACATCAAATCTACTTTTCGTTTTGAATCTTTGGAAATTCTGCTTCACTGCGCTCTTTTGCTCTCTTGATTTGAATGCAAAGTGACAAATGAATAGGTTAATTTGCTTTTTATCCTCCGCATACCTAAATTTTTAGGTATAATAAATGCTCTTAGCCCTAATACTTTCAGATACTCTGTATCTCTTAGAAATTCTTCTCCAGACATTCAAATGTGCTTGAATTCTTCCAGAAATCCATCATAAACATCCGTGACCATCACATACACTTCTACAACCTGCTGGAATCAAGAACGAATCTCAAATAGGGGGTTTTAGGATTTTCATGATTGCATCCCCCAAGGTCAGATGCCTTAGGCTTAGTTATCAGATGAGATTCCAACACCAGAATCAGGTGTAGACCCACTTCCTGCCTTTGAATCACTCTTCTTAATCCATGTCTTCTTCATCTGATCTCTAATTTCTTGAAATTTTTCTTTTCCCTTCTCATTTGGCTTCACATTCTTGTTCTTGTCTTCCTGACCTCTCCTATTCACATTTCTGCTTTTACAATACTTTGCAATGTGACCAGATTTATTGCAAGCATAGCAAACAACATTTCCTTGCATACGTTTGAAGTTCATCTAATTTATTCTTGATCTGCACTTATTAGCAACATGTCCAAACATACCACATGCATAACATCTAACATTTCTTCTTTTCAGAAAGTTATTCATCACACTTTTGCATATATTTGACTTATGACCATATTTGTTGCATTTGAAACATTGACTGGTAAAAGATGGACCATTATTGATCATCTTATTTCTACATTGACCAGCCATATGACCAAATTTATTGCAAACAAAACAATTACCATTGAATTTATGAGCATTAGGCTGTGATGTAGAGAGGTACGGAGGTGTGGTGTTTGTAAAGAGTAATGTAGTTTTGGTTTGTTTTTAAGAGGTTTAGGCACTAGTCCTATTAGCCCTAATGACACCCTAAAGGTACAAACTTTGACACACACCTTCCCAAAGGACAAATTAGGTAGATGGTATCTCCTTAGGTCTTATCCCTTTCCCAACTCTCCATGCTCTCAAATCTACTATTAGGCCTGTGAGCCCCTATTAGCCCTGCCGAGGCTGAAATGAATTTTTTTCTCTGCTTTTTCCCAAAGAACCTTGAAAATAAATTATAGTTTTGGATACCCTTTTTGCTCCCCTATGACATATCAAAAGTTTTGGTCAGGTTGTTTTGGAAGATATATGCTGCCCTCACAACCAGCCCTGTTTTTGAGCACTAAAATGGGTAGTTTTGCAAAGCAAGTACAAGAAACAATGCTCCTTGACTCTCCTAAAGCCAAAACAGTCAAATAATATGATAAATAAGAAAGGAATATGAAGTCAATTCCAGCTTTCAAGGCCTCCAAGCCCAAAAGCCCCAAATTCTTCCCTAAAACCCCTAAAATCAAGGGTTTCTCTAATCTCCCACTTCCACTCACTTCTAGAATCAATTGGTGATTGATTCACATTTTTTTAGCCAACATATGACTATCCCAAACATAAAATTTACCCCTCCAATGGGTAGATCTCTCCAACCTTCACCCTACCAAGCCTCTTCACTAGGCTTCCCAATCCAAACAATGGTGATCACCTTACTAAATCCTGTTATCTACAAAATTACTTGTTAGAGAATAATATACATGTCAAAACATGATCAATCCATGAGAAATAGTAACTCAATCATTCATGGATTGATCCCCATAGTTAATTTTGACAAAATAGCTAGAAATCAGCCCCTAACACTGCTAGAATCAGTTTATGATCAGAAAATCAGATTAAATGAAGGTTTCAAAGCATGTACAGAAGTATGTGATGCTAACACAAAGCCTTAATATTTTTTCACACCATTTAGTACAATGAAACCTTCAAACAAGCATAGAAATCAGAAAAATTTCCTTCAAAACTGAGTTTTCATTGATTTTCCAATGCAGTCCGTACACTCCAGATTTTTTTTTCTTCGTACAATAGCATTTCCACGAATTAAATAACTTTCCTGAGTTGGTTCAACCAATCCTTGGTTGGTTACAATGTTTTGTTTTGTTTAAAAACCCACTAAATCCTACTTTCCCTCCTAAACCTCCTTGAACGTTGAAATTCAAAAATTTGAATTTGCAACTTTTGAAAAATGCATTATAATTTAAAAGAAACATTTAATATTGATGGATTTTCATCCCACAAGGCATATTTGATGCTCCTGAACCTTCCTAGACCCATGATTGGGTGTTTTGACCAAATTTGCATTATTTGACAACAAATGACAACTTTTTACAATTTTGTGTTTCAAAAGCCATTATTGGCTTCGATAGCTCATAATTGATTTGGTTGACATTCTTCGATTCTTGTAACTCCTCCTTGGCCTCGAAGGTCTTCAAATTTGAATTTTTTTGCCTTGGTGCTCCTGTACCATACTCCCCATGAATGAAAGTCTTTTTGTCCCAAGAAGTCATCCGTGCCTTTCCTTCATGTTTTCTTTCTTGCATCTAATTCTTAGGAACTAGATAGTCCCTAAATGTGACTTGTTTCTTCTTGAAATGATCTGCACTTACACACCAAGTATTAGAAACAAAAACATCATGATTTGGCTGTCCCAAACCAATGGTATCCTTGGATGGTGTTGCTACTACAAATGCCTTCTTTCCTCTACCATGAGATAGCTGCAACTCATCAAACCTACTCATTCCTTGTTGTCCAACAATAGGACATTGTATTGCACCCACTTGCACATATGTTTGACCCCATACTTCTTCATGAACCAGACTGTCCCTTGATTGCAAATCAGCCCTCCTTGCACCCTGTTCTTTGACAAACAACTCATCACCAAAACACATAACAGTATGATCCGTTCCACCTTGAAACAATGGACATAATTTATACTTAATTTTGCCTTTATGAACCAAATAAGTATTTTGATAACCATCATGTATAACTTTTCTAGAATATTGCCAAGGTCTACCCAAGATTAGATGACCACAACTCATATCCATAACATCACATAAAATGCTATCAACATACTTGCCAATGGAGAAATGAATAACAACCTGATCTCTTACCAATATATTATGACCTTCACTGACCCATGTAGCAAAATATGGCTTAGGATGTGCAAAGTTTTTTAACTTCAACTTTTTGACTACCTCATAAGAAACCAAATTGTGAGAAGCCCCTGAATCAACATCAAATTGCATACCTTGCCATGGATTAGACAATTTGTCTTGAAGATCCTCTCTTGCTGTGATGGTTGTACCTTCCCCATGAGCAATAACTCTCCTTCCTCTGGTGGTATCATGATTGTTTCTTCTTGTTCTTCCTTTTTGTCTTCTTGTGTCAAATTGACTCTTCTATCCTTCTTGTTTTCACTCCACTTAGGACATTTGAATGATGGGTTCCCTGGTTCATTGCAATTGTAACACCTAAATGTGCCTCTTCCTTGACCAAATCCTCTTCCTCCTCTCTGATTGTATCCACCTCTTGAATCTGAAAATGACTCCTTGCCTTTATCCTCATGGCTTGGTCCTTGTACTCTTCCACCTCTTCCTCTATTTGCATTACCTCCTCTACCTGATCTTTCTTGTCTCCTCTTCACCTTTTCTTCTACCCTAACAGCCAACTGAAAGCATTCCCCAATGGTCTTTGGTACTTGTAGACCAATCTCATCTTGCAAGTTATACCTTAAGCCATTGATATATCTGGCTACCTTCTCATCTTCTTCCTCATATCCTTCCCTAATACTCAATTTGTGAAATTTTTCAGTATAAGACATTACATCCATGTCTTTTTGCTTCAAGTTTTGTCTCATCCTTCTCACATGTATGATATAATCTGAAGGCAAGAATTTTTCTTTGATCAAATTCTTCATCCTTGCCCAATTTGTAATTCTTGTCAAACCCCTAGACATTCTATCATTTTTTAAACTTGTCCACCAAGTTAAAGCAGTACCTCTTAGTTTTGTTTTTGCAAATCTAACCCTCTTATCATCTTCCATCTCCTCATACTCAAAATAGTTCTCCAAGGCATCAAGCCAACCCAACACTTCTTCACTATCCATCTTACCTTGATAGATAGGTACATCCACATGTCCTTTTGCTCCATTTTTTTGTACTACCTTCAAGATCCTAACCAACCTCCTTTCTTTAGGGTCTACTTCATCTTCAACCCTCCTATGTTCTGGACCCCCTAGTTGTTCATCTCCATCATCTTCATGTTGCTCTTCATCAATGTGTTCTTCTCTCCTTTTGTATCTTCTTTCTTTCTCATATTGTTCTATCGTAGCTTGCATACTCTCTTTCTCCCTTCTCCATGCTCTTTCTTCCCTAGCCTTGCTCTGTTCTCTTTCTCTTCTTTCCCTCTCCAAGGTTTCCTTCAACTCTTCAATCTCCCTAACCAACTGGTTCTCTGGTCCCATCCCTACTTCCAACTTCCTATCTAGATCTTTTCTTGCTCTGACACCACTTTGATGTAGAGAGGTATGGAGGTGTGGTGTTTGTAAAGAGTAATGTAGTTTTGGTTTGCTTTTAAGAGGTTTATGCACTAGTCCTATTAGCCCTAATGACACCCCAAAGGCACAAAGTTTGACACACACCTTCCCAAAGGCCAAATCAGGTAGATGGTATCTCCTTAGGTCTTATTCAACCAGAATCAAAAGGTTTTATGTTTTATTCCCTTGCCCAACTCTCCAAGCTCTCAAATCTGCTATTAGGCCTGTGAGCCCCTATTAGCCCTGCCGAGGCTGAAATGAATTTTTTTCTCTACTTTTTCCCAAAGAACCTTGCAAATAAATTATAGTTTTGGATACCCTTTTCATTCCCCTATGACATATCAGAAGGTTTGGTCAGGTTGTTTTGGAAGATATATGCTGCCCTCACAACCAACCCTATTTTTGAGCACTAAAATAGGTAGTTTTGCAAAGAAAGTACAAGAAACAATGTTCCATGACTCTCCTAAAGAAAAAAAAGTCAAATAATATGATAAATAAGAAAGGAATATGAAGTCAATTCCAGTGTTGAAGGCCTCCAAGCCCAAAAGCCCCAAATTCTTCCCTAAAACCCCTAAAATCAAGGGTTTTTCCAATCTCCCACTTCCATTCACTTTTGGAATCAATTGGTGATTGATTCACCTTTTTATAGCCAACATATGACTATCCCAATCATAAAATGTACCCCTCCAATGGGTAGATCTCTCCAACCTTCACCCTACCAAGCCTCTTCACTAGGCTTCCCAATCCAAACAATGGTGATCACCTTACTAAATAATGTTATCTACAAAATTACTTGTTAGAGAATAATATAGATGTCAAAACATGATCAATCCATGAGAAAAAATAACTCAATCATTCATGGATTGATCCCCATAGTTAATTTTGACAAAACAGTTAGAAATCAGCCCCTAACGCTGCTATAATCAGTTTATGATCAAAAAATCAAATTAAATGAAGGTTTCAAAGCATGTACAGAAGTATGTGATGCTAACACAAAGCCTTAATACTATTTCACACCATTTTGAACAATGAAACCTTCAAACAAGCATAGAAATCAGAAAAATTACCTTCAAAACTGAGTTTTCATTGATTTTCCAATGCAGTTTGTACACTCCAGATTGCTTTTTTTTTTCCCCCCGTACAATAGCATTTATAGGCATTAAATAAATTTCCTAAGTTGGTTCAACCAATCCTTGGTTGGTTACAATGTTTTGTTTTGTTTAAAAAACCACTAAATCCTACTTTCCCTCCTAAACCTCCTTGAACGTTGAAATTAAAAAATTTGAATTTGCAACTTTTGAAAAATGCATTATAATTTAAAACAAACATTTAATATTGATGGATTTTCATCCCACAAGGCATATCTGATGCTCCTGAACCTTCCTAGACCCATGATTGGGTGTTTTGACCAAATTTGCATTATTTGACAACAAATGACAACTTTTTACAATTTTGTGTTTCAAAAGCCATTATTGGCTTCAATAGCTCAAAATTGATTTGGTTGACATTCTTCGATGCTTGTAACTCCTCCTTGGCCTCAAAGGTCTTCAAATTTGAATTTTTTGCCTTGGTGCTCCTGCACCAGGCTGCCTTAATGGATGCTTTCTTGAGTTGTTCTTCTGCTATGTTTATTTGGATCTTTCACCCTTTTCAAATCCAAGACCTTGAGTATCATTAGGATTCTTTTGACTTGCAATCATCTCATCAAGCTTGGCTGAGCTGATCCAGAACTTCTCCTTGTACTCATTTGCAACTTTAAGATCAAACTTAAGAAGTAGGATCTGCTTTCCAAGATCTTCCTCATGTTCTCTAGCATCTTGAAGGTCACTTATTAATTATCCATTCTCATTTTCAAGTATGCAACATTCTTTGAATTTGTCTTTCAAGGACTGAGAAATTTTTTCCTCATTCTTCTTTCTTTCTTCAATCTCCCTTGTTAATTTCATCGCAATGGCTTCCATCTCATTCTTCTAAATTATATTATCTCTGGCAAGCTTCTCACATTCTTCTGTCTTTTCCTTTAGGGCTTCATCATCCATGCTTAGACTTTCTTTCTGCTTAAGCTGATCAACAAGCTCCTTTCTCTTTTCCTTGGACCTACTCAGTTGCTCCTTTAATGTCTGAAGGAACTTTTCAGCATCCTTAAGATTTGTTTTCAATTCTTGGACTTTGGCTTTGGAATAATTAAGATCATCAAGTGCAACAAGTAGCTATTGTCTAAGACTACTGGAATCCATTAAAACACCTTCCTAGATCTTCATCAAGATGTCAGGATTCTTCCAAGGAATTAGGCTCTGATACCAATTGTTGGATTCAAGGAATACTGAGAGGGGCGGTGAATTAGTTTTCTGCAAACTTTAACATTATTAACCAGATTCTTCAACCATATAATGCAAATCAACAAAAGAAAGATGTGAACACATAAGGAAAACATCCACAACACCATAACACTAGATTTATATGTGGAAAACCCGGTTAAGGGAAAAACCATGGTGGAAACCTACCCACAATGAGATAATACGCTATTAGGAGTAAGTGAAATATTACAATGGGGAATACACATGCATTCAGGAACACTACCTAGAGCTCACTGCTCAAATGACAAAAAGGGCTACAATCAGGAAGGCTCACTGCCTTACAAAAGATACAAGAAGGTTTGAACTATTGAATAACATCAACAAATGCCTCAATATAGTTTTGGTTAAGCACAAAACATGTAATCTTACTCTACTCTTCTATACTGCTCTGTTATGATATTATACTATATTCTAGAGCTTAAATATTTCACTTGTGCACAATCACCCATACACACGTCACACATAACCATCAACACCAAAAATGATCATATCAATTGGTCTTATATATCTGCAACCTCAATTTAGATCTTTTACATGTCGGCCCAAAAATGCATAACATGCAAATGAAAAGTGTACACCAAGTCGGCTCAATCCGATCCAAAACAACCATGTAGACCAAAAAAAATTATCCACAGGCTTCCCACATGTCAGCTCACTAACCTCGAACATGCAAGCAACCACCAAAATTGATCTGCAAGATCCACACAATGAATCTTCACACGTTACTAATGATGAACATTGTTCTAAGCAAAAACTTGTCTATTGGATCTTCCAATTTACACAAGACTCATCACCGGAGGTCGCAAATCTAGAATAAGGTAATCTATACATTCACAATGCTTCTCCAAGATTGGCAACACAAAATACTCAACACAAAAGATTTGCCAACCATAACACTGTACACTTTGTCGGATGTTCTTCTCTTCTCACCGGACCTTAATCAATCTTCCGGTATGAATGAATTGTGAACTAAAGATGGCATATCTGACATTAGTTTCCATCAATGACAACATCTGAATACCAATGCAATGTCTCTTTCCAACATATTGAGTCTCAAATAACTCAATTGGCTAGCATTTATGATCCTATTAAGGACAAGGATGGTGCTACAAGAGCACAAATAGAAAATCTACATTCTCAGCCGAAGCAACTTATAGACCAAAAAGAGCACATCAAAGGAGAGATTAGTGTTGTCACAAGGATTTTCACCCAAGGGCTAAGCTTGATGATTAGCAATCCTGTGAAACATGGAAACACCTTTGAGCCTATGGGTTGCTCAAATTGAAGGTTAATCTCCAGATTATGGGCTGGCTCCCCTTTAGATGTCCTAAAACTAATGACTTTTCTTGAGAAAAGGGATAGGAAGAATACTTCAAAACAAAAACTAAACTAATAGGTGATATTTAAATGGATGAAAAGAGTTGTCCTACAATTTAACTCACAAAATTACTCAACTATGAAGCTAAAACAACTCACAACTCAATTACACATGCTTTGCATAAATGATTCACATGAAAGGTCTGTGTTTTTATAATGTTTGTAAAAAGGAAACAATGTCATTTTCATAGTTTCATACACCAAAAATAACAACACATTCACTGACCTACACTATAACATGCTATTCCATGATCTCAACATTGAAGGAACTAGATAAAAATGAAGGATTATTGAATAAAAATCACAATATTTTTATCAAAAAATTTAAATAGAATATTGGAACAGTGAATAACTAAGAAGGAAATAAGCTTCTTTTATTCAGAAATAGGAGCAACTTGCATTACAAATCAGAAAAATGCTTAATTACGCATAAGGAATGAGTTACAGGAGTCATTTCTTGTTGCTACAACAGAGATGAAAATCCAAAACTAAGAAGAAGAGAAGAAGGAGAATGACTTATATCAAGAAATAGCTCAAAAAAGATTTGATTTTGAATTGTTGGTTGTCTTTGACTCCTTTGAGATGATGTTGACCACTCCTTCTCCCTAAAATCGAGTGCTAACTAGCTGTGAATCATCTCTTTCAGTTGTTGGGCGGATGACCTTGGAAATCCCACCAAATCAGGGTAAAAATAGAAGTTATTGGTTGTTTGTGCTCCCAAATCTCCCTTGACTGATAGACAACCCTTGGGGGCCCTTGAAATAGGTGTAGGAGTGTTGTTCTTGTCTCAAAATCTGCCTCAACCTGTGGGGTTTTTCTTTGGTTGACCCTTTTACTTGATTTAAAAATAATACTCGAGCTTGTATTTAAAATTATTTTAAATTTTAAATTCAAATATACCTCTCTTTCTCCACACACTCTCTTTGATGACTATGATTACTATCTTTCACTTCTACCAACCATCCTTTCTCATACAGGGTTGTGCCTTATTATCATTTAAGCACCTTGCAAACATGTCATGACTTCATTACATAATAAAATCCAAAACTATGAAATTTAAAAAAAAAAAACTATATCAAATTTTATCCTAACTTTGACTAGACCTAACTTTCTACTCAGGACTCGAAATTGCAAGCCGTTTAACTCGTTGGAAAGATCTCCAAGAGTTGAAGGTGAAGGTGAAATGTGCGAATGAGAGATCAAGAGGAAAACTACCCTTTCCCTCCAAGGAGAGATGAGAGTTTCACTATGGATTCCCTTTCAAACACTTTTCACCTAGTTACATTGGAAGAGGAGAGGAGAATTCACTAGATTTAACCTTCAAAGAAGAAGATAGAATTATGAGTGAAATGGGAATGATAAGCTAATCCCCTCTTCCTATTTGTAATGGAAATTTGAACTATGTAGTGGAAAAGCGACAAAGAACTGATTATAACTTAAGATCGGAATATGGGATGAAGCTATGCACCTAGATTTGGCAGTAATATATCAAGATGAAGTCACCCTACGAATTTGAGGAAAATTTGCCTGGACCATGGCGGGAATGTACATGGTCCTCCAAAAAATCCGTGAATGAAAAGAGTTTTTCTGCCTCTAGAAATGGAGCCCGAATCTAAAAGTATAGCTGCGTACTTGTAACCTACACACAAAAAAGAGAGGAAAATGGGTTGGGATTGGGGGTTTGCCTTTAGGTCAAACCCCAGTTTTGGAATTAACCAAATAAAGAAAGAAAGTACTTGCAAGTAGATGTAAATAAAAGACTGAATTGTAAATCACCTCAAGGGAGGTTGTGGTAGAAATGTTGATATGAATACTTGTGTGGAATTGAATTTTGGAATCAATCTCCTCTTAAATGGTTGAATCCTTGACTTGAATGCAACACCTAGCCTTGAAGGGAGACTTGAGAATGCTCAATGTTGGAAAAGAATGCTTGAATGCTTGAATGCTCGATCACTTATACCACTTGACCTTATCAAAATTCCACCTTATCCAACTTATACAAATGAGAGGACAAATGCCCCCTTAAATGCATGTTAATGGATTTGATTTTCGTCATGGGTTGACATCGGGGGAGTTTCTTGCTCACTGCACAAATCACAATGCATTCTCTAGGAAAGGTCTTGCCCCAAAATAGGGTAGTGAAAGGGGTGCCACTCCCCTGTCCTAGGAGGACAAGGGTGCCACACCCCTATCATAGGGGGAACAGGGGCACCATGCCCTTGTCCTACCCCTTTCTCTAGGGAAAAATGCAGATAGGGTAATATGGAGGCCAAGGAAGAAGTTGATTCTAAGGGTTGAGTAGTCTCTGGTCTCTGATTAGGCTAGAGGATTTGATGTCACATGCATGAGGACCCTAATGCACTCAAAAATTTCTAGGGTTGCGATTTTATGACACTAAATTTAGCCCCCACTTTAGCGAGAGTATGAGCATATGTCAATACTACCGATAAAGTACAAGGAGACAAGATTGAAAGACTTTTACCACATCAAGGAGGCAAGATGCACCAAGCCCCCAGTGGACTTAGGATCTTATGACATTGATTGACAAAGTAAAAGGGAAGATTGAGAAAGACAAAACTATGACTGCAAGTAGCAAAGTTCCCCATACTATGAGTCATGAAAGCAAGGATACTAAAGATTACAAAGAGAAACAAAGTTCACTAAGTAATTCTAAGCATCAAGAAGGAAAATATGAGCGGAGTGTCCCCCACATTAAAGTGATCACGCGCACCTTATCCAAAGTGATTTCTCTAAGGTAAGATACACCCAAGAGAGAGAGAAGAGAGGAAGCTCGTTATCACAATGATTTAGCCCCTATTCGAGGAATAAACACACTTATAATGAACACAAAACACGTGGTAGTTTCACTTTCCTCAGGGTTAGTATGTTGTATCATAACTCAAGTATATCAAATATGTATGTGCATATAATAATCATCTTTCCCCAAAGAAGGATACTACCTCAGAAGAAAGAGAAGAGACGATGTCTTTTGAGTCAACATGAAAGAGACCAAGAAAAGATCTCAATGCTTTGCATCATCCCCAAGTAGACATTAAGGGGAACAATAGAAGAATAAGGAGACACATAGAAGAATGGTCACAAAAGAGAAAGAAAGGAGAGAGAGAGAATATCTATAGTGCTAATATTGCTAATCTAGCACGACATCTGCCTCCCGATCTTGCTGATCACTATTTCAGGAAGGTGAGCAACATGCCAGAGGAGTGACATTGAGCACAACAGATGGAGCTATCACAAGATCCAAACAATGACTATGCTCATGTTGTAAGTCACTTTGTTTGATTCTAGGGTATAGGATTAGGGTTTGTGAAAACTCATTGGATAAATGCTTGTCCACATCAACATATTCATACTCACTATCAAAAGCATTAGGATCTATATTGCCATCATGAATAACATTTTCACCCATTCTTCATCAAATTTTAGAGAAAGAGGAGCAAGAACATGAATAGGAGTAAAACCATCACATGTTTTGTCCAACTTATGATTTGGAGATGTAGGTTGAACATATTTCTTTGGAGAAAAGGGAATCATGTCAACTATCGAAGTATGAGGAGATTGATTATTTTGAGGGATAGCTTCACGAGATTGAACATGACATCTTCATCGATGTTCTCTTGCACAATGATTCCATCGAGTCTTAGTGGAAGGATGAGAAGGAGGGGGAACACTTAAAAAAGTAGGAATGTTTCTCTCCTTGATAGTGGAAGGTTTAGGTTGAGGTGTTTTTGGTTGAACAATAGGAGAAGTGGGCCTCTTTTCTCGATAAGAAGAAGGAGGTGGAAGTGCGCCATAGAAAGGAGGAATATTAGGTGTAGGAAGGAGACCAGGTCCATCATGAGGAGGAGGTATAGGTCTAACTTTAGGAAGAATATTGGTGTTCTCCTTAAAAGAAGGTAAAGTCACATCCATAGGTATAGTTGGACGATCTTCCTTAGGAGGGAGATTAGTTCTATCCATGAGAGGAAAAACCTCATCTTGAAGAATAATAGGAATGATAAGTGTTGGGGATCTAGGCTGAATTAAGGATAAGATCATATCATTCTTGTATTTTTGATAATATTGAAAAAGAGAATCGCTCCTTGATGGAAGAGATTGAAATTGTTTAGGCCAAAAGAGATCAATAGGAACACCAGGGCTTCTTTTGGATGGACAAAATAAGCTATGGTTCATGGTTGTTATTTATCCATTGTGAAGAAATTTAAGACACTTGGGGATTGGAGAAGCAATAGACTTCATGCAAGATAGCCAAGGATAGCCCAAATTCACATGAAATTGCTTAGAAAAATGTATGATAACAAAGTCAAAATCCATGGATTTAGCATGAACTTAAACAAGAAGGGTGATAGAACCAATGCTAGGACAAGAGAAGCCATCAAATAACTTCACAACCACATTAGAAGCATCATATATTGGTTTATGCAATTGTAAAGTGAAAATATACTCTTCAGTTATGACATTAACCATGCAAGAGGGATCAATAAGGGCACCATGGTAAGGGATATCCTTAATGTTTGCAACTATGTATAAAGGGCCATCGAGTGCTCTAATGGTCTCACTAGGATAAAATGTAATACAATTATCCTTAGGCATATCTTGTGTTTCTACCATTTTAACCAAGTTTGGAGCCATAGAGGTGAATTCTTCAGAAGAGAGAGAATTAGGCACAATCTCAATAACATTAGAGGTATGAGATGGCAAGGGATTAGTGAAAGTCTTAAGATTTTGATTAGGAGGAGCCACTGATTTATTCCATTTATCATTTGCACCTACCACAATTATAGTATTATTATCAATCAATTCTTGAATCTTATTCTTCAATGCAAAACATTTCTCAGTATCATGACCAGGTTGACAGTGAAATTGGCAAGAAGAATTGTTATCAAAATAAGGGGATGAAAGTTTAGAAGGATCAATTTGGTTTATAGGATGAAGTTTGATAACATTTCTTTGCAACAACAAAGACATAATACTATGTAAACATTCATTCAATGGAGTGAACTGTCTTTCTCTTTGGAAAAAATTAGAAATAGGAGGCGCACCTGTTGTAGCATTCACATTGTTGTTGTTGAATGTATCATTGAACTTGATGAAGCTTTTTGGTGGTTTGAACTTTGCAAACTATTGTTGAACACTCCCCCCCTTATCACTTAGAGCTATAGGAGTGGATTGCTCCATTTGACTCACAACCAATTGATAATTGTGGAGTGGTGTGCACAACTGTGGAAAGGGAGTAAACTCAAACAAAAGAATCTTTTCTCTGATATCTTTTTGTAAATTAGAAATGAAAATTATTTGGATATCATTATCAGGTACATGAAACAAAATTTGAGCACACAAATGCTTATATCTACCAATGAAATCAGTCACTTTTTCTTTAAAACCTTGTTTACAATGCATTAAATTAGTCAAAGTGATTTTAGGACCAATGTTGTTTTGAAATTGTTGGATGAAAGCATTTGCTAGTTGTTGAAAGGAAGTGATAGAATAAGAAGGCAAAGAGAAATACCAATGTAAAGCCTCATCTCTTAGTGGTCTTGTAAACAATTTTGTAAGCAATTGTTGATCATAAGCAAAATCAGTACACAAGGTTTGAAATGTTTTGACATGTGTAAGAGGATTACCTTTTCCATTATAAAGTTATAATTGAGGAATCTCAACATATTTAGGTGGAATGGATTTAACAATATGAAAAGAAAGTGGGCTCACAACATCAAAGGTGGGCACATTAAACTTGGATTGACTCATAGAAGCAATTTGTTGTTGTAAGGAAGACATAGTTTGAGCAAGATTGTTAATTGTCATTTCGGTGGAAGAATTGATGTTAGACATAGCTGATTGAGAAGGTGGTGTGATGTTATTGAGTGAAGGCATAGAATGATAATAAGGTGGTGGGACATTATGATAAGTAGGCATAGGTGATGATTGGGTAGGAAAAGGGACACTTAAAGGAGGAACACAATTGCTGAAGGAATTGCCCCCTTGTGTCACATTGATTGGTTGAGGAATAATAGGAAAACTTATGGAAGACATAGGTAAATATGGAGGATTGAATGAAGAAGAGGGATTTCCCCCATGAATAATGTTTGTAGGAATCACTCCTTGAGTTGATGTAGCCATGATGTTGGAGGTAAAAGTAGGAATACTAGTCATAAGAGTAGTCAAATGAATAGAAGAATTGACTTGTGTTGAAGGCTGTGAATAACCTAGGGTTTCAACACAACTCTTGGTAGGCATGACATTAGAATCAACAATATGTGCAATGCCACACAATATATCAATTCCATTCTTATCACTTTGAATCATGCACTTAACGCCTTCAATTAATGGAAGAGCTTCACTATTAGGGTATTCTTGGGACATCCATTGTTGAAAGTTATCAAATTTATTATCCAATGTGGAAAGTTGATCTATAGAGACCTTAGTTAACTTTTCTTCTTCATCATGGGATTCATCAATGGGGTGAATAGGCACATGATTAGGATGGGAAGAATTAGCACAATCCTCATTAAAGAAGTCACCCAAATTAGGCTCCATCTCCTCAGTAATTAAACCTTGGGAAGCCTTAATTCTAATGCTTCATCTAACAGGGATAGGATAGGTAGGACTAATAGTGGTAAAACTCATGCACTAGAGGGAATATTTGAATTTTGAATTTTGGAACAAAGCTTACAAAATTGATTAATACAAAATTTAAGAAAATAATGATTACACAATTTGAACTTTGTTGGGGGAAGAGGATGACACAATTTCCAAAAATGAAAGGAAATTGGAATTTTAAAATTAGGGCCAAGGGAATACCACTTAATTTTAAAATCAAAATTTTTAAAATCAGGGCATACTATAATTAACCTCTTAATTTTAAAATTTTTCTTGAAATTTGAAATGTTGAATTTTGGAGGTATTTTTGATTCTAGAGGGATCAAAAATTGATAAAATCAGCCAATCTTGTGGATTTAGGCTATTAAATACAATCATAACAGTCTCCTGAAATTTTGGAAAAAAAGCCGAGGATCGTGGTGGGAATGCACATGGTCTGACCAAATTTTTTTCCAATTTTTTCAGGGAGGAATATTACGATGAATTCAAAGCTAACCCCAAAAAATTGATGAATTTTACAACCTCTAGATAGGCGAAATGAAGATGCAAATGTAAAAATAGGACCCTATTAGGGTTTTGAAGAAAAAGAGGAATTGAATTGCAAATTTGAAAAAGGTCAAACCTAATGGATAGGGACATCTTGGAAAATGTTTAGAAATCTGAATGTGAATGAAATTGATTTGAAATTTGCACAAAATCCAATTAAATTTGAAAATTAGGGTTTTATGATCTAACCACTTAATTTTGAAATTTGAATTTTGGGAAAAAGGAGGGAAATTGAAAATTTGAATTGTAGGAATGAAAACAAGTCTCAGAACAATTAGAAATCTGAAAATTAAATGAAAACCCAATTTTTGCACAAGTTCAAGATGATTTTTGAAAATTAGGGTTTTAACAATTAACCTCTTAATTTTGTAAATTTGATTTGCAAATTGAACAACACAATGAAGAAATTGAATTTGATAAACAAGACAATTTTTAGATCTAAGATAACCACAAGCAATTTTTACAAATCATAAATTCAATTTTAATTTTAAAAACTAGGGTTTTTAATGATTTAACCACTAAGTTTGCAGAAAATTTAAACTTGCAAATGAAAAATATGAAATTTTGTTCAAAGACAAGCATGCAAGACATCAGGTTCACAAAAAAGTAATGTGGTGAAATGTGCGAATGAAAGATCAAGAGGAAAACTACCCTTTCCATCCAAGGAGAGATGAGAGTTTCACTATGGATTCCCTTTCAAACACTTTTTACCTAGTTACATTGGAAGAGGAGAGGAGGATTCACTAGATTCAACCTTCAAAGAAGAAGATAGAATTCTGAGTGAAATGGGAGTGATAAGCTAATCTCCTCTTCCTATTTGAAATGAAAAGGAATCAATTGAACTATGTAGTGAAAAAGTGACAAAGAACTGATTATAACTTATGATTGAAATATGTGATGAAGTTGTGCACCTGGATTTGGTAGTAATATGTCGAGATGAAGTCATCCTGTAAATTTGAGGAAAAGTTGCCTAGACCGTGGTGAGAATGTACACGGTCCTCCAAAAAATCCGCAAAATGAAAAGGGTTTTTTTGCCTCTGCAAATGGAGCCCAAATCTGAAAGTATAGCTGCGCACCTACAACCTACACACAAAAAAGAGAGGAAAATGGGTTTGGATTGGGGGTTTGCCTTTAGGTCAAACCCCAGTTTTGGAATTAACCAAGTAATTAAAGAAAGTACTTGCACATAGATGAAATTGAAAGACTCAATTGTAAATCACCTCAAGGGAGGTTGTGGTAGCAATGTTGATAGAAATACTTGTGTGCAATTGAATGTTGGAATCAATCTTCTCTTCAATGGTTGAATCCTTGACTTGAATGCAACACCTAGCCTTGAAGGGAGACTTGAGAATGCTCAAGGCTGGAAAAGAATGCTTGAATGCTTGGATTCTCAATCGCTTATGACACTTGACCTTATCGAAATTCCACCTTATCCAACTTATGCAAATGAGAGGACAAATGCCCCTTAAATACATGTTAATGGATTTGATTTTTGTCATGGGTTGACATTGGGGGAGTTTCCCGCTCACTGCACAACCCACAATGCATGCTCTAAGAAAGGTCCTGCCCCAAAATAGGGCAGGGAAAGGAGCGCCACACTCCTGTCCTACCCCTTTCTGTAGGGTAGAATGTAGATAGGGTGATGCAGAGGCCAAGGAAGAAGATGATTTTGAGGGTTGAGTAGTCTCCGATCTCCGATCAGGCTAGAGGATTCGATCTCGTGTGCGTGAGGACCCTAATGTAGTAGAAAATTTTTAGGATCGCAATTTTATGACACTGCACCCCTGTGCTTGGTATTTGACAGGGACACTAATACACATCTGCCTCTACTTTAGGAGATTGCTAAGAAATGCCCATCTACCTTTGGGACTATGGTTGCACCTCTGTTTATCATATATATCCCTTTCATTATGGATAAGGCTGGCTCCTTTATTTGAGAATGAACTTCTTTATGACTTTGCGAGATGTTGATTGTTGATGAAGGTTTTGATATTCTCATTTACCCTTGTGTAGATGTCATCATGCCTTTCTCTTTGGACTTGATCTCTAATATGCAATCTTATGTTCTATGTGTAGGGCCTCTTTATTATAGCATACCTTAGTAGCTATGCCTAATGATGACCTCACTAACTTTATGAGACCTTTGACTATTATGGTCTAGGCCCTAATGCTTTTGACTATCCACTGTGATGCCTCTATCATGGTGATTTGCAATGCTATCTCCTCGAGTATTGGTGAACAATATCCTTCATTCTTTTATTATTATTGCATTGTGAAATAGTCATTGTTCATTAAATGACTTTCTATCAAGTCTGTGATTGCCTCTTGAAGCTTTTCATCTTCTTTTTACCTTTGACCTTTTGTGCATGGTCTTATTGTCCATTCTAGTTGTTGTAGCCTAGCTCATATGTCTGTGTGTAGACCTATCAGATATTGTCATGAGTTATCCTTGTATTTCTTATGAAGCTAAACCCTACCCTTGAACTATGTTTTGCCATTATTCCTTTGGATTGTCAATGACATCCATTGTGTTTGATGGTTGTCTTTTCAAATTTTACAGAGATTTCCATTTACCACTACTTTGATAGAGATTTTTATTACTGTGGCAGTGATTAGTCTCTCTTGGATGCAATATGATCTATTTTTGTTGTCCATGACTTTGACTCCTCAAGGTCTTTTAATGAATCTATTTGTATGATCACATAGTTATAATGGTGTTCACATGCCCTCTTTTAGGCCATAGTTATAATGGTAGATTATTTTTGTGATCATGTGGCTGCTCTTTGCTGAGTGTGTTGGGCCTGCAACAATGCCTTGGAACTTTGGTTTTCTTCCTATAGCATTCACTTCTACTTAGGTTTATAAAATAAATCTTTACCCAAGATGTTTTATTTACTGTGGGCTCCTATTCTCTATTGACTTGACAACGATACACTAGCATGCATCCTAAATTTACTTGATGCCCTTTAAAAATCACCAAGCTTATTTCTTCAATGAATTCTTTGACTTAAAGTCTAAACTATCTTTCTAGAATTACCTCTTGGTAACCTTAATGAGTGCTCCTTGGTGTCTAGGACCTGCACTCTCCTTGAAGTTTGACTGTAAAATCTTCTTCTAATTGCATTTTGATAGTTATTAAGGGTCCCCTATTTCTCTTTGGTCATGATCTTTGATCCCATTTTTAGTTGCTATCAAACTCCTAAATATCTGCAACCATTGAATGCAGCCCCCTAAGCTTAATCTTGTTGGCAATTTGGAGGAATTGGTTATGTGTTGCATTGATGTTTGCCATTGATTTCAACACTAGCTTGTTTGATTGTATACTAGGTTCCGGTAGAGTGGTTGGATTGTGATGTTGATCTGGAGATCATCTCCGAAATTCTCTGGTATGTTCAAATTGGTGGAATTGGTTTGGTTTGGTTGTTCATGTCATTCAGATGTATGTCACATTCAGTTGGTTTGGGATTTGGTGATCCGGAAGCTATCATATGTTCTAGTATGCCTTTTGGTTACCGGTAAGGGCTTTACCGGTAGAGCTTCGTTGAAGATCTTTTGATGGTTTTGATAAGTGGTGTTGGTGAGGCTTCTAGAAGGTTCTTAGGATGCTGATGGTTATCATGTTTGTGTTTCAGTTGATCGGTGGTGTTGCATTTAGTACCGGACCTATTCTATGCTATTATGTTAGGTTATGGACCGGTTTATGTAATGTGTTGGTGGATGCTCCCGATGAGTTGTCGGTTGGATTTATTGTTTGGTTAATGTTGTTTCGGTCTTAGGCCGACTTGTGTTATCATTGATTTGTGGGTTTATGTAATGGATTTATTGTATTATCTTTTAGGTGGCCGACCTAATTGTTTAGGTCCCCAGTTGGTATAAATATGATGTAAGATCTCTTTTGTAGATTATGGTCATGGGTTATGGGATTATCTAGGTGCAAATAAAGTTGTAATCATATGCAGAGGTTTTGATCGATCATAGGTGATCAAATTGGGTTTGTGTAAGAGGTTTAAGACCTCTGACATTGATCTTAACCAGAATTGTAATAAGGCATAGGAGATTTTATTCTTGCAGTTCATTCTTATTTCCATATTGTAGTCTGAAAATATTTTGTAGTCAGCGAGGCTCCTTTATAATGAGCAGTGTGCTCTAGGCCATTGGCCTTCTTGCATGTGCATGCCCCTTATTGTAATCACATACTACAGAAGTATCATCTGACTATGGGTAGGCTTCCCACTGTGGTTTTTCCCTTTACCAAGTTTTCCACGTACAATTCTTGGTGTTATGTGTTGTGGATGCATGGTATTTGGTTTATGATTTATTTTTGTGCTTAATTGATATATCTTCTATTCTGGTATTTGGTTTATGCATTCTGGTAAAAAAAATTTGTGCTTAAAGTTTCATAATCTGTTAACAACTGATTCACCCCCCTCTTAATTGTTGACTAGTTATCTTAACAATTGGTATCAGAGCTTGGTCCTCTCTGTAGAAGCTTAATTGCTTGAGGAAGATCCTATGGAAAGTAATCATTCAACTTCAATTTCTTACCACAAGGACAACCCTAGGCTTGAAGGAAAAAAATATAGAGTATGGAAGCTTCAGATGGAGACTCATGTGAGATGTCTTAGCAAGGAGATTTGGGAGATCACTGAGAAAGGCTATACTCCTTATTATCTGGCATATGGAAATCCTCCTTCGATAGACTTCGATAAGAACATTGAAAATGGCTGTAGAGCTAGAGTATCCCTTTTGAGCGCCCTTTCAGATTAACAGGTAATGGTATTAACAGATAAATCATTTGCAAAATCTATATGGGATAAGTTGGAGACTTTGAATGAAGGTGACCCTACTGTTAAAATTGCTAAACTTGATGGTTACTAGATAGGGTATGAGAGCCTGAGAATGGAGGAAGATGAAATAATTACTGCTTTTATGGAAAGAGTCAATGAAATTGTCTTGAGAATTCAATGTTGTAGTGGATCTTTGAGCGAAGATGATGTTGTTCTCAAATTTTGCTTCCCTCAATCCTCTCTATAAGAAAATTTTGATAAATCTATTTGCATATGAAGAGGACAACAAGAAAATAGAATTCCAGAATAACATATAACAAGGTTTCAAAAAAATCTTCTACACTTTGAACTTATCCAAAGCTCAGGTGGGTATACCTTTTGTGAATACTTTCACACTTTTAAATTAAGATCCACAGTAAACCAATGCTAAAAACCTATGAACCTCATCACCTCAATAATACTTGAAATATTATTAGAAAACATGCATTAATTTTCAGTTTTGACCTCCAAGAAAGATAGAAAAAACTTGACAACTGCTATCAGTGTCTTATCTAGGCTACAAAGTCACCCAATCTAAGCAAGAGTTCCAAATCTGGACATTCTCATACATCTCATCACTTCAGCTCTCATTAACCTAATATATGCCTGACATATATATAAGTTCTTTCCCTTTAAAACTTAAACTGTTTATCAAATTCAAAGCAACAAACAATTGATTTACTAACAAAGATATCTCAAGTATATTTAATTCATCTCCTGAAGAGAAAAACCTAAAAAATATATGTAAGATTACCTTGCAATGCCTATTCAATCGAATAACCCTAAATTATCCAAAAAAAAACCAGTAAATCAATGAATGCACACAAGAAGACAACGAAGATTTATGCTTAGAAAGTTTTGATCTGTATATTAATATTCATTTTGAAAATCTTACACAACTCAAGGTGATTTCTAAAAGAACCAGAAAACCCTAGATATATTTCAACAGAGTTTCTTTACAAATTCTTGTGATCCCTTTTCCTAAAGTCCTGGTATCCATTTATAATCATACAGATGGAAACAAGCTTCGGACTTCCCTAGGCAAAGTTTGTTTTAACAATGATTCCCACTGAAACGAAATCATGATCATTTCATTCCTAATGGTTTTGAAGTTTTTTATTCCACTGCAACATCTTCTAACTGTTCTTGAACCTCCTCTTCTTGCACCGCATACTTTTTTTTCCATTCTTGGAACACGTCATCACCAGGCTAGGAGAAATTAACAATTTTCTTCTTCAGTTTATTTAACCTTTTCCATGTGATTCTTAATCGTTTAACCTTTGTCTCCAAAAAACCATAATGTGACTTTATCTTCTCAATTTATTCAATTGTACGAATAAATAATGATGTGTTATCTGTATTGATGACTTCATTTATCCATTGAGACAAGTTATACCCTAGCTCATCAAGCCACACCTTTTCATCTTTCAATTGACTTGGACTAACAAAACCTCCATGAAACAATTCATACTTATGATTAGCATATTCTCTTCTATACAAGTTGACCTTTATCTTTACACTGGCCCTTTCTTTTGCTAACCTGGTCATGCTTTTCACTAAATCACAAGTGGATTTAATATTTGCATCAGCCTCTTCCTCTTCATAAGATGAACACATAAGTTCTAAATCCATCTCTCTAGGCATCCACTTATTTAAAACTGGCTCCAAAGTAGCCTTGTCTTCTTTTAGATCAATCAACATATTCAAAATCCTTTTCATATAAATGTACACAATAGAAGCTCCTACTATGTCAGTAAATTTCAAGATTGTGCCTATGACTTTCTCCTCATACTTATTTGCAAACAGGGCCTGAGCATGGTTTAACTTTTCCATTTCATCTTGTATGGTCTCAGTTGCTTGAAAACAAAAAGTCATAGGAGAAGGGGGAAATTCAATGATTAGACTGGTGGATGGAGGATTTGCTGGAGATGAGGCAATCAATAAAGTAGAAGATTAACCTTTCTGGTATTGCCCAGCTAGCTGATTCTGCAACTTGGCAATGATGCTATCCCTGTGGGATATCTTCCCTTTTTCCTCATTTTAAGCCTTTAGAACCGTCTCTAATTTTACCTAAAGATCAACCTTCTCCTTGGCTTCCTTCTCAGCTACTGCCACACTGAATTTTGCTAATTCCAAAACTGTGCTAGCAGCTTCTACCACTCGTGTGTCCTGCACTCTTTTCACAATCATACCTCCAAGATAGTTGGACCTTGAAGTGTCCTTCCTCTTTCTGTTCTCATCCCTCCTTAGAGACCACTTGACCAAAGCAACATGGTCCTTGCTAAATGTTACTCCTTCTAAGGGCTTTGTTTCTTTCCTTATTGCCTCAAGGACTAGTGCATCTACTATATCCCACTTAGGGAGAATTAGTACACCAGCTTTTGCTACCATTTCTCTCCCCTACTCAGGAGAAATGGTTTTGAATTCTATCATCATTTCTTGTCTTACTTCTTCCTCCACTACAGATGCATCTTTGTGGGGCTATTCGCCTTTCCTCTTTTCACATTTGGCTTTGAAATTTTTTATATTCTGCTTCCAAACAAATTGCATGAAAGATCCTATTGTAACAAATTTATTATCAGCCAATAATTCTTCATTGGCTTGTTTGATGCTAAGGTCTAACTCTTTTCCTTTAAATTCCTCTGTAGTCAAATCCATTTAAGCACTTGGTGGCTCTTCATGCATCCCTTCTTACACTTCTTCATAAGTATAGGCAATCTCCCCAAGACTTCCTAACTGCAATAATTGCTCAGCCACTACATGTTCATCTCCCAGATGGATTGGGGATTGGGATGGAGAGTATAAAGGCTCACCTATTTGCACCTCCTTTCCCACCCTTTTCCTTTTAGGGGAACCTTGGATGTCAACTACATCTTCTATTTCTCTTTTCCCCTTTGAAGTAGAAGGTTCACCTATGACTGGCACTAGCACACTGTATTTTGGCCTCTTATACATCACATATTCACCTAGAGGGAAGACCTAAGCAAAGGAAGGCTTGGCTAAAACCAACTTAACCTTTTTAGGATCAGTTTTGAATATAACTTCCATTTTCTCCTTTAAGGTCTACATTAAATCTTCAAAATAAAGTATCAAGAATTTAGCTTTTTCCTCAAAGGGAGTAAAACTTGACAAAGGGTCATAACCGATATCAAATTGGTGGATAAAATCAAGAGCCCTTTTATATGCTATCCACTTTTCCTTTCTTAATTCTTCTTCATCAAGCTTGAATTCATTTATGATCAAATCCTTAGGAAAATAGAATTGGTGTGGTCTGCATTTACATACGACTCTCTTCTTGAACATACCATTAAAGAATTCTTTAGGGTCAACAAACCTTGATACTGCAGTAGACAACCTGTATGGCTATAGGATATCATAAAATTGTTTCCAACCACCCTTGGTGATTACAAATTGATGTGCTATGGTGACAGTTGGGAAAATTGTCCCTTTCCCCCTATTTGTTAATTTTGCCTCTTGTAAACCCCTGATTTACCTCAGGACCTCTGCAATTCCTATCTTTAATGGGACTTGGTAAGGGAGAAAATATGGAGTTCCTCTGAAACCATAGACTTTGAACACAACAGGGATAGGGTACAAGTATATATCACCCCAATTATGAACAATCTTAATATCTTGAGGAAATTCCTTAGGCCTAAGGAATTCTAAGAGAGCTTTGGGAATTATAGGGTTTTGGGGGCATAAGAGGATCCTAAGCCTAGATGAAAAACATCTATTAAACTTTGAATAACTAGCATCCTCTATCCCAAGACAAAATTGTGCTCCACAATTGAACACGCATCTCCTCATTATCCTTTTCCTTAATCAGGTCCATTTCACTAGCAAAATAATCAGCACCTTTAAATAAAAACATGTGCATAAGAAGAGAATACCATCCAAAAGGTCTGTCTACCTTAGCATTTTTTATCCCCATCAACCCTTCATGATTGGCATCAGTAAGATAGGCTGCAAAGTAAAAAGTTACTGCCAGAGATTGGTTCAAAATCTGTGCTAACATAAGCATGTAATGGGTTGGCATGGTTGTTTCAGCATCTTCCCCAAAAAATTGACATAGAGACCAATAAATCCCTTTAGCTCTCAAAGTAATAATATTTAAAGAGAAGGCTCCATGGTGCTAGGGCCTACAATAGTCAATCCTCCTATTTTGACAAAAAATTATTTCAAAGGGCCACTCCTGAGGTGATCTTTCTACACATTATAGACCTATGCAAGTATTTCAAAATTGATGGGCTCTAAATAATTTGATACCTCACCGAGTCTGAATAATTTCCTAAACTCATCATTATTTATTTTAATTAATGACCCCCATTCACATTTCTCACACATCTAGCAACAAGGTCATAGTTATTTGAAATCTGGGTCAACAGGTCCACATCCATGAAAACACTAGGGACTATGAGCTTTCCAACGTCTAACTCCCATATACTATTCATTGGAGCAGAGTAATTTGTCTAACCAAATCCCACTTTGAAAAGTCCTAGACCTGATATCCCTATTCGTGAATCCCTTAACTAGTTCCCTTTGTCATATAAACCATCGCCAATTCTCAAGCGGGGAGCCTTGAGAATTAATTCTTTAATTTTAGCTATGACATTGGTAGACATAGTTAATTGTTCTAAAAAATCATCACAAATGGCTCTATCCTAGTAATTCACCTTCCCTATGAAATCTCTTTGTGGTGCCATCTCGGAATTATAGCTACTTCAATTAAACTTAAATAGACATCTGAGAATTCAAGCACCCAGGGATATCAATTCAAACTATAACTGTCAAGCAATATGCAAAACTTACTTGTTGCCTGAAGAAATTCACTTTGTGCACCGGTTCCTCTGCAAGATTTTTCAAAATGATGCCAATGTTTCAGCTGATGTGAAGCTTATTATGGAAACTGAGCATTGAATAGAAACATTAAGCCACATGCTTCGGCAATCAATTCACAATTGAATTCAAAATATGGCTCCAATGGACCACAAAGAATTTTCTAACTGTCTTGCCTTTTCGATGCTTCACAAAAGATAAAAACCTTGCACCTTTTCATTATGAAATAGTGCCATCCATTGGATCCTCTCGGAGATGCACATTCTTTACCTTACCCGAGTCATCCTGCTTAGAAATGGGCCTCACCTTCTTTTCGTTGTTTCACGAAGCATAAATCTCATGCATCTTTCCTTTACGAAACAACGCTGACTGTTGGATCTTCTACCATCCGCTCGACCGTTATTCTCCATGGTGATCGCTAGTCTATTTAACTAATTGCATGAAACCTTCACCACTAATGGTTTTTGCTATTTGCGAAGCATAATTACCTGGCATCTTCACCATGCGAAACAACATGAATCATTGGATCAATTTTGAGATGTACAACTTTTAACTCCTTTAACCTTTAAAGTGGGCCTTCTATGCGAAATCCACTTATCGTACTGGTTTTTGACAAATAGCCTCCATGTGTTGGCCATTCATTCGCTCAAGAAGTTTGTCGGACTCCACATCTGAACTGCCATGTGTCTTAATTAGTTGTGGGTTTCATCAATATTTCTGCTTAATCAAATGGGCGCCACACGATCCACTAGGAGCCACGTGTCCAATTAATAGATCACCTTTTGTCTCAGCTAGACATCCTGCTGTATTGCCACCTTAACCGCCACGTAACTGCCAGCTCTTTTTTGCAGCTTCCCGAAAGATAAACCTATGTTACTTTAGGCTGCAAAACAATGTGCACCGTTGGATCTTCTCAGAGATGCACTTCTTTTATCTTACTTGCCATTCCTTCACTGGGCCCATTGCCCTTTTGCTGCTTCACGAAAGGTAAACTTCACACATCTCCACCATACAAAACAATGCCAACTGTCAGATCATGAACAAGATGCATGATCCTTAACTCATTCTTCAGCTTACCTGTCGGGCCCGCCAATCTTTCACTACTTCGCAAAGCATAAACCTCACCCATTATTTCATCACAAAACAACATGGACCATTAGATCTACCAGAAGATATCTGTTCTTTAGCCTTCCTTGTGACCGCTTTACCAGAGCCCGCCACCTTTTCGCCACTTCGTGAAAGGTAAATCTCATGCAACTTCCCTTTGCAAGATCACGCACATTGTTGGATCTATTAGCACTTGCACGATCTTTATGAAGCCTGACAAAGAAATAAAAACTTAGGAGAAGGAGAAAAATTAAAACATTATTAAAAACCGCTTATGGCAAAACTTAAAGTGGGGACCCCTCCTCACAACGGACCGACCCTTCAACTTAAGTGGAAAAAGTAATAAGGAAATAGAACACAGGGATTTTGAGATAGAAAAGGGTAAATTGCAAAAACCCTAAACCCTTAGACCAATAACCCACAAAGGAAAAATGAAGCACTAATCACAATTTTGCAGATTTTTAGCGGATTAATGAACAAAACCACCTAATAGTCAAAATAGTGATAACAACAACTCTAATTGGGGATGGTTGATTGCAAGATCAACACAAGAACACAGATAACTCTGGAGAATAGACCAAAATAAATAAGCCCGAATGAAAACCAACATAAACAAACCTAAATATATATAGACTACAACCTACTATGCATGGACTTAAGAGAAGTAATGCTTCAGGAATTGTCCATGCATTGGAAATTCCTGTACCTCACCATTCATTGTCTGCAAAAAATATGAGTCTTTTCCATTAAGATCACAAACAATAGAAAGGCCCATCCATAATGACTCAAATTTTCTATGCTTTCCTTTATCTTTCTCTCTTGCATTCCATTGAAGAACCATGTCACCAATTTGAAACTTTCTCAATGTGGTTCTTTTGTCAAAAAGATACTTGGATTGCAACTGAATCTTCAAATTTATTTTATGAGCAAAAGTCCCGATTTCTTCCACTTCCACCATTTGAATCATTCTGTCTTCCATGGGTTCTGACAACTCCATCTCCATAGCTTGTATGAATTTGTATACAAGAAGAAGGTTATTGACTGGCACCCTAGATTGTGTGCCATAAACCAATTCAAATGGTGATACACCAATTGCTTTCTTAACAGTAATCATGTCTGCACATAAGGCCAATTTTAGTTTCTGATCCCAAGACCTTTTGTTCTCCTCAAGAATTTTCTTAATAATATTCAAAAGGCTCTTATTGCTGGATTCTGCTTGTCCATTACCTTGAGGATGGTATAATGAAGAATAAGACATAATTATTCCATGGTTGGTACAAAATTCAATGAATTCTTCTGATCTAAAGCTCATAGCATTATCCATTATCAATTTCACAGGAACACCAAATCTTGTTATAACATTATCCATCAGGAAATCAATGACAACTTTACTAGTGGCTCTTTTAGTAGGTATAGCCTCAATCCACTTTATGAAGTAATCGGTGGCCACTATGATCCATCTGTGACTTCTTCCTGACTTCTCAATTCTTTCCCCAATAAAATCAATGCCCCATTGGACAAAAGGGGCTTCCATTGTAACTGGGTTAAGGGGCAGAGCTCCTTCATATTTT
Source organism: Cryptomeria japonica (assembly GCF_030272615.1). Classification (NCBI taxonomy): domain Eukaryota; kingdom Viridiplantae; phylum Streptophyta; class Pinopsida; order Cupressales; family Cupressaceae; genus Cryptomeria; species Cryptomeria japonica. The sequence goes on from NC_081410.1 coordinate 593,499,667, forward strand.
AACTTGGAAGAAAATTTTGGCAGGGGTTATACCTCGGGACATGCTCATGGGCATCTTTGAACAAAGTAGGCCAATAGTATCCCACCCAGACTATCTTGCCAGCTGTGGTTTTGGCAGAGTAGTGGCCTCCACATACTCCATTATGCATTTCAATTAGCATCCTTCTAGCTTGGGATTTATCTAAACACATCAACAATGCCCCATCTCTATTTTGCCAATATAGATCACCCTGAATAAGGAGATACTTTTGAGACTTCAGTTTCAATTTCCTTCTTTGGTTTTGAGTCATTCCCTTCGAATATGTTGCATCTCTTAAAAAATGTACTATCTCTGAGTACCAGGGTTGTGTCTCAATACTTGTGACCAGGATATTTTCAATTTCAACATTGTTAACTTCAACATCAAGGAGATTTGATTCAGCCATTAACTTAGCAAGACCTAACCCTCTTACCAATTTAGTGATCTTAATCTTTAGATCAAACTCTTGAATCCTGGTTATCCATCTGCACCTTTTGCTAGTGACCTCGGATTGAGATAAGATGTCATTGAAGACTGCATGTGGGACATAAGCAACTACTTGTGCATTCACAAGATATGGCCTAAATTCCTTTACAACTTTAACCAAAGAATATGCTTGCTTCTCCATGATTTCATATTTCATCTCTGCAGCTTGTAGAGATTTACTATAAAAAGAAATAGGGTGTTCATACCGTTCAACATCTTTTTGAAGAGGACTGTAGCTATTGTATGATAAGAAGCAAAAGAAAATAGTGAAAAGGGATTACTATAATCAGGGGACTTCAACACTGGCACCTCCTAAATAGCCTTTTTAATCTCACCAAAAGCCTTCACAACTTCTTCATCCCAATAGAACTTTGTATCTTTCTTAAGCAACCTAACAATAGGCTTGACTATTTCAGCAAAGTTGGCAATGAACCTTCTAACAAAATTCACCTTACCCAAGAAAGATTGAATGCCCTTGACATTATTTGGCTCAGGTACATTGTTTATGGCTTCAACCCTTTTAGGGTCTATTCTAACCCCTTCCTTGGAGACAATATGTCCAAGTAATTTCCCTTCACTGACTGCAAAATGACACTTTTTTGGATTTAAAGAAACACCAAACTCTAGAGCTTTATTGAAAACTTTTTCTAGGTGCCCGCAGTGGTCATCTGCCCTTTTGAAGAAACATGTTAAATCGTCCTGGTATACAACCATGATAATTTTGATAAACTCCTTGAAAGCTACATCCATTGCTCTCTGAAAAGTAGCTCCAACATTTTTTAAACCGAAAGGCATCCTTACATATACATACATCCCCCAAGGGGTTGTAAAAGCAGTCTTGAACTGTTCAGACTCTTTCACTAACACCTGATTATATCCTATGAAACCATCCATCATGGACAACAAGCCACAATGAGTTACTCTTTGCAACATTGCCTCCATATTCGGGGAAGAATAGTTGTCTTTCAAAGAAGCAACATTCAAATTCCTAAAATCAACATAGAGCCTTATGTCCCCATTCTTCTTTCTAACTGGGACTAAATTAGACACCCATGATGAATGTCTTATAGGCTTAATGATCCCCCCTTCTCTCAACTTGGTTAGCTCTTGTTGCATTTTGTTTTCCAAAAGGGAGTTGATAGGTCTTTGCTTTTTTCGAAAAGGCTTAGCATCTAAAAGTAAAGGGACTTCATGCTGAAATAGGTCTTGTCTATACGCCTTGAGGTCTTCATAAGACCAAGCAAAAACATGTTTATACTTCCTTAATAAATTAACAAGGTTAGTTTTAATGTGAGGAGACAAGTTCCTCCCAATATATACCAACTTAGGGGATGATTATGTCCCTAAGTTCACTTCCTCCAATTCGTCTAACTTGGTGGTTGACTGTTGATGCAAATGACTATCACTGTGACTGAACATACCTTCCAATTCTACTAATCCTTTGGGGATTTCATTGGTTTCTAATTGGACCATGTCATTTCCAAACATTGTTTCTCTATCTTCCACCACTTCTACTAATGCATTGCAATCAATTTTCTGTCCATCATAGTCATCAATGCATTGTATGAATCTAAGGATATCTTCATCATCCGTAAACACTTTCCAATTATATATATTGTCAGGAATAACAAGCCTAGCTTTTATCTCAACTATAGATACACTGGTTAATGTTACATCATCATTTTTTAATGCAACATTAGCTAATAAATCAGCCATGATGTTCTTTGATCTTTCTATCTAGTTAATAGAAAATGCACAAAAATGCTCAATCACATCCCAAACAACATGTTTATATCTTTTCAAATGATCATTTTTGGATGCATACTTAGACCTTACCTAAGAAACAACTAACTCTGAATCCCCAAATACTCTTAACAACTGAATTCCATGCCTTTTAGAAACTTCAAGCCCCAATAACAAGGCTTCATATTCAGTAGTGTTATTTGTACACTGGAAGGCTAACAGAAAAGAGTATTTGAAAGTCATACCTGATGGGGACACAAAAAGAACTCCTGCTCCAGACCCTTCCTTAGAGCAAGCTCCATCAAAGTACATGTGCAATAAACCTTGTTGCTGAGATTCCAATTCACCAATAATAGGATCAATATTTTTTAACTGAGGTAGAATAGGTTGTACTATGAAGTTATCAAGATCCAAATCAATCATACAATTCAACATTTTAGGGTCTATCTTCTCAATTACCCTAGGAGCACGTGGTTCTCTATATACCTTAACATGGCTTCCATTTACTAGGATTGTAGCATATGAAAGATCTAACCGAACATTTCCCCCCACTGCTGCAACCCATTGTCTGGATAATAGCATGCCATAATGAGGCTTTGTATCAGTTACTATGACATCCATCTTATATGTTGCTTCAGGGAATGCTGCTATCTTTACTTCCACATCCTTCATTGTACCTATCATAGGTACTTCTCTATTATCCATAGCATAGCACTTCCCATAAACAATAGTTACTGATAATCCTAACTCCTTCATGACACCATATGGCATCACATTTGTAGCAGCACTGGAGTCTATCATACAGTTCTTGATTAATCTATTATTCACTAACAAAGTTACATAGAAAGGATAAACTTGTGAAGGTTCTCATGTAATAGTTGTTCCAACATATACTTATGGGGTTTTCATCTCATGATCCTTTTCATCCTTCATCATACCTATAGGCAGAGTTGCAACATCGTCTGATATATTAGAAAATAAAGAAAGAGCGGCTTCTCTATGTTCCTTTATTTTCAACAGTTCTACCAATGGGACTGTAACCTTCATTTGGGTCAAAGCCTGAGTCATATCAAAAGTAGAACTATTAATTGGCTCAGTATTAAATTTGGCCTTTTTTGCTTTAGGCTGACTTGCCCTTTTAGCTGTAGCAGTCCCTTGTAAATCACCAGTAGTATTATTATCTGCATTCTTGACTACATCTTTGGATTGGTCACTTCTTGCCTAACCATCTTGAGGAAAGGTGCTATTACCTGCTATCCTTTTCTGAGATACTTCTTTCATAAACAAGGAGCCAGGTTCACCCTAATCTCCATCCCTTTTACTACTTCTAAGATTGTAGTTGTGCTTGGATTTGGCTATAGCAGGCTTGGTAAGATTTTTTACCTCTTCATCACTAGGTCTCCTAAGATGAATTTCTTCATCTTCAATGGTTACCACATTTAAAGTGGGATGCCAATCAAGTTTTAGCTGCCCTTGGTAACATTTATTATAATTTAGCACATCACACTCACTAGATTCACTTTGTGAAGACTCATTATCACTTTCAATAATAGTGTCAAACATGTTAATATCAGGCTCACCCTCTTTTCTCATGGATTCTTCAAGAGCTTGAGCTACAACACACTGATGAGGAGAATGTGGTCCATCACAGGCCATGCACCAAGGAGTATTTTCCATATTGTGTACATTTCCTCCTTTCAAAGGATCTGGGGTGTCCTGGTTTTGATTGTTCTTTAACTTATCATTCTGAGGTTTGCCATCTTTCCAAGTAATGTTGTATGACATATCATGTAATCTGGGAGGCCTATCTTGCCAATTATAATGGGGTTTATCATTCTTACTTACCTTAGTAGTAAGATCTTTCATAGCAGTCATTAAATTTTCTATTTTGTCTTCCTCCTTAGCAATTTTATTAGGCTGCTGTTTTGATTCTTGCCACAACCTTCCATCAATTCTCCTTCCCACCTTTCCAGATGCTTTCCTATTACTTTCCACATTGATGGCAATTCTAAAAGCATCTCTCAGACTATGTGGGTTTTTATCCCTCAAAATGTAAGCCATTTTTGAATCAAAAGCATTATAATAAGTGTTCAGACATATATTATCATCTAGTCTCATTACTTGATAAAGCCTATGCATTGCTTTCTGAAATCTTGCATTGAAATTGATGACAATTTCATTATTAGACTTCCTAATGTTATTGAACTCATTGAGCATAAATCTCACATTTGTTTTATCACCATATTGCTCTTGGAAACAATTCTTAGAGTCTTCCCAAGAACCATTGCTATTCACAGGCAGAGCTTTGTACCAATCCCTTGCATCATCCACTAAGGACTGTACAAATAATTTCATGATGACATCTTCATCTACAATCTCATAATCATTTATCAAGTCACCAAAATATTTTAGGTGCTCTTTTGCACTTAGAGCATTATTACCAACAAATTTGTGAAGCCTGTCCCTTAATTCAGTAGGAACATGGTTAAGGTACCCTGGGATTCCCTCAAAGAAGAGCTGTCTGTACAACTCTAGATTAATGGGTCTTCTCTGGAACTGGTTACCAGTAGGGTTATTACCCATATTCATTCTCACATTAGGACCATGAGTTGGAGAAACTTGGTTACTTTGATTGGTAATAGGGACTTGACTAACTGGTACAGTAGTCATAGGCAGGGTTGACTGAATTTTGATTGGAGGGAATGAGGTATGCTGAGGTAAAAGCTTATTTGGGTCTGTTGAAGGAAAGATTATGGGAGGAGCCTTTAGATAGTTAATTTTTCTTTTAAGCTCTTGATTGGCTGCTTCTAATTCAGCTTTCCCCAATTCGCTTTGCAAATCTTCCTTCTCTTTCCTCATCTTATTTATCTCTCTTATGTGCAGACAACTGATGAGAGATTTCTGCTGTATTCTTAGAACTAGACCCATTTTCCATGCACTTCTATTTTCCTTTGTCAATACTATTTCTAGTAGGTTGTGGGTCACTAAGGACCTCCCTACTAGGTTGCACAACAAATTTGTGTGCAGGGTTGATCTTGATAGTCAGATTTTCTCTGATGACTGGACCTTCATCCTCACTCCTAGTTTTCTCTTGGGTGAACAATTCAAGATCAACAATCTATCTTAAAAGCCTATCTCTCTCAATCAATTTAGTTTTAACTTCCTTTTCTTTGTTTGCTTCCTTTTGTGCTCTTAGGGAGATCAAGTGATGAACTCTTCTATTGAGAGCCTCAATTTCTTGGTATACCTTATCTTCATCAGGGAACATCTCTTCAGAATCTGACACATTGACTTGATCGATATCAATCAAACTATTATTTCCATCTACAGTTCTAGGTATGGAATCCATCTTAATATTAGAACTATTCCTATCCTTCCTAGATAAACTAGCATGAGAGATCCTTCGATTTAAAACTTGGACATCCTCATTATTACCAAACAAACTGGGATGGAAACCCAAAATGTCTTGCTAAGATTCATGGGAAGAAGAGTTTGAATTTTCATATATGGGTCTATTAGATGACTTACTCGTATGAATGCTTTTTTGTATCCAGACATCACTAGATGGCTTATGTGCAACTGATCTTTTTTGGCCTCTTTGTGCCTACTCAAGTAATCCTTCTTGCAACATCTATTGAGGAATTTTCCTCATGAATGATCTAGTGTTCTTTCCTCTCTGCATTATACTTGTTTTCCTTAAAATGAATTATGCTATTTCAAGAACACTGGTTATTTTACGTCAGAGCCGCCACCCAAAGCTATGGGAAAGTAAGAAAACAAGCTTGACAAATCACTTGCAGAAGACTATAGAACAAGAAGATCTTCAGATAGAGAAATAACAAAGATTAAGGATGAAATGACCTGCTACAAGGATCACACACACACAAAATTCAAACAAACTTTTAGGCAATATAAGCACTAGATCTACAATACAGATTCACACTATGACTCTCCTCAGCAGAGTCACCACTTTTGTTCTTCTCAAATTCTGATTCCCCTAGTCCTCTCTGTAAGAAAATTTGATAACTCTATTTGCATATGAAGAGGACAACAAGAAAATAGAATTCCAGAACAATATATAACAAGGTTTCAGCAAAACCTTCTACACTTTGAACTTATCCAAAGCTCAGGTGGGTATACCTTTTGTGAATACTTTCACACTTTTAAATTGAGATCCATAGTAAACCAATGCTAAAAACCTATGAACCTCATCACCTCAATAATACTTGAAATATTATTAGAAAACATGCGTTAATTTTCAGTTTTGACCTCTAAGAAAGATAGAAAAAACTCCACAACTGCTATCAGTGCCTTATCCAGGCTACAAAGTCACCCAATCTAAGCAAGAGTTCCAAATCTGGACATTCTCATACATCTCATCACTTTGGCTCCCATTAACCTAATATATGCCTAACATATATAAGCTCTTTCCCTTTAAAACTAAAACTATTTATCAAATTCAAAGCAGCAAATAATTGATTTACTAACAGAGATATCTCAAGTATATTTAATTCCTCTCCTGAAGAGAAAAGCCTAAAACATATCTGTAAGATTGCCTTGCAATCCCTATTCAATCGAATAACCCTAAATTTATTGGCAAATGCACACTCCAATGAGAAATTATAGGTGATTGAAGGTATTGTCATTGCTGGAAACCTTGCAATCATGTGATACCTATAGGCAGACACAAGCACTAACATCGGCAGACTCTACACTGACACACAGAACACCGACAACAAAAAGGAAGAATACTGGCACCCTGGCTGACAAGAATTTTATGTATTTATACTTTGTAATAAATTGTAAAATCTTTTGTAAGCTGACATGGCAGATTGTAATATGACTCATATATGTATGAGATCATTGTAGATCATTTTGTAGACATGAGATAGGATGCGAAATATACAAACCTAATATGCAAATTAATGGTTAAAGGTTTGTGTTGTAGCAGAGCTTAAACCGGTACTGAATCTAGTATAGTAGATGCTGATCTGAAGCAGTACAAGACATTGGTTTAGTATAATCCATTTTTGTAAGTCAGTGAGACTTCTTTTGTAATTGAGCAGTGAGCTCTAGGCACTTAGCCTTCTTGCATGTGCAGGCCCCTATTGTAAGAGTAATATTCCCTTATTGGCTAGTAATCGAATATTGTGGGTCACAAATCCCACCAAGGTTTTTCCCACACCGGATTTCCTCATTAAAATACTATGTTATGGTGTGCTTCTCATGTTGTTGTTATTGTTCTTATTTATTGCATTATTTTTGGTTTACCAGTACTCAGTTTTAATATGCTTTTCATGTTTTAAATCAAGTAATCTGACATATTGGTTAGATACTGATTCACCCCCCCTCTCAGTATCTTTGGGAATCCTAACAATTGGTATCAGAGCCTGGTCCTCTATTTTCAAAATCCTAACAGCTTGAAGAAGATATTGTCACCGGTAGAGATGGAAAACCTGAGAAAGCAATTGGAAATAGCTCTTATAGACTATGATGCAGAAAAAGTGAAGAATATCAAACTTGAGGATGACCTGAAGGCTGCTTAGGATATTATTCAAGCACTTCAAGAGAATTTTACTATTGCAAGGAACAAGAGGAGAGAACTTTGTGAAAAGATGGAGAATGAGGAAAATGAAAAGGAAACTCTTAATGATTTGGTAAACAAGCTAAGACAAGAAATCAGTACAACAAAGAATGAGATGCAAGATATGACTATGAGATTCTGTAAAGAAATTGAAGATAGAAAGAAGAATGAAGAAGACTTGGTTAGAAGACTAAATGATGCTAGAAATGAAAAGACAAGACTCAGTCATGAAAATGATATGCTAAAGATAGATCTTATGCACACACAAAATGACTGAACTAAACTCATGAGACAGAAAGGAATCTTGGAGAATGAACTGACTATTACAAATCAACACAAGGAGAAATTCAAGAAAAGTTTAGAAGAACTTGGTGACATGTTGAAGAATCAGAAACCTAATGATGATACAAATGGCCTTGGCTTTGAAGTTGGTGAAAGCTCTAGTACTGCAAACAATCATGATCATAAAAAACCGGTAAGACAACCTACTGCTTACAAATTTAATGGCAAATGCTTTAACTGTAACGAGTATGGTCATAGAGCAAATCAGTGTAGATCTAGAAATCATCAGAATACTAATACACCCACTGGTCAATGTTCTAAATGCAACAAAGCTGGTCATAATTTAGAGAATTGCATAATGAATGTAAGATGTTATATATATGGAAGATTTGGACACTTATCTAATCAATGTAGAACACATACCGACAAAGGATATGGGAAAGCTATTTAGAAGAACAATGTGACTTGTTACGCCTGTAACAAAATTGTACATATTGCAATTTTTTGTAGAAGTAAAGCATCACCGACAAATACAAAATGTCCTAGTTTGAAAGGTAAAGAAAAGGTTGAAGAGGTAAAGCAAGAATTCTCAAAACAATGGATCCGAAAGTTAGATCAGAATGTTGATGGAATTACTCCTCCACTGATAGAACATAGTAACACTCCACCGGTAGGAGACTCTTCATCTAACTGAAGGAAAATCCTTTGGGGGTTTAGCAACAAAATGAAAAACATGCTATTATTCCCTCGGTTGATGGTGAGAAGTTGAAATTACTTCTATACTAGCAAATGAGTTAAGTTGTGACTTAACTGGCAAGCATTAAATGTGGTAGTTGGAGAAAATAACATTATAAAGTAAATGTTTTGGCTCCTTTTTCATTCACCGAGCATTCAAATCTTCGAGAGCACGAAAATTTCCAAGTGAAGGCATTCTAAGCGAAGAAGTGAAGCAATCCATCAAAGCATTCATCCCTAAGGCAGATTGAGGTATTTATAGCTATGACATCTTCATCCACTCCTGAATTTATTGCAAACCCTACTATTGTTGAGGTTATTATGTGCCCTAGACTCGTTTTCAAATTGGTTCCCAAAATTTCAAAGAAAGATGATAACATAGGTGCATTTTCTCAAATTCCTAAGGGAGTAGTATATGCTGAAGACCCTAGGATGTATATACATTGTCATATTGAGGAACTAGGTGAATATGAGATTAAGAATATGTATAAGACTGTGATTTGTGATGAGTCTAGAAATGTCAAGCCAGAACACAAAATATTGGAAACCCTAGGTTTTACTGAAATTCTTAGTATCCTGGATTTTCCCAAGGATATCATAAGGATTGTGTTAAGTAGAGTACATGGTGAATTTTTCTAGTTGGATTCAATCCATAAAATCACAAAAGAAGTGGTAAAAGTTGTAACAGGGTTACCTTCCACCGGTAACAAACCTGACAAAACAAAGAAGGTCTCAAATGAAACTGTGATAAACCTAACTAATGCAACATTTGATAAAAGGTCTTTAAGGGTAAACGATGTAAATGACATAAATGTTAGATTTATCAGTATGATCTTAGGTTACAAGGCTACTCATGCAAATAGGTTGAACTCAATTTCTAGCCTATGTATCAAAAGTACCTATGATATGGTTAATGATAATGCAAGGATAGATGTATGTGAATGGCTCAAAGATGAGTTGATATACAATCTAAGAAAGATTAAAAGAGATAAGAAAGGAACATTCATATTTGGAAATTTTCTTCTTTGTCTAATGCTGTACATAAAAAAACAAGTGCCCGGTATTGGTGCAAGAGATTTTGGTTTTGACATTCTGGTAGGAAAACAACTGTTGGATCTATTGAACAATATGGGAGAAAACCGAGAGAAAAACCTAAATGAACATTTTCAAGCATTGAAGACTTGGATGAAAACTAGAGTAAGACTGTCACAAGCTATTGTGGATAAATATCATAAGGAAATTTGTTTTGTGATCAAGAAAGATGAAATATGGATGGAGGTAGTTGTCCCTAGAACTATCTGGGTAACTAAGATGGGTTATGAAACAGATGACAATATCATTGAAACTTATGCAAAATCCCTCCTTGAAGCACCCAATGAACCTACTAAGGAAGTTTTTGGAAATGCTGAAACAATAGAAAGTGGAATTCAATCAAGGAAAAGGGTTAAGAAGGTTGAAGCAACTGTAAGAAAAGGAACTCGATAGGCTAAAACAATCAAGGAAGATGTTTTGAGACAAACTGGTATAAGTGAAAGTGAGTTGGAATCACATCAACCGGAAAATCATCTTTCACCAGTTGGAACTTCTTCTGAGAGTGATATACCGACAGTATTCAAAAGGGTAGAAAGGAAAAGAAAACCCACACCGGTACCCTCTCCTACACATAAAAGAACCAGACAAAAACAACAAGCAGTAAGTCCTCCAGTAAAGAAAATGACTCCTAAGAAGAAGAAGGTAAAACAAGATATCACTCCAATAGACAAACTTCTTAGTGAAATTACAGAGGACGATAAGCTGAAGAACATCAACAAAATATATAATACACTATCAGCTGATGATAAAGAAATCCTAGAGAACGGTGTAATTCTACACTTAGATATATACAAGAAATTTTTGATGCAAATTGTTGATGAAATTCCAAATGATTTGTATAGGAGACTTGAAGCTAGAATTTTAGCAATTGTTGAACTAGACAAGAAAATTAAGATTGAAAAACTACTTGTAGTACATCCAATCAACTCAATTGATGAAATTGATAAACTTATCAGTGAAGCAAACTGGACAGTATTCTCTACTGCTCACCGACATGTAGCATTGTGTTGGCATTTTTGATGATTATGTTGTGATTGTCATTGATGGACACACACTTGCATTGAGATCATTTTTGTATGTATAAGTTAAAGCTCAACTGATACCTGTTCCAACTGGTATGATGCATTATAGTCCTTAGACTATTGGTGTTTTTTAGAAAGTGATTACCGATCTGAAGCGGTATGTTGACCCCAAGCGGTTCAAGGATCTCAAGCGGTACGAAGGATCAAAGCGGCGGAACACATATTTCCCACTCTTCATGTTGTCAAACCGGCAACCGATATTTTTCTTAAACCGGTATTTTGTGTGAACCGATAATACTCTATGATGAGTTACCAACCAACATTTTATGATGAGTTACCATCCACCGATTGTTTGATGGTGCCGACACTTCAACGATGCTTTTTGTGTCGTGTTATAGAATATGTCTAGATGCATTGAACCTAGGAAATTATATAGAAATCCTATTGGACTGACATGAAATCAGATTCCTTTATAAGGACATCATGTCTAGGGTTTTAGGTTGTTGATGTTGTTGCTAGGGTTTGAAGGTGGTTGATGAGTTAGAGAGAGTATGAATGTGTAGAAGACTGAAGTAATATTGGAATGCATTAGGAACGAGCTATCAAGGATCTAACAAAGCAATCTATGTGATTAGCTAGATCACTCACTTGTTGATTACTCCCATCTTTGACAAGTTTGAAGCCCTTAACCTGGTAGGCCTAAAAAGCCTTTTGTAAATCCTCTAACAAGGTGGTTCACATTTGTGGATCTAAAATCCTCTAGCAAGGTGGTCTTTAATCGGACTTATCTCCTAGCAGAGATTGAGATTCCTAACAGGATCTGTTTTGATAAAGAACATTGTATGACCTTAACCCGTCTGTTTCCTATTTTGCCAAAAGTTACTTGTGAGTTCCGTCTCACCGTGGTTTTTCCCATTTGGGTTTCCACATCAAAATCTCTTGTGTTATGGTGTTTGTGCTTCTGTGGGTGAATGCATTATTTTCTATTTGGTTTGCATGTGTGCTAACCGATTTGTCTACTAAACTGTTTTATTGGTTCACTGTTAGTCTAGCAAGGTGTTTAAGGACAAAGATTTTTGGCATACTAATTCACCCCCCCTCTTAGTATTCATCAATTGGTATCAGAGCCAACCTTTCTATAAGTTTAACCACTCAGAAAGAGATATGGGGGAATACACATTGAGGGAACTTACTCATCAGCTCACTCAGTCTGAGCAATCCTATTATGATCTTATGGTCAAATATAAGGCATCTCAAGCAAAGAGGAGAGAACATGCTGAAAAGTTGATGGAGCTATCTAAAAATAGTTCTTCTGATGAAGCGGACATGGAAGCCCTCATTCAAGAAGTAGAAAAGCTAAATGAATCCAATTCCAACCCGAGAAAAGAATTGGAAGGACCGACTATCTGAATGTGCCAAGAGCTTGAGAACCGAAGGAAAGCTGAAGATTTGGTCAAAGACAAAGATCATGAAAACTCCAAGCTGAAGCAAGAGATCAGTGCCCTAGCTGCTCAACTCCATGTGAGCAAAGTGGAAAAGGAAGACATGCAAGGAGAACTTAATAGTGCCATCTTTGAGAATGGAAACCTGATGGAAACAAATGCTGCTATTTCCAAAGAACTCTCTGAGTCAAAGGAAATACTTGCTAAGTTCAACAAGAGTATTATCAAGCTAGAGCAAAAGCTTGAATCTGCCAAACTTGTCAAGAATACTGATGGACTTGGTTATTCTAGTCATGAGGAAGCTGAGACCTCTGGTGCAAATGCTGGAGCATCAAAGAATCAACCGACATCAAAGGATAAAGGTAAGAAAAAGTTTAAGCCTATTTGCTTTAACTGTCTTAAAGAAGGACACACTGCCAATGTGTGTAGGAGTAAGGATTACAATAATTTTCCTTATTTTCTAAATGATAAGCCTAGATTTTATAAATTCAATGGTAACTGTTATGCATGCAACAAGTTTGGGTATAGAGTAGCTGAATGCATGTCTGTTATGAACAACACTGGAAGATATCCTAAGAGGACTCAAGGAGTTGGTCCTGAACCTTTTGTGAAATGGAATCACAACCGGTTTAATGCCTTCAATCATCAGTCAAGAAGTGGTGGCTATCAAGTAGCAACCAGATGGAGAGAAAACTGTTTGATCTATCATAATCATGGTCACACTACTGCAACATGCAGGAGGAAGAATTCCAACATGAATAATGGACCTTGGAGAGAACCTGGAATGATCTGCTATCATTGCAACAAACTAGGTCACATTGCCAGATTCTATAGATCAAGAAAGAACATATCAGATGACATACCGATCACACCAGAAGGAAAGATTGATATTGATACTGTTCAAGCGGATATGAACAAAACTTGGAAGAAGAAACCAGTGGTGTTACAAGAAGAACCGGTTTCTGCACCTAGTGTGGAAATAACAGAACTGACAAACTAAGCATCAGAAAAGCTTAGGGGGAGCAAATGGCGAAATGTTTTCAAACCCCCGGTTTACACTGGTAAAAGACCTTAACCGGTATATGATACCTGTCAATTGGTGGAAGACCAGAAATGGTAAAAAGCAAATTAGGGTTTACACCCTAATGGTGGAGCATTATTTATGGTTGGTGAGGAATATGTTTAAAAGGAATTTGCAAATCATTTCTCACTATCATTTTTTGAACGAATAAGGTTTTCAAGTATAGAGTGATGATAAAGTGATTTGTGCTATGATTCAAAGAAATTTAGAAACCTTGAAGGAAATTCAGAAGTAGATTACAAATGGTCAAGATAAGAACGCAGAGCGGTGATTCAGCAACCAACGAAGTGGAATTTGCAAAGCCCTAAATTCTTGATTTTCGAAAGGTATTTCTCGAGTTTTTCTATTTTGTCATAGCTTCTGCATCTCATGATAGTTCTAATGCAACTGTCGATTCTAAGGATTTCATTCAAAGAAAATCAAAATATAATGCTTTGTCACAAGTACCAGCTGGGGTTATAGTAGAAGAAGGGATTTTAGATTATATAGACTGCAAAATCGAAGACCTAGGGTCTCTTGTGATCCATTCACAGCTAGGTCTATTATGTGGGAAAGATAAAAAGATCAAACCAAAGTATAGCATTTTGGAGAAGAAGAAACTTCCTAGAGGATTTCACAGATGACCACATTAGGATCATTCTAAGTAGAGTTCATGGTGACAAGATGTACCTAGAGCAGACACATGATATCACACCGCAAGCTATTCATGTCGTCACGGGTTTCTGCAATACAGGGTAAGTGCCAACCCTAAGGAAGGTTAGCAAGATGGAAATGTCCAAGCTCACCGGTTCAATGATCGACTCACGAGGAATGACTATTAACTCCATCAAGGATGACCTTGTGAAATATGCGTGCATGGTGATTGGATAATGGATGTTCTCTGCTAGTAGAATTAACTCTATATCTGCTGCAACAGTAAATGCCGCTTATCGGATGATCAAGGAAGATGCATCATTTGGCCTCTGCACCGGTATGCAAAGGCAACTCTCGATGAATCTTAAATCAATCAAACAGGATAATGCATTAAAATTCAAGTTTGGACAACTTCTAGTAGGACTATTTTTCTACTTCCAAGGTTACTTCCCCAGAGTGGGAGATATTCAGTGGTCTGCGGACCAACCGGTTACGAAGTAGATCAAAGAAAGCCTGCAAGTAGTTGGAACCTGTTACCTTGATGTTCTGAACAAGTACTTTGATGAGTTCAGAAGCAAGATGAGCCTAAGGATGAGGATATCCAGTGATATTGTCAAGAAATATGGAGAGGATATCTACTTTATCATCAAAGTTGATGAATGAATAATTGAGGTTGTTGAGCCAAGATAGGAAGAAGTAGAGCCTATGGGCTATGAGGTGATGTATGATATGCTGGATAGTTATGCTTCTACCCTAATCGCCTCACCTCTTGATCCTAAGGCAAAGAGAACTGACACCTATCTGGAAAGGGTTGCACCGGTTGTATACCCTCCTGAAAAGAAAGGAAAGGCAATGCCTTTAGCATCGACACCGGTAACTGTAGCCAGTCCCAAAGTGACCAAGCGGTCACTTACAAAGAAGAAACCGGTAGCGGCACCTGCCAAAGTCTTCGAGAGAAAGAGGAAGACAAGCAACAACTCACCAGACTCAGAAGAAACTGTGTTTGAGGAAAAACCTAAGAAGACAAGACAAGAAAAGAAAAAAAAAAAGAATGAACTGGCATCATCGGCACCGGTAAATATTGACATCTCCTCCTACAAACTTTTGACACATTGTCAAAGAACTATAAAAAATATTAGGAGAAAAGTGTTGAATGATTTGATTGATTATTTTGACAATTTCAATGATGATGAAAAAGAAGCAGTTGAAAAAGAAATCATTAAGTATTTATGTGTTAATGACTGGTCGCCTTCAGAAATTAGATCTGAGACACTAGATTCTTTGTATAATTCCTTAAACAATAAAAGGTGCATTGCCATAGAGAAGGAACAAGAAATGAGAGAGAAATTTTTTGTAGAACATTTTCCTGATGTATCAAATTCAGAACTGTTTGAAGTTATGAATAAATACAAAGGCCTCTTCTTTATGAGAAGAAGAAGACTCCTATTACTAGAAGGAAAGGGTCAAGAAGTGCTCAAGAATACACACACTCTTTCTCTAGAAGCTCTTAAGATGCATCAGGTGGTTGAAGCCAACAGGAAGGCTGAGCAAGAATCGGCAATAACAAAACCGGATGAAGTGTTTGATACTAGAGGAAACCTAGTTGTTGAACCCACAAACACTATTGATGTCGATGCTCTAGATGTAGAAGATGCTACACAGGACACACCATTTGAAGCAATAGGACAAGACAAACAGGCTAAACAAGTTGAAAAGCAAGCAGAGGACAAATAGGAAGAGGTAGCAAACAAATAGGCGGAGAAGAAGAAAATAGAAGAAGATGTGGAGAAATAAAAACATGAGGAAAAGAGAAAAGAGGATGAGAAGAAGAAAAGAGAAAAGAGGATGAGAAGAAGAAAAGAGAAGATGCAAAGAAGAAGAAAGAAGAAGAGGATAGGGAAGAACATGAGGAGAAATGGAAACAGGAAGAAAAGAGAAAAGAGGATGAGAAGAAAAGAAAGGAAGAGGAGAAGAGAAAAGAAGAGGAGAAGAGAAAGGAAGCAAAAAAGAAGAAGGAAGAGGAAGAAAAGGAAGAGGAGAAGAGGAAGGAAGTAGAGAAGAAGAAGGAAAAAGAGGATAAGGAAGAAGAAAAGAGAAAAGAAGTGGAGAAGAAGAAGGTAGAGGAGGTCAAGGAAGTAGAAGCGGAAAAGAGCACATAGATGGAGACTCCAAAGGAAACTGGTAATCAAGCCAAACTGGCTAACCTCACCAGTCCTATTGACCTCTAGTCTGCAAGTGAAATGGAGCTGCTACAGAGCATTAAGGTTGCTCAAGAACGCCTTGAGGTGTTAAGGAGGAAGAAGGAGGAAGATGTGATCCAAGCTGCGGTGGACACTCTTACCAGTTTGTTACCCAACATAAACCTCCCTAGTACTGACTCATCATTGGAACAATTGAAGCTCCTATGCACAGTAGTGGATGATTAGGTGCAAAGCCTAGAAGAGGTAGCAGAGGCAAATGCCAAGAAAGAGCATCAAAAGGCTCTCAACATTGCCCTGGTGAAGAAGCTTAATGAGCTCCGGTCCGAACTGCAAAAAGCACAAAAAGATATAAGGAATGCTCTGGATGTGGGGAATCTCCTACTGAGTAAGATTTTCTAGCCCCATCTCTTCTATGATGATGTGCTTGTATAGAAGAAAAATATTCAAATTGAGTTGCAGTTATATATGAGTACCTTCAAGCTATCATATGACTCTTTTATAGCTTATGGGAAAATTGTTCACCAGTTTCATATCCAGTCTGCCAAAATAGAGTTGGAAATAAGAAACCGGACTTGAGATTTGCAGGAACTCCAACTGGTTCTACTCCCATGGCTATAGATCCTTCAAAAATGTTATCTTAATCTAGATACTTTAACAGTGACTCAGGAGATGAGCACACTAGATGCCATGGAAGAACAGGTCTCCTAGATGCAGACAGAGAAGGAAGTGGCTACTTCCCTACTTGAGTCCTGGTCCTTATCTATGAAACAATTTTTGCAGGACTTCAAATCAGTTTTTGACAAGTTTTATTCCTTATTGTCATAAACTCTTATTCTTTTAATACTAATGAAACAGGGGTTAGTTTGTAATATTTTGTTGTCATTATTGGCAAAGGGGGAGAAGTATAAATTTTGAATGTTTTGATGTATACTTTCATGTTATTTCTATTAAGAAGTAGTATACATTGTATTTTCTGCAAAAGGGATAGTATATACGCTTAGGGTGAGTAATTTTGATTCTGGCATATTTTTGTTGTAAAACACTTAGATGTCAAAATTTCCTAAGTGTTGCCATCAATGCCAAAGGGGGAGATTGTTGGTATTTTTGATGATTATGTTGTGATTGTCATTGATGGACACACACTTGCATTGAGATCATTTTTGTATGTATAAGTTAAAGCTCAACCGGTACCTGTTCCAATCGATATGATGCATTATAGTCCTTAGACTATTGGTGTTTTGTAGAAAGTGATTACTGATCTGAAGCATATTGTTGACCCCAAGTGGTTCAAGGATCTCAAGAAGTACGAAGGATCAAAGTGGTGGAACACATATTTCCTAGTCTTCATTTTGTCAAACCGGCAACCGGTATTTTTCTTAAACCGGTATTTTGTATGAACCGGTAATACTTTGTGATGAGTTACCAAATGACATTTTGTGATGAGTTACCATCCATCGATTGTTTGATAGTGCCAACACTTCAATGATGCTTTTTGTGTCATGTTACAAAATATGTCTAGATGCATTGAAACTAGGAAATTGTATTGAAATCCTATTGGACCAACATGAAATCAGATTCCTTCATAAGGACATCATGTCTAGGGTTTTAGGTTGTTGATGTTGTTGCTAGGGTTTGAAGGTGGTTGATGAGTTAGAGAGAGTATGAATGTGTAGAAGACTGAAGTAATGTTAGAATGCATTAGGAACGAGCTGTCAAGGATCTAACAAAGCAATCTGTGTGATTAGCTAGATCACTCACTTGTTGATTACTCACATCTTCAATAAGTCTGAAGCCCTTAACTGGGTAGGCCAAAAAATCCTTTTGTAAATCCTCTAACAAGGTGGTTCACATCTGTGGATCTAAACTCCTCTAGCAAGGTAGTCTTTAATCGGACTTATCTCCTAATAGAGATTGAGATTCCTAACAGGATCTGTTCTGGTAAAGAACATTGTATGACCTTAATCGATCTGACCTTAACCAGTCTGGTTCCTATTCTGTAGATACTTACTTGTGAGTTCTATCTCACCATGGTTTTTCCCATTTGGGTTTCCATGTCAAAATCTCTTGTGTTATGGTGTTTGTGCTTTTATGGGTGAATTCATTATTTGCTATTTGGTTTGCATGTGTGCTAACCAGTTTGTCTGCTAAACAATTTTACTGGTTCTCTATTAATATAGTAAGGTGTTTAAGTACAAAGATTTTTGGCATACTAATTCAGCCCCCCCTCTTAGTATTCATCACACTGATGGTAGGTAGAGTAAAGGAAGTCTCTAAGGAAACAACAGATGCATGGGATATATTCTTTGTGGAAAAAGAAAAACATGAAGAATTACTCAGACCAAAGACTATTAAAGTATATCAAAAGGACAAAGATAAGGGGAAAGGTAAGGTAGGTGGACCTCCAAACCTTAAAATAACTGACAATGTGCCCCCACCTCTTTTAGATACTCCACTAGTAGATACTACTGACAGTCAACCGGCCATATAGAGTATGAAGACTCCACTGGAGGATACAAATCCTGAGTCTGAAATTTTGTATACTGTGAATGTAGACACCTAGGAAATAAATGTTGTGGTTGACAGAGAAACCACTGAAGATAAGGAAAAAGATGTGACTACTGAGTCACCGGCTGCAGAAGTTGAGATAAGCATAGAAAAACCTACACATGTAGAGCAACCGGCTGAGGATACCACAGAGAAACTGATAGAAACAACTGAAAAACCATCAGAAGAACTGAAAAAAGAGAGTTCAGAGGTACAAACTGAGACTACATCTAAGAAACCGATAGTTTTAAGCTCAGAGAAACCTTCTGAGATACAGATAGAGAAACCAAAATAGGTACAAGTTGAACCAGAGGTTCAGACAGAGATAGTGCCACCGGCCTAAATTGAAAAACAAAAACCTTTGTTTGTGGAAATGCAAACACAGATTGACCTACTAGAGGTCGAATCAAGTAAGGTGATTACCACAACCGGTAGCATGACTATTGTAGATACTGTTGGACAAACATCTGGTACATCTATGATAGAATTCAGACCTACAAGTATAACAAAGGTCTTGTTGGATTCAATAAAGAAGATCACAGAATGTAATGCACAAGCCTATAAGGCTATTGATGATACAATTCTAATTCTTAAATTGATAACACCAAAGTGCATTGTTGATAATAAGGATTCTTTAGGTCAACTAGACACATTGTCTAAGTTCATCATCGACAACATATTGACTGTTGATCAAATAATTGAGCATTCATTTAAGGAAAGAATGATTAAAGAAAAAGAGAAATTCTTTGAGGAAATTGTGGAGAAGAATAAGGAGAAAATGGATACCCTATTACCAGAACTTGGAGAGATAATTCTTGACTTCAAGAAACCGTACATGGACACTTGTAAGACAAATGTCTTAATAGAAGACCTTGACAAGGAAATCAGCAAAGCACAAGACAAGATTAATAATATTGCTAACAATCTGATAGGATCATCGGATTCATTTTTGGAGATAGAAAAGAAGATTGTAGAGCTAGAAGAGAAAATCAAGAAGTTAGAAAATGACAAACAGAGAATAAAGGATAAAGCAAAGGACTTGAAACGCAGACTTGGTCCAAGGCTAGAATACCTCACTTCTTTGAGAAAAGAAATATCTGAGGCTCTGGTTCCCAAACTGAAGACATTGGAAGAGAAAATGCACATATTCATTGGTACAATGCAGAGAACACAAGAGGCAATAAAAGACAACAAAACATTCAATAACGGCATAAATTTAATTTTGACAAATATCTTTCAGATTGTAACCCACCGATTACAAGAATCCAGGTAGGACTCCACTGACAGCGAATGTCAACCTTCAACATTGATGTCAAAGGGGGAGTAGTATAATGAGAAAAATGGTTAGAAGGAAGTAGAGATTATCTTCTTAGGGGGATCATATATTTTTGGCAATTTTTTTTTGGACTTTAGTTTTCGGATGCACTCTTGAATTTTCTCACGAGTGTTGCCATCAATACTAAAGGGGGAGATTGTTTACAAATGCACACTCCAATGAGAAATTGTAGGTGATTGAAGGTATTGTCATTGATGGCAACCTTGCAATCATGTGATACTGACAGGCAGACATAGGCACCGACATCGACATACTCTACATCGACACACAGAACACTGACAACAAAAAGGAAGAATATCGACACCCTGACTGACATGAATTTTATGTATTTATACTTTGTAATAAATTGTAAAATCTTTTGGAAGCCAACTTGGCGGATTGTAATATGACTCATATATGTATGAGATCATTGTAGATCATTTTGTAGACATGAGATAGGATGCAAAATATACAGACCTAATATGCAAATTATTGGTTAAAGGTTTATGTTGTAGTAGAGCTTAAACCGGTACTGAATCTGGTATAGCAGATGCTGATCTGAAGTAGTACAAGAGATTGGATTAGTATAATCCATTTTTGTAAGTCAATGATACTTCTTTTGTAATTGAGCAATGAGCTCTAGGCACTTGGCCTTCCTTCATGTGCAAGCCCCTATTGTAAGAGTAATATTCCCTTATTGGCCAGTAAGTGAATATTGTGGGTCACAAATCCCACTGAGGTTTTTACCACACTGGGTTTCCTCGTTAAAATTCTATGTTATGGTGTGCTTCTCATGTTGTTGTTATTGTTCTTATTTACTGCATTATTTCTGGTTTACCGGTACTCAGTTTTAATATGCTTTTCATGTTTTAAATCAAGTAATCTGACATACCGGTTAGATACTAATTCACCCCCCCCTCTCAGTATCTTTGGGAATCCTAACAAAATTATCCAAAAAAAAACCTAGCAAATCAATGAATGCATACAAGAAGACAACGAAGATTTAGGCTCAGAAAGTTTTGATCTGTATATTAATATTCATTTTGAAAATTTGACATAGCTCAAGGTGATTTCTGAAAGAACTAGAAACCCCTAGATATATTTCAGCAGAGTTTCTTTACAAATTCTTGTGATCCCTTTTCCTAAAGTCCTGGTATCCATTTATAATCATATGGATGCAAACAAGCTTTGGACTTCCCTAGGAAAAGTTTGTTATAACAATGATTCCCACTAAAAATAAATTACAATCATTTCATTCCTAATGGTTTTGAAGTTTGTTATTCCATTGCAACATCTTCTAACTATTCTTGAACCTCCTCTTCTTGCACTGCATACTTGTTTTTCCATTCTTGGAACACGTCATCACCAGGGCAGGATAAATTAACAATTTTCTTCTTCATTTTATTTAACCTTTTCCATGTGATTCTTAATTGTTTAACCTCTGTCTCCAAAAAACCATAATGTGACTTTATCTTTTCAATATCTTCAATTGTATGAATAAATAATGATGTGTCATCTGTGTTGATGACTTCATTTATCTGTTAAGACAAGTTATACCCTAGCTCATCAAGCCACACCTTTTCATCTTTCAATTGACCTGGACTAACAAAACCCCCAGAAAACAATTCATACTTATGATTAGCATATTCTCTTCTATACAAGTTGACCTTTCTCTTTACACTGACACTTTCTTCTGCTAACCTAGTCATGTTTTTCACTAAATCACAAGTGGATTTAATATTTTCATCAACCTCTACCTCTTCATAAGATGAACACATAAGTTCTAAATCCATTTCTCTAGGCATCCACTTATTCAAAACTGGCTCCAAAGTAGCCTTGTCTTCTTTCAGATCAATCAACATATTCAAAATCCTTTTCATATAAATGTACACAATAGAAGCTCCTACTGTGTCAGCAAATTTAAAGATTGTGCCTCTGACTTTCTCCTCATACTTATTTGCAAATAGGGCCTGAGCCTACTTGAAATTTTCCATTTCATCCTGTATGGTCTCAGTTGCTTGAAAACCAAAAGTCATAGGAGAAGGGAGAAATTCAATGATTGGACTGGTGGATGGAGGTTTTGCTGGAGAGGAGGCAATCAATAAAGTAGAAGATTCACCTTTTTGGTATTGCCCTGCTAGCTGATTCTGCAACTTGGAAATGATGTTATCCCTATGGGCTATCTCCTCTTTTGCCTCATTGTAAGCCTTTAGAACCATCTCTAATTTTACCTGAAGATCAACCTTCTCCTTTTCTTCCTTCTCAGCTATTGCCACACTAAATTTTGCTGATTCCAAAACTGTGTTGGCAACTTCTACCACTCATGTGTCTTGCACTCTTTTCACAATCATACCTCCAAGGTAGTTGGAACCTGAAGTGTCCTTTCTCTTTCTATTCTCATCCCTCCTTAGAGACCACATGACCAAAGTAGCATGGTCCTTGCTAAATTTCACTCCTTCTAAGGGCTTTGTTTCTTTCCTTACTGCTTCAAGGACTAGTGCATCTACTATATCCCACTCAGGGAGAATTAGTACACCAGCTTTTGCTACCATTTCTCTCCCTTGCTCAAGAGTAATGGTTTTGAATTTTGTCATCATTTCTTGTTTTACTTCTTCCTCCACTGCAGATGCATCTTTGTGGGGTTGTTCACCTTTCCTCTTTTCACATTTGGCTTTGAAATTTTTTATATTTTGTTTCCAAACAAATTGTATGAAAGATCCCATTGTAACCAAATTATTATCAGCCAAGAATTCTTCACTGGCCTATTTGATGCTAAGGTCTAACTCTTTTCCTTTACATTCCTCTGCAATCAAATCCATTTCAACACTTGGTGTTTCTTCAGGCATTGCTTCTTTCACTTCTTCATAAGTATAGGCAATCTCCCCAAGACTTCCTAACTGCAATAATTGTTTAGCCACTGCATGTTCATCTCCCACATGGATTGGGGATTGGGATGGAGATTATAAAGGCTCACCTGTTTGCACCTCTTTTCTCACCCTTTTCCTTTTAGGGGAATCTTGGATGTCAACTACATCTTCTATTGCTCTTTTCCCCTTTGAAGTAGAAGGTTCACTTGTGACTGGCACTAGCACACTGTATTTTGGCCTCTTGTGCATCACATATTCACCTGGAGGGATGGCCTTAGCAAAGGAAGGCTTGGCTAAAACCTACTTAACCTTTTTAGGATCATTTTTCAATATAACTTCCCTTTTCTCCTTTAAGTTCTTCATTAAATCTTCAAAATAAAGTATCAAGAATTTAGCTCTTTCCTCAAAGGGAGTAAAACTAGACAAAGGGTCATAACCAATATCAAATTGGTGGATAAAATTAAGAGCCCTTTTATATGCTATCCACTTTTCCTTTCTTAATTCCTGTTCATCAAGGTTGAATTCATTTCTGATCAAATCCTTAGGAAAATGGAATTGGTGTGGTCTACCTTTACATATGACTCTCTTCTTGAATATACCATTAAAGAAGTCTTTAGGGTCAACAAACCTTGATACTGCAGTAGACAACCTATATGGCTATAGGAAATCATAAAAATGTTTCCAACCACCCTTGGTGATTACAAATTGATGTGCAATGGTGACTGCTGGGAAAATTGTCCCTTTCCCCCTATTTGTTAATTCTGCCTCTTGTAAACCCCTGATTTACCTCAGGACCTCTGCAATTCCTATCTTCAATGGGACTTGGTAAGGGAGAAAATATGGAGTTCCTCTGAAACCATAGACTTTGAACACAGCAGGGATAGGGTACAAGTATATATCACCCCAATTATGAACAATCTTAATATCTTGAGAAAATTCCTTAGGCCTAAGGAATTCTAAGAGAGCTTTGGGAATTCTAGGGTTTTGGGGGCATAAGAGGATCCTAAGCCTAGATGAAAAACATCTATTAAACTTTGAATAACTAGCATCCTCTATCCCAAGACAAAATTGTGCTCCACAATTGAACACGCATCTCCTCATTATCCTTTTCCTTAATCAGGTCCATTTCACTAGCAAAATAATCAGCACCTTTAAATAAAAACATGTGCATAAGAAGAGAATACCATCCAAAAGGTCTGTCTACCTTAGCATTTTTTATCCCCATCAACCCTTCATGAATGGCATCAGTAAGATAGGGTGCAAAGTCAAAAGTTACTGCCAGAGATGGGTCCAAAATCTGTGCTAACATGAGCATGTAATGGGTTGCCATGGTTGTTTCAGCATCTTCCCCAAAAATATGACATAGCGACATATACATTCGTTTATCTCTCAAAGTAAAAAGGTTTAAAGAGAAAGGGTCCATGGTGCTAGGGCCTAGAATAGTCAATCCTCCTATTTTGACAAAAAAATCTTTCAAAGGGCCACTCCTGAGTTGATCTCTTTGCACATTATACACCTGTGCAAGTGTTTCAAAATTGATGGCCTCTAAATAATTTGACACCTCACTGAGTCTGAATACTTTCTTAAAGTCATCATAATTTATTTCAATTAATGACTCCCCATTCACATTACTCACACATCTAGCAACAGGGTCATAGTTATTTGCAATCTGGGTCAACAAGACATCCATGAAAACCCCAGGGACTATGAGATTTCCAACATCTAACTCCCATATACTATTCATTGGAGCAAAGGAATTTCTCTAACCAAATCCCACTTTGAAAAGTCCCAGACCTGATATCCCTATCTGTGAATGAATCCCTTAACCAGTTCCGTTTGTCATATAAACCATCGCCAATTCTCAGGCGGGGAGCCTTGGGCACTAATTCTTTCATTTTAGCTGTGACATTGGTAGACATAGTTAATTGTTCTAAAAAATCATCACAAATGGCTCTATCCTAGTAATTAACCTTCCCTGTGAAATATCTTCATGGTGCCATCTCGGAATTACAGCTACTTCAATTAAACTTAAACAGACCACTTAGAATTCAAGCACCTAGGGATATCAATTCAAACTATAACTGTCAAGCAATATGCAAAATTTACTTGTTGCCTGAAGAAATTCGCTCTGTGCACCAATTCCTCTGCAATACTTTTCAAAATGATGCTAATGTTTTAGCTGATGTGAAGCTTATTATGGAAACTGAGCATTGAATAGAAACATTAAGCCACACGCTTCGGCAATTAGTTCACAATTGAATTTGAAATATGGCTCCAATGGACCACAAAGAATTTTCTAACTGTCTTGCCTTTTCGTTGCCTCGTGAAAGATAAAAACCTTTCACCTTTTCATTGTGAAACAACGCCATCCGTTGGATCCTCTCGGAGATGCACGTTCTTTACCTTACCCGAGCCATCCTGCTTAAAAATGGACCCCACCTTCTTTTCGCTGTTTCGTGAAGCATAAATCTCATGCATCTTTCCTTTACGAAATAACGCTGACCATTGGATCTTCTACCATCTGCTTGACTATTATTCTCCATGGTGACTGCTAGTCTATTTAACTAACCTCATGAAACCTTCACTGCTAATGGTTTTCGCTGTTTCGTGAAGCATAATCACCTTGCATCTTCATCATGTGAAACAACACGCATTGTTGGATCATTTTTGAGATGCACAAATTTTAACTCCTTTAACCTTTTAAGTGGGCCATCTACGCAGAATCCATTTGTCCTACCAGTTTCTGGCAAATAGCCTCCATGTGTTGGCCATTCATTCACTCAAGAACTTTGTCGAACTCCACATCTGAACCGCCATGTGTCTTAGCTAGCCATGGACTTCATCAATAGTTTTGCTTAATCAAACGAGCCCCACATGATCCACTAGGAGCCACGTGTCCAATTGATAGATCACCTTTTGTCTCAGCCAGACATCCAGCTGTATTGCTACCTTACCCGCCACATAACTGCCAGCACTTTTTTGCTGCTTCACAAAAGGTAAACCTCATGTTACTTTAGGCTGCAAAACAACGTGCACCATTGGATCCTCTCAGAGATGCACTTCTTTTATCTTACCTGCCATTCCTTCACTGGGCCCATTGCCCTTTCACTGCTTCATGAAAGGTAAACTTCGTACATCTCCACCGTACGAAACAACACCAACCACCAGATCATGAACAAGGTGCATGATTCTTAACTCATTCTTCACCTTACCCGCCGGACCTGCCAATCTTTTGTTACTTCACGAAGCATAAACCTCACCCATCTTTTCATTCTTGAAACAATGCAGACCATTAGATCTACCGAAAGATATCTGTTCTTTAGCCTTCCTTGCGACCGCTTTACCTGGGCCCACCACCTTTTTTGCCACTTCGCGAAAGGTAAATCTCACGCAACTTCCCTTTGTGAGATTGCGCACACCGTTGGATCTATTAGCACTTGCACGATCTTTATGAAACCCAAAAAAGAAATAAAAACTTAGGAGAAGGCAAAAAATTAAAACATTATTAAAACTCGCCTATGGCAAAACTTAAAGGGGGGACCCCTCCTCATGACGGACAGACCCTTCCACTTAAGTGGAAAACATAACAAGGAAATATAACACATGGATTTCAAGATAGAAAAGGGTAAATTAAAAAAACCCTAAACCCTTAGACCAATAACCCACAAAGGCAAAATGAAGCACTAATCACAATTTTGTAGAGTTTTAGCGGATTAAAGAACAAAATCACCCAATAGTCAAAACCATGATAATAGATAAAATTATTTCTAAAGTATTCAGAGCTTTGCTGTTGGCTTACGAAATGAAGGCTACTACAATTAATGAGATGAGAACAATTTCTAACTCTTCTATCAATAGGGATACTTTGGTTGGAAAGTTATCTGCTTTTGAGCTTGAAGAATTCGGTCCTCAAGGAGTTACAAAGATAAATTCCGTATTCAAGGCATCTACATCATCAACCGACAAGAGTGATTGGAAAGTATTATATGCGAAGGAACTAGATGATATGAAGAAAGAAGATGAAGAGCTTGAGGAACTTGAAGCCCTATTTTCTAGAAGGGTACTTAAAGGTCTAGCAGGAAGTAAGTGTGAAGGAAAATCACCTCTCAAATGTTTTGCATGTAATAAGATAGTTTATTTTGCATCTAGATGTCCTGAGAGGAATTAAAGATTTGAAGAGAAAGCTAGAAGATCTTTTAAGCCTAACCATGACTATAAGAACAAGTATAAGTACAGGAGGAACAAAGAAAACTCATGCTACTATGTTGATGAGGAAGGTGTAACTAATGATTTTGATGATGAACTGGCAAAAGATTTAGCTAGTGGATTCGGCAATGGAAAGGAATGGGTATTCTTAGCTATCAAGGAAGATGCTCTGGAACTAGTCATTTAAAATAAAGAGAAGGCCCTTGTTGCTAAATTTGAAGACAAGGATGAATGGGTGATAGATAGTGGTTGTTCACATCATATGACTGGAGATAGAAGGAATTTTCTATCTTTGCAAGAATTTGATGGTGGTTTGGTCAAATTTGGAGATGACAAAGAATGCATGATCAGAGGAAGAGGAACTATATCATTGGATGGTAAGCATAACATTGATAATGTCTATTATGTAGAAGGCTTAAGGAATAATCTTTTGAGTTT
Source organism: Cryptomeria japonica (assembly GCF_030272615.1). Taxonomy (NCBI): domain Eukaryota; kingdom Viridiplantae; phylum Streptophyta; class Pinopsida; order Cupressales; family Cupressaceae; genus Cryptomeria; species Cryptomeria japonica. Next base: position 593,527,356 of record NC_081410.1, read on the forward strand.
AGGATAATTGGTGGATAAGGGATTTCAATTATAGTTCAAGGATGGAAATTGCAAAATCATCAACAAATCTGGATTGGAGATTGCAACCGGTACTCAGACTAGAGGTAACATCTTTCATTTGAACTCCGATGAGAAGAAATGTTTGATTGTACATATTGATGAGAGTTGGCTATGGCATAGGAGGATTTGTCATGTGAATTTGATTGCATTGTAAAGATAAATTCAACTAAGGTAGTTAGAGATATACCTAAGATTGTGAAGCATCATAATTCGGTATGTAAGGTATGTCAAATGGGAAAGCAAGTCATAACTTATTTTAAGAATATACAAGACAAATATAATGATATTCTTGATCTTATTCATACTGATTTGTGTGGTCGTGCTAGAATAAGATGTTTTCAAGGTGATAGATATTTCATGCTAATCATTGATGACTATTTTAGAATGATGTGGGTTACTTTTCTAAGGGAGAAATCTGAAGCCTTTAAAAAGTTCAATCTTTAAAGCTATGGTTGAGACAGAGACAGAGGTGAAGATCAAATGCTTAAGATCTGATCAGGGTGGTGAATTCACATCTGGTGAGTTTAACAGTTATTGTGAGAAACATGGGATAAGGAGACAATTGTCTAAACCCCAAATACCTCAGGAGAATGGTGTTGTGGAAAAAAAGAATAAAACTATCCTAGATACAACTAGATCTATGATGATGGAATCTAATTTGCCTCATATCTATTGGAGAGAAGCTGTGAGCATGATGATATACACATTCAATAGAGTTCATATCAAGGAGACACTGGTAAGACACCTTATGAGTTATGGTTTGGTCATACACCTACAATTAAGTACTTCAGAATCTTTGGTAGTAAATGCTATATCAAAAGAGATGATTCCATTGGAGATTTTGATCCTAGATGTGATGAAGGAATATTCCTTGGTTATGCAAATGAAATAAAAGAATATAGATGTTATAACAAAATATTGTAGAGAATTGTGGAGAGTACTAATGTCAAGGTGGAAGAGCAGTATATAGGTCAAATTAGAACTTATGAGAGAGAACCAGAAGTGGAAATGATCATAACTGAACCGATAACACCTATATCAGAATAGAATGTCGAACCAGTTACTCCAACAATATCACAAAATTCAATAGTCATTGAAGATCAAAGCAGAGAAACATAAATTCAGAACACTCCTAGGTATGTAAGGTTGAATCATTCAGAAGATCAGATCATTGGAGATAAGAGAAAAGGAGTGATGACAAGGAGAAGGTTGGTAGTTGAAGAGGTATGCTTAGTTTCTCAAATTGAACTGACATCAGTAGTTGAAGAATGTAAGGATTAATGCTGGATGAAAGCTATGGAAGAGGAATTGGATCAGATAGAAAAGAACAACACATAGACTTTAGTTCCCCAACCTAAAAAAAAGAATGTTATTGGAACTAAATGGGTTTTTAGGAATAAATTGAATGAAGATGGACAAGTTGTGATGAACAATGCTAGATTGGTCTGCAAAGGATATTCTCAGAAGGAAGGAATTGATTATGATGAAACTTTTTCTCCAGTAGCTAGGATTGAAGTTGTGAGATTATTTCTTGCTTATGTTGCCAATAAGAAATACAAGGTTTATAAGATGGATGTTAAGTGTGCATTTATTAATGGAGATCTTGAAGAGGAAGTCTACATTTAGCAACCTGATGGATTTTCACTTTCAGATAACAATAACATGGTTTGCAGATTGAGGAAAGATTTATATGAACTGTGTTGGGATCCAAGAACACTAAGAGGGGGTGAATCAGTGTTCTGTCGGTTAGAATATTTTTACCCTAATTAACAAATCCACTTATTAACTGATATGCATAAAAGAAAGTAACAATAAGTAATAGCAAGGCAAACACAAGAATCAACACCATAACACATATATTTATACATGGAAAACCTCAAAGAGGAAAAACCATGGTGGGATTGGTGACCCACAATATCTATCCACTGGCCAACTGAATAAATATTATAAGAGGTGCCTGCACAGGTAGGAAGGCATACTACCTAGAGCACACTCCTCATCACAAAGGATCCTCACTGACTATAGATATGAAATACTGAATTACAAACAAAATCTAAACTTTGAATGTGCATCTGACATGCTGGATGAGTTCTGATTAAAGAACTGTCTATACTGGCTTATACTGTAGCCTCCCTTACTAGTAACTTATATCTCTCTCCAATCCTCTAGACAAATACCCAAAACCAACTATAGATGTTTACATTCACATTCTGTCGATCAAGATCTCGCTCGTATAACATCACATAACCTTTTGTATCTTTGTATATCCAAAATGACCTAATCAGATTGACTTTTATACCCATTTACATGTATAAACATAAATGCCTTATGTCGACTTACAATCATATACCAAAAGATAGATACATGTTGTCCCAGACAAAATATAAACATAAAACTATATGACCATTGTCACTTCCACGTTTGTCAAATCAATCATCTATGTCAACCTTAGAATATCGGTTCCAAGTTTGTCGGTTACATGCCTTCCAGTTCCCTAAATGCTGGTTACCTTGATTGCCGAATCTACCATGAAGTGTGTTTCCATCAATGACAACACCTAGAACCTGAATGAGTGTCAATTAATAACAATCTCCCCCTTTGGCATTGATGGCAACACTCATGTGAAAAATACATCTCCCAAAGTTGGTCTGAGAAGGCTGCTCCCCCTGAGATATACATTCCTTCTTATGTCCCTTAACATTTTTCACATCCAGCCTCTCCCCCTTTGACAACAATGCCAAAGGCTAGGGCAAAAAAATAAAAAATAAATAAAATTATATACAAATCAAAATTGTGATTATCAGATCTAGATGTACTTGAAAATATCTGGATAAGCACCCTTCAAAATACCAAATAAGCATCCCAAGCGGTCTTAAAGTTCCCAAAATTGATACAAACCTGTTCAGAATGTAAGTGTGCAATTCTTCTTCTGTTAGGGTTGCCGGTGTGGGCATATTCTTCTGATCTATATATTCTCGCTTATGAAGTAACAAAGTATTAAGTCAGGGACCAAACCTCTTAATTCTCTGGCCTGTTGAATTAACTTGTCCTTTTCCTTCTCCAAGATTGAAATTTCTGACTCTAAAAGCAAAATTTGACCATCAATAGAGCTGGTCAATGACTCACTACCATCAAAATTGACTACAAGTTGTTCCAAATTGTCCTTATCCACCTTAATTTTATTATCTAGTTCTGTTTTTAGTTTGGCTGTGTTAGTGCAAGATCAGTATATACGACTACATTGGTGAAGTGCTTCATCAATCCTTGTTAGTTCTTCTATCAGCTTAGCTTTGTCTAATGTGATCATATTATCCCAGGCGACCTTCCTAGCTGCATTATATCTTTCCACCAACTATCAGTTTGACACTTGTTGAAGAGTTTTACACTCTTTTGCAATGTTCTCAGTCAAACCTTTTAACTTACCAGAGGGACTTGCAACCCGATCTATCTTGCATTCTGGTGCAAGCTGCTACAAAATTGGAATGGCCTACTCAATAACTTGCTTATCTTCCGATCCTTCCTCAATTTTTGAGTTGCAAAAAACATTAATTCAAAACTCCTTAGTTGCTCAATATTCTTCTCAAAATGACCAAAATCTTCTTGACTAGATGAGTCAAGTGCCGACAGATTGAAGCAAGCCCCTAGAGATTGGTATGCTAGATTGGACAAATATATTTTTAAGCTTGGTTTCACTAAAGGTAATGCTGACAGTAACTTATGTTATAAGATCACTAATGATGACATATTGATTGTTGAGGTCTTTGTGGATGATATCATTTTTGGAGATGAAGAAAAGTTATGTATGTAATTCTCTGATAATATGAAGAATGAATTTGAGATGTCTATGATTGGAGAAATGAGATTTTTCTTAGGTTTGCAGATTACTTAGAATGATAAAGGTATTTTCATCTATCAAACTAAGTATGCTAGAGAGTTGTTGAAGAAATTTGGTATGGAAAATTCTAAACCAGTTGGTACTCCTATGGTTACAAGTGAGAAATTGACAAAGAAAGATTTATCAGCTTCGGTAAATCCTACAATGTATAAATCTATGATTGGAGGTCTGTTATATTTGACTCAGACTAGATCGGATATAATGAATGTAGTTTGTATTGTATCAAGATATTAGAATGATCCTAGAGAGAATCATGAGAGTGCAGTGAAAAGGATTTTCAGATATTTACAAGGAACAACTGAATATGGTTTGTGGTATCCTAAAGATGATGAATTTATAGTATGTGCATATATAGATGCAGATTGGGCTGGAGATATAGATGACTAGAAAAGCACATCCGGTGGAGCTTTCTTTCTTGGAAATAAACTTGTTTCATGGATCAACAAGAAACAGTCATGTACTTCTTTATCTACTACTGAATCTAAGTATGTTTCTTCTGCTACTAGTTGTACACAAGTTCTATGGATGAAGCAAATGTTGAAAGATATAAGGGTAGATTGTAATGAACAGATAGTTGTTCACTGTGATAAATTTGTTGCTATTGACATATCAAATAATCTTCTATTTCATTCTAAGACAAAACATATATCAATCAAGTATAACTTTTTGAAGGAAAAGGTGGAAGCAAATGAAGTCAGATTGGTTTATGTGAATACTAAAGAGTAGATTGCAAATATCTTCACTAAACCTTTGCCCAAGGAATCATTTGAGTACTTGAGAGATAGATTTGGGGTCTCTACCCCTCTGATTGAGACTTAAGTGATGTTGGTTGGCATCAGTCTGGTATGCATTATCAAAAATATCATTCATTCTGGATTGATGAGTTGGTGCTACCACTCAGGGGGAGTAGTCAGTTGTGTGGTTCAGAGGATCTATGGTTTTTATTTGATGTCAAAGGGGGAGAGATATACATTTAAAAAATAGAGCTTAACAAAGATATCAGTCATATGGGAGTTTGGTCTATGGTTTGGTTATTTGGTTCAAAACTTCATTGATATATCATTTGTTGGATGTCTTCCATTGGGGGAGACTTGTTTGTCATTTCTTGGTACTTGAATGTTTTTCACATCTAGTGTTGCCATCAATGCCGAAGGGGATGATTATTGGAAATTTGGAGGAATTGATTATGTGTTACATTGATGTTTGTTATTGATGTCAACACTATCTTGTTTGGTTGTCTACCGAGTTCCAGTAGAGTGGTTGTATTGTGATGGTGATCTGGAGATCATCTCTAGTATTCTCTGGTATATTCAAACTAGTGGAATTAGGTTGGTTCAGTTATTCATGTCATTTAGATGCGTGTCACATTTAGTTGGTTTGGGATTTTGTGATATGGAAGCTATCATATGTTATAGTAAACCTTTTGGTTACCGATAAGGGCTTTACTGACAGACCTTCATTGAAGATCTTTTGATGGATTTGATAAGTGGTGTTGGTGCGACATCTAGAAGGTTCTCAAGATGCTGATGGTTATCATGTTCATGTTCCATTTGATTGGTGGTGTTGCATTTAGCACCAAACCTATTCTATGTTATTTTGTTAGGTTATGGACCGGTTTACGTAAAGTGTTGGTGGATGCTCCCGATGCGTTACTAGTTGGATTTATTGTTTGGTTTAATGTTGTTTCGGTCTTAGACCGAATTGTGTTATCATTGGTTGGTGGGTTTATGTAATGGATTTATTGTATTATCTTTTATGTGGCTGACCTAATTGTTTAGGTCCTAGTTTTGTATAAATATGATGTAAGATCTCTTTTGTAGATCGTGCTCATGGGTTATGGGATTATCTATGTGCGGATAAAGTTGCAATCATATGCAGAGGTTTTGGTTGATCATAGGTGATTGAATTTGGTTTCTGTAAGAGGTTTAAGACCTTTGACATTAAGCTTAACTAAAATAGTACTTAGGCATAGGAGATGCTATTCTTGCAGTTCATTCTTATTTCTAGATTATAGTCCAAATATCTTTTGTAGTCAGCGAGGCTCCTTTATGATGAGCAGTGTGGTCTAGGCTATTAGCCTTCCTGCATGTGCAGGCCCCTTATTGTAATCACATACTTACTATAGAAGTATCATCTCGCTGTGGGTGGGCTTCCCACCGTGGTTTTTCCCTTTACCGGGTTTTCCATGTACAATTCTTGGTGTTATGTGTTGTGGATTCATGGTATTTGGTTTATGATTTATGTTTGTACTTAATTGATATATCTGTTATTTTGTTATTTGGTTTATGCATTCCAGTAAAAGGTTTTGTGTGCTTAAATTTTCATAATATGTTAACAACTGATTCACCCCCCTCTCAGTTGTTCACTGGTTATCCTAACAAATCTACACATCCATACTCAACAAAATGATATGTAAGGTATGGACCTACTACTGCCCAAGCTTATCATTGTCATTATATTCTTTGTCTTCTTCCAAACTGTAGTATAATTACAATCCAAACTTACCTCAGAATGCTAGATCTTTCATCTTTTCACCATCATGATTTACCCATGCCTTGAGGAGAGTCAACGTGATAGGGTTTGAGAGAGAAATCAAGACTTTGTTTTCAAGGATAGAATAAGAAAAGCTCTCAAAATGTATGCTAATAACCTTTAATCCTTCATAAAATACAATAGTTGAGTCATCGACCAGTTTGAAACCATTGAGATGCCTAATAATTGCATGGTACAAGGTGGTCCAACTAAAATTATCTTCAATATTTGTTTGAATCTTTTATGGATTGCTTCTTTCACATGAAATCTCTACGTTTATTGTCTTGACACTATAGTTTGGTGGTGAATTGACAATGTATGCATCTTTTTTGCAAAAAAATACTCCATCTTCTCAATGAACACACGAGATACAAGGAGGAAACTCCATGTGAAACATAGACAAGAACCCTAATACAAAATGGATTGTTGTTTCAAACTCATAACTCCCTCCTTTTACAAAATGAGTCTTTCTCTAACTTACCCATGTGAAAAGCTTCTAAAAATTTCAACATTTAGCTATCTCTTTAGAGATTTTCCAATGATAAATAAAGAGTATTATTTATCCTTTACTTTCTTTAACACATCCAAAATCTCTTTAAGTGAATTTTTTCCTCTTTCAACAAATATTGAAACTTCTTCAAATGCATCAAAAATTCAAATGATTTCATGTGAGCAAATTTTTACCTAATGGGGAAAATTTGGTAACATTCTAGAAATAGGTCTCTTAGGGGTGTTTTCCTACTAAACAATAAATAACTGTAGCCTAGGTTATCCATTGGGCATAGGAGTCAATTTGCAAGCTTGGAAAACTCAAATCAAACCTTGACTCAGCTGTTAGAAACATTGAACAACAACACACAACTATCAAAACTTATACTAAAACTAAAACATGTCCATCAACACTTAGAGGAAGGGAAAGACTCGATGAAAACCTAATCTACCCTACCCTAAACAAGAATGAAACTTGGTTACAAAAAACCATTCGTTGGTTTTTGGAAATAAAACCCTTTTCTTCCCATTTTGGGATGTATTACATGTTGATGAACAAATTCAAGAAAGAAATTGCAATCACCTACCTCTTTGTGATGATTGTTCATGCTAATTTATTTTTGTGCATAGGTGAGTGAAGGCTGATTTTCTTCATCTACTTGTTCATATTCGGGTGAATGCGTGATAGGTACTGCTTTGCTAGCTTCAATTTTGGATAAGAATCTGATTGGGTAGCCGCTTGAGAAGACAAATTTTGGAGATTCATTATTGACTTTTGGATAAGAATCTGATTGGGTAGCCGCTTAAGAATCTGATAGATTAGCTCTTTGATGTCAAATTGCTGGTTGGAAACAACTTCTTCATCTAATCAATGATTTACCCTTCAAAAGATGTTGTCATATCCTCCATATTTGAACAAAATATTTCCAAATCATCCCAAAACTTATATTCCTCTATGTCTTCTTTGGTTTTCTACATAATAGGACTGCTTTGGACTACATTATAACTCTTTCCAAGCTTTCCTACGACATCAATAATATTCTGCTCATAATTTTTTGATCTATGCATTGGAGGCTCAACATCAAGCTCCGAGGAAAAATTTCAATTATGTTCAAGAATATGCTTTCATCACAATTATCTTCTTGATTGCTATCCTCAATATAAAAAATATCAAACCTTTTAACTTGACCAACTAGCTCTTGTTCTTGATTGTCATGCCTTTGAGGCCCTATAGGTTCAGGAGGAAGAGATTGCAATCATTGAAGAGATTCTTGAAGAAGGTGAGATTGAGGATGCAACTAAAACTCAACATGAGGCCCTTCAAGTTTTAGCAATAAAAAGAGATGAAGAGTGCCCAAATTATTTTGAAGGACATGAAGTTAACTTTGGAAGGAAGAACAAGTTTGGATCGCTTAAGGTTAATCTAAATGCGTTATTCCAGAATATTGGAGTTGATACGCCCACTTCATCCCAGAAAAGAGGAGAACTATGGAATAACATACAAGATGACCCTAGAGATGAGCATGAGGAAGAAATAACAAGGAATGGAAAAAAGAAAAATAAGAAGGCAGGATGCCTTAATGGGATGAGAACTAGGACCAAATCCAAGGCTGATATTGGTCTATCCAAATCTCTGAAGGGATGTAAAACCATGAAATGGCATAGGGACCAGGAGAGTAAGCAAAACATAGCTGATGGAAGGCAACGATCTATACAGGAATCCTGCCCCCAGGTTTCTAAATGAAGGTAATCTCATGGAACATTAGAGGCCCAAATGGTCTCAATAAGCATGATATATTACAAAATCTCATTCAAGAGATTAAGCTGGATATTATCCTAGTGCAGGAAACCAAAATGAGTAAGGAGAAAGTTGAGAATTTAAACTTCTTTAAATATGGAGGGGTCTGTGGTACTAGCTCAAATGGGGCATCTGGTGGGGTGGCTATTTTTTGGAACAAGAAAACTATTTTAGGAGAAATGATTCATGAAGATGGTAACATTATATCTATGAAAGTTAAAGGCATCTCTGAAGGAAAGGAATGGGAGGTCACAAATATCTATGCCCCTAATTCCAAAGCTGCTAGGAGTAAATTTTGGGATAAAATCTAGTAGAAAAGAAGATCTTTCCCTAAGAACAACTGGTTGTTGATGGGAGATTTCAATACTCCTTTGCAAGGAACTAAATTTTTTTTAGGAACTCAAGCCCAATTGGACAACATATTTAATTTGATGGACCTCATCAATGTCAATGCTCTTATTCATATGGATCTTACTAGAGCTTCTTACACCTGGTCTAACTACAGGGATGGAGAAGACCTCATTCAGGTAAGACTTGATAGATCCCTTATTACTAATGATTGGATTCTTTCTCATAGATTCTCCTTGTTAGTTTCCAATAGAATTGGTTTAGATCATTATCCCATTTCCTTTGTTGCTGAGTCCATTAAGAGTAAATGGTGCTTCCCTTTCCGGTTTGAGAAAATGTGGATCTCTCACCCCTCTCTAGAAAAATCCATTGCCAACTGGTGGAATATTGATGTGAATGGAACAACCATATACAAAGTTATCAAAAAACTTAGAAACATCAAAGATAGCATTAAGATTTGGAACAAGAAGGTCTTTGGTGATATTTTTGACTCAAAAAAAAAGTTGAAGGAGGAATTAGAATAGATCCAAAACTCAATACAGAAAGATGGCTATAAAAAAGTATCCCAAGGCTAAGGAAGATGATATATTAGTCAAACTTCACAACAATATTTCTAGGGAGGAAATCTATTGGAGGTAGAGATCTATGGCTATTTGGCTGGAGGCTGGGGACATAAACACTAAATTTTTTCACATGATTTCTATGAAACATAAAGCTACGAATAGAATTTCTAGATTAATTGCTGAGGACAAAATTCTTCTTAATGAGGATGATATTAGGGATGAAGTTGTTAGTTTCTTTTCTCAGCTCCTCACCGGTAGTAAGGAGATTGATTATACCCAACAACAGGATCTGGTTGACATCATCCCCAAGATTATTAATCCTAATCAGAATAAGGCCCTTTCTACTATCCCCTCTGCTGAGGAAATTAAAAAAGTTGTCTTGTCCTTTCAAGGGGATAAGGCTCTGGGACCTGATGGCTTCCCCATGTTCTTCTTCTAGGAATTTTGGCATATTGTGGGAAAAGACATGGTCAATGCGGTCAAACAATTTTTTGGTTCAAGAAGAATCCTTAAGGAAATCAACTCCACTTTAATTTCCTTAATTCCTAAGGTGGCTGGGGTGGACTCCATGGGAAAATTTAGGCCAATAAGTCTATGCAACTCCTTTTATAAGATCATATCTAAAGTTTTGACTTCCAAATTGTTGGTTGTCATCCCCTTCATCATCCCCGAGGAGCAAAAATGATTTGTTCCTAGTAGGCAGATTTTGGACTCTGTCATTCTTGTGCATGAGAATATTCACTCCCTCAATGCTGCTAATAAAGAAGGATTTCTGATAAAGTTGGATCTGGCGAAAGCTTATGATAGAGTGGATTGGCAAGCTCTTTTTAGAATTATGGAGGCTTTTGGATTTGATGAGAAGATAATCAAAATTATCAGAGAGTTGATCTCCACCCCAATGTTTTCAATTCTCATTAATGGATCTCCTTCTAAATTCTTTAAATCATCTAGGGGGCTTAGACAAGGAGATCCCATATCTCCTATCCTTTTCACCATCTTGGCGGAGAGCACGAGCAGACTGATCCAAAAAATGAAAGAGTAAAATTATCAAAGGTCTTCAACCTTCATCTGCTAATGTTTTTTGTTCTCACCAAAAGTTTGTTGATGATACTATCTTAATGGGACACTCTTTATTGTGGAGGCTGCTGTCTTTAAAGGTGCTCTTAATTCTTATTCTTTGGCTACTGGCTAGTAAGTCAATTGGGACAAGTCTGCTATATACTTCATGAATACTCCTATCATAAGATAATAGAGAATTGCTAATATCATTGGGTGCAAGGTGGAAATGCTCCCCTCCACTTATCTAGGTCTCCCATTGGGATTAGTTCCCCCAAACTCTTTCTGGAATATGTTAATTGACAAACTCAACAAAAAACTTGCTGGCTGGAAAGGATCCATGTTATCTCAAGTTGGAAAGTTGCAACTTCTTCAAGCCACTCTCCAGAATCTCCCTGTCTATGCTCTCAGTCTATTTGGCATCCCGGCTAAATTTGCTGAAGCCTTAAAAAGGATTCAGATGAGATTTCTTTGGTTAGGGGTTGAAGAAAAAAAGAGATTATCCTTGGTTTCTTGGGACAAAGTGTGTAAGCCAAAGAGCAAAGGAGGTCTTGGTATTAAATCTCTCAAAACTTTTAATAAAGCTCTTCTTGCTAAACAAATATGGAGAGTGTTGGTGTAAATAATTATTCATCATGGATATTATTACACTTTACTTAAGTTTACTTAGGAAATGCATTTCATAGTAGTTTGGGTATGAGACACTTGGGTGTTTGTACCACATTGGGATAGCGTGTGTAGGAGAATTTCCACCTTTTATGGTGTTGATCTTGTTGTTACACTCCACATTCAGTGGGTGATCCACCTCATGTGGACTATTATATTGTTTCTCCTACCTACCCACACCTATTTCCTACCTACCCTTGTTTCTTATTGAGCCACATGTCATGTTTGTGTGCTCACATATCCATAAGCCTTGAATATATAAGCAGGCTCATCTACATTGTAGGTAAATGGAACAATTGATCATTTATCTATTGATGAGAATACAGATTATTCTTATCCTATATTTTGTCTCTCTATTGTACTTTTCATTGAGCTCTTGATCTTGGCAAAATCTCACATGGTATCAGAGCCATTGGGACTTCATTGATTGGTTTTTGGAGACATTGTGGAAGGCTTATATTTTTGGATCTGAGGGACTGCATTTTTTGGAGGCATCTTAGAGTATTTTCAACCTTACCATTGCATCTGGGAGGCCATTTCCATAAAAATCGAGTATAAATTTGACCTATTTTGGCGAAAATTGATTTTTGGGTGTGGAGCAAATTTTCTGCCCAATTTAGGCGGTACGTCAGTAGCGCACAGTCAGTATCATGTCAGCAGTGCCATGTCACTAGTCCAGTTGGCTGCCAAATCACCCTGCCACGTTAGTAGCCTAGTTGGCTGCCACGTTAGTAGCCTAGTTGGCTACCACATCACCTGCCAAATCACTTGCACACTCAGCGCCAAGTCAGCACCCAGTCAGCCGTGAAGTTTGAGCGACGGTCATAGGGCTATCAAATTTGACCCTGTAGTCCACTGACGTCATCATTTTTTCAAAAATTTTGTAGGCCCCTCTCATTGAGCTTTTTGATTTTGGAGTTCACCTTCAAATGGCCATATCTTGCTCATTTTTGCTCCTTTTTTGGTGCAATTTTTTTGAAATGGAATAGAATTTCGTGTACTTTCACGTGGTGGAATTATTTTATGATTTTGATGGACATATTTTTCAGAATTCTCAGTTTTTGGTGACTATACCTATCCAATCCCCATTTCTGCAACTTTCAGGTCTCCGTTCGGGCTCATACGAACTCCTTTCCAGGTGTCATTTTTTTGAAAGTGCATTATTTTTTGTCTACTCTTAGAATATGCTATCAGTTTGTAGCAATTGTGGGTAGAAATTGTACTTTCATCATATGGTCTTATTTGGCCAATTTGGCATTCGTATTGCATAGATCTATCTTTATGATCTTTTTCTTTGAATTTCTCAGCCTATTGGGGCAGTTGTAAAACAAAATCAGAATTCCACCTTGCCATTGTTTGAAAGTGGCCTATTGTACACACACTACATATAAAGTGCCAAAATCATCATTTTTTTGGGGGGGTACTTTGATTTAGTGAATTTGGGAGGGTGTCTCTTGTGCTTTTGTGCTCTTGTGTTCCTTCCTTTTTGCTGCTATGGGTTCTTCTAAGTTTCCTCTCTTAACTCCTCATAATTATGCTACTTGGAAAATTGATGCATGGAGTAAACTTATGGAAAAAGGACTAACTCATTACATTGATGGAACTATTGTTGCTCCGGTTGATCCTAAGGTTGATCCAGTTGGTCACTTGGATTGGCTCACTAAAAAATATCATGGCAACTAGTACCTTAAGAAAGTATGTATCAAAGGATCTCATTTTTCATATTGAGAAGTGTACTCTAATTAAAGATGCTTGGCAAAAGTTTCAAGACTTGTATGGTCAAGTTGATGAGATTAGGGGATATCAAATTGATAGTGATCTCACCATGTTGGATCCCAAGAACTTTGATACTATACAAGATTATGTCACTAAGGCAAATGAGTTGAGGGCACAACTTAAAGATTGTGGCATTGATAAGAAGGATACTTAATTGATCTTCAACTTGATAGGCAAGCTTCCACAAGAATATGCAACATTTGTTTCTAGTTTCCAAACCCATAGGATGACAAATGGTTCAAGCTACAAAATGCCTACATTTGATGCTTTTAATGAAATGTTGATGATGGAACAAAATAAGTTAATAAGCATGGGCATTACTAAGGCTTCTAAGTCTCAAGCATTAGTGGCAAATCAAGGGAACAAAGGAAATCAAGGAAAGGACAACTCAAACAAGAAGAAATGGCAATCAAAGCCTAAGGACAAATCATCATCCTCTCCACAACAAGGAGATAAATCCTTTTCCAAGAGGGATAATTCACCAAAGAGGGAGAGACCTACTTGTGCCTAGTGTAAAAAGTTTGGCCATGAGGAGCGTCGTTGCCATTCTAAGAAGATTGACGAGCTCACACATATTATCAAAAAGCATAACATTGATTTGCCTAATGTCTACAAGAAGGATGATTAATCAACTTCCACTTCCTCACATTCAACAAGAAAATGGCAAGCATTCATGGCTTCTACAAGTGGGAAGACTCACTCTTTTGGGACAAGAAAAGGAAAAGCTCTATGTACTACTATCAGTCATGATTAAGAGAGATGGCTTCTAGATTCAGGGGCTTCTCATCATATGGCATCTTCGCAGCCTATGTTCTGTACATTTGAGCCTTGCACCATGCCGCAGATATTGATGGGCAATCATACATACATGGATGTGACTGGGAAAGGATCTATTGACATTGGGGATAACTCCTTCAATAATGTGTTGTGTGTACCCCACTTGACAAACAATCTCCTTTCTATCTATCAAATCGCACATGGCACAACTAAGAGAGTTGTGGAGTTCACACCTGAGTCAGTTTTCATTAGAGACTTGGAGACTAGAGCAATCATTGCGACTGGGGTGGTTGATCATGCATCTCGGTTGTACTCCTTTTCAGATTTTATTGATGATGATGATTTCACATTTGATGATTCTACACATGATGATCACACTTCTTGTGATGGTTCAGATTTTGAGGAGAACTTTGGGCACTTGAACATGGGGATTCTCACATGTGAACCCATTCTTGAGTCTTGTATTTCATCTCCTCATATTGATATCACATCACCTATTGCACCTGATGATGCAGATAGTGCGACAGTTTTGCCTTCATGTGATTGACTGCAGCAGGATATTCATTGTCTTCCAGCTTCAGATTCATGGGATGATTACTTGACAGACATTGTAGGTTTATTTATGGAATCCTACATTGCAGATTTGGGAGACATCATTGATGACATTCATCTTCTCTTTAATGAAGATGATCCTTCTTCAATTGTTGCGAGGGAACACTCTGACCCTCTTGTTCATTCTCTACATGATCATTCTTTCAAGGTTGACATGATTGTGGATACTTATGTACAACAGTTGGAGGAGGTCTCTTTATTTTTTGAGGAGACATGTGAGTCTTTGGGACATGCTCTACATCCATCTCCACTAGATATTGGAGTGCCTTTTTCAGCAGTGTGGCACAATTTACCACCTTTGGAGGGGGTATCTTTTAGCATTGACATGGGGATACTTGAGCAGTTTTCAGAGATTCCTTTCATCATGAGTTTTCTTCATACATCTTCCCTTCATGATTGGCGAGACTTCATGGATACAACTTTGGTTTTGTTTCTTCCTAAGGGGAGGAATATTGTTCAATATTCATGGAGCAGTTTCTTCATACATCGAGCTTCTATCATTGGTGCAGATTCCACATTGAGGGGGGGCTTCCTAGCTTCTCTTCTTCTCTCATATGGGGGGGACTTTTTCCTCACATGGAGTTTTGTCCTTCAAATACTTCTATGAGAGTTCTTTGTATCTAGTTTTTCATCTCTCTTTTTGGGGAGGGTTTTTTCCCATCGGTTTTTTCTCTCTTTCCCCACTTTGTGAGAGATTTCATTGCATTGGTTTTCATGCATTTGCATTTGTACATGGGTACCTAACATGGCCTAGTAGCTGAGACCTATCTTGCATTTCTTAGTTGCATTGTAGACTTAAGTACATTCCCCTAAGTTTCACTTAAGGGGGGGTGTTGGTGTAAATAATTATTCATCATGGATATTATTACACTTTACTTAAGTTTACTTAGGAAATGCATTTCATAGTAGTTTGGATATGAGAGACTTGGGTGTTTGTGCCACATTGGGATAGTGTGTGTAGGAGAATTTCCACCTTTTATGATGTTGATCTTGTTGTTACACTCCACATTCAATGGGTGATCCACCTCATGTGGACTAGTATATTGTTTCTCCTACCTACCCTTGTTTCTTATTGAGCCACATGTCATGTTTGTGTGCTCACATATCCATAAGCCTTGCCTATATAAGTAGGCTCATCTACATTGTATGTAAATGGAACAATTGATCATTTACCTATTGATGAGAATACATTTATCTATCTCCTCTACTCTGAAGATATCCCTGTTGGGTCTTTCATTTGGAATAGTATTATCAAATCCATAAAAGTGGCCAAAGTTGGAGCTGGATGGGTCCTTGGAAAAGGTGACAAAATTAGGTTCTGGGAGGATCCTTGGATGAAAGATGAACCTCTCTTTAATCAAGACTGCAATCAATTTATTGAGGAATGTAAAAGGAGGTTTGGGTCTATGGTGTGTAACTACTGGAAGGAGAACATCTGGGTTAGGCTTGATGTTATACATGCTAGGTTTTCCCTACTTCACCAGGAGTTGTTGTCATTTTCTATTAACAAAGATTCTGATGATGTTTTCCTCTAGAAGAGTAATCCAAGGGGTGACTTCACGGCTGCCTCAGCCTATAAAAACACTTTTACCCAGATCAGCAACCCTATATGGAGTAAAGTTTGGAATAGAATTCTTATCCCTAAATTCAACATGTTCCTTTGGCTTGCTACTCACAATAGGATTCTTACTTTTGATAACTTGGTCTGAAGAGGCTTTATGTTCCCTAACAGGTGTGAGCTATGCCAGAAAGAGGAAGAATCATTTGATCATCTATTTATCCATTTCTCCTTCACTTGGGAAATCTGGAGTAATTTTTGGTGAATTGGAAAGTTGATTGGGTTATGCACAAGAGTCTCAAGGAAATTATTTGGAAATGGACCTTTCCCACAAAATTTCCTCTTATCAAGAACCTTTGGTCCTTGATCCTTCCCATGACTTGCTGGGGCATATGGAAAGAGAGAAATAACAAAATATTTAGGGAAGCTAAGTGCACTTCTTAGGTGACCTTTGAAAAAGTTTGCAGGGCTATAAAAGAAAACATAAATATTCCTCACAGGAACAATAAACAATGGTTTTTTACTAATGTGAATGAAATTGAAAAAGACATCCTTACTAAATGGAACTTAATCCACAAAGTTTGCAGATCTAACAATAAGACAAGGATATAAAATATTGTTTGGAGATTTCCTAATCATGGATGGATCAAGGTGAATTTTGATGGGGCTGCTAAAGGCAACCCTGGGAAGTCCAGTGGGGGAGGAGTCATCAGAAATGCTCAAGGTGTCTGTATTGTTGCTATTGCTTCTCCTTTTGGGGTCCAAAATAATCATGTGGCTGAAGCTTAGGCTATGCTGAAAAGCCTCCAGCTTGCTCAGGGATTCAAATTTTAAAAAAATTGGTTGGAAGGGACTCCCTCAACATCATTCCGGCTTTTAAAGGTACTAGTTCCTCATCTTGGAATATTACTAATTTGATTGAAAGTGCTAAAAAGTTATTAAATGACTATGTTAGTATTCTCTTAACTCACACTCTAAGGGAAGGCAATAAGGTTGCAGACCTTTTAGCTAATGAAGGGGTCAATTTAGAGGTGGAGGTTAAATATATCAGAGAGGCCTAATGTAAAAGGGATGTTAGGGAGTAATTATTATTTGATCGCATCAATGGGTCAAGTTAAAATCATGATTACCTTTTGGGGTCCAAAAATCAAAGATAGAGTTTGGGGGCAAATGAATTGTCAATTAATGATTGCTATTAGGCATCATTTTTATGATCATTTGTGTGATGGGGATTATAATAATAAGTGCTGGATCTGTGCGTCCATTATTATTTTCTTTAAAATCATGGATGGGAGTCTATTTTGTTACCCCAGAATTTTTCTCAAGAACCTGTGGTTAAATCTAGGCCTACAAATTGTGTGATACACCATTGGGGACTTCGACCTGCTGTTCATTATGGGAGGTAACTTAAACCAGAATGAGCCCTCTAGTTGCGAGAACTGGAAGAGTGAGCGAAAAGTGTGGAGGAGGCTCCATAGATATGGATTCACCGACTATATGGAAAAGCTGCATGGTAGCAGAAAATTGGTGTCTCAAGGCTTTGCTAGGGGCTAGAACAACAACATAGTCACTTTGTTTGGGGAGATCTGGAAGATTGATGAGGATTTGGTTGTGGATGTCACGGGACTTTAGAAGGAGGGCACACAATTCTATAGAGACTAGAAGTTTGCTGCTAAAGCGATTAAAAACTTCCCAAAAATTGAGGATGAGAAGGCTTAGCTTGCCAAGAAAGACAATGTTAGCTTGCCAAGAAAGACAATGTCTTTTACTACCTCCCTCAGCAGGTAAAGTCTTTTTCTCAGAAAGTGTTAAAGGTTTTGATGTAATTCCTTATTGTTGATGGTAGATTTACTAAAGTCTACAATTATGATTTTGTAATCCTCAATCATTTCCACCATGGGGTTAAGATTTCTCTGCCCTTTTATTTAGCTTCTTCTCTGAATGAGAGATTGGTTGACCACGCCAAAAAGCCCAAATCTTACCCCATAGCCCATCAGGGCCTTATTTTTCTCATTTACAAACACATAAAGGAAAAAGCTAGGGTTAGCAAGGATGATTACCTGGTAACTAATGCACATGTTTCTTATAGTTGTAATGATTTTGAGTCTGATGATGACCTATCTAATGCCCCTACCCATAAAAAAGGGAGAGCTGACATTAATAATGTGGACATGAAGGTGAATGATGATTTGGAGGAGGAAAAGGGGAAGGAGGTTGAGATTGAAATGGAGAGTGAGAAGGAAGAGAATGATGGAGAAGAGGAGGAAGGGAAAAAAGATGCCAATTCTGAAAACCCTGATTCTAACCCTATGGGTTTAGATAGCAGGAATGTTGCCCCAAACTCAATGGAGGAAGACAACCCTAAATCCATGAGCACTGAGCAGGGTAGGGATTTGGCAAACACTATTCTGAATACTGCCCGAAATTACACACTGGAGTCTTTCAATCTCTAGAAGTGGGTTATTGACAACATAACAAGTATTCAGAGCAAACAGAGGGACCTGGAAAATAAGATACACAATTTGATTAAGGAAACAAATTTAGGGAAAAAGAGTGAGGAGGTGGAAACCAGTGAAACTGAAGAGGAAATTGAGATGCAAGACTGGTCGGAAAAAGACCTGATAAAAGGGGATTTGAAACATCTAGAGGATTTTATTCAAATTGTAAAAGAAAAGACTGAGGCAGATAACGATAACATCATCAATCGGGTTGCTCAAACTGAGAAGGCATTGAAAAGCTTCATGAACCACAGTCTTGAGGTCTTGAGAGTTTCTTCTCAAAACATGAATGCCTTGGTGGATCACTTAGAGAGGAAAAATCAGAATAAGGATTTGGTTATCATTGAAGATATACCAACCTCTAGCTCCACTCATCAAATCTCCAAGCAAAGGACCAGGCAGACCACCACTGATATGTAGACAAAAACAAAAGACATTTAGCTAAAACAAGAAAATAATGATTTGAGAGAAGCCGCTAAGGCCATGATGTTGTTGGTTCAGAATGCTGAGGAGTCTATAAAAGTTTTCATTTGACTTATAATGCTGGGTTTTGGACGCTAATTTCTCATTGGCGCTTTGCTGTCCTTTTGTCCTAGCTGCTGGTTTTTGTGCTATTTTTTTGTAGCTATTTTGTCTTGGTCTTATCTTCTCTTGTTTCTTTCTTATTCATCTTTCATAATGTAAGCAGGTTTCGAGTCCCTTAAAACTTGATTTTCCTTAATCAAAAACTAGCTCTTGTTCTTGATAAATAAGATCTTGCATTTCAACTTTACCACCTTGACTGAAAACTTGCGTCATTTCCAATGCTTTATCCTTCAAAATCAGGCTATCTTCTCATTGTCCCAATCTTGTCTTATCTTCTTCATCTTGATCATTGAAACAAGGAAGCTCATCAATTAAGAAAACAAAAACTTCATCATGATTACCTTCCTTTACATCATCTTGTTGTCCCAATTGATTTGTTGATATTGAACATGGCACAATGTCCTCTTCCTCAACAAAAACTGGGAACTCATTAAATAAATCTGACAATACCTCATGTTGGTTACCATTTTCTTGCTCTATTCTTTGTTGTTCAAACCTGCTCTATTCAATATGACAACTCTCTTGGGAAACAATAGGATCTACTAGATCAATTTGTGGAACTTCTTGGTCTGCTTGGAAAGACACTACTAGCGCTAGCCTTTTGCTTAGGTTCTTGCAATGAAGGAGAAGGATTTGATGGTGCCTCTATTGGAATCTACCGGAATAATTAATTTTAACCTTATTAAACCATGCATTCACCAACCGGTAAACTGGTACATATAAGATTGAAAGAAGTAAAGAAATCAATAAGCCAATCACACAAATGAATACCATAACACAAATAATTATACGTGGAAAAAATCAAAGAGGAAAAACCACATTGGGATTTGTGACCCACAATATCAATCCACTGGCCATATGAAAAGATATTACAAAATATAGGGGCCTGCACTTGCAGGAAGGCTTATAGCCTAGAGCACACTGCTCATCACAAAAGGAGTCTCACTGACTACATAAAAATCTAGACTAGAATCTAGAGGATAGAATGAATTGCATTGATAGCATCTCCTATGCCTGAGTATAGTTCTGATTAAAGCTCTATCTATTCTAGTTCAAAAACCCTAAACCTTACCGAAATACCCTCTTACATAATTAACATTCCTTGCATTACAATTATCACTCTCTCACTTCACATTAACTTTCATATGTCAAAATGATCTAATCAACTGAGCTATATACCCTTACAATCCTTCATGCCTTATGCTAGCTTACATAGATAATTACGAAAATGAATATACAAGTCAACTCAATTACATATATACATAAATATCAAAATTAATTACTGATTGCCAGATCTCCCAAATGATTTCAACCTCCAATACCATTAACCTGATGAAGTCATGTCGGCCTGCAATATCGGTACCCAAATAATTCCTCCTATTGGTGAAGATACCTGTCAGTGCCAGTGCGGGTGAAGTGTCTGCTGGTAAACAACCAAACAAAAATATGAAAGTTGGAACATGTTGCCATCAATGACAACATATTGAAACCAATCACATGAGTGTCAATTGCCAACAGTATCCCCCTTTGGCATTGATGGCAACACTCATATGAAAAATGATAGTGGTTTCCATCTACCGGTTTTCACCCTGAGACTGCTCCCCCTGAGCTGAATATCCATCTGTGATCATGATCTGAACAAAATACTCCATACCTCTATGTCTCCCAATGTCAAGAATATATTTTTCACCTAAACCTCCCCCTTTGACATCAATGCCAAAAAAATACCAAAATCCGGGACAAAGAATGTCCCAAAATACCTTACCGGAGCTAAATATATTTGAAAATTTCATGATAGGATTTCTCTAAAATCTTGAGATGAGTATCCCAACCTGATTTGAGTGTGTCAGAAATAGATACCAATCCATTAAGTATGTGAGCATATGACTCTTTATCCTTAAGTTCTGCCAGTGTGGGCTTACCAACCATATCAATACACTTCTTATGTACACTTAAAGAGTCCAACCGAGGACTCACCAATCCTCTAAGACCTCTAGCTCTCCTAATTATTTTATCTTTATCTCTCTCAAGAGACAAAACTTGAACTTCCAATACCAAAATCTAACAATCAATAGATGTTGTTAAAGAATTTAGGCCATCAAAAGAATTGACTATACCTACAATCTTCTCTCGAGTATCCTTAATCCTTTTATCTATATCTGATGTAAGTAAACCTGTGTTGCAGCATATTCTATAAATATTTGTGCATTGCCTTAAGTCATTATCAATCAACTTCAACTTATCATTAATCTCCTTCTTCTCTGACTCAATCATCTGATCAAAAGTAGCTCTCTTAGCTTGTTTAAATCTCTCCAGTGCTTGCCGATTTGATATCTGCTATAAAGATTGAAAGTCCTTATAAATGTTCTTTATGATTATTTTAAGCTTGCCAGATGGGCTAGCTCCTTTGTCAAATTTGCACTCTGGGACAAGTCTATGCAAAATAGGGATAGATTGATCAATAACTCCTTTGTCCATAAATCCTTGCTTCATCATCTTCTATGCAACCATCATCATGAGCTCAGTAGAACTCATCTCAGTTAAGATTTTATGTTCTACCCATGAGGTTTCAATTGACAATAATGGTGCGCTCACTACTAGTTCCCTGTCAAATTCCTCTCTCTTCTCCTCTGATAGTTGATTAAATTTTATAACTTCCTCTTTTGCATGGGTGGGTTCGCCACTTGGTGTAGTATCAGTTATTGTTGGTTCCTCCTTATGAACTATGACCTCAACCTGTATATTCTGAGTATCTTCGGTATATGTACATCTACGGGTATTACCTATGTGTCCAGTATATTAGATTCTACCCGGGGCTCTATATCTAATATCTTAATATTTTTCAAAATTGTAGATGAGGTACCCATTATACCTTTACCTTTCCCTTCAACCAGGATGATTGTAGTATCTGTCTTAGCTTCCGGTGAAGTATAGAATCCAGGGTTTGTAGCCAAGACCTGAACCCATGCCTTGTGTGTCTCAGTGACTATCTCATTTGTTAGATAGTTCAAATAACCAGAAGACAATTGAGAGTGGGGGGTGAATCAATTGTCACAGATTACCAGAGCTATAAGAAATTTAAACTTTAAGACCGGAACCCAAAACATTAATACTGGAATAGTAGTTAAACCAATTAAACATAAACAATAATCACAGAATAAAAACCATCCACATGACACTGATATTTATACGTGGAAAACCCGGTAAAGGGAAAAAATATGGTGGGAAGCCTACCCACAGTCAGATAATACTTTTATAGTAAGTATGTGAATTACAATTGAGGGGCTTGCACTTGCAGGAAGGCCAACAACCTAGAGTGCACTACTCATAACAAAAGGAGCCTCACTGACTACATAGAAATCCAAACTAGAATCCAGAGAGGTGTCAAATTGCAAAAGATAACATCTCCTATGCCTGAGTATAGTTCTAGTTAAGCTCAATACTAGAGGAATAAATCCTCTTACATAAACCCCAATTTGATCTCCAATGATTGATCAAATCCTCTTCCTGAATGATATTACATTATTCGCACATTACATTCCTTGACCATGACCTCTAACATAACCATGATGATCTATAATGAGATCTTATATCTATATATACAAACCCTCGACCATAAACAATTAGGTTAGCCACCAGATAATAAACCAATTACATAATTACAAACCATGTCGGCCTTAGACAAAACAAATAATATAACACATCCTGAAAACACATCGACAGGTCCAATCCACACGTTACATTAAAGCTGGTCCATAACCTAGATCAACAAGAACCTAGTATAGGTCCACACACTACAACAATGATCTCCATCCACCAAGTCCCAAACATGATCACCAACAACATCCTGAAACTCCACTAGAAGATGGACCAACACCACTTATGCAATTCATCAAAGATCTTCATCAAAAGCTCTATTGGTGAAACCCTCGCCGGAACTAGAAACTAAGCTTCTAAGCAAACAGGATAGCATTCGATCACTAGACCAAAACCAAATGATCAAATATGAGCATGAGTATCATGAATAAGCCAATTCCATAACCAAATCATACTGAAGCCTACTGGATCATGCTGGATCCAAATCAACCAAAAACCACTCAACCTACCGGGACCAGAAGGGTGCCGGTAAAGCATCCAAACAACTAGTGTTGGCATCAATGACAAAACATTAATGCAGCACATAATCAATTCCACCAAATGACCAACAATCTCCCCCTTTGGCATTGATGGCAACACTAGATGTGAAAAACATCTAAGTACCAAGAAATGCCAAACAAGTCTCACCCAAAGGAAGACAATCTCCCACATATAGTTCTGAATGTCAATATCTCTCCCCTTTACTTTTCTTATTCATATGTCTCCCCTATGACTTTTTCGTTTTCTTTCTTTATCTTTTTCACATCAATATCTCTCACCCTTTGACATCAATTCCATAAACGTGACAAAAATATCAAAGAAAAATCATAAACCATTGAATCACAAAGATAACTACTCCCCCTGAGCAGTAGCATCCCACATCAGTGCCAGAATGAATGGTATCTCTGATAGTGCATGGTGGACTGATGCCAAACCGCATCAATCAAGTCTCTACTGAAGGGGCAAAAACTCCCAATCTGTCTCTCAGGTACTCAAATGATTCCTTGGGAAAAGGTTTATGAAAATATCTGCAATCTGCTCTTTAGTGTTCACATAAACCAGTCTAACTTCATTTTCTTCCACCTTTTCCTTTAAAAAGTTATACTTGATAGATATGTGCTTTGTTTTAGAATGAAATACTGGATTCTTTGGTATATCAATAGCAAAAGAGTTATCATAGTGAATAACTACTGGTGCATCACAATCTACCTTTATATTTTTCAACATTTTCTTCATCCATAAAACTTGTGTACAGTTAGTGTCGTGCCTGTGAAGTGTGATACTTGCAGCTACAACAGAAACATTCAATAAATCATTACAAGCATGGTTAGCAAATAAGAAGCAAATGAAAGATGGACCATGACAAAGTGACCTATCACCTCCTAAGAGATGCGAGTATCGATTTTCTCTCAAATCTGGATAAGCAATCCCAGTGACTTGACTACACCTAGATGGAGGATTTGAAATGATCATGATATGCAAGCTAGATGAGATTGATTATGATAGATTGATCCAAGAGACTAAATAAGCTAATGATAGGCATGATTAAACTATGATGATGATGCAATTAAGCTAGAAAAGAGACAGATTAAGCTACATGATTCAACAATTATGCTAGAAAATGATCAAATTAAGATAATGCAATTTCCTATAACAATGCTCAAATGATATGCCTATAGTAACAATGCCTAAATGGATAATGAGATTGGATCCTTTGTGCTCCAAAATGGGGGATATTTATAAGATTTCCAAGGCCAAGGGTGAGGTGGCAAAAATCAATGGTCAAGATTGAGTCTGAAGATATCAAGGGTGAAATTGGAGGAGGTTGGAGAATAGATTGGAGGAAGGGACACTTGTCATCCCTGTGGTGACAAGTGTCAAGGAGCCTTGCTCATAAGAGGGCAAGTGTCCAAGAGAGGAGACATGTGGCCAAAGTGCCACGTGTCTCAAGGGGAGAATATCCACACCATAGGAGGTTAGGATAAGGAGGTTAGAATGTGCAAGATAAGATAGGGTTAGGTTAGAAGGATGGTTAGGTTAGGTGGTTAGAAGTTAGGAGGCATATGGGTAATTTGAATTTAAAAATTCAAATAATAGGAAAAGACTAATTAATTTTCAACAACTCATAACTTGATTTGTTTTAATTAATTAGGGGATTAGAATAATTGATTGAAATGGGGGGAGGATTAATTAATTGAAATTAATTAATCAAAGGGGACTATTGAAATGAACCTGTTAGATAAATCCTTAGATTTATTAATAAGTAGATGAAAGGGAGAATTTAATCAAATTGCTAATGAATTCAATTAAATTAGGGAGGAGTATTAATTAAATAATTTCTTATTTAATTAATTATCTTCAAACCATTTTTAGGTGTATACATTTTTCTCCTCTTTGAAGCGAGGTGTGATGACGCGTTGATTCAAAGAATAATCTCATTTTGATGATGATATTGGTTCGATAGGATGCCCTAGACATTGATTGATAAATTGCTGTACGATGATGCCCCCTCGGGAGATCAATTGAGAAAATTGATTTTTAGAGTGTATGAAGTTTGCACAAAATTGATATCCCAATTAGAAATGATTCAATTTCTGCAACTATGGTTGATGAAAGTGTGAGTTCTTTGATCACTTTGATGTGGTTCTTGATTAGTGATAAAGCTTGATTGATTAGATTGATAAGATCGAGATTCAGTCTGGTTTCAAGAATGACACCTCCTATATAAGACAAAGATGATCAAAGCATCTGGTTTCAAGAACAATATATCTTGTATAAGACTTGATCAGAATGTCTGGTTCCAGGAAAGCTACATCTTGTTTAAGACATGATAGAATAGATTTAGATGTGATCGATTGATATAATTGATAAGGTTGCTTGAATAAAGAATTGACAGATTGTTGATATTAAGCTGCATGAGGATTTAGGTATGCTGATGTTGGTTTTGTTGAGGGGGTAACATAAGATTTGCACTGGGTCAACAATATCTGGAGAGAGATGAGTCATTAGTCTGATTGTGTATACACTTATGATGATACCTTGACAATTCCTGCTATAAATTTAACTTTGGATAAGATGAGCATGCAGGATCCCATGCAAGAATGAGATGCAAGCTAAATGCAAATGAAATCCAAAGCTACGACCAGACCAATCATTGGGTTATTGCATTTTTTCATCATTGAGCATTTTTTAAAACATGGGAAGTGAGTGCAAACATTGATGGTATAATTAAACCATGATGACCTGAGCACTACTTTCCTAGATTTTGATATTTCAAGTTAGCACAAGCATCGAGGTATAATTGAACCAAGATGACCTAAGTGTTGCTTGCGTAAAATAGGCAGTATTAACTATTTCAATACACAAATCAGAAATGTCTTCGATGATACTCTGATGATCATGTCCTTAGACAAATTTGCACATATTAATGATTAATTTATAGAAAGTAGACAAGAAAAATATCACGTTCCTTCCTTGTTCCTCTAGTCAGAGACATCCTGGAGTCACTTAGAAATCATGATAGTGAAAATCAAGATAGAAAAGTTGAACAATCATATTAAAATCATTATCCAAAAGATACCATCCATTGAAAAGTGTGTGATGTGCTTAGACTGACATGTGATATTTTAATGGTTGACAATTTGATCTTGTGTTCAACATTGGATGTGTCTCAATTTTCACTTGATAAGAGTTGCCTGACTATTGTTCTTCCTGTTTGATTAAGCTCAAAACGAGGAATTTTTTTGCCCCCATCTAGGTGTAGGATTTTGTCCCAAGCCTAGAAACAAATTCATTATGATATATCCAATGACCCAAATCATGGTGAGAAATCACCCGGGATGCTTGCGTATGTACAAAGGCTTTATGATGGATATGAACAATGCTGATGGAAAGGAATGCAAGTGGAAGGATGCTCGAACCAATAGATGGAGAGCTAGCTGACAGATAGTGCCTATTTGCTAGGTTTTCACCAACTGTTTTTATTGCACTTTTTCTCATATTTGATTATTTTTTATTTTTATTTTCTAATTTTTCACTATTTTTGGATTTTCTTCTTTTTCACTATTTTTGGATTTTTATGCTTTTTCACTGTTTTTTGATTTTTATGCTTTTTCACTATTTTTGGATTTTTCTGCTTTTTCAGACATAAAAATTCTTCAAATGCATGCTATTAATGGGTTACTCAAGCTGATCCTCGTCCTGTGTTGATAGTTGATATGCTCCTGGCCCAAATACTACTATGACAACAAACGAACCTAACCAGTTTGGCTCAAACTTCCTTTTCTTTTCTTGATATGCCTGGTTGCGTGGATTTTCTTTGAGTACTAGTTCCCCAACTTGAAATGTTCTTGGTTTGACCTTATGATTATAACTGCTACACATTCTTTGCTGATATACCTTTAAATGATCAAAGGCATTTTGTCTTCATTCATGGATTAATTCTAACTCCTGCAATCTAGATACTAGTTGTTCTTCATCTGGGATAAGACCTTTTAATGATACTCTTAGAGAAGGTATCTCTACTTCTATTGGTAATATTGCTTCTGATCCATAGATAAGAGAGAAAGGTGTGGCACCTGTTGGTGTGCGGATACTAGTACAGTAGGCCCATAGAGTAGGGTTCAATTGAATATGTCAATCTCTTCCAGCATCATTCACAGTCTTTTTGAGGATTTTCATAATGGTTTTGTTTGATGTCTCTACTTGCCCATTCCCTTGTGGATAGTAGGGTGTGGAAAATCTGTATTGGATCTTGAACTTCTCACATAGTTCTTGGACATCCTAATTCTTGAACAGTTGCCCATTATTAGTGATAATGTTCATGGGTATTCCATAGCGATAGATGATGTAGTTCAAGATAAATGCAACAATTTGTTTTTTGTTTTCCTATGATATTGATGAGAGGTACTGCCTCAATCCATTTTGTGAAATATTCTGTAGCTAAAAGGATGAATTTGTGACCATTGAAGGAAGAAGGATTTATCTTTCCTACTAGATCAAGACCACATTGGCAGAAAGGCCAAGATGTTGCCAAAGCATGAAGGTCTTGTGCTAGTGCATGAATCAAATTTCCATGAATCTGACATTGTTTGCATGGTTTAGCTATCTGAAAAGAATCTCATTCCATAGTTGGCTAATAATAGCCCAAGCGTATGAGTTTTTTCGAAAGGGTAAGACCACTTGAATGAGTGCCACAAATGCCATTAAGGACTTCATGTAAGGCCTTCTTAGATTATTCTTGTTTGAGACATCTTAAAAGAGTACCATCCATACCTCATTTAAAAAGGGTATCCACGACGAGAGTATAATGGGAGGATTGGCAAATAAAGTTTATCTTTTGATTTTTCAATAAGTCAGGAGGGATGATATTATCTTTCAAGTATGTGTAATTTTGGCCATAGCGGGAGGAATCATGCCCAACAAGGTGACAAATAGTTTGGGAATCAAGATAATTATGAGTAGGGTAAAACAACTCTTCCACCAGGAATTAGTAACACTCTTGATTTTCCTATGTCTGAAGGAGAGAAGCAAGTGTTGCCATGGCATTTGCTCCTTTGTTCTCATTCCTTGGAATTTGCTGAAAAAGTTATTTCTATAAAGTATTTCTTGATATCATCAACCATCTTTTTATAAGGCATTAACTTTTCATCCTTTGTTTGATAATCATCATTGATTTGATTGATGATGAGCTGAGAGTCTCCAAAGACTTGAAGTTGTGTAATGTTCCATTCTATAGCCATTTTGATATCTGTAACCAAAGCTTCATATTTTGTTGTATTTTTGGTGCATGGAAAGCTTAATTTTTATGCTTTTGGAATTGCATGACCTTGTGGTGTAATGAATAGAATGCCTGCTCCTGATCCATGCTATGTATATGAACCATCAAAGTATAATTACCATGTTTTGTGGTGACTGTTAGGATATCAACATCGGGAAAATCAATCTATAAAGGATGATCATCTTGAAGTGGTGCCTCTGCTAGTTGGTCTACAATGACTTTCCCCTTGATAGATTTTTTGTCAAAATACTCAATATCAAACTTGCTTAGAATCATGATCCATTTTGCTAGTTGTCCTGTTAATGTTGCCTTACTGAGAAAATACTTCAATGGATTGATTTTAGCTATCAACTTGATGGAGTGAGATAGTAGATAGTGTCTTAATTTTTGAGAAGCAAAAACTACCACCAAGCATTCTTTTTCTATCGGTGAATAGTTGATCTCGTATCCTACTAATGTTCTGCTGATGTAGTCGATGGCTCGTTCTTTTCCTTCATTGTCCTATTGTGCAAGTAGAACTCATAATGATACTTTGGTGGTTGATACATAGAGTAATAATAGCTTTCTTGTAACTGGTGACATTAGGGCCAGTGGTTGTATGAGATAGACCTTGATCTTGTTGAACATGTTCTCACATTTTTGTGTAACAAATGAGTAAATGGTTGGCATTTATCGGCTAGTTGAGCAACAAATCTTTTGATTGACTATAGCCTTCCTTGAAGTGATCTTAGTTGATTGATATTCTAGGGAGATGCTATTTCTATGATTGCTTTGACCTTAGCTAGATCTACTTCAATACCTCTAGCTGAAATAATGTATCTTAATGGCTTTCCTGAAGTGACACCAAAGGCACATTTCTTGGGATTTAGCCATAGATTATACTATTATAACTTGTCAAAGATATTTTCTAGTATTCCTATATGGTCTTCTCTATTGTATGATTTGGTCAATATGTCATCCACATAATCTTCCATGAATGTATGCATCATGTCATGGAATATCATTTTCATAGGTCGTTGATATGTAGTACCTGCGTTCTTTAGTCCAAAAGGCATGACATTCCAGTAGAAAGTACCTCATGGGCATGTGAAAGCTATCTTTTCTTGATCTTCAGGTGCTATTTTAATCTGATTGTATCTAGAGAAACCATCCATTAGAGAAAACATGGAGTGTCCTATAGTTAAATCTACAATGATGTCAATGTTAGGCAAAATAAAGTCATCCTTTGGGCATGAATTATTAAGATCTCTGAAATCTATGCATATTCAGATACTTTTATCTGGTTTGGAAATAGGAATGATGTTGGATACCCATTGAGGATAAGCTATAGGTCTGATGAATCCGACATCCAATAATTTCTTTAGTTCTTCTTTGACTAGAAGAGCAATATGTGGATGCATTTTCCTTAATTATTGTTTAATTGGTTTGGCTCCTAGATTGTCATTTAAGTGATGCATAATAGGCTCTAGATCCAACCCTAGCATGTTTGCATATGACCAAGAAAAAATGATTTGCCGTCATTTGAAGAATTCCATATATTATTGCATCTCTTGCTCTCATAGAGAAGTTGGTGGATAGAGAATTTTTGGTTGCTCTTTTGTCCCAATGTTAACTGCATCGGTTGGTTCGATCAAAATGGATGACCTTTCTTGATAGTGTGTAGGTAAAGTGTCAAATCTCCCTTCTTCTGGTGCCTTGAGGAGGGTTTCACCATTAGATGCATCCTTTCTTTTTACTTTTTCCTGATCTAATGTTGCCAAGAAATGGATTTCAGCATTAGACCTAATATTGTTTTCTTTATTTTCATTTTTGCGACTAGGAGATTTGGCACCCACTTGACTATAAGATGCATTGTTAAAATTCCTAGTGAAAGTTATTGTGGGTTCGATTGCATTAAGATATACGGATATGGCATGGTCATTCAGAAAGGTATCAATGGAAGTATGTCTTTCATTTCCACAATCAATAAGTTTAGGGTGGATTAAAGGTAAGGGGTCCTCAGGTTGACATGTTTCGAGGGTATCAAGGGTCATGATAGATCTATCAAAGTTTTCAATATGTACGTCGATGTCTAGAATGGTACTCTCGTCAGAATGACCTTGCACAAGGAGCTCCTGATCATCCTTGATTAAGTCCAAGTCAGTTGAATGTGATTCTAATTCAAGTGAGCTAGTTCCTAATGTTTGCCTTGCATACGTGTGAACTACATCGACTCCCACATCTTCTTCAAAGCAATTTTCTTTAGCTGATTATTCAGAGTGATAGGATTCCCATTCCCATTCATTAGAATCTATCTCACTTGTAGCTTGCAATCTATAGATTTGTTCATATAGTGTTTGATTTGTTTCTTCTTCTTTTCTTGCCATATATTTTCTTCTTTCATATTCAACCTCTTTTGAACTGAGATTGAGTTATGTCAACCTTGCTATGAGTTCTCCTTGAGTAATACTAGATTCATGCTTGGTTTGATTGAGAGTTAATGCTGCTTGGGAGGTGGGTTTAGTTTATTTTTCCTATTGATTTGAAGCCTGCTTCTTTTGCCATTTCATGTTTGCTTGAGCTTGTTGCTTGGTTGATGCTTCTTCCCTTTCAATTGCAAGTTGTTCTTGTCTATTTTCATATTCCTCTTGTTGTTGGTTAGATGATGTATCTTCTGGTAGAGTAACTTATCGATACCCTAAGCCTTCTTTGTCTGTAGCCTGCTGAGTGTAAGGTTGGATAGGTTCTAATATACCTTATTTTATTTTTCCTATAGGACCTATTCTGGTGCATCCCATTTTTCTAAGAATGTTGAATCCTTTTCCATATTTTTCTGTAGGTATACGGACATTGTTGATCTTTTGTTGGATTTCTTCATCCTTGTATAGCCACTGTAGTACATCTTTGTCTTTTGTTTCCTCTAACAAGGTCCTAACACTAACAAATGCTCCATAAAATATTGGAAGATATTTCACAATTGGTTGTTGTTTAGAGTTTGATGGTTTTCCATAGGACTTAGGAGAGAGTGGTGATTGTGATATTGAATATTCTCCATTCCCTCAATCTCTTACCTGCATTTGTTTTTCCATACTTGACAAAATTGAGGCAAATGATTTTTCTTTGGATTGTGTGTTCGAAGAGGATGCCTCCCTATTATGAGGAAAAATGACTTCTTGAACTGGTTTGAGATTACTACAGCATAGAAATGGATTTAAATATGTTGAGATCATGATTTCCTACCCATTGTAGGGAAACTTTAGGCACTGATGATATGTTGATGGAACATCTTGTATGTCATGTATCCAAGGTCTTCCCAAGAGTATGTTGTATGATAAGTCAAAGTCTAGAACTTGGCATGCTATGTCTTTCTGTAAAGGTACCACTCTAATGGGTAACATCACAATTCCTTTAGAGGAACACTCTTCTTCATCATAGGCTTTGATGGTGATCCTTTTGCGGGGATTAACTGCATCTTCTGAATAACCTAGCACACAGACAAGACTCAAAGAGCAAATGTTTAAGCCAACTCCTCCATTTATTAGGACTTTTTTAACTCACGTCTTATGAATGATGACTTCGATATGCAAGGGAGCATTATGGGGATGTTGCAAGGTTATGTCATCTTTTTTGGTGAATGATAAGTAGTGAGGGGTTGTGAGGTGTCCCACCATGGTTTGGAATTGATCTATATCAAGATCTTTAGACACCGTTGTATCTATAATGCTCATTCAAGAATTTCTTTGAGTGCAGGTGAAAGCTTTAAAATTTCTAAGATGGATATTTGCACAGGGGTCTTTTGTAGTTGATCCATTAGACTATATTGTTTTGTAGTGGATGACATGTTAGTGGTAGGACCTGGCAAAAAAATTTGGCTTTGCTTCTTGTGATAGCATGAGCATGTTCTTGATTTTGCTTTTCTTTAACTACTATCACATTTACCACATTATCATATGTATGAGCATAGTTTACCTTTCCTTTACCCTTACCATTATTTGTTGCTGATGATTCATCCTTCTCATAATTTGAAAGTGGAGTTTTAAAAGTTGTATGAGTTTCATTTTTTGTATGTCCATCCACTGTTATTACTCTATTATCAATCAAATCTTGGATGACATGTTTCAACCGCTGACAATTATCTCTGTGATGTCCCTTGTTTTGATGGAAATCTCAATAATGGTTATCATTCCATCAAGGGGGTTTTACTTGAGGTTTATAGTTCCTTCCTTCTGGCAAAATAATCAATTTTATTGTGAGAAGTGTCTTCAGTGCTGACCCAAGTGGTTCACCAATGTTCGTAAATTTCTTTCGAAAGAAATTGTTGAAAGTTGATTTTTGGTGATTGTTGTTTTGTTGAGTTGCTACTGAGTGAGTGGATAAACTGAAAACTAGTTGTTTTGGTTTTATATTTTTATTATCCCCTATTCCATTGTTGACAAAATTTCAATTTCTATTCCAAAATTTAGGCTTATCATTATTATTGTTGCTAACATTGTTGTTGGGATGATTAACGCCTTCTTTGTATAGCTTCAACTCATCCTTCTTTACCATATCTTCTTCCATTCTGATACCATTATCGATCATATTTTTAACATTTTGATGGTATTGTATTTTTAGATGATAAGTCATTTGTCCATTTAGGTTGTCGATGAATATGTCTATCTTCTCGTATTCCAACACCGTTCGAGGATATCATGAAGCTAATCATCTCCATCTTTGTAGAAATGTCATGAAAGGTTCTCCACTCTTTTGTTTAGTGTTACATAAATCGAGCATTGTTACCTCATGTTGAATGTTATATGCATATTGTGAAACAAACTTATCCACCAATTCTGCGAATGATCTAATTCGAGGTGGAAGTTTTGAGAACCATTCCATAGCTAGTCCACTTAAGCTTTTTGGAAATAATCTCATCTGATAGGTATCCTCATGTGCAAACTCCATACTCAGCATGCAAAATTCTCATATATGATCTTGGGGATCAGTGCTTCCATTATATTTATCATATCAAGGAGTTTAACAACCTATAGGAAATGGTTTCATGTTTAGATTTCTATCAAAGGGGTAAGGACAAATTTCTTGAAGCTAGTATCTTCTAACAGTTCCTCTCTACATATCTTGAATTTGTGTTTGTAGCATTTATATTTTTTGTGTAAGAGCTATGATATGATTGTCAACATGATTTGTCCTTGTATGAGTGTGTGTTGTAGTATGATCTTTATCTCTTCTTGTGTCATCTCGTAACCCTTCTTGTGTCTTCCTTAGATTTAACATGGTTGAGAATTTCTACATCATCCTTTTTGGGAATGGAAGTTTCCTCATTAGTTCTTGTGTTATCAGGAATTGATGTGTCATTAATTTTGAGAACAAAAATATCCTCATGTCATTCATTATCAGGGGAAGAGTCACTTCTCTTTTGTGCTAATTTGCTCACATCAAAATCTTGGGGGAGTGTAGCACCAGATTTAGCTAACATTAGGAAGTATTTTTCTTTTTCTCCCTCAAATATTTTCACCATAAATTTATTGAATTTAGGATCTTGTTTGATAGCTCAGAGATTTTGTTATGTTATTTCCCCTTCTTCTTGTATTTCATTTTCAGGTTCCATGTTTCTATAATCTTCAATTATTTCCAATGTTTCAATTTCTGTTTCTGCAATATTTTGTCTCTGCGCTCTAGCCAAAATGAGTATACACGTGCATTAGATATTGTGCAAGAATTGATTGTCTTAAAGTTGTTTCGATAAGTGATCAACTGTCAATGTAAATGTGATAGAGTGATATGACAAGTGTTTAAAAGTTTGCAAGTTTTTTGATCTTCAGTTTTGGATTGCAATAATGATGATTTTGATAAAAACCAAGTCCAATAGGAACAATATATCCTACGATGTGGGACAAGGTTGTCCTGACCAAATGATGTAGTTTTATGATAAAGGATGATAGATCCTGATGAAAAACTATGTTTTGAGTGATCATTTTATCAAAGAGGGTGATAATGCACTTTGAGATGTTTAGATCTTGAACTTGTTGAAGGTGAATACCTGAAAAATCTCATCGTGTCTATTTCTATAATTCTATTTGATAGATGATAACTTGACCAAGCGAACCAAGGAGACAATCTAAGCACAAAATGACAAATATCAAGTGTTTATGCTCACTGTAAATTGACCAAGCAAATATGATAGATTTGAAAAAGGCATGCAAGAAGACAGCTCTGGACAAATAGATATATAAATTCATACGACACCTTACATAATCCCAAAAGACAATTTAGACAAGCTCATACAAAATACCAAAAATCTCACACGACAAAAGACAAACTCGTATGAGCTTTCTCATAGAACCAGCTGACAAAAGATGACACAAAATTCTCTGCTAAGTTGACTTGTACGACAATTCTCACTGGACCAGATGATAAAAGATAACATAAATTATCTGCTAAGATGACTCGTACAACAATTCCCACTAGACTAGATGATAAACTAGATGCTTCTTATGACAAACTACCAAACTCATATGACAAAGGATAGAACAGAGACAAAATTTTTGTTTGGACAAATTTTTGATAAACGAAATTTGATGTTTTGCTTCTATTTTCTAGTTTTTAGATGTCTGATTTTCTATTTTTGGGATGAAGACACAGAAAACAAATGATATGATAAGTGACCTCAAGAACAACACGTTAAATCCTAAGGAAGTTGGCTGGGAGAGAAAATCTTTTCTTGCAAACTTAGGTACACACCCAATAGTTAATCAAAATACGACTGCTGAGTCTCAGGCAATGGATTCTCAATGTTGTATTATCTAATTCCAAACTCTAATGGGGGCATGATATGGCACGTGTCTTGGGAGATTTAGTATCTCTCTTTCACAAAGATTATCCCCCTTTCAGAGGTGAACCAGGTAGCTTCTAATTTTAATCAGAACTAGTAAGGGATCCATTCGGTGCGTCAGGGTATAAACTCAATTAAGAGGTCTCCCAGCCTTGAAAACCAAGGTTTGATATACCCAAAGGTATGGAGGAGAGCTATTCCCAAGCACTGCTGTTGACTTGATTTTCATCAATTAGGTTTATTTTATAGTGGGTTGGAGTACTTGGCATTAGTCATTCCCACTTGGGTCATTCCCCTCTCACTGACCTTAATGGCTTTGTCCTTATAAGCTCCTTGGAAGGGCAGGCCTGCTAAAGATATGCACTATTGAAAGAAAAAGATGATTTTTGCCTATCATCAAAACACATAAGACATGTTTTTTCATTTCCATTAGCAAAATAAGTGTGCCTAGAAAACTTAAAGAAGACACAAAGTTTGGTTGAGTCCTCCTAGGCAACTTGCAAAATAGATACTTTAATAGTCATGATGTGTTTTGATAAAATGAAGCTTTGACAAGTGTAATCTTCGTCAATCATCCTGCAAAAATCAGTTAGGCTATCGAAAAACTCACAAATAGACCAAGGTTATCATTAGTAATAATCAAATTGAAGCATGAAAACCCTAAAATGCAATCTGTTTTGAAAACACAAAAGCATAAATTTGGACGAAAATTCTCACCTGATCGTATGACAATTCTCACCTACTCGTACGAGTGCACAAAGGAGCTCGTACGAGATAAAAGTGGAACTCATACAAAATTCTAAATCAGACCCGACTAGAAACCTGCTAGATTGAAAATTTGATAATGTTAAGAGGCCAAAAATGAGATTTTTGGCCCCACGGTGGGCACCAAAATATCGTGCCTGTGAAGTGTAATATCTGCAGCTCCAACACAAACACTCAATATATCATTACAAGTATGGTTAGAAAATAAGAAGCAAATGAAAGATGAACCATCACAAAGTGACCTATCGCTTCCTAAGAGATGCGAGTATGGATTTGCCCTCAGATCTGGATAAGCAATCCCAGTGACTTGACTACACCTAGATGGAGGATTTGAAATGATAATGATATGCAAGCTAGATGAGATTTATTATGCTAGACTGATCCAAGAGACTAATTAAGCCAATGATAGAAATGATTAAGCTATGATGATGATTCAATTAAGCTAGAAAAGAGATTGATTAAGCTACATGATTCAATAATTATGGTAGAAAATGATCAAATTAAGCTAATGCAATTGCCTATAACAATTCTCAAATGATATGCCTATAGTAACAATTCCTAAATGGATAATGAGATTGGATCCTTTCTTCTCCAAAATGGGGTATATTTATAAGATTTCCAAGGCCAGGGGTGAGGTGGTAGGAATCAACGGTCAAGATTGAGTCTGAAGATATCAAGGGTGAAATTGGAGGAGGTTGGAGGGACACTTGTCATCCCTGTGGTGACAAGTGTCAACGAGCCTTTCTCATAAGAGGGCAAGTGTCCAAGAGAGGAGACATGCGGCCAAAGTGCCATGTGTCTCAAGGGGAGAATATCCAAACCATAGGAGGTTAGAATAAGGAGGTTAGAATATGCAAGATAGGATAGGGTTAGGCAAACCCAAGGTTAGGTTAGAAGGATGGTTAGGTTAGGTGGTTAGAAGTTAGGAGGCATGTGGGTAATTTGAATTTAAAAATTCAAATAATAGGAAAAGACTAATTAATTTTCAACAACTCATAAATTGATTTGTTTTAATTAATTAGGGGATTAGAAGAATTGATTGAAATGGAGGGAGGATTAATTAATTGAAATTAATTAATCAAAGGGGACTATTGAAATGAATCTATTAGATAAATCCTTAGATTTATTAATAAGTAGATGAAAGGGACAATTTAATCAAATTGCTAATGAATTCAATTAAATTAGGGAGAAGGATTAATTAAATAATTTCTTATTTAATTAATTATTTTCAGACCATTTTTAGGTGTATACATTTAGTAGCAACAACAAAATACTCAGCTTCAGTAGTAGATAAAGAGGTACATGTATGTTTCTTGTTGATCCATGAAACCAACTTATTTCCAAAAAAGAAAGCTCCACCAAAAGTGTTTTTCTGGTCATCAATATCTCCAACCCAATCAACATATGTATATGTACATAAGGTAAAGTTATAATCCTTAGGGCACCACAAACCATATTCTGATGTACTTTGCAAGTATCTAAAAATCATTTTCACCACAATTTCATGATTTTCTCTAGGATCACTCTGTAATCTTGAAACAATACAAACAAAATTCATAATGTTAGGCCTAGCCTGAGTCAAATAAAATAGACCCCCAATCATAGATTTATATCTTGTAGGATTTACTGGTGCAGAAACATCTTTTCTTGTCAAT
Organism: Cryptomeria japonica; assembly: GCF_030272615.1. NCBI lineage: Eukaryota > Viridiplantae > Streptophyta > Pinopsida > Cupressales > Cupressaceae > Cryptomeria > Cryptomeria japonica. The sequence goes on from NC_081410.1 coordinate 593,565,212, forward strand.
TTCTCACTTGTAACCATAGGAGTACTTATCAGTTTAGAATCTCCCATACCAAATTTCTTCAACAATTCCTTAGCATATTTAGTTTGATAGATGAAAATACCTTTGCAGTCTAAGTAATCTATAGACCTAAGAAAAATTTCATCTCACCAATCATAGACATCTCAAATTCTTTCTCCCTATTCTTAGAAAATTCTATGCATAACTTATCTTCACCTCCAAAAATAATGTCATCAACAAATACTTCAATAATTAGTATATCATCATCAATGATCTTATAATATAAATTACTGTCAGCACTTCCCTTAGTAAAACCAAGCTTCAAAATATATTTATCCAACCTTGCATACCAAGCTCTAGGTGCTTGTTTGAATCCATATAAATCTTTCCTTAACCCGCAAACCATATTAGTATCATCTGATAGTGAAAACCCATCAATTTTCTCAATATAAACTTCCTCAACAAGATCCCCATTAAAAAATGCACATTTAACATCCATCTGATAAACCATGTAGTTTTAATAAGCAACATAGGCAAGAAATAATCTTACAGCTTCAATCCTAACTATAGGTGCAAAAGTCTCTCCATAATCAATTCCTTCCTTCTGAGAGTATCCTTTACAAACCAATCTAGTCTTATTTCTTATAACTTGACCATCCTCATTCAATTTATTCCTAAAAACCCATTTAGTTCAAACAACATTTTTATTTTTAGGTCGGGGAATCAAGGGCCATGTGTTATTTTTCTCAATTTGATCTAATTCTTCTTCCATAGCTTTCAACCAATATTCATCTTTACATACCTCAATTACTGATACCGGTTCAACTTGTGAAATTAAACATACCTCATTAGTTGCCAATCTTCTTCTTGTCATCACTCCATTGCTCTATCCCCAATGATCTGATCTTCTGAATGATTCAATCTCACATACCTAGGAGTCTTTTGACTTTTTGTTCATCTTCCCTATTCTTCAGTTGCTGTAGAATTCTCTGATACTACCGGAGTAACTGGTTCAATACTTTGTTCCAGTAAAGGTGCTACTGGTTCAGATATAATCATTTTCACTTTTGGTTTCTTCTTATAAACTCTGATTTGACTTATGTTCAGCTCATCTACTTTGACATTATCACTCTCCACAATTCTCTGCAATCTCTTGTTATAACATCTATATGTTTTGCTTTCATTAGAATAACCAAGAAATATGCCTTCATCACATCTAGGATCAAATTTACCAATGATATCATCTCTCTTGATATAACATTTACTACCAAAATTTTTGAAATACTTAACTATAGGTGCATTGTCAAACCATAATTCATAAGGTGTCTTATCTTTTTCTCCTTTGATATGTACTCTATTGAATGTATAAATCATTGTGCTCATTGCTTCTCTCCAATAGATATGAGGTAGAATAGCTTCCATCATCATTGTTCTAGCAGCATCCAAGATAGTTATGTTCTTCCTTTCCACAACTCCATTTTGCTGAGGTGTCCGGGGAGAAGAAAATTGACTTCTTATACCATGCTTCTCACAAAAGTTATTAAACTCACCGGATGTGAATTATCCACCATGATCTGACCTCAAATATTTAATCTTCAATCTTGTCTCAGTTTCCACTTTAGCCTTAAAGATTTTAAACTTTTCAAATGCTTCAGATTTCTCTTTTAGAAAAGTAACCCACATCATTCTAGAATAATCATCAATGATTTGCATGAAATATCTATCGCCTTGAAAACTTTTAACTCTAGTAGGGCCACACAAATCAGTATGAATAAGATCAAGAACAACATTTGATTTATCTTGTATACTCCTAAAAGAGGTTCTGACCTGTTTACCCATTTGACATTCTTTACATACCAAATTCTAGGGCTTCATAGTCTTAGGTATATCCTTAACTGCCTTAGTTGAACTGATTTTCACAATGCAATCAAAATTTACATGACATGACCTTTTATTCCATAGCCAAATCTCATCAATCTATGTAATCAAACATGTCTTCTCACCGAGGTTCAAATGAAATATATTACCTTTTGTCTGTGTACTGGTTACGATCTCCAAACCAGATCTGGTAAATATTTTACAATTTCCATCCTTGAATTTTATTTGAAATCCCTTATCTACCAATTGTCCTACACTCAAAATATTATGCCTTAAAACTTCAACATAATAAACATTGCTATTATTGTTCTTACCATCCAATGATATAGTTCCTTTTCCTTTGATCATACATGATTTGTCATCTCCAAATCTAACTAGACCGCCATCAAATTCTTGCAAAGATAGAAACTTCCCTTTATCTCCAGTCATATGATGTGAACAACCACTATCAATTACCCATTCATTCTTGTCTACAATTTTAGTAGCAAGTTCCTTCTCTTCAAGTACATTCTCTTCTAGTGACGGATCATCTTCTTTGATAGCCAAGAACACCCATTCCTTCCCATTGCTGGAACCACTAGCAGAGTCTTATGTCGGTTCATCATCAGAATCAGTAATGCCATCCTCATCTGCTATGTAGCATGATTTGTCTCTATTTTTTTTGTACTTGTACTTGAACTTGTTCTGATAACCAAGGTTAGGCTTAAATGATCTTCTAACTCTTTCTTCAAATCTTGAATTCCTTTCAGGACATCCATATGCAAAATGACCAATCTTATTACATGCAAAATATTTGAAAGGTGCTTTTCCTTCATACTTACTTCCTATCGGTCCTTTAGGTACTCTTCTAGAAAATAGTGCTTCAAGTTGCTCAAACTCATCATATTCTCTCTTAATATCTTCTAATTCCTTTGCATACAAATCTTTCCAGTCTTTCTTACTGGTTGTAGATGTAGATGCATGAAAAGTGGGTTCGGTCTTCACAGCTCTAGAGGGTCCAAATTCTTCAAGCTCAAAAGCAGATAGTTTCCCAACCAAAGTATCTTTGTTGATAGATTTATTAGCCATTGTTCACAACTCATTAATAGCAGTAGTCTTCATTTTATAAGCCGGTGGAAGTGCTAGATCAGGACTTTAGAAACAATTTCATCTTTGCTAAGAGTTCCACCACAACTTTGAATTCCTATAACAAAATCATTTACCCTTTCTATGAATACAATAATCCTTTCATCTTCTTTAGTCTTCAGGTTTTCATATTTCACCTGGTAACCATCAAGTTTAGCAATTTTCACTGTAGGGTCACCTTCATTAAGAGTCTCCAACTTATCCCATATAGCCTTTCCAGATGATTTGTTGGTTAATAGCATTATTTGTTGATCAGAAAGTGCGCATAAGAGGGCTTGTCTCTCTACAATCATTCTCAAGCTCCTTATCCAAGTTTGCTGGAGGAGGATTGCCAAATCCTAGATTATAAGGTGTGACACCATTCTGTGTGATCTTCTAAATCTCCTTGCCAAGACATCTCAAATGAGTCTCCATCTTAATCTTCCATACTATGTAATTTGTTCCATTAAGCCTCAAAATATCCCTCTGAAAGATAACTCGAGAAGAACTGGATGAACTTGAACCGTTAGTCGACATAGGATCTTCCTCAAGTGGTTAAGCTTTCTACAAAGAGGACCAAAGCTCTGATACCATTTGTTAGACAGTTTAAATAACTGGAAGACAACTAAGAGGGGGGGGGGGTGAATCAGTTGTCATAGATTACTAGAACTATTAGACATTTAAACTTAAATACCAGAACACAAAATGCTAATACTGGAATAGTAGTTAAACCAATTAAGCATAACCATTAAATCCATACTACAATCCAGAGAGGTATTGAATTGCAAAAGATAACATCTCCTATGCCTGAGTATAGTTCTGATTAAGATCAATACTGGAGGACTAAATCCTCTTACATAAATCCAATTCGATCTCCAATGATCGACCAAATCCTCTGCCTGAATGATATTATATTATTTGTACATTACATTCCTTGACCATGACCTCTAACATAACCAAGATGATCTACAATGAGATCTTACATCTATATATACAAACCCTTGACCATAAAAAATTAGGTCGGCTACGAGATAATAAACCAATTACATAATTACAAACCATGTTGGCCTTAGACCAAACAAATAATATAACACATCCCAAAAATACATCGAGAGGTCCAATCCACACATTAAATTAAAGTTGGTCCATAACCTAGATCAACTGGGACCCAGTATAGGTCCACACGCTATAACAATGATCTCCATCTGCCAAGTGTCAAACATGAGAACCAACAACATCCTAAAACTCCACCAGAAGCTGCACCAACACTACTTATGCAATTCATCGAAGATCTTCATCAAAATCTATGCCAATGAAACCCTTGTTGAAACCAGAAACTAAGCTTCTAAGAAAACAGGATAGCATCCGATCACTAGACCAAAACCAACTGACCAAATATGAGCATGAGTATCATGAACAAGCCAATTCCATAACCAAATCATACCAGAGCCAATTGGATCATGCTGGATCCAAATCAACCAGAAACCACTCAACCTACCGAGACCAAAAGGGTCTCGGTAAAGCATCCAAACAACTAGTGTTGGCATCAATGACAAAACATCAATGCAACACATAATCAATTCCACCAAATGGCCCACACCATTAACCCTACCTAACATAAGACTAATTATTTTGTGCTTGTTGTGAAAGATTTTCCTATCTGCAACTTCAAGAGTCCTGTCCAACTCCTCTAGAGTAATGGATGCGTAAGTAGCCAATAGCTTTTGAATCTTTATATTCCTATCCTCCTCCATAGTTGGTAATATTCTAGCATCTAAATTATCATATAACTGTACCAATATTTGATTTTCAATTTCCAACAAAGCTTTCTTATATATATCCAAATACAATAAAACTGCTTCCTCAACTTCTCTTTGTTCATCATTATCTAAATTCTCATAATAAAATTGCACACTTTTCAACATACCATCCATAGTAATTTGATCAACCAATTCTCCACAAGTTTTGGGTGGAATAATAGTTACATAATACATTACCAAAAACAAGTGTCAGATCAGTGTCATCCATCTTCTTTCTTCTTCCAGTACCGGATGGTGTAGAAGGTGTTTCCTTTGGATCTCTCTTCTATGTTGGTACCTTGATTGTTACTTTCCTAACCGGTTGCTTCCTAACTTCCTCCTTAGTATCTTCACCTTTCTTCCTTAATACCCTCTTGAATGCTAAGGGTGTGTCATCCTCAGATCCAGAGTGTGATGCAATAGGCTCAATGAAAACTTTAGGCTCTTTCCTATTCCTTCCTTTTTCTGGAACAATATCAATTAATTCCTTGATGTCTTGAGATACCTATTCAACAAATTTGCTTTCCTTGCACTATTTTTTCTCCCTCTTCTTCTGGTTAAACTCAGTTTTAACCCCTTTCTTTTTCTGTTTTGTAGTACCAAAGGATTTCTTAGCTTCGTCAATAGGTGCATCAATTAACATCTTTGCATAAGCATCTAGAATATGTGCATCAACTTCATAACGCATTTATTCAATCTAGATCTTCCAGGGCTTGACATCTTCTATTAAGGTTCCATCCTTTTTAACCATGAAGCATATCCCAGTTGAGTATTTCTCAACAATTTGCTTTGGAATCCTCTCTCTAGATTTCATAGCCTTCTGGAATGCCTTAAAGAAACCCCATACCTTATCATCTCGCTAACTACCCAACATAGCAATAGATTGTTTCACTTGTCTTCCTACTAGGATATCAAATGCCCATTGTCTCTTCCCAAAAATTGGGAGTTTCATTTATGAAAAATAACATCAAACTGACAAAAAGATTTCCATACCAAAATGTTCCTTTCTTCTCTCCTTTGATCTTCCTTGGTTAATTAATAATTCATCTAACATCCATCCACAAAGATCTAACTTCTCATTTTCCTTCATCATCTTATGTCCTGCATAAATGGAGGAGCTAGAAAGAAAATTTAGATGGTTTGATTGAGTTACCTTGTAACTAATAATCATTTTTCTGAATCTGATGTCTCTTCCTATGATGGTGCTAACCCTCACTGATTGTCGGTTTGATGTTGCGCTAGTGAGATTTTTAACCTGATCGTTAGAAATCTCCTTCTCCGAATGCTAACCAATCTGTGGTAGACCAATGATGGCCTTAATTGACTCCTTTGAAATCTTATAAGGTCTGTCCAAATAGATGAATTCTCCATGCACTCTGCTCAATACATATCTGACAATCTCATCTTCAAATTCAAGAATATCTAGAATGCCGGTAAACCCTAGATCCTCAATGTGCTTGTACTCGGGCTTGATCTTTCCAGAATCTCCCATTAAATCACTCATATACATTCTTTTAATATCATTTGTACCCAAATCCTTAATGTGGAAATGAATGTATGCTTTGACATCTTCCACATATACGACTCCTTCTTGGACATGGGAAAAGTGCTAACCGAATCATCCAAGGTAGCAATATGCGAACATTGATTGAAAATTGGACTAGGATGGTCCTTTACCTCAACAACAATAGGATTTGCAATAAAAGTAGGTGCAGAGGATGATACCACTTCCATGATGAAAGATAAATTCGATAAGTACTTGAGAAATAGTTGCTGGTGAAACCCTAAAGAACTCTTTTGATCGCTGGTGAAATTGCTCAAGAAGATATCAATCGCACTGAATTGCCTTAAACTCGCTCTGAATTGCTTTAAATGAAAAGTGATCAGAAATGAAGTGGATTCAACCTTTTATCCACCAAGAAAAACCCTAATCCATCATTGATATGGATGACTTCCGGTGAAAGATACTGGATCTTTGATTGAACATCTCCTTGACAAATAAGCATTTCCAATGTTTGGAACATCTTCCAGATCTCCTTCCCAGGGCATATGCACTATCTTCATAAATTTTGCCTACCCCTAAGGAATTTGCCTTAGTTACCAGATGAGCTTCCTATCAGTGCAAGAGAAACCTCCTCTGTCAGTTGAGTAACCAGAACATTCCCATTTGTTGATTGTTCACCTGACTTCCTGACCCATCTCTTGGTATGATCTTGTTGGATTTCATTGACCTTCTCTTTTCCTTTATCATTTGATCCATCATTGTTTACCATTGGATTTATGCTTCTACAGAACTTAGCTATATGTCCAATCTTGTTGCATGCATAACATGTAACATTATTCTTTTGAATTGCTTTGCTAAAACCAATATAATTGCTTGACCTACATTGATTAGCCATATGTCCAAATTTTCCACATGCATAACATTTAATATTCATTCTGCAATCTTTTGTCTTATGACCATTCTTATTGCACTTAGAACATTGACCAGGAGCAGAGTCATAGTTTTGATTTTCTCTATTTCTACATTGCATAGCCATATGACCAAATTTATTACAAACAAAACATCTACCATTAAATTTGTAAGCATTAAGTTGCCTTACTGGTGCCTTCTAGTTTTGATCTTCATTTGCAGTACTAGAACTCTGACCTTGTTCAAATCCAAGTCCACTGGAATCTCCATTTTTTCTTTGTCTTTTCAATAATTCATCAAGTTGTGATGAACTAACCTTGAATTTGTCCTTGTAGTCACTTGCAGCAGCCAGATCATCTCTCAAAATCATCATTTGTCTTTCAAGTTCTTGTTCATTACTCTGGGATTGTACTAAATAAGCTCTCAACATATCATTTTCATGAACCAACCGGGTGCATTCTTCATATTTGTCTTTCAAAGATATAGAAATATTTTCTTCCTTCTTCTTACGGTCCTCAATCTCCTTTGACATCCTCATAGTTAGGTCTTGAATTTCATTCCTCATGACTATGTTCTTCTGTCTTAACTTTTGTCATCTTTCATTAAGGGCATCTTTTTCTTCATTATTCTGATTTTGCAAAAGTTCCTTCCTCCTAGCTTGAACAAATGACAACCTCTCCTATAGGATAAGAATGAATTCTTGAGAAGAATTCAATTCATCTTGTAACTTCAAGTTCTTAATCCTTTCAACATCATAATCTTCAAGTGCTACCTCAAGTTACTTCTCCAAACTCATATCCATGGAGTTTGGATTCAGGATCTCCCTCAAGCTATTAAACTTCCTCCAAGGCACAAGGATCTAGAAACAATTCTTAGAATCAAAGAACATTGAGAGGGGGGGTGAATTAGTCTTCTACCAGAATAATCAATTTTAACCTTATTAAACCATGCATTCACCAACTAGTAAACTGACACATATAAGATCGAAAGAAGTAAAGAAATCAATAAGCCAATCATACAAATGAATACCATAACATAGAGAATTATACGTGGAAAACCTCAAAGAGGAAAAACCATGATAGGATTGTGATCCACAATATCAATCCAGTAGCCTTATGAAAAGATATTACAAAAATAGGGGCCTGCACTTGCAGGAAGGCTTACAGCCTAGAGCAAACTGCTCATCACAAAAGGAGTCTCACTGACTACATAAAAATATAGACTACAATCTGGAGGATAGAATGAACTACAATGATAGCATCTCCTATGGCCGAGTACAGTTTCAGTTAAAGCTCTGTCTATTCTGACTTAGAAACCCTAAACCCTTACCAGAATACCCTCTTACAAAATCAACATTCCTCTCATTACAATTATCACTCTCTCACTTCACATTTATCACTCTCCCACTTCACATTACCTTTCATATGTCAATATTATCTAATCAAATGACCTATATACCCTTACAATCCTTCATGCCTTATGTCATCTTACATAGATAATTACAAAAATGAATATACAAGTCGACTCAATTACATATATACATAAATATCAAAATCAATTTCTGATTGTCAGATCTCCCAAATGATGTTGGCCTCCAATACTGTTAACCTAATGAAGTCATGTCAGCCTGCAATGTTGGTACCCAAAGAATTCCTCTTGTCAGTGTCGGTGAAGTGTCTGTCGATAAACAACCAAACTAAAATATGAAAGTTGGAACATGTTGCCATCAATGACAACATATTGAAACCAATCGAATGAGTGTAAATTGCCAACAACCTCTACCTTTTGTAATATAGCATGAAAAAACTTCATCAACTCTCCTTTTATAGTTTTTATTCTCTCTTCACATTTATCTTTTTGTGCAGCTAACTCCTTTGCAAGATTTTCCTCATACCACCAATGTTGTGCCACTAGATACTGCTTATGAATTTGTTCTTGACAAGATGAATCATCCTGCTCATGTAGATAGGCTTGATGAACCCACTCATACTATTGTCATTGATGACAACCAATGTCAGATATCCCATCCACAATTCATAAATCATTCATATCGAAAGATTGATTGAGGTCTGGTGAGAAGAATAGGACATTTGGTAGAGTGTACAGTGTTATGGTTGGCAGACCTTTTGTATTGAGTATTTTTAGTTATAGATCTTAGAGAAGTATTGTGAATGTGTAGATTACCTTATTCCAGGTTTGTGCCCTCTAGCGATGAGTCTTATGCAAATTGGAAGATCTAGTAGACAAGTTTTTGGTTAGAACAGTGTTCATCAGCAATAAAGTGTGAAGATTCATTGTGCTGATCTTGCAGATCAATTTTGGCGGTTTCTTGCATGTTCAAGGTTAGTGAGTCGAGATGTGGTAAGCATGTGGACAATTTGTTTTGTTGCACATGGTTGTTTTGGAGTAGATTGAGCCAACTTGGTGTACACATTTCATTCGGATGTTATGCATTTTTGGGCCGACATGTAAAATATCTAAATTGAGATTGCAAATATATAAGACCAATTGATATGATCATTTTTGGTGTCGATTCTTATGTGTGATGTATGTATGGGTGATTGTGCACAATTTTACTTGCACAAGTGAAATATTTGAGCTCCAGAATACAACAAAATATAAGAACTAAGCATTATAGCAAAGTAGAGTAAGATTATGTGTTTTGTGCTTAACCGGAACTATACTCAGGAATTTGTTGATGTTATTCAATAGTTAAAACCTTCTTGTATCTTTTGTAATATTTTGTAAAGTAGTGAGTCTTCTGGGTTGTAGCCCTTTTGTAATTTGAGCAGTGAGCTCTAGGAGTGTGCCTAAATGCATGTGCATTCCCCATTGTAATATTTCACTTACTCCTAACAGGGTATTATCTCATTGTCGGTAAGTTCCCACCATGGTTTTTCCCTTAACCGAGTTTTCCATGTATAAATCTAATGTTATGGTGTTGTGGATTTTTGCCTTATTTGTTTACATCTTTCTTTTGTTGATTTGCATTAGATGGTTGAAGAATCTGGTTAATAATGTTAAAGTTTACAAACACTGATTCACCCCCCCCTCTCAGTGTTCCTTCAATCCATCACAATAGAGTCTACATGATATATTATACTTTTTTATAGTGGTCATTTTAGACAAAATTGATAATGTGTAGTGGTTGTTGGTAATTGACACTCAATTGGTTGGTTTCCTTATGTTGTCATTGATGGCAACATGGCAGCATAGGCAGTTTATTCCGGTTTCATGTTTTGGTTCGATTGTGTACTGATAGGCACTTCACAGACACTATACCGGCACCGACATGATAGAAGGATTTCATTGGTTACCAATAATGCAGGCCGACATGGTTTAGAATAAGGTTATTGGTATTGGATGTTGATATCTCTTGGATCCGGCATCGACAATTATTTTTGATATTCATGTATTTATGATATCTAGCCGACATGTATATTGATATTGTAATTATCTTTGTAAGCCCACATAAGGCATGATAAATTGTATAGGGTATATAGGTCAGTTGGATTAGATCATTTTGATAAATGATGTGATATGATGTGAATATGTATTAGGAAGGAAATAATGAAGGAGATGTGAAATATATCTGAGAGATCATCTTTGTGAGGATATTTGTGTAAAGGGGTATTTTGGTAAAGGGTTTAGGGTTTCAGACCACAGCACACATAGCTTAACCAGAACTGTATTCAAGCATAGGAGATGCTATATTTTGTAGTTCAACACTTCTCTAGATTGTAGTCTGCATTTGTATGTAGTCAGTGAGGCTCCTTTTGTGATTGAGCAGTGTGCTCTAGGCTGTAAGCCTTCCTACAAGTAAAGGCCCCTGCATTTTATAATATCTCTTCATATGGCTAGTGAATTGATATTGTGGGTCACAAATCCCACCATATTTTTTCCTCTTTGAGGTTTTCCACATATACTTTTCTGTGTTATGGTGTTCATTTATGTGATTGGCTTATTGGTTGCTTTACTTCTTTCAATTCTATATGTATTGGTATACCGATTGGTGTATGTATGTTTTAATAGGGCTAAAATTTATAATTCCAGTATAACATTGATTCACCCCCCCTCTCAGTGTTATCGGATTCCAACAATTGGTATCAAAGACTTATGCCTCGAAGGAAGTTTAATAGCTTGAGGGAGATCCTGAATCCGAAATCCATGGATATGGGTTTGGAAAAGCAAATTGAGATGGCACTTGAAGATTATGATGCTGAAAGGTTGAAGAACTTAAAGCTACAAAATGAATTGAATTCTGCTCAGGAATTCATTCTTGTCCTACATTAGAGGCTATCATCTGTTAAAGCTAGGAGGAAGGAACTTTTGCAAAATCAGGATGATAAAGAGAAAGATGCACTTAAGGAAGAGTGTCAGAAATTGAGTCAGGAGAACATGGTCATGAGAAATGAAATGCAAGCTATAACTATGAGAATGTCTAAGGAGATTGAAGACCGAAAGAAAAAGGAAGAAAATCTTGTTGTATCTTTGAAGAACAAATTTGAAGCATGTGGTAGGTTGGTTCATGAGAATGATATGTTTAGAACTGATTTAGCACAATCCCAGAGTAACAAACAAGAGTTTGAGAGACAAATGATAATTTTGAGAGAATATCTGACTATTGCAAGTGAGTATAAAGAGAAATTCAAGATTAGTTTGACACAGTTAGATGAGTTATTGAAGAGACAAAGGCAGAATGGCAATTCCAGTGGACTTGTATTTGAGCAAGGACATAGTTCCGGTACTGCAAATGAAGATCAAAACCATAAGGAACTGGTAAGGCAATTTAATTCTTATAAATTTAATGGTAGATGTTTTGTTTGCAATAAATTTGGTCACATGGCTAGGAAATGTAGAAATAGAGAAAATCAGAACCCTTATTCTACTCCTGGTCAATGTTCTAAATGTAATAAGTATGGTCATAAGACAAAATATTGCAAAATGAATGTAAAATACTATGCATGTGGAAAATTTGGACATATGGCTAATTAGTGCAGGTCAAGCAATTATACCAGTTTTAGAAAAGAAATTCAAAGGAACAATGTTACATGTTATGTATGGAATGAGGCTGGATATATTGCTAAATTTTGTAGAAGCAGAAATCCACCGGTTGGTAATGGAGGATCAAATGAGAAAGGGAAAGAGAAGGTTAATGAAATTTGGCAAGATCATATCCTGAGATGGGTCAGGAAGACTGAAGATCAATTTGCAGATGGGAATGTACTAGTTACTTATCCAACAGAAGAAGTTTCTCTTGCACCAGTAGGAAGATCATGTGGTAATTGAGGAAGATGCGTTAGGGGTAGGCAAAATTCATGAAGATGCTACATATGTCATGGGAAGAGGTTCTAGAAAATGTTCTAGACATTGGAGATGCTTATCTGGCATGGATATGTTTTGTTCGAGATCTGGTAAATTTCACAGGAATTCATTGATGTCAATGAAAGATTAGGGTTTTACTTGGAGGATATGAGGTTGAATCTACTTCATTTTTTATCACCTTGCATTCAGAATGATTCAATGTGATTAAAGGCGATTCAGTGCGATCAAATATCTTCTTGAGTGATTTCACTGATGATTGGAAGAAGTCTATAGGGTTTTTCAATGGAAGCGATTAACAGGTATTTATATTTAATCATGGAAGTAGGATCATCATCTATTCCTATCTTTGTTGCAAACCCAACTTTTGTTGAGGTCAAGGATCATCCCACGCCAATTTTCAAGCCGTATCCACATGTGGCTACCTTGGAAGATTCGGTTGTAGCATTTTCCTATTTTCTGGAAGGAGTTGTGTATGTCGAAGATGTTAGGGAATACATACACTATCACATTGAGGATTTGGGGACATCTGACATAAAGGGCATGTACATAAGCGAGCTAATGGGAGATTCTGGAAAGTTCAAACCTAAATACAAGCACATTGAAGACTTAGGGTTTAGCGGCATTTTGGACATTCTAGAATTTGAAGATGAAATAGTTAGGTATGTTTTGAGTAGAGTGCATGGAGAGTTTATCTGGTTGGATATACGATACAAGATCACCAAGGAAGCCATCAGGGCACTCATTGGTTTACCACAGGGATAAGAAGGTTTCTAATGATTATGTAAATAAAATCATTAGTGCAACATCAGACAGGCAATCCATGAGAATAAGCACTATTACTGACAAAGACATTAGATTCAGTAGCATGGTCATCAATTATAGGTTAACTCAGTCAAACTGATTGAATTTTGTTTCTAGCTCCTGCATTTTTGTAGCTTATAAGATGATGAGATAAAATGAGAAATTGGATCTATGTGGTTGGATATGTTAGATGAATTATTGATAAACCTAGGAAAGATTAAAGGAGAAAAGAAAGGAACTTTCTGGTATGGAAAATTAATTGTCCGTTTAATGCTATTTTTCATGAATGATACTCCCAATTTTGGAAAAAGGCAATGGACATTTGACGTCTCGGTAGGGAGGCAATTAAAATAGTCAGTTGATACATTAGGCAGTCAAAGGGATGACAAAGTATGGGGACATTTTAAGGCATTCCAGAAGGCTATGAAATCTAGAGAAAGGGTTCCTAAGCACTTTGTTGAGAAATACTCAATTGACATATGCTTCATGGTAAAGAAAGATGAAACACTCATGGAAGTGGTCAAGCCCTGAAAGATCTAGATTGAGGAAATGGGCTATGCAGTTGATGGATAGATTTTAAATGCTTATGCAAAAATGTTGATTGATGCACCTGTTGATGAGGCTGAGAAGCCCTGTGGTACTACAAAACAAAAGACACAAGAGGTTGAAACAAATTTCAACCGAAAGAAGAGAGAGAAGTAGGAAGGAAAGGTAAGTAAGTTTTTTGAGAAGGTCTCACAAGACATTAAAGCATTGATTGATGTTGTCCCAGAGAAAGGCAAGAAGAGGAAAGAACCAAAAGTGTTTATTGAGTCTATTACAATAGAGTCTACATCTGAGGATGAAACACCCCTAGCTTTCAAAAGGGTTTTAAGGAAGAAAATAGAGGAAACCAGGGTAGAGGCTAAAAAGAAACTAGTTAGGAAAGTTACATTCAAGTTACCGGCCTAGAAGAAAGCACCAAAAGTAACACCTTCAGCTCCATCTAGTACTACAAAAAGGAAGAAGAAGAATGAAATTGATATAGCAATTCAATCTAGTAATGTAACTATCATTCCACCAAAAACTTGTGCAGAGTTAGTAGATGAAATAATTAAGGATGAGCTGCTAAAGAATGTACAGTTTTACTATGACCGTTTAGAGAATGATGAACCAAGAGAGGTAGAGGAAGTAGTATTGTTATATTTGGATATTTATAAGAAAGCCTTGATAGAAATTGAAGACCAAATATCGGCAGAATTGTATGATATGTTAGATGCTAGGAGACTATCAATAATGCAAGAAGACAAGCACATAAAAATTCAAGAGTTGTTATTTGTTTGTGTTTCTATTACTCCAGAGGAGATGGATAGGACACTTGAGGTTGTAGATAGAAAATTCTTTAACAACAAACATAGAATAACAAGTTTGATGTTAGGAAGGGTAAATGAGATAATCAAGGAGACCCAAAAGGCATTGGTTAAGTTCTTTGAAGAGGACCAAGGTTTTTTTACTTCACCCAAATCAAAGTTAGACACTGCAAACACCCCAGTTGAAGGAAAAGGAAGGGGTATAATGGGTACTTCACCCTCAATTTTGAAAATCATTTAAGATAGTTGAAATTAAGCACCTCGTAGATACAAATGTATAGGTAAATGTTGAGATACTGATAATAACAAAGAGTGTAAAGGTTGATAATGTACAAGATACTAATGTTGAGGACAACAGTCCTCCAGATATGGATGTATAGGATGAGGTTATAGTTCCTACAGAGGAACTGATAGTTACGATGTTGCACCAAGTGGCCAAGCTACCAGTGCAAGTGAGGAAGCTATAAATGATAAATCATCAGAGGAGAAGAAAGGGGAATCCGATAGGGAGCTAGTAGTAGGTCCATCATTGTTGTCAATTGACACCTTGCAGATTGAAAAGAAAAACATAACTGAGATGAGTCCCACTGAACTCATGATGATGGCTGCACATAAATTAATGAAGGAGGGATCTATGGATAAAGGGATTATTGATTAGTCTATCACTATTTTACATAGACGAGTCCCGAATTGCAAGATTGATAGAGAAGTGGGCCCATCCAGAAAGCTTAAGACAATTACAAAACAAATTTCAAAGGATTTCCAATCCTTGCAATAGATTTCAAACCGGCAAGCACTGGAGAGGTTCACACGGGCTAAAAGAGCTGCATTTGATCAGATGATTGAGTCAGAGAGAAAGGAAATTGATGAGAAATTTAAATTGATAGATAATTATTTGAAGCAGTGTAAAAATATATACAAAGTATGTTGTAACATAGATTCTCTTACATTTAATTTGGATAAGAAAATTAAGGAATTCCAAGAGAAAACTGCAAGTATAGCCAATTATTTTGATGGATTGATTTACTACATCCATTGATGGTCAAATTTTGGTTTTGGAAGCTCAAGTTTCTGCTCTTGAGAAAGAAAAAGACAAAATCATAAGAAGAGCCAGAAGTTTGAGAGGTTTGGCGCGTCCTTGGTCGGATTCACTCAGTGTACATAAGGAGTGTATAGATCTAGTTGGAAAGCCCACACCGATAGAGCTAAAAGAGAAGGAGTCCTTTGTCCATATGCTAAATGGACTTGCATCTATTTCCGACACTTACAAATCTTGTTTGTATACTTACCTTGAGATTTTGGAGAAGGCATAGCCAGATATTTTTAAATATATTAAGATCCGGTAAGATACTTTTGGCATATTCATTGTATAGTATCTTTCATTCTTTGTCCCAGTTTTGGATCTTTGGCATTATTTTTGGAAATTTTGATGGCATTGATGTCAAAGGGAGAGTGATATAGATGTGAAAAATAAAAGAGGGAGTTGTATACATTAGGGGGAGTATATAGATGGAAAACTATAGAAGTATGGAGTATTTTGTATTGATGAATATTTAGCTCAAGGGGAGCTAGCAGGATGAATTTGGCTGATGATACCATGATCATTTTTCACATGAGTGTTTCCATCAATTCCAAAGGGGGAGAATGTTGGAAATTGACACTCAATTGGTTAGTTTCACTAAGTTGTCATTGATGGAAACATGGCAACTTATTCTTGCTTCATGTTTTGGTTTAGTTGTGTATCGGCAGACACTTCACAGACACTACACCAGCACCAGCACCGATAGGATAGAAGGATTTCTTTGGTTACCAGTAATGCAGGCTGACATAGTTTAGAATAAGGTTATCGGTATTGGAGGCTGAAATCTCTTGGATCTAACATTGGTAATTGTTTTAACCAGTCAATCTAGAGAACCAATAGATGAGCTAAGATTTGTCATTGATGTCTAACATTGACCGGTGAAGTGGTATCGGTGGAGTGGTATATCTTAGTAGAAAAGGTGATGACTTGTAAACACATGGAAACAACATTAGAAACAGATGACCAAAGTTCAATCAGCTCAAGGGAATACAAACTAAGATAACTGGTTTGTCACTCAAGAAGATCGGTGTTGAGATCAAGTCTTTAGGTTGGTCATTCTAATGATGATGAAGTCACAAAAGGTGACTTAGGCAAGAAGCATTAAGGTTGTATGCAAACTGTAACCTCATTGGAAAATAGGGAAAGAGACTTGATGCTAGCACAATAAACCGGAAATCAAAGGATAAATGGGTAATATAGAGCATAGTGGTATACCTGTACACTGGTAAGACAAAAGAAAGATAGACCATCACCATAAATCTTGGAGCAGTGATCGGTTATTCAGTTGCAGTGGAAAAAGGTGAGTTGGTGAGCTTGTGTCTATGCCAAACTAAAAGTTTGTGAAGTCAACTTAAGTTATCATGCAGTCAAGTCATCATTACTTATGGATTTTTTGGTTCACATTTAAATGAATGAACTCGACACAAAAGTCACTATTTTTGGGGGATGCGGTGGCAGAATTAGTTGAATAGTTGGTGGAATTGTTGCATTATGCACAAAGAAAGAGTGGGAGATTTTGAATTTGAAATCCTCTGAAATTTGCGATTGCTTTGATTAAGAAAATATGTGAAGGTGATGGTAGAAAATGTATAAAGTAGTTTTGAGTTCATTCAAAAATTCTTGATTGTGAAATTTGCAAAAAGCAAATCCTATAGAAGGTGATCCAAAGTGAAGAGTAGAGTGTGAGGAAGTGCTAAAATGATTTAATAGAGAAGAGAGTGTATGAGGTAGACCAAAAGAGTGCAGAGTCGAGGGACAGAGCACCGACAAAGTGTAGAGTCGAGGGATAGAGGACCGATAGAGTGCAAAGCCGAAGGTCAAAGGATCGACAGAGTGTAGAGCCAAAGGTATAAGCAAAAAACCAGTGTTGTGTAGAGAAAACACAAGTGGTGTGGATAGAATATGATTCTCATTGTGATCTGATCAAGCTATCAATAGCTAATTCAGCAAATCAGCCTTATGTTTCTTTCTAACCATTGCAACTTAAATCTCTTAACCGGGTGGACTTTAATAAGTCCCTTTATAAAATCCCTTAACCGGGTGACATATTAATTGATGTTATTAAGTCCTTTAACCAGGCTACCTTTAACAAGGTAAAGGCACTAACAGGCCTTAAACAAAATCCCTTAACCAGGCGGCACCTAACATTGTCTTTGTAATCTCCTAACAGGGATGGCTCCTCACCAAGCATACTCCAGAATAGTACAAATTTTGTGAGTTCCTACTGACAATGTGGTTTTCTCCCATTTGGGTTTCCACGAGATAAATCTTGGTGTCACTGTATATCTTTTCATGCAGGCATATTCTTCTCCAGTAATTATGTATATTGATGAATATTAAGTTAGTGTAGATTTTAGTTAAAAATTTTAATTATGAAAAATTGATAGTGTCGATTCACCCTTCCCCTCTCAACACCAGTTGGGATGAAAAATTGGTATCAGAGCCAAGTTTCTTAGATTCAGAAGAAGCTTAACGACTTAAGGAAAGATCTAAGCTGGTACAAAAGGAGGGTCCTAAGTTCTTTAAGGAAAATTATACCTTATGGTGTGACAGAATGAATCTTTATCTAAGATCCCTAGGGGAACATTACTGGAATCATGTAATCACAGAGTACAATGCACCTGTGTGAGCTTGAATTTCATCCTTAGAATGTTACCTGTAATAAGTTAGTTTCACAAAATATAAATGGAAATGCATACAAGAAATCCAAATTCCACCAATGAAACTACATGAAATACATACTAAAATAAAACATTATCTTACCTTCATGATTTATGTCTCATTGTGTCCTAACTCCACTATTCTTGGTTGCAGATGGTGTGCTCTCAGATAATGCACTGTTGGCTTCCAAGATGGCATATGAAGAATGGACTGATAACTTGTAGTTAACTGATGCTATGATATACAAATACTACATGATTATACTAAATGATTATGCTAAATGATATTATATGATAATTGCTATTTGCTTCAAAATTAAAACTCATGGATGCATATGATTAGCTTACAAAATGCACTTGAAGTCTCTTGAAGTCTAAATCTCTCTCAACTGGAGCTCTTGATTGTATAGACTTTGAGAGGATAAGATGATGTGGCTTAGATCAACGGTCCTGATCAGATCTACAGATTTGGATGGCTATGAGAAAAAGTGAAGGTTTAAAGAAAGGGGGAAGGAGAAGACAAGTGTCACTCATCTCACCTTGACTGGGTTTTCGACTAAGAGAATCTAGGGATGGTTGGAGAATATTTAGGCATGAGAGGACAAGTGGACTCAAGTCCTTCCTAAGATGCAAGGAGTGTTGGAGAGAATATACGAAATGGTTATGAAATATGTGTACATACACAATTTTCATTAAGTTTCGAAGTTGGAGATAAATGATAAATTAATATTTAAGAAATATTAATTTCCTTAGCCACATGTTTGATGAGTTGGCAAAGGGATGATGAAGTAGAGATGGAAGAATGAGTTGGATAAGGAATTAAATAATTTTGAGAATTATTTAATATTTGAGACTATAGGATACGAGAATAACCATTAAATATTGGATATTAATTGTTTGGAGGAGATAATTAAATATTAGATATTTAATTAACTTGGTTAAAAAAATAATTTAATATTAAATATTTAATTAATTAGAAGAATAGGATAATTAAATATTAGATATTTAATTAATTAGAAGAATAGGATAATTAAATATTAGATATTTAATTAATTAGAAGAATAGGATAAATGAATTAATTAATAAAATATTAATTAATAGAAAGACATGAAAATGAATTAAATAAATTAATCTTTTCAAATTAACTGTTTAATAGAAGAAGAATTATTAAATAAATATAAAATATTTATTTAATTGCTCATAGCCAATTTTTATGTGTATACAACACCTTCAGGGGTTCTCACTCCAGATCAGATCGAGGAAAGGAAAGACAATACTATTGCTATGGATCTAATTGTTAGCACCCTTTTTTATAATGAATATGCTGAGGTTCAATATTTGAAAACAACTTTTCGTATGTGGAATAAGCTGAAGACAATCTATGGAGGAGACCCTCATATTCAAAAGGCTAATGTAGACAGCTTGAAAGGAAAATATGATGAGATGAGGATGCAGGAAGGAGAAAATATAGAGCGGTTTAGCAAAAGAATAAAGGATGTAGTAAAATCCATTGAAAGTGTTAGAGGAAAGCTTGAAGAGGATGATGTGGTCAGTAAAATCTCGAGAATCTTGCTACCACAATATGCCATAAGGGTTTCTGCAATCCAAAAACTCAGATCCTTGGGAATAGTTAATGTATCACTTGATTCATTGATCGGTAAGCTGACTACTTTTGAATTGAACAACTATGACAATAGTGTACCAAAGAATGAGGTTACTTTCAAAGCTTCCATGATGCATGCACCAACAAGGAGAAGAAAAGAAACCGAAATCATTTCTACTACAAGAATCGATCACTCTCATGAAAGTGACAATCTATTATGTGAAGAACAGGAACAATATGAGATTGAAGCTCTATTGGCAAGAATATTTCCAAGAGGAAAAGGAAAGTATAAAGGTAAATTACCCTTAAAGTGATTCTCCTATAATAAGATAGGTCATATTGCTTCCAGATGTCCTGACAATGATAGAGATAGGAAGGATAATTTCAGAAGCTACAAGGGCAAGAGCAAGGAGTGGTATCTTGCAGAAGAAGTCACTGATGAAGAATCAAAAGGATCTGATGGAGATGGAATTGCATTTGTGGTAGTTAATGAAGATAACATAGAGGAAGGTGATATGACATTGATTTCTAGTTCAAACCGGTGTGGAGATTGGGTTATTGATAGTTGTTGCACTCACCACATGACTGGTGACATAAAAAAATTCCTTAGTATGGAGGATTGCAATGGAGGAACTATGAGATTCGGAAATGATGCTCCTTGTGTAGTAAAAGGTAAGGGGTCTATTGCCCTAAATAATAAAACCAATTGTGAAGATGTTTATTTGGTAGAAGGGCTAAAATATAGTCTATTAAGTGTTGCACAACTTAATAATAAGGGTTACTGATTAGAATTAAATGAAGGAAGATGCAAAATAAATGACAAATCAGGAAGTCTGATTGCTACCGGTAAACAGTCTAGAGGCAATCTATTTCACCTAGACACCACCATAGGTAGTTGTCTAATGGCAAAGGTAGAAGACAGTTGGTTGTGGCACAAAAGAATGTGTCATGTCAATTTTGATAGCATAGCAAAGGTCAGTAAGACAAAGTCTATCAGAGGCATGCCTAATATAGTGAAACCTGGAAATGCTATGTGTAAAGAGTGTCAACTAGGAAAGTTGACCAGGTCTAGTTTCAACAGCAAATCTTTTTCATCTAAAAATGTGCTAGACTTAGTTCATACAGACCTGTGTGGTCCTATGAGAACCAAGAGTTTCTATGGAGACCGTTATTTCATGTTGTTTGTGGATGACTTCTCAAGAATGATGTGGGTTGTATTCTTGAAAGAAAAATCTGAAGCCTTTCACATGTTTAAAGTCTTCAAGGCTTGAGTAGAGAGAGGAACTGGTAAGAATATGAAATGTCTAAGATCAGATAGAGGAGGAGAGTTCACCTCTCAAGAGTTCATGAATTATTGTGAAGAACAGGGGATTATGAGACATATGTCTACACCCAGAACTGATGACTATTGATGAACAACAAATACCCTAATTGGTACTGAGAGGGGGGGAGAAGCAATACATACAAAAATTTCTCATCAACTTATCAAGATAAAATAATGCTAACTGGTTGTCTTCATCACTGAACTTAACCATGGCAATACCGGTTAAACACAATAAGAATTCAGATAGCTAAACCAGTAAAACTAAATACTTCAAATAACATTCAACACTTGATAACTACTTCACCAATATACTCATGCATGTGTTGTATCAGTAATACTATAACCATTAGCTTTGCATGCATATTCACCTAAACAAAGACTACTCAATCATCACATGAAAAATACACAATGGTGGGGATGAATACCCACAAGCTTGTTTTTAAACTCTTTTGAAGCTCGCTCTATTAGGAGCCTAGTCTGGTTAAACACTTTACAATAAGGTTTTGTTAGGAATCGATCCTATTAAAAATCACCCAATTAAGGGATGGCTATATACCTTGTTAAAGGTTGAAACCCTGTTAAAGGTTACCTCACTAGAGGATTTGAAGAACTCAATGATCTTGAGTCACCTGGTTAGAGGATTTGCAATAAGCTTGTTAAAGCTACCCGATAAAGGGATTTTCCTATTGTTGAAATGGTTAGAAGATAATAGGTAAAGCTCTGGTCTAATAACAACACTTCATGCTAAGGCAGATCCTTTTCAGCTCCTCTACTCTACAATCACACTCTGCAGTTTTCCACTCACTGGTCTAGCAAGTATCTCATCACTCAGTTACAAACACAACATTTTCCAACACAAACAATAACAAACATCATCGACCTTATAGACAAAAATTAGGTCGGTAGCATAAACCCTAAACATTTTAGGTTTACGATTACAAGCGGTCCAATCCTGACCGTTCAAACACTTTGCATAGAATAAAACAATCTCAAACAGATCACAAGTCATTCTGCATCGTTCATTCTTCACCGCATATGGAAATCAGTAACCCATCACACTCTCTTCACATACCGCTAAGAAGAATGTTCATTCCTGAGGTAGACATTTAATGCAATCAATCTTTACATGCAAGATCCTCAAGGAAATCCTTCACGTGCACAAAACTGATGTAGCATCTTGATCTCATCCTTATCTCTTAGCTAACTCATCACAGAATGTCACTGGTTGCATCACACAAGATAGATTGCCAAACCAAAAACCCTAGAGCTAAGACTACCAACCAGTAGTCACACTTAGTGAGACCCTGACTCTGGTCCACTTCATCCCTTCATACCGGTTCTCCTACTTAAACATCAATAACAACTTCCTCCAATCTTCATACCGGTTCAACTGCACTTATTGACATCAATGACAACATACATTATCATCATACCAATTCACAATATGCCAATAAGAACACCTTAGTAGAATGGGGTTGCTGAAAGAAGAAACAAAATTTTTATTGATTGTGCAAGGACTCTGATGATACAGAAGGATATTCCACACATTTTCTGGAGAGAAGTAGTGAGCACTATTGTGTACACCTTGAACTGGATACAAGTAAAGAAAGGGACAAATAAAACTCCCTATGAATTATGGTGTGGATACTCACCTAATGTCTATTATTTCAAAGTGTAGATAGGAATTCAAAAATCATCAAAGAAAAGTAAACATTAAACTAGCTCAATCACAAAACCAGAATGCAATGACAACAATCCTAAAAATATTCAATAGAGAAAGGGAAATAAAATATTCAATTCAAATGCAAACCAATGCAAAACGTGAATGTCTCCTCCATGATTCTCCCTTGTCCTTCTTTCTCCTTCAAATTGCTTTGTTTTGTGGATCTCACCTTCAAGTGCATAAGCATAATGTGAAAGCAAGATTGACAAGACGATAGCGCAAGAATACTAGAAGCGTGATTGATTCGAGAATGGATTCGAAAAAGTGATTAATTGGGATTGAAGAAATTCATCCAATTTATAGATAAATTGGATAAAAGACAAGATTAGCATGAAATTGATTTGAATAGAAATTCAAATCAAGAATAGAAAAATTATGACAAGTGTATGACAAATTGCTCTGCAAGGATTTATGACAATTTATGACAATTTATGACAAATTATGACAAATTGCTACGCAAGAATTTATGACAAGATTTTTGAAATAGAAATAGACATTAGAAGAAACTAGAAAATTAGGTTAGAAATGATGACTTGGAAATTAGGAAATTGATGAAAATTAGGTAAATTGATTAATAATTTTTCATTCATTAATTAATTTACAAAAAGAGGAGGAATTAATTAGCCAATTAAATAAACATTTAATTGTGACAAGAAGACTTAGGATAAATAAATAAATCATTTAACTTATAGAGAAAATGGAGAGAAAATGAAAATCAAGATTAAATGAATAAATCATAAAACCTTAGAAGATGAATTAGAAATGCAAGGATGACAATTAGGTCTTGACAAAAGATAATTGATGTCATTTCGATCATAATTCTGACTTGATAAAAGACCAATGCTGATAAGTGATTTGATTGATAAATGCACCAATTGACGAGGAACAATGACAAATTGATCCAAATTGACATGATTGAGAAAGATGATGATCAATGACAAATCGATCACCAAAATGACAAGATTGACAAGTTGATAAGGATCGACCAAAATCATGACTGAAAATTTTTATCGACAAGACCTAATTCGAAAGTGAGAAAAATGAGGAATGCATAAGAAGGACTCGATGCTCGCAAACGATAAAGACCAAGTGCGCAACATGGAAGAAATGTTAATGCGACGCAAAAACCCTAAAATAAGGTACTGCGCAAATGTTAAAGTATGACTCTGCAAGCATTGACCATTTTTAGATGTCTACATTTTGCCCCTCTTTGAGACAATGCAATTTTAAGCGTTGTTTCAAAGAACAATAATGAAAATGCCCCAGACAATGACAATGACATATGCATGCCCCCTCGAGGAATTGGCTGGAAATATCCAAAAAAGAGGCCAGTTAGTCGATAAGAATGACAAAAGACGATAGGTTCAAACGGACTGCCAAGACTGACGGAAGAAATGTTAGTAAGTAGAAATTAGACAGAGGACAGTTAGAGATGAAGGAAAACTTGCTTTCACAAATGCACATAAGTAGGTGAAAACCTTTAGTTATTGTAGCAAAGTGAAGGCAAAGCATCATGGCATTGAAGGCCAGAGTTGGAACGCAACCCCTTTTGCAAAAGACAGACACATTGCACACAAGGAATGAGTGAAGCATCCTAGGGTGCATACATCAAGGGTCGAGGTATGTGCAGCATACACAAAGCGAATGAACTTATCACAGACACCCAATGATATAGTTGCCCTAGTTTGTGACAAATATTCCACAAACAACAAACACCACAAAAAAGAGGAAAGGGACCATGAACCATCCCGGTCACTCTAAATCACATAGTGACATCATTGAGCAACATAGGAACATGATCAAAGCCAAAGATAAATCAAGAAAAAGATAAGACGCACAAATTCAACCAAGTCAAACAAACATTTTGATCGTCATTGGCAAAAGTGAAAAACAAGAATGATCATGTTGTCTGCTTTCAGGGAATGCGGTACCCCATCTAAGACAGGACACAATCTAGTTTCGAGTATACCACACCCTGTATAAGACCCATGATAGTAGTAACAAGGACAAATGATATTGATGTTGATTGATTGATATGACAATTGTGATCAGTTTGAATGTCTGGTTTGATTGAAAAAGTTCATCTGTGAATGCGTGATTTCAGTAAAGTGCAGTGTTGTAACATGTTATCTGTTTGTAGTCTACACAAATGTTTGATCGATGTGTCATTGGAGGTATGCTCAGCGATCTGTCTATGCACAAAGGGGATCATTTATTGCAAAATGCTTGTTTTTGGATTTTAATGTTTTGAAAAAAAATTTGTTCGTTTTTTTTCCAGGACTTTATTTGATTTTTAGGATTATTTCAGGACATTTTTTTGATTTTTAGGATTATTTCAGGACATTATTTGATTTTTTTTTTAATTTATATCAGGACATTATTCGATTTTTTTGTAATTTTTTTCAGGACATTATTCGATTTTTTTGTAATTTTTTTCAGGACATTATTCGATTTTTTTAGGGATTATTTCAAGGCATTTTTCAATTTTTATGTTTTTGCCCCCAGTGTCTAGCAAGGCAAGGAATATGACAGGTGAATAAACAGGCTTTCTAAAATGTTGGTGGATAGAGGGAAGACAAAGGCCTTTTATTATGGAGACAATACAGATGCAATTTTCAAGGGCTATTGTGTGATGGGACAAGAGACTGGATATGACAATGTAAAGCAGGAAGATGACATGAGGGACATGTCAAGAGGTTTTAAAAATATGTTTTGCATTTCACATCCTTATGTCAAATCAAGATCAAGGGATAGAAAGAGTGTATGGATAGTGATAAGATATGGATAGGATAAGCAAGACCAAGAATAGATAAGGGACATGGACTAAAGGTTGGGGCAGGCTAAGGGATAGTGGCAGAAAGTTGCAATAAGCTAGGGAATATGAATGAAAGGTTGTAATAAGAAAATGGATAAAGACCAAAAGCTATGATAGACTGAAAGCTACAAACAAGATGCATGATGCTCATGAAGATCGTCGGCCTTGTCAAGATCAAAGGTGGAAAGGGAAAATGGACTTGAGGGATGATAGGACAAGGAAGGGTAATAGGACATGAAGGAGTATGACATGGTATGATAGGATAATGAAGGGCAATATGATATGAAGGAGTATGACATGGGTTCGATAGGATAATGGAACAATGAAGAACAAAAGGATATGAAGGAGGAAACCTGCCCCCAAGTACGGTATGCAAGAAGTTCATAGATTACGCATGATGCCTATTTGCCAGGTTTTCATCACGGTACTTGCCCAAGGTGCCTGTTTGCCAGGTTTTCACCAGTGGACGAATTATTTTTCTTTATTTTTTTTTTCTTTTCCTTTTTTTCACTTTTTTTTTTTTGTATTTGTATTTTGACTTTTTCAATAGAAGATGGACACATGATAGGGGATGGAAGAAGGACTCAAACATCTTTTTGTTTGGATAGTAGCCTTGAAAAAAATGGACCATGACCTTTAAAAGTATGCTCAAAGATGTTGGTAGGATAAGGACATGGAAAATAAGATGAAACTAAGGCAAGGATTTATGTAAAGGATGGGATCAAAGGGATCGAAGGATGGAAAATATGCATTGGATAATGGATAGGGTATTGGAAGAACTATGCTTCAGTGGACGGAAATGAAGGCAAGATCAACATTGGCACACACCTTGAGGGGTGATGGACTGATGGAGGAAAAATGGATCTTAGATTGTGAGATTTAGATGGAGGAATAGCTTGGGATTTTGGGACATAAGGGCCCAAAATGGATGAAGAAGGTGATGGAGGAACAAATTTGAGAGGGTTGGATGGAGGAATAGCAACTTTGGATGCCAAGTTGGATGTTTCTTTAGGCTTTTGTGCTTCAAGGAGCCGCTTAGGGATCCACATGGTTTTTGATTTTTCATGCTTTTGTGGTTCCTTGGAGTGCATTGCTTTCACAAGGGATTTAGGAACCCATATATATTTTTTACTTTTCTTTATTTTGCTCAGTGGGCCTTTGTGGCCTTTTGGATTTTTCCTTTTCTTTATAGATCAAATTTTTCTTTGTTTTGACTTGTCGATTATATTGGACATGTTGATCCTTGAATAGAAGTGGATTTCTAGACTTATGACTTTTATACTTGGCATCCAAATTGCTTGGAGTGGGAAAGGAATGCATGGATGGATATGAATGAAATGGAGTTCTTTTGGATTGATGAAATTTACTCAAGGATGTGTGCCTTTGCTGACCTTGCATAGAGAACGAAGGAATATAAGGACCTAAGATGGATGGAAAGTATGATGGGGAAGGTGTATGTTTTGATTTTGATGGAGGGATGTTGGATTTAGTAGGGGTACCCATGTCTTGAGGAATTTCACTAAGGCCATGACCCTTAATATTTTCTTTAACATGAAGGGATTCTTTCTTATGAAGGTCTACCCTTTTTCCTTTATGAATATCTTGACTTGTAGGATACTCTTTTCTTTGACAAGAAGACGCGAGTCCATTATGAGGTGGATATGATATGAGAGAAATAATGAGATCATGAAGTGGATCGGATTGCACCAAAGTGGAAGAACCCATTATGCATGTCAAGGGTTCATGAACATCTTGCACCGACATGTTAGAATCATGAGGGGGATTAGGATCATTAGGGGGACTAGGATTGTGAGGGGGACTAGGATTGTGTGGTGGACATGGATCAATGACAGGCTCTTCAAGAGATGGAATGGGAGAAATAATGGGATCGTCAAAAGAAATGCGATCTTGGAGTGTATATGGAGCATTAGGACAAGGAGATGGAGGAACAAGTGGATTTGTGGAGGATCTGAAGGAATAATTTGATCTTGACAAGGAGGAAGATCATTGGAATCCTCTTTAAAGGTGTTTTTCTCTTGACTTTTAATGGGATCATCAGAAAGGATGGAAGGGATATCTTGATCTTTCTTAGAAAATGGAATGCCAATGGGATTTGAAAGGACATTTTTTTCATGAAATGGAAGGGGATCGTTTGGGATTGGATGGATTGGGATATCTTGATCTTGCTCGGGGAATGGAGTGTCAATAGGACTTTGGATAGGATGGACAAGAATAGGGGAATCATCGTGAGTGTCTGGGAACATGGGGTCCTGGTCAACAATTGGATGGGATGATAAGGTTTCAAGATCTTGATCTTGATCTGTTTCAAGACACGTTTCTTCATGCTCTAAATTATCCTCTTGACATGAGGTTGGACTTTGGATATGCATGGGGGATTCTGACAAGGGATCAATGTTTTGGCATGAAGGAAATGCACTTTGAACATTTGTGATGGATTCTGACAAGGAATCAATGCTTGAACATGAGGAAGAGGGACTTTGAATGGGGTCCTCTAAAATAGGTAATGGCAATAAAGTGCATGGTGGCATTGGGTCTTATATTTTTGAAACATGACAAGGATGTGCATCATGAATTGGATTATCTTGGCAATCAATTATGGATAGCCCTTGGATAATTTCATCCTTAGGTGTATTGTTTGATGAGGACAATATGGAAGGTTCTTGTGAAACTTCTAAAGGTGTAGGGATAGATGCCACTGGAAAGTCAATTTGTTTGTGGGGAGATGAGGCATTGCTAGACATAAGTGTATTATCTTGATCTTCCTCAAAGAACTCACTTGGTAATTTTCTTAAGTGCGTTGCAATAAAGCCACCTTTCTTTCGAGGTTTTGACATGGTTGTATCTAGAATTTGAACTTGTTTGGCAAGAATTGGGTCTTGGTTTGATGTCATGTTTTGATTTCGAACTAGATGTTGCTCAAATTGGTTTGACATGTTCAAAATTTGGCTTGGTGCATGTTGCAACCTTTGTTTGTGAATGTTTGGTTGTGGTTGTTGACATTGATATGTTGATTGAACTTGTTGATATTCCACCATTGGTTGAACTATTTGTGGACATTGTATAGTTGGTTGGACATATTGTTGAAATTGGACTATTGGTTGTGTTGGTTGTATATGTTGGACCATTGGTTGTGTATGTTGGAAATGTTTGAACTATTGAACAATTGGTTGTGATGGTTGAAAATCTGATTGAGGAACAATTGGTTGTTGTGAAGGCACATAATGTTGAAATTGATGTTGTCTCTTTTCTTGAAATTGTTTCATCATCTCTATTTGTGATAGGAGATCTAGTATGTCTGATCATTTAAGAAGAGATCTTACATCAATTGGCTCAATCTGTGGATTTCGACCTGGAAATTTTTTAAACATTTTGGACATTTGTGATCTATTCTTCTCAATGTTTTTCACTCTCTGTTCCAAAATCTCTTGTTCTTGAGCTAGTTTCTCCTCTAGTTTTTGTATTTGGAGACTTGTTTCATCATAAAAAGTTTGATCGATATTGCCTTGTTGTTGGGTTGGATATAATTGTGATTGCCTTGGATTAAAATTTGATTGCATTGTCGGTTGATACGTCAAACTTTGTTGCATCATTGGTGCTTGGAACCTTGTTTCAATAGACATGTCACTATGCAAATGCAACTTTTAAAGGATGATGTATGATATGCAAACTAAATAGATGAAAATGCAATCTATGGCAAGAATGCAACCTACATTTTTGGTTGTTTTTCAAGATTTTGGCACTCATGAATGCAATTCTAAAAATGAGACCCTTAGGAAATTGAAATGATGTCTAGACCTCAAAGGAAAAAAGGACCAAGTGACAAAAGGACAAAATGACAATGTCTCCCCTATATGCATGGATACTAAGCTAGGTTTCACCAAAATGACAGTGATGACAAAAAGACACAGGTTTGATAAGGTCTAGACTTCCTAACAATAACTTAGGGTTTTATCAAAGATTTGCATTACCCAAGTATGACAAAACCTAGTGTTGACACTATATGCAAAGCAACAATTACTATGCAAATGACCCTAATATGATATGATAATGACCTAAGCTTAATGAAGAGACCTAGGGTATGCAAATGTGACCTTAATGTTATGAGGACAAAGATGCACATGCAAATGTATGACAATGTCAACCTAAGACAAAATCTAAGGTTGAATTATGAAATGGTATTACTCTAATGCAAGAGGACACATGCAAATGGATGACTTTTATTGATATGAAAAGGAGTATGACCCAGGTGAAACCTAACCTTGGTAGTTGACAATGAATTTGCAAAATGCAAACCTAGGATGAACCTAAATCTAAGTGACATGAATGTTGAGACAAGATTTTGAAAATTGTTTGACAACCATGTTTGAAGGTTTTTTTGAACTTTGTTGAATGAAATACTCTTGTGTTTAACCTTGTTTTGAATCAATTTGTCTTGTTTTTGAAATGAGACACAACTCAACTTTTGACAAGCAAAGAAGACAAGATATTTTAACTTAGACTCAAGACAATCATGCTCATTCACACATTTCTTATGGTAGGTAAGGACAGTAGGTACTTGAGAGGTAGACTCGTTATGAGATTCAAGGAGAATACATAGATGCTTGACCCCACGGGCTCCCCTCCACGGTACTCACTTCTCAGGGTAGCCAAGCATCAGTCCCCATGGAAATCTCCCCATGGTGAACTTAGTATCTCTTCCAAGTATCCGAACTCCTCCTTCTCAAGCAACTAGAAGGATTTTTGGCCTCTAAATACAAGGTGTTTAATAAGGATTTTTGTTAAGTGTTACTCCTTGGTGTCACACAAGCGTGATTGAGACATAGGCCCACCAAGATACGAAACAAATGTAGTCGCGCAAGCATGATTTAGACCATGAGGCCCTACTTAGATGTTGATATGAGAAAGAGTCCAAGGGTCATCACTTCCCAAATAACTACAATTCCCACGTAACCCTTCCTTCAAAGCTTTTGCCCATCAGGTATTTATTTATAGTGAGTTAGAATGCCATGGTACTCTAGCTGTACTCACTTTGGGTCGTTCCCTTCTCATGATTGTCACTTGCTTGCAAAAGAAAGCAAATGGTCGGGAAGGTAGGCCCTCTAAAGGTAACAAACAATCCAAAACATGAGAATGGTATCGAAGATCTAGATTTCTGATCACCCTAAGAAGGATGAGAGCATACTCTCCTACTCCAATGTCAAAATCGACAAGCAAAGTAAACACATGTTCATTCCATCCTACTTAGCAAACATACTAGGTGCCTAATTATGAATCACAAACACAAAGTTTAGTTGGAATATAAGGCAACTTGCAAAATCACTAAGTTAGGAGTTCGATTTGTTTGGTCTTTGACTAGCGAACCTGCATAAGATTTGTTAGTAGTTTCATTCTTAGTCTTCGTCACATGTAATGCCAAGGTACTGCATAGAGAATCAGTTACCAAAGAAAACCAGAATACAAGAACAAAATGCAAAACAAAGTAATTTGCAAGTAAAACACTGGTTTTACCCCTATTTCTTGCCTTACATAGGCACAGAATGTCTTACACAGGTGTAGGATACCTTACACAGGCGCAAGATTGCTTACACAGGGGCAGATCCCTTCTACACAGGTGTGATTTTTTTTATTTTTTTTTTACACAAGCGCATAATGCCTCAACACAGGCGCAAAACCCATAAAGATGCACCTGTGTACCTTACACAAGCGCAAAAGTGCCCAGAAAGCTCCGAGTTGCTCTGTTTCTTGAGGTTTTTACCTGCAAACAGCTCAAAAGAACTCAAAACATAGTTAAGGGGTTAGTTCACGTCGGGTTCACCAATTAATGTAGATAGGAATTCGGAAATCATCAAAGCAAAGTAAACATTAAACTAGCTCAATCACAAAACCAGAATGCAATGACAACAATCCTAAAAACATTCAACAGAGAAAGGGAAATAAAACATTCAATTCAAATGCAAACCAACGCAAAATGTGAATGTCTCTTCCATGATTCTCCATTGTCCTTCTTTCTCCTTCAAATTGCTTTGTTTTGTGGATCTCACCTTCAAGTGCATAAGCATAATGTGAAAGCAAGATTGACAAGACGGTAGCGCAAGAATACTAGAAGCGTGATTGATTCGAGAATGGACTCAAAAAAGTGATTAAATGGGATTGAAGAAATTCATCCAATTTATAGATAAATTGGATAAAAGACAAGATTAGCATGAAATTGATTCGAATGGAAATTCAAATCAAGAATAGCAAAATTATGACAAGTG
The DNA here is from genome assembly GCF_030272615.1 of Cryptomeria japonica. Lineage (NCBI taxonomy): Eukaryota > Viridiplantae > Streptophyta > Pinopsida > Cupressales > Cupressaceae > Cryptomeria > Cryptomeria japonica. The sequence goes on from NC_081410.1 coordinate 593,597,362, forward strand.
TATAACAAATTGCTATGCAAGGATTTATGACAATTTATGACAAATTGCTATGCAAGAATTTATGACAAGATTTTTGAAATAGAAATAGACATTAGAAGAAATTAGAAAATTAGGTTAGAAATGATGACTTGGAAATTAGGAAATTGATGAAAATTAGGTAAATTAATTAATAATTTTTCATTCATTAATTAATTTACAAAAAGAGGAGGAATTAATTAGCCAATTAAATAAACATTTAATTGTGACAAGAAGACTTAGGATAAATAAATAAATCATTTAACCTATAGAGAAAATGGAGAGAAAATGACAATCAAGATTAAATGAATAAATCAAAAAACCTTAGAAGATGAATTAGAAATGCAAGGACGACAATTAGGTCTTGACAAAAGATAATTGATGTCGAATCGATCATAATTCTGACTTGATAAAAGACCAATGTTGATAAGTGATTTGATTGATAAATGCACCAATTGACGAGGAACAATGACAAATTGATCCAAATTGACGTGATTGAGAAAGATGACGATCGATGACAAATCGATCACCAAAATGACAAGATTGACAAGTTGATAAGGATCGACCAAAATCATGACTGAAAATTGTTATCAACAAGACCTAATTCGAAAGCAAGAAAAATGAGGAATGCAAAAGAAGGACTTGATGCAAATGATAAAGACCAAGTGCACAACATGGAAGAAATGTTAATGCGACGCAAAAACCCTAAAATAAGGCAATGCGCAAATGTCAAAGTATGACTCCACAAGCGTTGACCATTTTTAAATGTCTACACAAAGTATTTGGAAGCAGGTGCTATATCAAGAGGGATGGGTACTCTGGAAAATTTGATCCCAAGAGTGATGAAGGAACCTTCTTAGGTTACTCCATAAATAGTAAGGCATACCAATGTTTGAACAAAAGGACTGGTAAGATTTGTGGAGAGTGCAAATTTTAGAGTAGATGAGTACTCTGAGAAAAATGAATAGGATAGAAAGAGTGAACCAAAGGACTATAAAGGGTTTGAGTACACTATACCGATGGAACTTGCTGAAGAGGATCCTGTTGAAGTGAAAATGAAGAAGCTTGTAAAGTAGAACCTGCACAATCGGTAGAAGAAGCTCCAAGAAATGAACCGATATTAGCAAAGTATGTTAAAAATAATCACTCTGTTGAAAATATCATTGGTAACAAAGATGCAAGAGTACTAACCAGAAGAAGACCAAGAGAGAATGCATGTCTACTCTCCATAATTGAGCCCAAAACAACAAAGGAGGCTCTAAAAGATGATGAATGGATCAAATCCATGGAAGAAGAACTGGAGCAGATTGATAAAAATGAAACATGGACTCTAGTGCCCAGACCGGAAAACAAAAATGTGATAGAGACTAAATGGGTGTTTAGATACAAAAATGGATGAAACCGATAAAGTGATAAGAAATAAAGCAAGATTAGTCTGCAATGGCTATTCTTGGGAAGAAGGTTTGGACTATGTAGAAACCTTTGCACCGGTGGCCAAGCTGGAAGGGGTCAAAATTTTGCTGGCCTATGTTGCTTACAAAAATTTGAAAGTTTACCAAATGGATGTCAAATTGGCATTCTTAAATGGTGTTTTAGAGGAAGAAGTATACATAGATAAATCAGAAGGGTTTGCACCTGAAGATGGAAGAAATATGGTATGTAGGTTGCAGAAGGTTCTATATGGGCTAAAACAAGCACCAAGAGATTGGTATGAGAGGCTGCACTCATATCTACTAAGCATAGGGTTCAAAAGAATAAGTGATAATAGTAGCTTGTATCTGAAGACTAGAGATGAAAGAAAACATCTAATTGTTGAGATCTTTGTAGATGACATCATCTTTGGAGGAGATGATGAGATGAGCAAAGGTTTTGGAGAACAAATGAAGAAAGAATTTGAGGTGTCCATGATTGGCGAGATAAAATTATTTATTGGCCTGCCAGTCTCATAGCTAAAGAATGGCAGTTTCATTAGTCAGACCAAGTACATAAGGGAAATTCTGAAAACTTTTGGAATGGAAGATTGCAAAATTGTTGGAACTCCAATGGTTACAGGTTGCAATCTCTCTAATTATGATGAGGCTCATGAAGTAAATGAGACACTTTACCGGTCCATGATCAGTAAGTTCCAGTATGCCATACACAGTAGACCAGACATAACACAAGATGTTGGCTTGGTTGCCACATTTTCTACAAATCCAAAAGAGACTCACATGGTGGTAGTCAAGAGAATATTTAGATACCTCAAGGGGACTGATGAGTATGGTCTCTGGTATCCACATAAGGGAGACTTTATCTTAAGTGTCTTCACTGATTCAGATTGGGCAGGGAACATTGATGACAGAAAGAGCACTAGTGGAGGTGCATTCTTTCTTGGAGATAGGATTGTATCTTGGACAAGCAAGAAACAAAATTGCATATCTCAATCCAAAGTTGAGGCTGAGCATGTAGTTGTTGCAATCAAGTGCACATAGATAGTTTGGATCAAGCAATTGTTGGAAGGTATCCAAGAAAAGGTGACTGGACTGGTAGTGATTCATTGTTACAACACTGGTGCCATCGACATATCCAATAATCCAGTGATGCATTCCAAGACAAAGTATATAGCTATCAAATATCACTATCTAAGGGAACAAGTCCAAGAAAAGGAAGTGATGTTGGAGTATATACCAAGAAAAAGCAAGTGGTTGATATCTTCACCAAGCCACTACATAAGGATACAGGTTTGAATATCTTAGAGGTAAGTTGGGGGTGATGCCCCTACCTGCAGTAAAGTAAGTAAAAAGGGCTCTATATCAATCTAATATAATTTGTTTAAAAAATATTCTATGACTAGATTGATAAGTCTGGACTACTCTGTTTAGGGGGAGCAGTCTTGTAAGTGTACTGAAATGCATCTTTGGCATTGTTGTCAAAGGGGGAGATATGATTATAGTGTTTGAGCATTGGTAAGTAGTGATTGAGCTGAAGTTGTTGGAACAGAGTATTACCAGTGTTATGGGGGGATATTCATTACTTAGAGCAGAAGTAATGACTGATACAGAAATAAAGAAAGAAATGAAGAAAGTACATGCAATTGATAAACATATTATGAAGTGTTTCCATCAATGCCAAAGGGGGAGATTGTTGGCATTGACCAAACCGGTCAATCCAGAGAACCGATATATGAGCTAAGATTTGTCATTGATGTCTAACACTGACTGGTGAAGTGGTGTATCTCAGTAGAAAAGGTGATGACTTGTAAACACATGGAAACAACATTATAAACAGATGACCAAAGTTCAATCAGCTCAAGGGAAGACACACTAAGCTAACCGGTCTATCACTCCAATAGATCAGTGTTGAGATCAAATCTTCAGGTTGGTCATTTTGATGATGATGAAGTCACAAAAGGTGACTTAGGAAGGAATTCTTGAGGTTGTATGCAAACCGCAACCTCATCAAAAAACAATGAAAGAGACGTGATGATAACACAACAAATCGGCAATCAAAGGATGAATTGGTAATATAGAGCACAGTGGTATACCAATACATTGGTAAGGCAGAAGAAAGATAGGTGATCACCATAAATCTCGGAGTGGTGATCGATTATTCAGTTGTGGTGGCAAAAGGTGAGTTGGTGAGCTTGTGTCTACGCCAAACTAAAAGTTGGTGAAGTCAACTTAAGTTATCATGTAGTCAAGTCATGATTACTTGCGGATTTTTTGTTTCACATTTAAATGACTGAACTCGACCTAGAAGTCACTATTTTTGGGGGATATTGTGGCAAAATTAGCTAAACAGTTGGCAGAATTGTTGCAGGGTGCATAGAGAAAGAGTGGGAGATTTTGAATTTGAAATCCTCTAAAATTTGTGATTTCTTTGATTGAGGAAACACCTGAAGGTGACGACATAAAATGTATAAAGTATTTTTGAGTTCATTCAAAAATTCTTGATCATGAAATTTGCAAAAAGGAGATCCTATAGAAGGTGATCCAAAGTGAAGAGTAGAGTGTGAGGAGGTGTTAAAAAGATTTAGCAAAGTAGAGAGTGTATGAGGTAGACTGATAAAGTGCAAAGTTGAGGGACAGAGGATCGACAAAGTGTAGAGCAAAAGGACAGAGGACCGACAGAGTGCAGAGTCAAAGGTCAAAGGACCGACAGAGTGTAGAGCCGAAGGTACAAGCAGAAAATCGATGTTGTGCAGAGCAGACACAACTGGTGTGAATAGAGTATGATTCTCATTATGATCTGATCAAGCTATCAGTAGCTAATTCAATAGATCATCCATCTGTTTCTTTGTAACCATTGCAACTAAAATCCCTTAACCGGGTGGACTTTAACAGGTCCCTTTGTAAAATCCCTTAACCAACTGACATCTTAATTGATGTTCTTAAGTCCTTTTAACCAGGCTACCTTTAATAGGGTAAAGGCACTAAGAGGCCTTAAACAAAATCCCTTAACTGGGTGGCACCTAACAATATCTTTGTAATCTCCTAATAGGGATGTCTCCTCACCGGGCGTAGTCCAGAAGAGTACAAACTTTGTGAGTTCCTACTCACACCATGGTTTTCTCCCATTTGGGTTTCCATGAGGTAAATCTTTGTGTCACTGTATATCTTTTCATGCATGCATATTCTTCTATAGTAATTATGTATATTGATGAATATTAAGTTAGTGCAGATTTGAGTTAAAAGTTTTAATTATGAAAAATTGATAAAGTGTTGATTCACCCGTCCCCTCTCAGCATTGGTTGGGACTAACATGATATATGGATGTATGTTATCTAGTTGACATGTATATTGATATTGTAATTATCTTTATAAGCCCACATAAGGCATGATAAATTATATAGGGTATATAGGTCAATTGGATTAGATCATTTTGATATATGATGTGAAAATGTATTATGAAGGAAATAATGAAGGAGATGTGAAATAGATCTAAGAGATCATGTATGTGAGGATATTTGTGTAAAGGGGTATTTCGGTAAAGGGTTTAGGGTTTCAGACCGGAACAAATAGAGCTTAACTGGAACTGTATTCAGGCATAGGAGATGCTATCTTTTGTAGTTCAACACTAAAGTAGATTGTAGTCTGGATATGTATGTAGTCAGTGAGGCTCCTTTTGTGATTGAGCAGTGTGCTCTAGGTTGTAAGCCTTCTTGCAAGTGCAGGCCCCTATATTTTGTAATATCTCTTCATATGGCCAGTGAATTGATATTGTGGGTCACAAATCCCACTGTGGTTTTTCCTTCTTGAGGGTTTCCACATATAATTATGTGTGTTATGGTGTTCATTTATGTGATTGGATTATTTTTTTCTTTACTTCTTTCAATTCTGTATGTATCGGTATACCGGTTGATGTATGCATGTTTTAATAAGGCTAAAATTGATAATTTTGGTATAACATTGATTCACCCCCCCTCTCAGTGTTATTGGATTCCAATAGTGGCATCATCTAAGCATTTTTTAATTATTTTTTATATTCTCTTGTAGATAATTATGTGCTTTAGCACATCTATCAAAGGCATTTACTAACCTCTTTTTATTTATTTTCTTGATTGTCATTTGTTCTACTTGCTTATGTATGTGAGGTGAGTGAGTTTTTAAATATTCCAATAAAATATTATTTTTTTTATGTAGGAGCAAGAGATGATTCGATTGTTATCTTACGCAATCCTTCTAGAATTATTCTTATGGCTTCATCCAATAATTCTATACATTTAACATGTTGCTAAAGAATCGCCTTTCTTGCAGATGAATGAAATATGTCTCCTAGTTGCAACTTGTGGAGAGGAAATGGAAATATATTGGACAGATCAACTTCTCCATCATGTGAGGGTAGTTGTAACAATTGTGGAATTCCTACCAGTTGAAATTGTATTTATTGTGCCAATATAGCTTTGACAAAATCATTAGGATTAGTAGACGAGGATGATTCTTCTGTATTTTATGATCTCTCCCTTGTACTAGTATGTGCTTGTTCTTTTTGTTGGTTAGGGGTTATCTTATCCAAAGTATTTTGTTTCTCTTGTTCATCTTGATCTTCATGCTCCTCTACATTTCCTAGAGCATTTGAAGGGGGGAGGGCATTAATTTAGATTCAATATTTTTTTCTTGTGTGGCCTTCTCCTTTTTTTGCACGTCTTGATCATTAGTGTAATCTAGAGCAGGTGGATGTACTTCATCTTTATCCTTTTCCTCTTGTGAGATAGAGGATCCTTCTTTATCTTTTGCTTGCTCCATAAACTCTTCATTCACTTGTGTGGCTTTTTCACCTTTTTGTCTCAACACTTGATCAAGGCTCTCTGAGACTTGTTATATTGTATTACTAAGAGGAACATTATATTTCATCACTCACATGATAATTGCCTTAACAATGGTATTCTAATCAAAGGGAGGCATTTTTGGATATATTTGTACAATCTCCTTGAGAATACCATGTATCTCAATTCCATTAAGGACTGCATCCAATTGAAGGGGCTCATGTGGACGTGCCATGGGAGGAGTTTGCTTGTTTTTATTTTCTCTCCTCTTCAATATTGATTCTTATTCATCTTCTTATTCTTATTCTTCTTTATCTTTAATATTTATAATTTTAACCTTCTTTGTTTTAGCAAATTGATTGGGTCTTGCATGCTCTCTCTTTACAGTTTTCATCTTCTCTAGAGTATATTTTTTCTGGTATAAGAAGTTTGTGTGGATTTAGAGGGTTGTGGAGAAGTTGTAGTAGTATAAGTAGATCTATAGACCTTCCAGGTTCTTGGATGGCTTATGGTTGAGGAAGAATAGTTTGAGGATGCATCACAACAAATGCTTCAAAATGGCGGTTCCTATGTAATTCAACTCTATGTTTGTTAATATGTTCCTCCACAATCTTTTTATTCTTCTTGTCTCTTATCTCTTTAAAGGCTCTAAATATTTCTACGGTAGGATCCTTTGGTTTGGTGAGCAAAATATAAGCATAACCAATTATGTCCTCTTCAGTGACCTTATAAGGAAATTTTGGAATCTAGAATACTCTACGCTCTATAGACTTCATGTAGAAATTATCCTTGTCAACTAAGAAGGTGATCAAACCATTATATTGTCTTACAAAGATGAAGGGTTTTCTATACTTGAATTGCATCTCAATTTGATTTTTTTGAAGAAACCCCAATAAATAGTATTGCACATCTTATCATCATTGAGCCCTCTCACATGAGATCGAAGTCTTTTCTTTCCTTAACCATCTGGTATGCAGTGTGAATTGTGGTACTAGTTGGAGACCCATTCCTATTTGTATGGTAAAGTTTATATGTTATCCCCATAGTGGCATACCAGACACCTAGGTCAATTATATCATTGACACTTAAGGTCCTCTTGTCAAATTTTTTGTTGGTCAATTATGTTACCTTCTCATTTTTTATTGCCTTCGTTATAGGGTTCGTCTAGTGGAACATAGACTAGTAATAGTTACCTAATAGCTTCCTTGGTAATTTTATAGGGTTTGTAGAGATAAATGAAATCATAATGAACCCTGATCAATACATAATTGACCCATTCATGTTCATAGTAGAAGTTAGGGTAATATTTCCAGATATCTCATTTCTTTTTTCTTTGCTTCCACATTTGCATACTCCAAATAAAAAACCATATTTGACTTCTTTGAACTTAATGTGATCAATCTCATTCAGAGTAGAGTGAGTGTATATCTGGACATCCTATGTATATTCCATGTTTGTCAAGATAGAAGAGAATTCCCCACTATGTCATTTTTCATAGTTATGAAGGGATATTTTTAATGCTTTGGTCATGGTCTTTCCACGACATTATATACATGTGGATTTGCCATGATAAATTCTTCAACCATTCATAAACTAGGGTTTCAAGATGATTGTAAAATATATTTGCAAATCATCACTAAGCTTTGACCTTCTACACTCAAAATCCTTGGATGTCTTCTTCTATTCTCTTCTCTAGACTCAATTGTTTGCTTTCAAAAAAGATCAGATTGATTGAAAGAATCATAAATACACTAGCATGTTCTCTATCCTTTTGTCATAAATGCATTTGTCCTTATTAGGTATTTTATTGTCGGGCAACTCTATGACTTTACAGAGATCTAAATACACACCACAATTATCCACATGTTGTGCTTTGTATTTGCAACTTTGAGCTAACTACTAGACCTTCCTCTACAATCATGTACATTAGATAAGTTGTCACAAATCAACTTGTATGTTGTAAACAATAGTATTTTATGCTTTCTAGGGGGTTGAAAGATTTTATGGATGGTAACTCCCCCTAAGTCTGTGCTCTAGCTCAATTCATTATGAGGTCTTGTGCACCAAGCACGAATATAGTGTCATTACTATTCTAATTATTATGCCCTTGTTTATTTCTACATACTTATGCATTTTCCTTTTTTTTCTTATTCAAGGTATCCTCCTTCCTTCTATTCTAAAGAGGTAATTTCACATAACCACTCCTACAAAATTTTTCTTTATGACCAATATTGTTGCATTTGTAAAAAACAATATTGTAGTTCAGACCAAAGTTATTTCTCCACAACTTAGTTTTGCAATCTATAGCCTTATGGCCAAACTTATTGCATGAAAACCAGTAACCATGAAAGGAATGTGAAGTCATAGCATTATATCTTAGAGGTGTGAAATATTTCTTACTTATGTGCTCATTTCTTCTTGCTTTAGTTATACAATCATATCCTTATGACCAAACTTACTGCAAGAATAATAATAACCATGAAATTATTGAGAATATCTGGAAGTAGTAGCTTGCCTAAAGAAATATTTCTTAAATCCCTTCATTTTATTGCTACCCTTTGTGTGGTCATTATATAAATTTTATTTTTGATGTTAGGCACCTTATAATCTTCAACATTATCTTCCTCCCTTTTCATTTCAAATATGCCTTTACAATCATCTATTTTAGAGTTCTAGCCTTTTTAAAATCCAAGACCACTCTTATCCTTTTGGGATTTTTGGTTATTAATTATCTCATCAAGGATGTTGGTACTTTTCTTAAGTTTTAGTCCTTTATCAATATGATCCTTTGCTTTCTCCAATTATTTCCTTATAAGTACAATCTCTTCCTCGAGCTTCAAGAACATTCAATTGATTTGTAATTGAGCTTAGTATTTAGGCAATCTGCAATTATTTTATCTTCCTCAACTTGAACTTTTAGATTGGTGATTGTTTCTTTTGACTCTTTGAGTTTGATCTTAATATCTCCATTTTCTTTGGTTGATGCATCTAGCTCTTCTAATTTAGATATTAGTTCTCCTTCATATTCAACTTCATAATCTTATTCATTGAATTCAAACATGTCTTTGTCATCTTCTAGAGCATTAGACAGTACATTAGATCCCATGTGTTCTACTCCAAGATCTATCTTAGCTATTAGGTTGTACAAAGGAATCTTTCTATGATACCAATTTTTGAACACACAAGAGTACTAACAAGGGTTCTGAATTAGAGCTTAAACAATTTTTAAATCTAATCAACAACAATTCATCAAATGTAATTATTAACTTAAAGAAGAGACATGAAAACAAACAACCATAACACCAAATTTATATGAAAATACCAACAAGGGAAAAACCATGTTGACAAAACTACTTGGATCTACTATCCAAATTCATCCTCACAACAATATAAACAATAGTACAACTTTGTTTTAGGATTACAATCCAAGGAAGCAACAACTCCCTAAATTATGTTTATTTTAGAGTAACAACTGCTTGGAATATATTTTTTGGTAGAAAGGGAATGATTGATATTGGTGCCTTTATTCCATACTTTAGTCAACAATTATTTTTGTTCTACATTATTGGCTGCTTTATGCTAATAATAACTTGGATTTTTTAATTGTTATAGATTTTGTGGAATCTAACATTAATGTATATCGGTTGGAATATTGAGCCAACATGCATTAAATAAAGTAAAATTGTTAATTTTATCTCTAATTTATTAAGGAAACTCTTCCAATGAAGGTTCCAATAAGATGGAGTGTAGGTGAAGAAAATAAATGAATCCTTAAAAAATATAAAGACTATATACCCAAGGTATTAAAATAAGATTTGAAATTAATTGTTAAATATCCAAGCCTATCAGAAGAAAAAAGTCTATTAAGGAGTCAATTTGGTTTGATATAGAAATTGAAAGTGACCAAGGATTTCAAATCAATATGTCATAATTTTTGCATCCATGAAGGCTATCAAATTCATACCCAAAAAACAATTTTAAAAGGTTTTGATGAAGGGAATGGATGTAAATCAACTTCTAACTTCCTAAAATTGCACCCCTTAAAATTTCTGACTGCATTTGGGTGTTCGCCATAGTGTTTGTGCCCCTTGACCTGATTAGAGACCTAAATATGCTCATACAAGTCAAAATCTGCAGTTATCTCAGTTGTGCACTCGAAAGCCACCTTGATCCTACCCCAAAATAAGGCAGGACCAGGGCATGGTGCTCTAGGATCCACTAGGACTAGGGCGTGGCACCATAGGATCCCCGAAAGGGGACCTATCTGTTGGCATTATGGATGATTTGATTATGTGTTGCATTGATGTTTTGTCATTGATGTCAACACTAGCTGTTATGGATGGTTACTAGCTAACAAGTTTTGCTTACCGGTAGAAGATCTAGTGTTACTGGCAAAAGAGATTATCTATTGGACACTTCCAGCATGTTTGGATCTATGGAATTTGATTGGTTAGATGTGTTACGTGCTTCTAGAGAATTTTTGGGTTAGTTGGTATTGGTGTGGTATTGGATACTATCATACACTCTTGTAAACCCTTACCAACATTGGTTTAAGGCTTTACCGACAGAGCTTTCACTGAGGAATCGTGACAGGATGCATAAGTGGTGTTGGTGCGGCTTCTAGATGGATTTCAGGATGTTGAAGATGTTCTTTGATCATGCTTCAACTGCTTGAAGATATTTCTTTGGCGTTGTGGACCCAGAATAGGTCCAATGCCTACCTAGGTTATGGACCGATATCATGCTAACATGTGATCTACAAATTACTGGGATGTTTCAGGAGGATTTATGGACTTGTTATTGTTGTTTTGGCCTTAAGCCAACATGGCATATCATTGTAATATGGAATTATGTAATGATCTTATTGTAATATCTTTTACGTGGCCGACCTAATATCTTGTAATATGAAAAGTATATCGTGGTCATGAATTGTAATATCATATGTGAAGGATTAGGTCGATCATAAGTGATCAAATTGGGATTAAGGAAGAGGTGAAAGGCCTCTGGTATTGAGCTTAATCAGGACTGTAATTAGGCATGGTAGATGCTAGCTCTAGTAGTTCACTTTATTGGATTATTGTACATTTATCTTGAGGTGGTTTTAACCTTTGTAGTCAGTTAGACTCTTTTGTAATGAGCAGTACACTCTAGGTAGTGTGCCTTCCTGCTTGTGCAGGCCCCTCATTGTATCACATACTTTCTGCAGAAGTATCATCTAACTATGGGTAGGTGTCCCACCGTGGTTTTTCCCTTTTCGGGTTTTCCACGTACAAATCATGGTGTTTTGTGTTATGGTTTCTTTGCATTAATTATCTATTTAACTATTGAGTTACATTGTTTACCGTTATCTGTGTCTACGGACATCTGTTCTGCTTTAGCAATATTTGAATATTTATGTGCTCTTGTTTAAGGTTGTATTGTGGATTAAATGTTATAACTATTAACAATTGATTCACCCCACCCCTCTCAATTGTTCACCGGTTATCCTAACATGTGGTCCTCTTTTGCAGAAGTTTAACCACTTGAGGTAGATCCTATGGCAACTAACACTTCTAATCCACCAAAAAATATTTTCGGAAGAGAAATCCCTAAGCTTGATGGAACAAATTATGGGATACGAAAAATTTGAATGGAGACTCATCTTAGATGTCTTGGCAAGGATATTTGGGAGATCACTGAGAAAGGATACACACCTTATGATCCGACATCTGGTAATCCTGCTCCTACAGACTTGGATAAGAATATTGAAAATGATTGTAGAGCTAGAGAAGCCCTCTTTTGTGCACTTACTGATCAATAGATCATGGGATTAACTAATAAATCATTGACAAAGGTTATGTGGGACATATTGAAAACTCTGAATGAAGGTGACTCTATTGTCAAAATTGTTAAACTTGATGGTTACGGGGTAAGATATGAAAACTTGAAAATGGAAGATAATGAGAGAATTGTTGTATTTATGGAAAGAGTAAATGAGATTGTTATGGGAATTCAATGTTCTGGAGGATTTCTAAGTGAATATGAAATAATTTCCAAAGTCTTGAGAGCCCTTCCACCGGCTTACAAGATGAAGGAAACTACAATTAATGAGTTAAGAGTAATGACAAACACTTCAGTTAACAGAGACATTCTAATTGCAAAATTATCTGCTTTTGAGCTTGAAGAATTTGGATCTTCTAGAGCTATAAAGTCTGAACTTTCTTTTCATGCATCATCATCAACATCATCTACCGGCAAAAGTGATTGGAAAGCCCTATATGCAAAAGAATTGGAAGACATGAGGAAATAAGATGAAGAAATTGAGAAACTTGAAGCCTTATTTGCTAGAAGAGTGCCTAAAGGACCAACTGGAAGTAACTATGAAGGAAAGTCACCTTTTAAATGTTTTTCATGTAACAAGTTTAGTCATTTTGCATATAGATGTCCTAAAAGGGATGCAAGGTTTGAGGAAAGAGTTAAGAAATCTTTTAAGCCTAACTAGAACAGATATAGATTCAAGAAAAGTAAACAATGCTACATGGCAGATGAGGAAGAAGTAACTGATGACTCTAGAGATGAACCAGCAGAAGACTCTACTAGTGGATCCAACAATGGAAATGAATGGGTGTTCTATGCTTTGAAGGAAGATGAACCAGAACTAGATATCAAGAATGAAGAAAAGGCATTGGCAGAAAAAGTTGAAGATAAGGATGAATGGGTAATTGATAGTAGATGCTCACATCATATGACTAGAGATAAAGGGAAATTTTTGTCACTGCAAGAATGCAATGGCGGTCAAGTCATATTTGGAGATGACAAGGCATGTATGATCAGAGGTAGAGGTATAATACTGTTAATACTTATAATGTCTATTATGTAGAAGGTTTAAAGCATAATATTTTGAGTGTTGGTCAATTGGTTGATAAGGGTTTCCAACTGAACAGTTTAAAGATAGAAAATGCAAAATCATTAACATGACTGGTTTGGAGATTGCAACCGGTATTTAGACATGAAGTAATATCTTCCACTTGAACACTGGTAATAAGACATGCTTAATTGCTCATATTGATGAGAGTTGGTTATGGCATAAGAGGTTGTGTCATGTTAATTTTGATTGTATTGTTAAGATCAGTTCAACTAAGGCAGTTAGAGATATACCTAAGATTATGAAGCCTCATAATCTAGTATGTAAGGAATGTCAATTGGGTAAGCAAGTTAGAAGTTATTTTAAGATCATACATGATAAATCTAATGATGTACTTGATTTGATTCACACTTACTTATGTGGTCCAACAAGGACTAGAAGCTTTCAAGGTGATAGGTATTTCATGTTGATTATTGATGACTATTCTAGAATTATGTGGGTGACTTTTCTAAGGGAGAAGTTTGAAACTTTTGAGAAATTCAAGATCTTTAAAGCAAATGTTGAAACTGAAAGTGGATTGAAAATCGAATGTCTAAGATCAGATCAAGGAGGTGACTTCACTTCTCATGAATTTAACAGTTATTGTGAGACAAATGGAATTAGGAGACAACTATCTGCACCTAGGGCTTCTCAGCAGAATGGAGTAGTGGAAAGAAACAACAAAACCATTTTGGATGCAGCAAGATCTATGATGATGGAAGCCAAATTGTCTCATATCTACTGGAGAGAAGCTGTGAGTACAATAGTCTACACATTCAACAAAGTTCACATCAAAGGTGAAACTAGTAAGACCCCTTATGAACTATGGTTTGGACATACACCTATTGTTAAATATTTCATATTTTTTGAAAGTAAATGCTATATCAAAAGAGATGATTCAATTGGAAAGTTTGATCCTAGATGTGATGAAGGGATATTTCTTGGATACTCAATTAGAGCAAAGCATATAGATTTTATAATAAAAGATTACAGAAATTTTTTAAGAGTGCTAATGTGAAAGTGAATGAGAAGTACAAAAATCATTATGTATCATACAACAGGGAACCGACAATGGAAATGATCATAAATGAACCGACAATGCCTCAATCGATACAAGAAGCTGAGACAGTTACACCGACACAATCAGAAAATTCAACTGTGACTGATGATCAGAGAAGTGAACTCGAAGTTCAAAAGACACCAAGGTATGCAAGATTCAATCATTTTAAAGATCAAATCATTGGAGATAAGAACAAGGGAGTTATGACTAGAAGGAAACTAGCTAATGAAGAAGTATGTCTTATTTCTAAAATTGAACCGATAACTGTTATTGAAGCTTGTAAGGATAAACATTGGTTAAAAGATATGGAAGATGAATTAGATTAGATAGAGAAGAAGAAACTTGCACTTTAGTTCCCCTCCCTAAAAATAAGAATGTTATTGGAACTAAATGGGTTTTTAGGAATAAACTAAATGAAGATTATCAAGTTATAAGAAAGAAGGCTATATTGGTTTGTAAAGGATATTCTCAAATGAAACAAATTGATTATGGTGAGACATTTTCACCTATAGCTAGAATTGAAGTTGTTAGACTATTTCTTGCCTATGCAGCTTATAAGAACTATAAGGTTTATCAAATGGATGTTAAATGTGAATTTATGAATGGTGAGCTTGAGGAAGAAGTATACATTGAGCTTCTTGATGGATTTTCACTGAAAGATGATAAAGATATGGTTTGCAGATTGAAGAAAACTTTATATGGTTTGAAACAAGCTCCTAAAGCTTGGTATGTAAGGTTGGATAAATATCTTTTGCATCTTGGTTTTACTACAGGCAATGTTGATAGTAATTTATATTATAAGATCATTGATGATGATATTCTAATTATTGAAGTATTTGTTGATGATATCATTTTTGGAGGGGAAGATAAATTGTGCATGGAGTTTGCTAACAACATGAAGAATGAATTTCAAATGTCCATGATTGGTGAGATGAAATTTTTCTTAGGTTTGTAGATTACTCAAACTAACAAAGGCATTTTTATCTGTCAAACTAAGTATCTGAGGGAATTGTTGAAAAAGTTTGGTATGGATAATTCCAAACTGGTAAGTACTCCTATGGCGACAAGTGAGAAATTATCTATCAAGGATACTTCTACATCGGTAAATCCGACAAGGTATAAATCTATGATTGGTGGTTTGTTATATCTAACTTAGAAGAGACCTGATATTATGAATGCAGTAAGTATTGTTTCAAGATATCAAATTAATCCTAAAGAAAATCATGATTGTGCAGTAAAAAGAATATTATGGTATTTGCAAGGAACAACAGAATATGGCCTATGGTATTCCAAAAATGATGATTTCACTTTATGTGCATATACTGACTCAGATTAGGTAGGTGATACTGATGACATGAAGAACACTTCTGGTGGATCTTTCTTTCTTGGAAAGAAACTGGTTTCATGGATCAACAAAAAATAGTCATGCATTTCTTTATCTACTACAGAAGCTAAGCATGTTGCAGCAACAACTAATTGCACTCAAGTCTTGTGTGTGAAACAAATGTTGAAGGATATCAGGGTAAATTTTAGTGAACTGGTAGTTACCTACTGTGATAACTCTGCAACTATTGACATGTCTAAAAATTTGGTATTTCACTCTAAGACTAAGCATATATCAATAAAGTACAACTTTCTAAAGGACAAGGTTGAAGTAAAGGAAGTCAAATTGGTTTATGTGAACACTAAAGAACAAATTGTAGACATATTAGTAAACCGCTGTCTAAGAAATCATTTAAGTATTTGAGAGATAGGTTAGGGGTTTCTGCCCCTCCAATAGAGACTTGATTGATGCAGTTTCGCAATTAGTCCGACATGCATTATCAGAAATATTATTCATTTTGGCACTGATGAGTGGTGCTACCACTTAGGGGGAGTAGTCAGCTTTAAGGTTTATATTATTGCTTTGATATTTTGTCAAATTTCTAGCATTTATGTCAAAGGGGGAGAGATATTGATGTGAAAATAAAGAAAAAGGAGTTGTATACATTAGAGGGAGAGATTTATTTAGAACTTTACAAAGATATCATTCACATAGATTGTTGGTTGTCTTCCACAGGGGGAGACTTGTTTGGCACTTCTTGGTACTTAGATGTTTTTCACATCTAGTGTTGCCATGAATGCCAAAGGGGGTGACTGTTGGCATAATGGATGAATTGATTATGTGTTGCATTGATTTTTTATCATTGATGTCAACACTAGCTATTATTGATGGTTACCGGCAGATAGGTTTTGGTTACCGATAGAAGATCTAGTGTTACCGGTAGAAGAGATTATCTGTTGGACACTTCTGGCATATTTGGATCTATGGAATGTGATTGGTTACATGTGATACATGCTTCTGGAGCATGTTTTGGTCAGGTGGTATTGGCATGGTATTGGATACTATCATACAATCTTGTAAACCCTTACCGGCATTGGTTTAAGGCTTTACCGACAGAGCTCTCACCAAGGAATCATGACAGGATGCATAAGCAATGTTGGTGTGGCTTCTCTATGGATTTTAGGATGTTGAAGATGTTCTTTGATCGTGCTTCAACTTTTTGAAGACTTTTCTTTGGTGTTGTGGACCCAGAATAGGTCTAGTACCTATCTAGGTTATGGACCAGTATCATGCTAACGTGTACTCTACATGTTACTGGGATGTTTCAGGAGGATTTATGGATTTGTTATTGTTGTTTGGCCTTAAGCCAACATGGCATATCATTGTAATATGGAATTATGTAATGATATTATTGTAATATCTTTTAGGTGGCCAACCTAATTGGTTTAGGTCTCAGGGTTGGTATAAATGAATGTAAGATCACATTGTAGATTGTGGTGTGAAATAAAAAGTGTATCATGGTCATGAATTGTAATATCATATGTGAAGGATCAGGTCGATCATAGGTGATCAAATTGGGATTAAGGAAGAGGTCAAAGGCCTCTAATATTGAGCTTAACCGGGACTATAATCAGGCATGGTAGATGTTATCTCTGGTAGTTCATTTTATTGGATTGTTGTTCGTTTATATTGAGGTGGTTTTAACCTTTGTAGTCAGTGAGACTCTTTTGTAATGAGCAGTACGCTCTAGGCAGTGTGCCTTCCTGCATGTACAGGCCCCTCATTGTATCACATACTTTCTGCAGAAGTATCATCTGACTATGGGTAGGCTTCCAACCATGGTTTTTCCCTTTTCGGGTTTTCCACATACAAATCATGGTGTTTTGTGGTATGGTTGCTTTGCATTGATTATTTTTTTAATTGTTGAGTTACATTTTTTACCGGTATCTGTGTCTACCGACATCTATTTCTGCTTTATCGATATTTGAATATTTATGTTCTTTGGTTTAAGGTTGTATTGTGGATTAAATGTTATAATTATTAACAATTGATTCAGCCCCCCCTCTCAGTTGTTCACTGGTTATCCTAACTCTATCTTGGGTTCCCTTCCTTTGGCCTATCTCAAAATGCAACGGGAAAATCCCCCTATATCGGCTCAAGTCAGAAAAACAATCAATTAAACCAACTGGCAAGTATATAACAGGGAATTCCCCTCTCATTTGATAGATCAAGGAATTTACATCAAGCGTTCAAGAATTCAAGTAATCAAGCATTCAATCATTTAAGAGCAATTGAGCATTTTTAGTCTTCCTTCAAGCTTTGGAGCAACAATAAAGTCAAGATTTCAAGCAATGAAGAGGAAATCATCATTCTATTTCATGAAATCATAATTCCTTGTGAAGGAGAGCAAAACTTCACAAGGAGGTATAAGAATTTCATTTTCAAGCAATTCAACATCCCCTCAAAGAGGAGTGTTTCTACTTTCAGTCATTTCATTTATATTATTTCAACCACTTGGTTAATTCCATAACTGGGGTTTGACCTGAAGGTAAACCCCTATTCCCAACACATTTACCTTTCTTTCTGTGTATAGGAAATAGGTGCATATTTTTACTTCTAGAATTAAGCTCTATTCATAGAGACAAAAGAACCCTTTTCAACGCGTGGAAAGTTCAGAGGACCAAGTAGAGGGTGCCCCTGTCTAGACACATGGTCCCTGAAACTTTTGCCCAATTTCACATAGCAACTCCAATTCATCTCAAACTTCTTAGATCTAGGTGCATGATTGAATCTCGAATTTGTAGCTCATTATTTTCTTATACCTTATCTTCATTTCCTGCACTTTGTCTTAATTCAATTAGTCAACTTACAAAAGAGGGTCAATTACATTCCAATTTCAACCAATCTAATTTGTATTCAGTCCTTGCATCCTTTGGGATTGGAACTAGTGGATTCATCCCCCTCTTTTGAATGTACCTTGTATCCTTTGGGATTGGAACTAGTGGATTCATCCCCCTCTTTTGAATGTAAAGTCCCCCTCAAGTGAAAATTGAGCTTAGTGAATTTTCCCTTCCACATGGAGAATTTGCTAAGCTCCCAATTTTCCACTTTACATTTTGGTGAGCTTGACTTCTTATACCCTTAATTATGATTTTTATTTTCAGATCTAAGTGTATGCAATTTACAATTCAAATTTTCAATTACAAGTTTAATTTCCTTGCACATTTTAAAAATTTAGAGGTTGAATTCACAAAAACCTTAATTTTTAGATTAAAAATTGAGCTTGTCATTTGTCTAAATTGGATTGATTGTTTCAGACCTAAGAAATTTTTTATTTTGCAATTCAAGTTTTCATTTACACTTTCAATTTTTTAAATTTTTAAAAATTAAGTGGTTAAATCACAAAACCCTAATTTTTAATTTTAAAATTAAGCTTGTGGATTGTGTAGATCTTTAATTAATTTTTATATTTGGTTCTTTGCTTCAATTTCAAAATTCATTTTCCTTCCTTCAAACATTCACATTTTCAAATTTAAATTTTTAAAATCAAGCGACTTATGCAACAAACCCTAATTTTTAAAATTAAACTAATCTTGTACAAATTTAAATTTTCCTTTAAGCATTTAAGTGGTTCAATTAAATCTAAAGTCTCTTGTTGCCCCTCTAAACATCATAAAAGTTAGCCCTTAAGTGTGCCCTTTTTGTTCTACCTTCAATTAATCATTTTATCATTCATCCTAAGTGTGTCCTATTCCAACCTTCAAGGCTTATTTTTGCATATCTAGACATATCCAATTACCATATCCTTCTAGAATTTGCATTAAAATCACAATATCTTGCTTCCCCAAAAAATTGGTAAAACGTTGGTCGAACCGTGTGTTCGGACCGTGCTGCTACCACCTTGGTCCCAACTTTTCCTGCTCAAATTTTGGGAGTATGTTTTGACTGTATTTTACTGCACAATTCCATAGATTTGTGAAATTTTATTCATTTTAGGTCACCTTAAGGTCGAAAACAAATTTGAATTTCAACATTTCCATTTTCAATATAAATTTTAAAATTAAGTGGTTAACAACATATAGGTGGAGGTAATTTTTAAAATTAAATTGATTTCTTCAATATTTCAAAATTTTAATTAAGAGGTTAGATTTGGACAACTCTAATTGTAATTTTGATTTTCCCTCCTTTCAAAATTTTAAAATTAAGAGGTCATTTTCAGCCCTAATTTTAAATTCAAATTTCTATCTTCTAGGGGATAATTTCAAATTTAATTTAAGAGGTTATTTTAATAAAACCCTAATTTTAAATTTCAAATTCCTAAGAGATTGCATTATTCTTTCCAATTTCCTTTTCCCTAGAGCATGAGTTTTACTACTATTAGTCCTACCTATAGTATCCCTGTTAGGAGAAGTTGTAGAATTAAGGCTATCCAAGGTTTAATTACTGAGGAAATGGAGCCTAATTTGGCTAGCTTTTGAAATGAGGATATTTGTGCTTCTTCTAATCCTATAGATATTCTTATTTATCCTCTTGATAATTCTCACAGTAAGGAGGATTCACTAACTAGAGTATCTATTGACCAATTGGCAAAGATGGACAATCAATTTGACAATCTTCAATAATGGATGAGTCAAGAATACTCGGAAGTGAATCTCTCCCATTGATTGAAGGATTAAAAATAATGATTCAAAGTGATAAACATGGTGTTGATATCTTGTGTGGTATTTCTCATATTGTAGATTCTAATATCATGCCTATGAAGAGATGTGCTGAAAACCTAGGTTATACACAACCTCCTAGTCAAGTTAATCATTTCATTCCTTTAACAACTCCTATGACTAGTGTTCCTACATTCACATCAAACATCACGGCTGCCTCTACACAAAATGTTATACCTACAAATGTTATCATGGGGGCAATACCTCTTCTTTCATTTCTCCTACCATGAGTGTTCCCCTTGTTACGTAGTCACATTCACCACCTTCAAATGTTACTCAAGGGGGCAACTCTCTCAATCACAATTCCTTAATTCCTCCTATGAGTCTTCCATGTGTTACCCAATCTTCTCCATTACCTACTTATCATAGCATCCCACCTCCTTATTCTGAATCTCTTCCTTAATTCAATAATATTACTCCAGCCTCTGAGTCCAACATGTATAATTTCAATCCTTCTATCGAAGCTACAATCAATAGTCTAGCCCAAACAATATCTTCCTTACAACAACAAATAGCTTCTATGAACCAATCTAAGTATAATGTGCCCACATTTGATGTAGCGATCCCATTATCCAATGACATTGTTAGAGTTGTCCTACTAAACATGTAGAAGTCCCTCAATTGGAACTTTATAATGGAAAAGGTGATCCCTTAACTCATGTTAAAACATTCTGAGATTTGTGTAGTGACTTTGCTCATGATCAAAGGTTGTTAGAAATTTTTTTTTGCAATGGTATTGTTCTTTTCCTCCTTATTCTATTACTTCTTTTCAACAACTAGTTGATGCTTTCATTCAACAATTTCAAAATAACATTGGTCCTAAAGCTACTTTGACTAATTTGATGCATTATAAACAAGGAGTTAAAGAAAAAGTAACTGATTTTATTGGTAGATATAAGCATTTGTATTCTCAGATTTCATTTCCTGTGCCTGATCAATATATTCAAATTTTTTTCATTGCTAATTTACAAAAAATATATTAGGGATAAACTTCTCTTAACTAAGTTTACTTCCTTTCTGCAGTTGTGCACAATACTTGACAATTATCAACTGACTGTGAGTCAATTGGAACAATCATCTCCTTCGATGGCTCCGAGTGATAAGGGTGATAGTGCTCAACAACTATTTGCAAAGTTCAAATGAAACAAAGGATTCATCAAATTTAATGACAACATCAACAACAACACTCAAGTAGTAGCCACTACAAGTGTGCCTCCTTTGTCTAAATTCTTTAAAAGAGAAAAAGAGTTTACTCCTTTGAATGAATATTTGCATAGCATTACATCTCAGTTAATACAAAGGAATGTCTTAAAATTTCCCCAAATCAAACCTACCGACCCATCCAAGACAACATCACCTTACTTTGATACTAAATCCTTTTGTCAATATCATTGTTAGCCTGGTCATGATACTGACAAGTGTTTTTCATTGAGAAGTAAGATTCAAGAATTGATTGATAACAATAGTATATATGTGGCAGGTGTGAATGATAAAGGAAACAAATCTGTAGCTCCTCCTAATCAAATTTTTATTGATACTTTACCATCCCATTCCACTAATGTGATTGAGACTAATCATCCTGCGTACTCTCCCAATGATGTGACCCTTAAATCTAATAATGTAGTTAACCTTGTAGATCAACAAGAACCTCCTAAGGATTTGTGCATAACATTTGATCCTAGTGAGACCATTAAAGCACCTAGCAACCCCATTATACATAAGTGTGAAAATCAATGGTATACCCTCTAAAGGGGTTCTTATTGATCCTTCTTGCATGGTTAATGTGATAACTAAAGAATATCTTTTTACTTTGCAATTCCATCAAGTGATATATAATATTATTGATGTGATTGTTAAATTTTTTGATGCCTGCTCTTGTCCTACTATTGTTTCTATAACAATTCCTATTGATGTTGGCACTACATTCTTAGATGTTCAATTTGCTATCATTCTTACATCCGATCAATTTTGTGTGAAGTTGGGACATCCTTGGCTCTATTTTATGAAAGCGATCACTTCTACTGTTCATAAGTATTTGAAATCTCCTCATAATGGTGAAATCACAATTCTTATTCATAGCATATTTCAACCTATAATGAGGTGTGGAGATGTTTGTCTTGATTATTTTTGGTCTGAACAATTCAAGCCTCTTCAACCTAGAAATGATGCTCTCTTTAGATCATATCAAAATTGGAAAAATGAAATGATTTTATCATTGAGTAAACCTAGAAACCCAACACTTAGCATTCCTCTTGATGATCATATACCCCTTCTTGAAGATAAGATTATTTTGTTCGAATCTAAGAACACTGAGAGGGGGGGGGCGGGGGGGGGTGAATCAATGTTCTACTAGAATAATCAATTGTAACCTTATTAAACCATGCATTCACCAACCGGTATACCAGTACATATAAGATTGAAAGAAGTAAAGCAACCAATAAGCCAATCACACAAAGGAATACTATAACACAAATAATTATACATGGAAAACCTCAAAGAGGAAAAACCACAATGGGATTTGTGACCCACAATATTAATCCACTGGCCATATGAAAAGATACTACAAAATATAGAGGTCTGCACATGCAAGAAGGCTTACAACCTAGAGCACACTGCTTAATCACAAAAGGAGCCTTACCAACTACATGCAAATCCAAACTACTATCCAGAGGAATGAGTGAACTGCAAAGATAGCATCTTCTATGCTTGAATACAGTTCCAGTTAAACTCTGTATGTTCCTGTCTGAAACCCTAAACCCTTACTAGAATACCCTTTTACATAATCTTTATATTACAACCTTCCATATATCTCAATACATCTTACACATTTCATATCTCAAAAATGATCTAATCAACTGACCTATATACCCTTACAATCCATCATGCCTTATGTCAGCTTACAAAGATAATTACAAAATGAATATACATGTCGGTTCAATAAAATATATACATAAATATCAAAATCAATTGCTGATGTTGGATCTCCCAAAATGATGTCAGCCTCCAATACCAATAATCTGATGAAGTCATGTCAGCCTACAATGGCGGTACCCAAAGAATTCCTTCCAACCAATGAAGATACTTGCTGATGTCGGTGAAGTGTCTGTCAGTAATCAACCAAACCAAAATGTGAAAGCCGGTACATGTTGCTAAGTTTCCATCAATGACAACATATTGAAACCAACCAAATGAGTGTCAATTGCCAACAATCTCCCCCTTTGGTATTGATTGCAACACTCATGTGAAAAATGAAAATGGTTTCCATCTGCCAGTTTCAACCTAAGACTATTCCCCCTGAGTTGAATATCCATCTGTCATCATGATCAATACAAAAGTACTCCATATCTCCCAATTCCAAGAATATATTTTACACCTATACTCCCCCTTTGACATCAATGCCATAAAAAATAACAAAAACTAGGATGAAGAATGAAAGACTATACAAAGAATGTCCCATAATACCTTACCGGAGTTGAATATATTTGAAAATTTCCGGATAGGCTTTCTCCAAAAGCTCTAGATAGGTATCCCAACTTGATTTTAGTGTGTCAGAAACAGATACAAGTCCATTAAGCATATGTGCATATGACTCCTTATCCTTAAGTTTTGTCAGTGTGGGCTTACTAACCAGATCAATAATGAATAATGATGAGTCAGTTAGTACCAAACCAGTACTGAGAGGGGGGATGAATCAGTATAGACAAAAAATTTCCCATAACCAGTTTGATTGCAAAGACTGCACTTAACTGGTAAATAGTAACACTGGTCTAAATCCAGGCACTACAGGTAAAATACAGTGAGAGTATGAAAGACATAAACCGGTAAACACTTAGATCTCTACACAATCTAATATCTCATTTCCACTTCACCCGTATGCATAAACAAGTAATATATCATCAAAAATATAATGACTGTCAGTTCAACATGCTTTATCACTTGATAGAAAATATTAAAGCATCACATGAAAAGCATCACACATGACATAGTGATTTTTCATGTGGAAACCCAACTGGGAAAAACCACGGTGGGGATGAATACCCACAAGTTGTTCTTTGAACTCTTTTGAAGTCCACTATGTTAGGAGCCTAGTCCGGTTAAAGACTTTTACAATAGGTTCTGCTAGGAACCGATCCTTCTAGGGATCACCCGGTTAAGGGATGGCTAAATACCTGGTTAAAGGTTAGAACCCCATTAAAGGTTACCTTGCAAGAGGATTTGAAGAACTCATTGAATTGAATCACCCTGTTAAAGGATTTACACAAAAGCCTATTAAAGCTACCCGGTTAAGGGATTTTCCAACTACTGAAATGGTTAGAAGTCAACAGGTAATACATTGATCTAATAACAACACTCAATACCAAGGAAGATCCACTTTAGCTCCTTGCCTTTTGCAATCACACTCTATAGGTATCAATACACTTCTCCGGTCTGGCAAGAATCAAGTATCTCTTCACCTGGATACACACATAGCATTTGCCAACAACTTCAAAATGAAATACACCATCGACCTTATAGGAAATAGATAGGCTGGTAGCATAAACCCTTAAACCCTAAACATTTTAGGCTTATCAATTCAACTGGTTCAATCCTGACCGTTAATCATACTGCATTGAATACAACAATCTTGAACAAATCTCAAGACATTCTCCAACATTCATTCTTTGCCGCTTCAAGAAGTTGATAACCCATCACATCCTCTCCACCATTTACAGAGACTTCGCACATTCCCGAGGTAGATAGGATCAATCTCCATACAAGATCCTCATGGAAATCCTTCACGCACACAAGGCTAACATGACATTACTATCTAATCTTCATTACAATGCTAACTCATCACAAGATGTCATCGGTTGAATCACATAGGCTTGGAATGCATCAACCAGAAACCCTGAGGTTGAGACTACCAACTGGTAGTCATGCCAAATGAAACCCCGATACAAAACTTCCCATATACCAGTTCTCAATCCAACATACCACTTCAATTTTTCACATATACTGGTTCATAATATCATACCAGCTCTCACATATACCGGTTTGCTTACTTCAATATACCAGTTCATACTTCAGCATATTGACATCAATGACAACATACAATATCATCATGTCATCAAGCTCTGCACATATGCCAACAATCAATACACTCCTTATGTATACTTAATGAATCCAACTGGGGACTCACCAATCCTCTAAGACCTTTGGCTCTCCTTATGATTTTATCTTTATCCCTCTTAAGAGAAGAAACTTGAGCTTCCAAAATGAAAATTTGACCATCAATAGATGTAATCAAAGAATATGAACCATCAAAAGAATTGACTATACCTACAATCTTCTCTTGACTATCCTTAATCCTTTTATCTAAATCAGTTGTAAGTAAACCTGTGCTACAACATACTCTATAAATATTAGTACATTGCCTTAATGCATTATCAATCAACTTTAGCTTATCATTAATCTCCTTCTTCTCCAACTCAATCATTTGATCAAATGTTATTCTCTTAGCCTGTGTACATCTCTCAAATGCCTGTTGGTTTGATATATGTTGAAAAGACTAAAAGTCCTTTGAAATATGCTCTGTGATCATTTTAAGCTTGCCAGATGGGCTCCCTTCTTTGTCAAATTTGCACTCTGGGACAAGTCTATGCAAAATAGTGATAGACTGATCAATAACCCCTTTCTCCATAGATCCTTCCTTCATCATTTTCTATGCAACCATCATCAAGAGTTCAGTAGAACTCATCTCGATAATGCTTTTATGTTCAACCTATAAGGTGTCAATTGACAACAATGATGGGCTCACTACTGGGTCCCTGCTAGATGCCCCTTTCTTCTCCTCTAATGGTTTAACTTTTATAACTTCCTCACTTGCACGGGTGGCTTCGCCACTTGGTGCAGTAACAGTTACTCTTAGTTCCTCCTTATGAACTATGACCTTAACCTATACATTCTGATCCAGAGGACTATTGTCCTCAACATTAGTAACATGTACACTTGCAACCTTTAAACTATATGATTCTACTGGTATCTCTACATTTTTTTGCACATTAGCTTCTACCAGGGGCTCTATATCCAATATCTTAATATTTTTCAAAATTGAGGGTGAGGTACCCACAATACCTTTTCCTTTCCCTTCAACTAGGATGTTTGTAGTGTCTTTCTTAGCTTCTGGTGAAGTATTAAAACTAGGGTTTGTAGCCAAGAACTCAACCCATGCCTTGTATGTCTCAGTGACTATCTCATTGACCCTAACTAGCATAAGACTGATTATTCTATGCTTGCTTTGAAGTATTTTCCTGTCTGCAACCTCAAGAGTCCTGTCCAACTCTTCTGGAGTAATAGATGCACAAGTATTTAACAACTCTTGAATCTTTATATGCCTATCCTCCTCCATTGCTGATAATCTTCTAGCATTTAAAATGTCATATAACTGTACTAATATTTGGTTTTCAATTTCTAACAAGGCTTTCTTATTAATATCCAAATACAACAAGACTGCTTCCTCAACTTCTCTATGTTCATCATCATCCAAGTGCTCATAATAAAATTGTACATTCTTCAACATACCATCTTTAGTGATTTCATCAACTAATTCTGCACAAGTCTTAGGTGGAATAGTAGTTACATTACCATTGGCAAGTGCCAGATCAATGTCATCCATCTTCTTTCTTCTTCCAGTATCGGATGGAGCTGAAGGTGTTTCCTTTGGAGCTCGCTTCTATGTTGGTACCCTGATAGTAACCTTCCTAACTGGTTGCTTCTTTGCTTCTACCTTAGGTTCTTCTCCTTTCTTCCTTAAGACCCTCTTAAATGCTAAGGGTGTGTCATCATCAGATCTAGATTATGATGCAATAGACTCAATGAATATTTCTATTTCTTTCCTCTTCTTGCCTTTTTCTGAAACAGCATCAATTAGTGCTTTGATATCCTGTGAAACCTTTTCAACAAATTTACTTTCCTTGCCCTACTGTTTCTCCCTCTTCTTCCAGTTAAACTTAGTTTCAACCTCTTGCTTTTTCTTCTTAGCAGTACAAAAGGATTTTTTTGCCTCATCAATAGGTGCATCAATTAGCAACTGTGCATATGCATCTAGAATATGTGCATGAACTTCATAACCTATCTCTTCAATCCATATATTCTGGGGCTTTAAAACTTCCATCACAGTTTCATCTTTCTTAACCATGAAGCATATCTCGGTTGAGTATTTCTCAACAATGTGTTTTGGAACCCTTTCCCTATATTTCATAGCCTTCTGGAATGCCTTAAAGTAACCCTGTACTTTGTCATCTCATTGACTACCCAATGTAGAAAAGGATTGTTTTAGTTGCCTCCCTACCGAGATATCAAATGCCCATTGACTCTTCCCAAAACTGGGAGTTTCATTAATGAAAAACAACATCAAATAGACAATAATATTTCCATATCAGAATGTTCCATTCTTCTCTCCTTTGATCTTTCCTAGGTTAATCAACAATTCATCTAGCCATAGAGATCTAACTTCTCATTTTCCCTCATCATCTTATGAGCTGCATAAATGCAGGAGCTAGAAACAAAAATCAGTCAGTTTGATTGTGCTACCTTGTAGCCAATAACCATTCTTTTGAATCTGATATCTTTGTTGGTGATAGTGCTAACCCTCATTGATCGCTTGTTCGATGTTGCGTCGGTGATTTTGTTGACCTGATCATTAGAAACCTTCTTCTCTAGATGTTGCCCAATCTATGGCAAATCAGTGATGGCCCTGATGGACTCCTCCAAGATTTTATACGGTTTGTCCAACCAAATGAATTCTCCATGCACTCTTCTTAAAACATATATGATAATCTCATCTTCAAATTTTGGAATATCCAGAATGTTGGTAAACCCTAGATCCTCAATATGCTAACATTCAGACTTAATCTTTTCAGAATATCCGATTAACTTGCTCATATATATGCTCTTAATATCATTGGTTCCCAAATCCTCAATATGACAGTGAATGTAAGTTGTGACATCTTCAACATATACAACTCTTTTTGGGACACGGGAAAAAGCACCAACCGAATCATCCAAGGTGCCTATATGCAGACATCATTTGAAAGTCAGCCTAGGATGGTCCTTGACCTCAACAACAGTAGGATTTGCAATAAACATAGGTACAGAGGATGATTTTGCTTCCATGATGAAAGATAAATACCTGTGAATAGCTACTAGTGAAAACCCTAAAGAACTCTTCTGATCATTGATGAAATCGCTCAAGAATATATCGATCACACTGAATTGCTTTAGACTCACTCTCAATCACTCTGAATTCAAAGTGATCAGAAATAAAGTGAATTCAACTTGTTAACCTCCAAGAAAAACCCTAATCTGTCATTGACATGAATTACTTCTGGTGAAAGATACCGGATCTCGATCAAACATCTCGATGTCGGAAAAGCATCTCCAATGTCTAGAACATCTTCTAGAACCTCTTCCCAAAGAATAAGTAGTATTTTCATGAATTTTTCTTACCCCTAAGGCATCTTCCTCGCTTACTAGATAAGCTTCTTGTCGGTGCAGGAAAAACCTCCTCTATCGGTTGAGTAATCGAAGCATTCCCTTCTGTTGATTGTTCATCTGACTTCCTGACCCATCTTTTGGTATGATGTTATTGGATTCAATTAACCTTCTTTTTTCCTTTATCATTTGATTCATTATAGTTAACTGGTGGATTTCTACTTCTATAGAACTTAGCTATGTGACCAACCTCATTACATGCATAGCATGTAACATTGTTCTTTTGATTTGCTTTGCTAAAACCAATATAATTTCTTGACCTGCACTGATTAGAAATATGTCTAAATTTTCCACATGCATAACATTTAACATTCATTCTGCAATCTTTTGTCTTATGAACATACTTATTGCATTTAGAACATTGACCAAGAGCAGAATTATAGTTTTGATTTTCTCTATTTCTACATTGCCTAACCACGTGACCAAATTTATTTCAAATAAAGTATCTACCATTAAATTTGTAAGCACTAAGTTGCCTTACCGATGCCTTCTGGTTTTGATCTTCATTAGCAGTACCAGAGCATTGACCTTGTTCAAATCCAAGTCCACTGGAATCTCCATTCCGACTTTGTCTTTTCAATAATTCATCAAGTTATGTTGAACTAATCTTGAATTTTTCCTTGTACTGACTTGCAATAGTCGGATCATCTCTCAGAATTATCATTTCTCTCAAGTTCTTTTTCATTACTCTGGGATTGCATTAAATCAGTTCTCAACATATCATTTCCATGAACCAACCGGGTGCATTCTGTTAGGATTGATGATAGCCCCAAAGATACTGAGAGGGGGGGGTGGTGAATCAGTATTTAACCGGTTAGCAGAATATTTAACCTTATTAAGAACTTTGCATTCCATAACAGTTTACCGGTAAATAAGAATTAATGCAGTAAACAGGAACTGTATACACATAAAAAATGGCTATGACCAATTAAATAAATATTTTATATTTATTTAATAATTATTCTTCTATTAAATAGTTAATTTGAAAAGATTAATTTATTTAATTCATTTTAATGTCTTTCTATTAATTAATATTTTATTAATAAGTTCATATATCCTATTCTTCTAATTAATTAAATATCTAATATTTAATTGGGATATTTAATTATTCTTTTAACCAAGTTAATTAAATATCTAATATTTAATTATCTCCTCCAATCAATTAAATATCCAATATTTAATGGTTATTCTCCTATCCTATAGTCTCAATTATTAAATAATTCTCAAAATTATTTAATCTATTTTCCAACTCACCCTCCATCTCCACTTCATCTTCCCTTTGCCAACTCATCAAACATGTGGCTAAGGAAATTAATATTTCTTAAATATTAATTCATAATTTATCTTCAACTACCAGAACTTAATGAAAATTATGTATGTACACACATTTCATAGCCATTTCCTATATTCTCTCCAACACCCCCTACATCTTGGGAAGGACTTGAGTCCACTTGTCATATCATGCCTAAATTTCCTCCAACCATCCCTAGATTCCCTTAGTCAGCAACCCAGTCAAGGTGAGATGAGTGACACTTGTCTTCTCCTTCCCCCTTTCTCTCAACCTTCACCTTTTCTCATAACCATTCAAATCTGCAGATCTGATCATGACCGTTGATCTAAGCCATATCATCTCATCCTCTCAAACTCTATAAAATCAAGAGCTTTAGTTGTGAGAGAGTTAGACTTCAATCATATGAATGCGTGAGTTTTTGAAGCAAATAGCAATAGCAATTATCATATATTATCATATAGCATAATCAATTTAGCATAATCATGTAGTATTACAGATCATAGTATCGGTTAACTACAAGTTATCAGTGCATTCTTAATATGCCATCTTGGAAGCCATCAGTGCATTGTCTGAGAGCACACCAATCTGCAACTAGGAACAGTGGAGTTAGGACACAATGAGACATAAGCGATGAAGGTAATATTAGTATTTTATTTCATATGTACTTCATGTAGTTTCATTGGTTGAGTTTGGATTTCTTGTAGTATTTCCATTTGTATTTTGTGAAACTAACTTATTGTACGTAAAATTCTAAGGATGAAATTGAAGTCAACACATTTTGGTACCCATCGTGGGGCTCATAGCGCATTTGCATCCTAGGTTAGCGCATTTGCCTTCTAGGTCAGTGCATTTGCACCATAGGTTAGTGCATTTGCAGCATAGGTTAGTGTTTTTGTATTAAAGTATGCACATTTGCATCATTGGTTCGCACATTTGTGTCCTAAGTTAGCGCATTTGTCAAAGAAATCATGCTTTTGTATCCACAGAGTAGTGCTATTGTAGTCTAGGTTAGCATTTTTGACCTGCAGGTTAGTGCTTTTGAGCAAAAAGATAGTGAATGTGTTAAATTAGCACTTCTATTTACAAACTGACAAAAATTTCTTGCAGGTTCGAAATGTCCAAGAAATCAGATTTTTCAGACTACTAACATGCATGTGCAGGATGGTGTTTAAGGCAAATTTTATGCATTTCCTCATCTAGTTAATTAAAAGTCTTCATTTGGGAAGTAATATATCATATCTAGTTCATCTAGTTTAATTAAGAGGATGAATTGATAGCATGCAACTCTCATTTTTAGTATTTTCTCTAAAATAGTTGCACGCAGACTTTTAAGAGGGCTAAAATAAACACCATGCTTGTTGGAGCAACATCTCCAAATAGGACTTAGCCAACAATTGCTTTGAAAAGGTTAAAAAGAACACTTGTATTTTGTGTCTCAAAAGTGGTAGGTATATTCTCTCCCCTTAATTGGGTGACCAAAAAGCCAAACCCACTCTTTTAAGCTTTCTTTACTTTCAAGCAATTAAATCCTTTAGAGGGACTACCTTCCTGAGCTGCCTTGAGGGGGCCAGTGAGAGGGGAATGACCTAAAGTGGAAACGGGCTAATACCGAGTCCTTCCAATCCACTATAAATAAATTGTGTTTGTGACGAAAGTCCCAAACAACATGTGCTGATAAGTTCATACTGACACTATGTTTCCCCATAAACCCTATGAAGCGTAACCTCTATAAGCTAGGAACCTTCTATATTTACAAAGCTGAAAGTGTCGCATGTATGGCCACATAACCGGAAGCCTTTACTAATAACTACTTGTACTACTTTCCAAAATCCTTCTAGTTGTTGGCACAGGAGGTCGAACCTCTGAAGCGAATCACATACATATGGTTCCTAGGAGAGATATAAAGTTTGCCTTGGGGAGTGTTCATGGAAACTGGTGCTTGGCTACCCCAAAGAAGTGAGTGCCGAGGGTGGAGCCAGTGGGGTCAAGAATCTAAATATCCATTTTGAATAGCGTAGCCTCAAGGGAAACCCCACGTGAGATTCAACAACTATTGTCTCATCCTACCATAGGGATTGTACTTGCTTGTGCATTTTTTTAATTAAACATTGTGTCTTCTATGTTTGTAACATGTTCCAAATGGTCAAAAATTGAAGAAGATTATCATCTATGAGTGAGCAAAAATCCAACAAATTGCTGAAAAAAATTGATCAAAAGGGTAATACAAAGGCTTTCCAACATTTGAAACACCAGATCAAACCAAGTGATCAAGAGTATATCATCCAACAATCTCAGCGACAACAATACCTAGATAGTTATTCAAGTTAGTCAAGTCAAGTTTCCATATCAAGAGACTTTATTCATATCATTTGACATACTTTGTCATAGGGTCCTATCGAACAAACCCTCTATTCAACTTTGTGAGCTTGAGTATCCGAAACAAAGTATTCATCAAGTCAACAACATCAACCTATCTAAACTGAAACTTTGATCGTTCATGTGATCATCCCTTGTCACTTGAAAAAGAAGAAGCTTATTCAAAGGAAATGAGACCTAGCCTAAATCAAGATCAAGTTATCATGGCTCTCCAATCTAATCCCATTTTTTATCAGGATCCTACCAATCAAGAATCTTATGATGATCCCCTAAAATTTTGTTATTCCATCCACGATGATCCCATTTTATCTCAAGAGCAGAGTCCCATTCAACATCCACCTCCTAAGAAAGAGCATGATATCTCTTCCATCTCCTTCACTAATCTAATTCAAAATCAAGTGGAAAACACAAACTCAAATGATCCTACTCCAAGTCAAGATCAAGAAAACTCTTCATCCTCCAAATCCATTTTAGGTCCTTTCATTCCAAAGTCAATCTCTTCATCCTCCGAATCCATTTTAGGTCCCTTCATTCCAAAGTCAATCTCTTTATCCTCCAAATCCATTTTAGGTCCTTTCATTCCAAAGTCAAACTCTCTATCCCTTCCATCCATCTTGGGTCCTTACTTCCCTCCATCCACCATTCCATCACCTCAAATGGTCCATAAGAAAGATCAGCAAAGGAACACATCTTTGAACTTGTTTCAAACATCTATCTAAACATCTTTTCAAAACTATTCTTCCATCATTTCCTTTATCTATTTTGGGTTCTTATGTCCCAAAATTTAATTTTCCTCCATCTATTCATCACTTCTCAAGTTGTGTACCAACACTCATCTTGATTACATTTCCATCTATCCTCACACAAATCTTCATATATTCTATCTTCCAACACTTATTTTCTATCCTTCCATCCCTTTCATTCAATCCTTTGCATAAATTTGTCATCTATGAAATAGGAATTTGTTTCATTTTGTCACATGCTTGCCTATGCTTGAATCTCATGTTCAGTCCTTTTCCTAGATATCTAATCATGATACACTTCAGAATTTGAGGTTGTTCCTCTTTAACATTATCTTTTGGTTGGGATACACACTCAATCCAGAAAAGAACCACTTGTTGTATCTTGGTACCGACAGATTTTGATTACTACATCTCATACACTTAATCAATTGCTCTAAATCATTGTGATCTCTTAGTCAAAGATATGGCTAGTGAAAAATCTAAAATCTTGCTTCAACGCCACTATAATTATCAAACCCATGTAAGTTTCATTACTTACAAGCCAATGCAATCAAAATAAGAAAAGAAAAAGACAATATCAAAAGATCCAAAGCATGATCAGGAAAATAAATATCCAGAAAAGAAAAGAAAAAAATTAAATATCAAAAGCTTGGCTATGGGAAAATGCGAGTAACTCCATCGAGGCTACAGACGCTTGGCTGGCAATGGAGCAATATTTTTGATATTACAATGATAACCTCATTGGAGCTATGAATTCTTTCTGGCAGCGAGGCTCTATCTAGGATGCTTTTGAAGTTAGGGTAACTCATGTAGCTAGCCACGTTGGATTTTGAATATTACAATGATTATATGAGCTAGAATGAACCCAATTGCACACACATGGGTAATCAAAGACTAAGTATCTGTATCCAGTTTGGGATTCTTCTTCCCTTTTGAGTCTATTTCCTAGTTGCTAGATATGTTTGGTTGAATTTATCAGAGGTTCTATGTGTGGGTTGGGTCTCTATCTTTGAAAAGTTCAAGAACACTTATTCAAGTGGTGCTAAATATTGTGACAATCTTACATATTACCTCTTTACAAATGGAGACCTCTATACTTAGGGTGAAAGTTTCATCCACTCTATTCTTCATACAACATCTCCCATTATTCTTCCTCCAGTATCCATTGCCCTATCTAAATTCATCCAGTGCTATCTACGATCATGCTTCATGCTAATCTATACCATCTATCCTAACTATTCATTTCTTCCATCATCTATCACTATTTATGATCTTGTTTCTCCTATCCGTATCCTATCTCCATCCATATCTCCTTTTCCATCCTTGATCTTGATCAAAACTAAGGATAAAAACATGATTTTAAAAAGCTCTTGACATGTCTCTTCATGTTCCATAATAAGATGCATCCATCTTTCACCCATTCATCTTCAACTCAATAATTCATCCATTCCTTGTATTTCTATACATTGGGGCAACCAAATACATCTTTCTTCTAATCCAAAAAGATCAAAATAAAATAAAAAAGTCTCAAAAACTAAAAAATCAAAAAAATCAAAAGAACAAAATTGAAAATCAAAGCATGAGCACATGGCCCATCCATCAAATCAACAACAAGAAAACTCTCAAAATCTACAATCAAACTGAACACATGTCTAGTTAATCAATCCATTTATAAACATCAATATGTCTTATATAGGGATACGTACACTCAGAACCAGACAAAACGGTCTTACACGGGGTACTCATTCTTTGAAACCAGACATTCTTATCAATCATCAAACAAATCAAAACAATGACATAATTCAGTATGACTGTTGGATTTTGTTCTAGGTAGTCTTATCTTTATCAATTGATGGCAGGACATGTTTCATCCCTCAAAAATCCCTTAAAATCATAAAACAACGAAAACAGAGAAAGGAAAAACAAAATATGAAAAAAAAAATGCAATAAAATTTAGATGGTGAAAACCTGGTAAATAGGCGCTATCTAAGAAGTAGGTTCCTCCATCTATGAGATCACTTTGCGCTCCATCCTATTGCATCTATCGCTTCCATCTATATTAGTTTATCCATTCCATCTTTCACATCCATTTCTCTGAACCAATTAGCAAGAAATATGCAAGTTACCAACAGTTATCAATCTTTGACATACTTGTCGTAGTCACTGTCTTGGACCTTATCAGAATCAATCAATCGCATTTGTATCCCGCCATGGTTTGGATCTTGATCAATTCATACATCCATAATAAATTTTTGTTTTTGTTGGGGGCAAAATCCTAATTCCTTTTGCTAAGGTGATCTTTTGAATCTTTGAAAAAATCCAAAACATTCCAAAAACTTAGAAAAACCAAAAACACCTAGGATTTTGAAACAGATAATGAGCAAACAAAGAAACCAAAATCAAGGCATTTCATCAACAACTGAATCATGCAACTCAGAAACCAAAGAATCGATTAACAAGTAATAAAGGATTATCAAAGATCATTCATCAAGATGATTATATCAATTAATGACTAGAAGAACATGTGAATGACATACAAGATTTAGTGTTTATATCTTGATTTTATTGCTAATCGTGTACTTTATGCAACTCAATGATGTCCATGACTAGAGAAGCTATGATGAGGCATGATTATTTTTCTTTGATTGTTGTCTGTGGTTTATCTCTTACTATGCTATGAACTTGTCTCAAGATATGATTGGCAAAAGATCAAGGAGGACATTCCAAGTCATGCATGAAAGGAGATACTCCTTGTCTATTCTGCAAGCAATACTCAGGTCAACTTGATCCATTATATCAAGTTGCTAGTATTAACTTGCTATATCAAAATCCATGTAAGAAATACTCAGGTCATCTTGAATCATTATGTCAAGTTGCTTGTATTTTCTTACAATATTTTAAAGCTCAATGATGAAATCAAGCACTATTACAAAATAGCATATGAAGAATGGCAGTACAATTTTTAGTTAGATCATTTTAGATTAGCTCATTATTCATTTGCATTATAAGAATTCATTTGTTAGTTGCATTATAAG
The DNA here is from genome assembly GCF_030272615.1 of Cryptomeria japonica. NCBI lineage: Eukaryota > Viridiplantae > Streptophyta > Pinopsida > Cupressales > Cupressaceae > Cryptomeria > Cryptomeria japonica. Next base: position 593,633,583 of record NC_081410.1, read on the forward strand.
CATATCATTTGATTAACAGATCAACGGTCATAAATAAAGATTGAGCATACTTGGACAAACAAAAATAATTTGCATTTAATCATTATAGGTGCATTCATTTTAGAATCATTTTAAATCATTATCCATCTCATTTAGTTGCATTTTATCATTGCATTAGTTTGCATTCAAATAAGTGCATTGCATTAATCATGTAGTGTATCATCATTATAGTTTGTATTATCAATCCATTAATGATCATTTAGTTGCATCTTTGCACTTAGATTCATAAACATTACATATCAAAATAAAAAACATTTCATATAGATCATTTGCATCATCACAAGCATTAAATCAACTAGTCACTTGCATTCCATATAGATCATTACTTATTGCATCATTTAAGATAGAATTCATTTTCATTTGCATCCAAGATCATCAAAATCAAAAATCAAAACAAAAACATATAATCATATAAAGCATCATCAAAGCAAATAAAAACATATAATCATATAAAGCATCATCATCAACTAAGAGTAACATGCATATAAATCATCATCATCATCATATATAATCCATGTCTGCATATAGATCATCATAAAACAATAAAAGTCCAAGTATACAATGATATCAAATAAACAATATAAATGCTCCAAATCAAGTCACGGTTGTCCTGTACCACTACCACCTGACTCTATCTGTCTCTGTGGCTATGGGTGAGAAGATCCTCTAGATGCATGTCTCCCATGATCACCACTCCTTTGCGGAGCTCCCATGACCCCACCACTGCTAGTATCCATCAACATAGTGGTATGATAACTATCTACTCTCTAGCTCTCTGCAACTACCTCCTCATATAGTCATCTCTAGTGGGAAGTCTCCTTCCCAGCCCAAACTAATGCTCTAATAGTGTCAGCCGAGAGAGTACCTGATCCAACCTGCTGAATGTGATCAAGAAGGCCCTGAGTATCCTCCCGTCTCTTAACAGATCTATCCCTCTCAGTCATAAGAGTATGCACCTATGCTCGAATAAAATCAATCTGTCCTCTAAGACTGTCAATGGTTTCCTACTTTGGCACGTCATGCTCTGGTGCATCCTACTTTGGCATATCATGCACTGGTACATCCTGCTCTAGTAAATCCTATTGTGGTGCATGAACCCCAATCCTCTCCTCACCAACACCCTGTCCAACTACTGGAATCTTGGTTCGAGTAACTCTCTGAACCCATCATCTAATCAGGGGAACATGATCCTCATCATCCTCATCATCTCCACCATGCACTGCAATAACCCTAGGGTTTGGCTGAATTTGTCCAAAATCAATGCCTCTCCCGCAACCCCCATCCAATCCAGTCACCCTGCCTCCTTCTATCAATGGCAACCCTCTCGGTGATCTCATGCCTACCCTGCCATGCTCCATCCCAATCCATCCAACATCTCTCCCACCCATAGGATATGCTCTCCTAATCCTGCCAACTAGTCCAAACGGTCCTCCATGGACTCTCAAGTGACCTCCCCTCTATCCAGGTCTCCTACCACCACCACCTCCATCCCCACCATCATCTCCACCTCCCCCGACCTTATGAGCAACTCTAAGATCTCATCTCCATCTTTGTCTCCTAAAAACTGGATCATCTAAGACATCGTCCTCATCTTCTGAGCTGGGAGGAGGATCTGCTGGATCCGTAATACGAGGAAATGGATAAGCTAATGTGTACTAAGCATAATCTGCAGTAACCCTAGGATCAAGAATGTGCAATCGCATATCATAAGCCACTCTTAGAGTAGCAACAAACTCTGCACGAGCAATCCCAAATGACAAAGAAGTCCCCAATCTTGCTTATCTCTATACCGCCGAGCATATATCGTCACACTAGTAGGCATAGGCTAGATGATACCAAACTATCTCAAAATGCGACCAATCAGCTGTCACTCAACAATATAAGGTGTCCGACCAATGAGATATCTACTCTGCATAATAAATGGTAATGTTTGTGCATCATCCATCCATGGCTCACAATCAACATATGGTCTCCAAGTAATGCTATCCAATGAATCAAGCACCCAACGCCAATACTCCATCTTACCCAGCTTATGTTGAGTAAGGATACCTGCATAAAAATATACATATGGTTGCCTCTCTCCACGAACTCTATGATGGATAGGCCATGTAATAGCAGTATGCTCCCAGCACCGGATCTACAATAAAGTGCATCCTGTAGACAAACTCGCACTCTCATCATACACTACCTGATGAAGATCATGATATAAATGTGCTAGCATGCAAACACCCCAAGCATATTGAGTATGATGTTGCATCATACTCAAAAGAATCTCATCCCATCCAATTGAAAAACCTCATGATCACCTATCAGCACATATAAATCCTCCAATTAGACCAACAAAAATAATGGGAAGAGCCTCCTAATACATCACCATATCAACCCATTGGATCTCTCCTCTACCAATGCTATCATCAGCAAACATGACTCTGCAAGCCTCTGTACCAACACAATCTTGAAAATCATATTGCACTAGCTCGCCAGTCACTAGGATGTGCAAAATCCTAGACATCCTCAAGAGTCACACTAATCTCACCTGTAGGAAGGTGGAAAGTGTTATGCTTGTTGTGCCATCTCTTGGCTATCGCCGTCAACAATCCTGTATTATGTGTAATCTCAGGCATATATATGTCTAATCTCAGCCTATGTCAACTCTGACACTAAATGACGCATTGCCGGTAATTTCTCCCGACACTGGAGAACATCAAGTTTCTCCTATTTATCAAGAGAAATCAAGCAATCATCGAATAAATTTATCTATCAATCAAGCCATCTATTAAATCAAACTGAAGTAATCTATGCTATCTATCTATCAAATCATTTTAAAACCTATCAATCACTGAGTTCACTCAAAACTCTGCTAAGCTCTTACATTAGAAACTAAATCGGTTTCTTAGAGCTACTCAATCAATCAATATATCAAGCAATCAAGCTATCAATCAATCTATCAATCACATAATCACTCAATCAAGTCTTTATTTCATCATCAATGCGTATTAAACACATTAAATCTAATCATCAAAGTGAATTTTAACCTTTGCACTTATCAAAAACATCAAATTTGAGCAAAAGTGCTATCCTATTGAGCATTTGCACTAAATCTAAAGGTATTTGCACTAAACTAGAGCTTATGTGCTATTCTTTTGAACAAATGCGCTAAATCTACAAGCATATGCGCAAACCCATGCAAAAGCGCTACCTTATTGAGCAAAAGCGCTAACAAATGAAACATATGCGCAAAACCATGCATAAGCGCTAAAATATATGCGCTAACAAAAAGACCATTTGCGCTAAAACATGCACATGCACTAATCCTAATTACATATGCGCTAAAACAAAATGCAAAAGTGCTAACCTAACACTGAAAAAATCACAAAAAAATTGAAAATTCAAAAACGCGCGAAAAACATAAAGTTGACAACATAGCTCGAGATAAGACACATATCGGATACCCATGCTTGACAAGTCATTGATATCGCTAAATGCACTCAAAACAATGGTTCTCCACAGGAATCACCATTTCACCACCTCAGCAAGAATATTTTCTCCACAAGCTGACAAGGATAACAATGAAATTAAAACCAACCTTGGTTAATTTTATATTTACTATTTGAAGAGTAATTAATTAATGGGGCAATTTAATTTGTTTTTTACAAATTAATTTAATTGACTAATTTTATTTTTTTTATCAAATATCATGAGATCAATCGTTCAAACTAGAGTTTTCAACAAATTCACAATCAATCTCCTGAGGGGGCACACAATGTATACACATAAAAATTGGCTATGAGCAATTAAATAAATATTTTATATTTATTTAATAATAATTCTTCCATTAAATAGTTAATTTGAAAAGATTAATTTATTTAATTCATTTTCATGTCTTTCTATTAATTAATATTTTATTAATTAATTCATCTATCCTATTCTTCTAATTAATTAAATATCTGATATTTAATTATTCTTTTAACCAAGTTAATTAAATATCTAATATTTAATTATCTCCTCCAATCAATTAAATATCCAATATTTAATGGTTATTCTCCTATCCTATAGTCTCAAATATTAAATAATTCTCAAAATTATTTAATCTATTTTCCAACTCACCCTCCATCTCCACTTCATCTTCCCTTTCCCAACTCATCAAACATGTGGCTAAGGAAATTAATATTTCTTAAATATTAATTCATCATTTATCTTCAACTACCAAAACTTAATGAAAATTGTGTACGTACACACATTTCAGAACCACTTCCTATATTCTCTTCAACACCCCCTACATCTTGGGAAGGACTTGAGTCCACTTGTCCTATCATGCCTAAATTTCCTCCAACCATCCCTAGATTCCCTCAGTCAGCAACCCAGTCAAGGTGAGATGAGTGACACTTGTCTTCTCCTTCCCCCTTTCTCTCAACCTTCACCTTTGCTCACGACCATTCAAATCTATAGATCTGATCATGACCGTTGATCTAAGCCACATCATCTCATCTTCTCAAAGTCTATAAAATCAAGAGCTTCAATTGAGAGAGAGTTAGACTTCAAGAGACTTCAAGTGCATTTTGCAAGTTAATCATATGCATCTGTGAGTTTTTGAAGCAAATAGTAATAGCATTATCATATATTATCATATATCATAATCATTTTAGCATAATCATGTAGTATTGCATATCATAGTATCAGTTAACTACAAGTTATCAGTCCATTCTTCATATGCCATCTTGGAAGCCATCAGTGCATTTTTTGAGAGCCATATTAGTATTTTATTTCATATGTACTTCATGTAGTTTCATTGGTTGAGTTTGGATTTCCTGTAGTATTTCCATTTGTATTTTGTGAAACTAACTTATTGCAGGTAATTTTCTAAGGATGAAATTCAAGTTGACACAGGAACAATAAAGACAACATAGAAAATAAACCATAACACAAGATTTTTAACAAGGAAACCCGGTGTGGAAAGAACCTCGGTGGGATTTGTGACCCACAATATTCACTCACTAGCCAATGAATAAATATTACTTACAATGAGGGGCCTGCACATGCAGGAAGGCCAACTTCCTAGAGCTCACTACTCAATAAGAGTCACACTGACTACAAAATTGGATTATGAAATCCAATACAATGTACTACTTCAAATCAACATCAACCATGTTAGGTTCAGTACCGGTTTAAGCTCATTCTATAACCAAAACCTTTGTTGTCAACTATATCTCCTTATACAAAAATATCATCCATATATTATCTCCATGCATCCTACCTTACTACACAAAATGACCTATAAGATCTCATACATATATATGAGTCTTTTACAATACGCCATTTCAGCTTTACAAAAGATAATTACAATTAAATACAATAAACAAAAATTTATTCCCTGTCGGTTGGGGTGTCGATATGCATTGTTGCCATTGTAGGTGAAGTGTCTATTGGTGTATGTAGATGTCTATGTTGGTGTCAGTAACTATCGGTAGCTTTACCAGATGAGTTCCATAAGGTTGTTAGATGGTTGCCATCAATTACAACACCAACTATTCTCATAGAGTGTAGAATGCCAACAATCTCCCCCTTTGGCATTGATGGCAACACTCATGAGAAAAATCCAAAAAAATTATTCCAAAAAGTGACCAAAAAGATATGCTCCCCCTGAGCATATGATCTCCTCTGATTAATCATTTTCTCTATCCACTACTCCCCCTTTGACATCAATGACAAAGGCTAACAAAAATTGTCAAACAAGTACAAAAATTTCACCTCAAAGTTTGTAACCGGTTGGTTACAATCTGAAATATGTCTGCCAAAACCAAATTTAAACTCTGCATGAATCTGTTACTATTATTTAGGGTTGCCTCAGTCTATTGGATCATTCTAGTGAGATGATGCATGTGCTCTTTTGGTGATCTTTCTCCTTGAAGTAATGCCTTAGAGATTTCATTTCTCAGAGAGATAAGGTTGTCCAACTTGGGACCAAGTTTATACTTAAGTTCTCTAGCATTAGCCTTAATCCTTGCCTTCTCTTTCTCAAAGTTCTCAAATTTCTCCTCAAAACCTGCTATTTCTTGCTCAATAACTGATATAGGTTTGGATGGACCAATTATGTTATCAGTTATGTCATCCATTTCTTTCTGTACTCTGCTTATTTCCTTTTCTATGTCCTTTGTCAAAAGATGTGGTTTGCATGTTTCTCTGTACAGCTCTTTATATTCCAAAATTGTAGTGTTCAGTGCCGGTAAAAGTGTATTCATGTGTTCTGTGCACTTCATTATTGTATCCTCAAAGAACTTATCCTTCTCCTTTTCAACTTTCTCTTTGAATATGTCCTCATTCACCTTATCAACCATTATTACATTGTCAGTAATGAATTTGGACAATGTGTCCAATTTACCTAAAGAATCCTTTACATGATCTATGTTACATTTCGGTGCAATCAATTTAAGTATTGGTATGGTGTCATCAATTTCCTTGTAAGCCAATGCATTATAGTCAGTTATCTTCTTGATAGAGTCTAGGAGTACCTTTGTTACATTGGTAGGTCTGAATTCACTTGATGAAGTACCGGATGTCTGACCAACTATCTTAATTACCTATGTGCTTCCAACATTAGTAACCATTTTTCTTGTGTTAACCTCCAGTGGATCTGTCTGAATTTGCATTTCAACTAGCAATAGTTTTTTTGATTGTTTAGGTATCTCATTGATTACCGGTTTATCAGCAATGTTACCACTGTCAACATTATCATCCTTAGCCTTTGTATCATCCTTGTCCACAACAATATTCACTTCCTGAGTGTCTACATTCATGGTGAATAGTATTTCATATTCAGGATTAGTGTTGTCATGTGTGACACCTTCACTTTTAGTAACCGGTGGATCATCAGTATGTACCAATGCAGTATCCAAGGGTGGTGGCAAGTTATCAATTATCTTGATATTCGATAATCCACCAACTTTACCTTTCCTTTTGTCCTTATCCTTCTGATAAACTTTGAATGTTGTCTTTGGTTGGTTTAATTCCTCTTGTTTTTCCTTTTCTACAAAAAATATATCCCATTTATTAGCAGTCTCCTCTACAATCTCATTTACTCTACTTGCCATCAAACTTACTTGTCGGTGACCACTAGCAAAAATGGATCTATTAGCCTCACAAATCATGTCATCAATATCCTCTTTTGAGTTAACCGAATGTACAACTAGAAGTTTTTCAACTTTTAGTTTCTTGTCCAATTCCATCACTATAATCCTCTTTTCATCTAACCTTCTATATAGTTCATTAGGCAAGTCATCCACAACTTCAATTAAAACTTTCTTGTATATATCCAAATATAAAATTATATTGTTTTCAATGCTTTCCTTGTCTGAATAATTCAATGTGTTATACAATTTACTCACATTAGCCAAATTGCCATCATCAATAATTTCATTCAACAAATTATCCAATGGAGGTATAATTGATTTTTGTTTCTTCTTGGGAGTTAGTTTCTTAGCCGGTTGTCTTACTACCTATTGTTTCTTCCTTAAGATTCTTGTCCTTTTGGGTGGAGGAGAGGGTATCGGTGAAAGTTTTCTCTTCCTTTCAACTCTTTTGAATTCAGTTGGTATCTCACTATCAGAAGATGTGTGAACTGGTGAAATGTGTGCCTCTGGTTGCAGTCCTTCCAGCTCACTAGCCTTTATACCAGTAATGTTCATAACATTTTCTTTGATTTTCTTTACCTGATTTGATGCATATCTTATATATTTCTCTCTTTTCTTCCTTTGCTTCATTGTTTTCACATTACTTTCAATTGTTTCAGCACTACCAAAAACTTCTTATGTTGGTTCTCTTGGTGCATCTAACAAAGCTTTTGCATATGTCTCAATAATGTTGAGATCTACCTCATAACCCATTTCTGTTACCCATATAGTTCTAGGAAGTACAACTTCCATCCATGTCTCATCCTTCTTGATGACAAAACGGATTTCTTTGTCATATTTATCCACTACACTCTACGGTAGTCTTTCTCTGGTTTTCATTTTAGCTTGAAAATTTTTAAAGTATTTAGTTATGTTGTTTTCCTTAGCAGTTCCCATGCCGATGAAAGCTTCCTGTAATTGTTTTCCTACCGGTATGTCATATCCAAAGTCCTACCATCCTATACTGGGGATTTCCTTTATGAAATACAACATTAAGCATACTAAGAGATTACAAGAATGAAATGTCCCTTTCTTATCTCCTTTAATCTTTTTTCAAATTATCTATGAGTTCATCTTTCAGCCATTCACACACATCTATTTTTGCATTGTTGTTCACCATTTCATAAGCACTATTAATGCAAAGACTAGAAACTAAATTAAGTCTATTTGCATGTGTATTCTTGTAACCAAGTATCATACTTATAAATCTCACATTGATGTCTTTGATGTCATTCACTCTTAGTGATCTACTATCTGATGTTGCTCTAGCTAGGGTCATTACTTTGTTGTTAGGAACTTTCTTTGTTTTATCTGGTCTATTGTCAGTTGAGGGTAAACCTGTTACTGCCCTAATTGCTTGTCGAGTGAATTTGCAGATAGAGTCTAACCATAGAAATTCTCCATGTGCCCTACTTAGGACAATTCTCACTACTTTTTCTAGAAATTCAGAGATATTCAGTATCTCAACAAAACCTAAAGTCTCCACAATCTTGTGCTCGGGTTTGACAGTGCCATTTTCATCAAAAATTATGGTTCTAAACATTTTTAACAATTCCTCAGAACCTAATTCTTCAATGTCGTAATGAATATATATCCTAGGGTCTTCACCATAAGTTACAACTTTAGGAATCTTCAAAAATGCTCCTATGGAATCATCTTGCTTAGCTACTTCAGGAATAATTTTAAACATGGGCCTAGGGCGTTTTACGTTTTCCACAATAATAGGGTTCGCAATAAATTCAAAAGCAAAAGAAACCATTTAAAAAATACCTTTAGCTGTTTGATAATGTCTAAATGCTTGAAAGAAATCACTTCACACCTTCGCCTTGAATGTCTTTGCTCATATTTCACTCTCTCTGCTAATTTGAATGCTCGGTGAATCAAAAATGAGGGAAAACCAATGATTTATAATGAAATTTCTCTCAACAACCGCATTAAATGCTCATTGGTTAAGTGAAAACTTAACACATCTATCGATAAAGAACAAATCTATCTTCTCACCATCAACCGAGGGTAATCTGCATGATATTCAATTTGCTGCAATACCCCCAAAGGGTTACTTCTCAGTTGGATGAAGAATCTCATACCGGTGGACTAATACTTTGTTCTACCGATGAAGAAATAGTCTCATCAACATTTTGATCTCTCTTCTTAATCCATTGTTTTGAAAATTCTTGCTTTACCTCATCTACCTTTTCTTTGCCTTTCAAACTGGGTCCTTTATTATTTGCCGATGAAGTCTTGCTTCTACAAAATTTTGCAATATGTCCAATTTTGTTACAAGCATAACAAGTCACATTATTCTTCTAAATAGCTTTTCCATATCCTATGCCGGTTTGTGTTCTGCATTGATTAGATAAGTGCCCAAATCTTCCACAAACATAACATTTCACATTCATTCTGCAGTTTTCTGAATTATGACCAACTTTGTTGCATTTGGAACATTGATCAGTGGGTACATTAATGTTCAGATTGTTTCTAGATCTACGCTGATTTGCTCTATGACCATACTTGTTACAGTTAAATCATTTCCCATTAAATTTATAAGAATTAGGTTGTCTTACCGATTTACTGTGATCATGATTGTTTGTAGTACAGGAACTTTCTCCAACTTCAAATCCAAGTCCATTTGTATCTCCATTAGGTTTCTGACTTTTCATCATATCATCAAGTTCCTTTGAACTTTTCATGAATTTCTCTGTGTGTTGATTTGCAGTAGCCAACTCATTTTCCAGAATTCCCTTTTATCTCATGAGCTCAGTTTTATCAAGCTGCATGTGAATCAGATTTGTCTTCAACATATCATTTTCATGACTGAGTCTTAGATTTTCATTTCCAGCATCATTGAGTCTCCTAGTCAAGTCATCTTCATTCTTCTTCCTGTCTTCAATGGCTTTACAAAACCTCATAGTCATATCTTGCATTTCATTCTTCATATTACTATTTTCTTGTCTCAACTTGTTCACAAGTTCATTAAGAGTTCCCTTTTCATCATTATCATTCTGCATCTTCTCATGAAGTTCTTTTCTTTTATTTCAATCTATAGTAAGATTCTCCTAAAGTCCTTGAATGAATTCCTGTGCAGACCTTAGATCATCTTCAAGTTTGATATTAATCAACTTTTCTGCATCATAGTCTACAATAGCTCCTTCCAATTGTTTTCTTAAGTTCTCCATCTATATCGGTGTCAAAATCTTCCTCAAGTTGTTAGGCTTTTGAAAATAGAGGACCAGGCTCTGATACCAATTGTTAGGATTAATGACAGTCCCAAAGATACTGAGAGGGGGGGGTGAATTAGTATCTAATCAGTTAGCAGAATATTTAACCTTATTAAGAACTTTGCATTCCAAAATAGTGTATCGGTAAATAAGAATTGATGCAGTAAATAGGAACAATAAAGACATCATAGAAAACACACCATAACACAAGATGTTTAACGAGGAAACCCAATGTGGAAAAAACCTCAGTGGGATTTGTGACCCACAATATTTACTCATTGGTCAATGAATAAATATTACTTACAATGAGGGGCCTGCACATGCAGGAAGGCCAACTGCCTAGAGCTCACTGCTCAATAAAAGTCACACTGACTACAAAAGTGGATTATGAAATCCAATACAATGTACTGCTTCAAATCAGCATCAACTATGCCAAGTTCAGTACCGATTTAAGCTCATTCTATAACCAAAACCTTTGCATTCAACTATATCTCCTTATACAAAAATATCATCCATATATTCTCTCCATGCATACTACCTTACTACATGAAATGACCTATAAGATTGTTGGCTTGATGATTATTGTAATGTATTCATCACTTGTTGTCATTGATGAAACACTCTCACACACATATATGATAACATTGACTACCGGTGTAACTTCAATTGGTCTACACTATCAAGCAGTATGTTTAAGGTCTATCTCTAGCCGATACTTTGTGTCAACCGATATGTGCTTAAGAGACAACCTGTGGTAACACTAAGTCAGCATCAGAATCAGGATGAAGATGAAGAAGAAGATCAGTGGAAGACATGTTAACAACAATTCACTAGTTTTATTCCAATGGGTATTAAACTGCTCTAATCGGTATCTATTTTTGTGATGAGTTACCAGCGCTGTTTGTTTAGAGGTCATTTTTGTGATGAGTTATGTTTAAGATGTCTAGATTCACTACACCTAGGGAATTGTGTTCCTATGGCTGACATAAGGTTTGTATGTCTATTTAAAGACATCGTAGAGAATCATTTTGATGATGATAACAAATAGAGAGTTGTTATGTGAAAAGAGTGAAAAAAGTTTTTTTGAAAGGTGATAAGTGTTAAGATGCAAAGCAGCGTTGAATGTACTTAGAAGGATTTGATCAAGCAAGTTTTGTGCTACTCAAAATAGATCAAGCTATTCTTTTTGTTTTCTAATCATTACGACGAATTCAAATCCCTTAACCGGGTAAGTTCTAACAAGCTTCATTGTGCAAATCCTCTAACAAGGTGATCCATTAGTTTGGATTCTCAATCCTCCAGTGAGGTTACTCCTAATAGGGTAGTACTTTTAACAAGGTATAAGCTTCTAATCAAGCTTGGGATCTCTAACAAGATTCACTCCTAGCAGAGCTTTTTGTAAGACCTTACTCGGTCAGTTTTCAATTACTATAGATAGTTAACTTGTGAGTTCCATCTCATTGTGGTTTTTACCTATTTGGGTTTTCCACGTATAAACACTTGTGTTATGGTGGATGTTCTACTTTATGTGGATGTTGTTATTTCATTTTGGATAGCATGCATTTTGTTTAACTGCTTGGTTAAGTTCATCTACCGGTTAGTGTTTAAAGTAGTGTTTGTATTAGAGGCACTGATTCACCCCCCCCTCCTCTCAGTTCTTTTCAAGTCCATCATAAGTTCTCATACATATATATGAGTCTTTTACAATATGCCATGTCGGCTTTACAAAATATAATTACAATTAAATACAATAAACAAAAGTTTATTCCCTATCAGCTGGGGTGTCGGTATGCATTGTTGTCGTTGCTAGTGAAGTGTCTGTCGGTGTATGTAGATGTCTATGTCAGTGCCAGTAACTGTTGGCAATATTGCATTATAACAGACAATGAAAGATTGTTGGCATTTCAATAAGGATATTGAGAAGGTTGTTGATGATTATGGATATAACTAATTAAGGATGTTTACTATCTTGATATTATTATTTTGTCATTGATGTCAAGAAATTGATTTTTTAATTCAGTATGATGTTGCCATATCTTTAGAAGTATGATTTGAAGAATATAAAGATGTCGGTAAAAGACACAGGAAAGAATATGATGAATAAGGGGATGAATAAGGTACTCAATGGGCAACTATTACCGAGTCAGACAATGATGAGATCATGATGTTTATATTGTTTTAAGATCATACATATGTTGTAAATTGTAAAGGTTAATACTATACTATATTATCAAGCAAAGATCCTAGTCGGTAAACCCTAAGGTTATCGCTATCAGTTAATGAAGGCGGAATGTCTATTGAGTGAAGTTTAGTATTTACTGAGTTGTTATTGAGTTGTAACCGAGCTATAACATAATGCATTAAATGGTTACATGCGTTATTTAATGAAGGAAGCTAATGAGCTGGAACTGATTAAATGATTGGTATGCTGTAAATATAGTTTGTTAATGAATCTATGGAAAAGGAAAGTCAACATGAAGATCTACAACATAGATTGAACCACTATACCTTGGCACAAGTTCCAAGAAATATATGCAAGTTCCTAGGTGGGGTAAAATGTTTTCAGATTGAAAGATGCATTGAACCTGGAAAAGATTGAGATCTGATGGCTATGATTGATCATGGGAAATGTGATCAATGAGATTAAGTGGCTAGCTAATTGTTTATAAATAGGGAACTATTGATAAACAATGTATGCGGGCAAGTGTATGCACAGGGATGCTACATAGTGATTACCGAGCACATAAGCTTGAAGACCTGTTTGAATAGCAGAGTATAGAAGCCTAGCAGATGGACAAGATTAGTTCTATGTCTAGATTGTATTGAACAAATAAGAATCTGCTTTAGCATTTTAGATGTGAAGTTGCAGATAGATTTTTATTACTGTTATTTTGTGAAGTGACAAAAAATCTCTTAACCGAGTGGACTTAACAGTCTTATTTGTAAAACCCTCTAGCAAGGTGACATTCTGATTGAGTGTTTGAAATCCTTTAACAAGGTCACTTCTAACAAGGTGAAGATCCTAACAGATCTGAGGGAAATCCCTTAACCGGGTCACAGCTAGCAATGTGTTTGTAATCTTTAACAAGATTTGCTTTTAACCGAGCATACTCTAGAAGAGTATATTTCTTAGTGGGTCTGAAATCCCACAGTGGTTTTTCCCTATTTGGGTTTCCACGTTAAATCTGGTGTTATGAGGTTTATGATGTTTCTATGCTTTTGAGTTTGCATGTTTAATAGTTTTGGTTATATTACTAAAGTATATTTTACCGAGGTTGAATCTGATGTTTTTATGGAAGATTAAGTTTGTATGATTCACCTCCCCCCTCCCCTCTCATCTTGTTGGGTAATGGATCTGTACTTATATTAAGTATCAAAACTATCAATTGGTATCAGAGCCTTGGACTCTAGAAGAAAAGTTTAAAGGCACTTGAGTTAAAAATCGAAAGATGTATAAGAGGGATGCACCGAAGCTGAACAAGTCAAGTTTCTCTACATGGCAGAAAAGGATGAAGCTACATCTATCAGGAGTTGGAGAATATGTTGTATACTATCTAGAGAATGATTTTGTTACATCGAGCACCTATCCATTGACTATGGAAGAGATAAAGGCAAAACAAGAACATATTCAAGCAATGATTGAAATAACATCTGCATTGACCGATTCAGAGTTTAATGATCTAGAAGGCTGCAATGATGCAAAGGCAATGTGGGATAAGCTCATATCAATGTATGGAGGAGATGAACATGTTCAAAGAGAAAAAGTAGATAGTCTAAGAGGACAACTTGAATCTATGAGGATGAATGAAGGTGAGAACATAACTCAGTATAGTACAAGACTAAAGGAGATTGCCAATCAAATCAAAGGAGTAGGTGGAACTATTGAAGAAAAGGATAAAACAAGTAAGTTGTTAAGAACCCTTCTACCGGCTTATGTAATCTGAGTCTCTGCAATCAATGGATTGAGCTCTATACCTAATATGCTAGTTTCTTTAGATGCTACTATTGGTAAACTACAAGCATTTGAGTTAAGCAACTTTGATAACAGTGGATCTTCGGTAAATAAAGTTGAATCTGCATTTAGTTCTTTTCATCTTGATGAATCTAATGATTTCAATGAAAGAAAGTATAAGTACTCTGAAGGAGATCACGGTAGAGCAAGTGAAAGATTTCATACGAACATGAAAGAAGTACACAAACTATATGAGGAAATCAGAAAGCAAGAAGAGTTTGAAGCACTATTAGCCAGAAGGTTACCGAGAGGCAAAGGTAAGTATAAAGAAAAACTACCTTTGAAATGTTTCAATTGTGATAAGATAGGACATATAGCTTCTAACTGTCCTGACAAAGATTCTATTGAAAAGAGAGATTACTGAGATGATAGACAAAAAGATCATCATTACAGAGGACACCGAGACTTCAGAAGAAGAGATAGAAAGACATGCTTAATAGCCGATGAGGAATCCAATGATGATAAATCAGATGAAACTGATATAGAGGAAGTAGTTTATGTGGCTATCAAATATGGATCAGATGAAGAAAGGTGTGAAGAAAAAGCCCTAATATCTCACATAAACACTAATGATTCTTGGATCATAGATAGTGGATGCTCACATCATATGACAGGAGATAAACATAAGTTTGTTATATTAGAAGATTATGATGGAGGTTATGTTAGATTTGGTAATGATGCACCATGTCCGGTGAAAGGTAAAGGATCTATAACACTTCTTGACAATGCAAGATGCAATGATGTTTATTGGGTTGAAGGTTTGAAATACAATTTGTTGAGTGTAGCACAGCTAAACAACACAGGTTACCGAATAGATTTTCAGAAAGGAATTATCAGAGTTCATGACAAGAATGGAAAGTTAGCTGCTACCGGGACACAAACAAAAGGTAACACATTTCACCTTGACTCAACTCGTAACAAGTGTTTGTATACAAAGATAGATGATACCTGGTTGTGGCATAAAAGATTTTGTCATGTAAATTTTGATAATCTGATCAAAATAAGCAAGAAGCATTGAGTAAGAGGTCTACCGAGTCTTGAAAAACCTGAGAATATTGTGTGCCGGGGATGCCAGATGGGTAAGATGACAAGATCAAGCTTTACAAGTAAGTCTTACACTTCTAAGGGAATTTTAGATCTAGTGCACACTGATCTTTGTGGTCCTATGAAAGTTCAAAGTTATTATGGTGATAAATATTTCATATTATTTGTGGATGACTATTCAAGGATGATGTCAGTAATATTTTTAAAAGAAAAATTAGAAGCTTTTCAAATGTTTAAATGGTACAAGGCAAGAGTTGAAAATGAAACAAGAAGACAACTGAAATGTCTTAAATTAGATAGAGGAGGAGAGTTCACATCTAATGAATTCAACTTATTTTGCAATGATCATGGTATTAAAAGACAAGTCTCTGCACTGAGAACTCCACAACAGAATGGAATAGCTGAGAGAAGAAATAGATCTATTGTGGATTGTGCTAGAACACTAATGATTGAAAAGAAGGTACCACAAACATTTTGGAGAGAAGCAATAAGCACAACAGTTTACACCCTGAACCAAGTACAATTGAAGAAAGGCACTTTGAAGACACCATATGAAATCTGGTATGATAAGAAACCTAATGTAAGTTATTTTAAAATCGTTGGAAGTAGATGCTATGTACACAAAGATGATAGAAATGGAAATTTTGATCAGAAGAGTGAAGAAGGAACATTTCTAGGTTATTCTTCTAGAAGCAAAACATTTAAATGTCTGATCAAATCATCTAACAAAATAGTAGAATGTGCAAATGTGAAAATTGATGAATTTGCATAAAGAAATATGAAGGAAATTCCAAGGAACCAGAAGACTATGATGAATTTGTCTATGTTCAACCGAGAAATCTTACCAAGAAGACTATTGAAGAAAATGAAGAGAATATTCAGTTACCGAGTGATGAAGAAGATCGTACAAAGCCTACCAAGCCTGTATTAGCCAAGTATGTCAGAAGACATCATGCACCAAGTTAGATTATAGGAGATAAGGATGATCCAGTGATGACAAGGAACAAACTGAGACAGAACACATGTTTGATATCTGAATTTGAACCAAGAATAGTGAAAGGGGCATTTAACAGTGAAGATTGCATAAATTCTATGACAGAAGAGATTGATCAAATTAAGAAGAATGACACATGGACACTAATCCCAAGACCGAAGGACAAATATGTAATCGGTACAAAGTGGATTTTCAGAAACAAGCTAAATGAAAAAGGAGAGGTCATTCAAAACAAAGCAAGACTAGTTTGCAAAGGTTATGCTGAAGAAGAAGGAATTGATTATGGTGAAACTTTTGCACCTAATTCTAGACTTCAAGGAGTAAGAACATTGTTGGCATATGCTACTTTCAAAAATTGCAAGGTATATCAAATGGATGTCAAATCTGCATTTTTGAATGGAATATTAGAAGAAGAAGTTTTTATTGAACAACCTGAAGGATTTGTTGAAGACAAGAATAAAGATTAGGTATGTAAATTGAACAAAGCTTTATATGGTTTGAAACATGCACCTAGAGCATGGTATGAAAGATTGCACTCTTATTTGATTAAAATCGGTTTTATAAGGACAAGTGAGAACAACAATATGTACATGAAGAATGATGAAAATGGAATACTGATATCAACCATATTTGTTGATGATATTATATTTTGTGGAAATGACTCTTTATGCAAGAACTTTGGAAATGAAATGAACAAAGAATTTGAGATGTCATTAATTGGTGAGATAAAGTATTTTATAGGTTTCAGATACTGCAAATGAAAAATGAGATTTTCATTACTCAATCCAGGTACATAAAGGAAATCTTGAAGAAATTTGGAATGGAGGATTCAAAACCAGTAAGTACTCCTATGACTACCAACTATAAATTATCAAAGAATGATGAATCTACATCTGTTGATGAGACACTTTACCGATCCATGATTGGAAAGCTACAATATGTTGTTCACAGCAGACCAGACATAGCACATGCACTAGGTATAGTTGCAAGATTCTCTACAGATCCTAAGGAAACACACATGATAGCAATCAAAAGAATTTTTAGATACTTGAAAGGCACTGAGGATTATGGCTTAGTATATCAGAAAGGAAATGATTTTGATTTAAAATTTTATACTGATGTTGATTGGGCAGGCAACATTGATGATAAAAAAAGCACAAGTGGAGGAGCTTTCTTTTTAGGAGAAAGACTAGTGAGTTGGCTTAGCAAGAAACAAGGATGTGTTTCACAGTCAACAACAGAAGATGAATACGTTGCTACAGCATTGAATTGTACCAACATTGCATGGATCAAACAACTGTTGGAAGGTATAAATGAGAAAGTTACTGAGCTAGTAACTATATTCTGTGACAATACTAGTGCCATTAACATTTCAAAGAATCCTATTATGCACTCTAAGACAAAGCACATCTCTATCAAATATCATTATCTTAGAGAAGAAGCTCAAGAGAAGAAAGTGGTGTTGGATTATGTTAGCACAAAGGAACAAATAGCAGATATCTTCACCAAGCCACTACCAAGGGACACTTTTGAATATCTCTGAAGTAAGTTAGGGGTCCTACCCCTATCTTCTACTCAGTGACCGAGTTCGGTGAAAGCATCAATCCGATGACTCTATCGAATATCTTTTGGGAGTTGATGTTGATTTATACACTTTAGGATGTTTTCTAAAGGTGTTACAGGAAATATTATATTAAATAATACAGGGAACAGGAATTGAAGACCTAAATGCTCTGACCGAGACTAAATTGACACATTACAGCAAGAATTCACTTCATACAGGAAGAAATTATGTTTTAGTTCTTTACTTTTTGGCATTGTTGTCAAAGGGGGAGAAGACTAATAAAAAGGGGAGAAGATTGAAGTTTGGAAAGAAGACTGAGAAAATAGGAGAAGTCTAATGTATGGGGGAGAAAGTCTGATGACAGCAAGAGAGCATTTCAGCATTTTAGAATCACAGCAATCCGAATCTTTTAAGGTCAAATCAATTGGTTTTGCCATCAATGCCAAAGCGGGAGATTGTTGGCAATATTGCATTATAATAGACAATGAAAGATTGTTGGCATTTCAGTAAGGATATTGAGAAGGTTGTTGATGATTATGGATATAACTGATTAAGGATGTTTATTGTCTTGATATTATTATTTTGTCATTGATGTCAAGAAATTGATTTTCTAATTCAGTATGATGTTGCCATATCTTGAGAAGTATGATTTGAAGAATACAAAGATGTTAGTAAAAGACACAGGAAAGAATATGATGAATAAGGGGATGAATAAGGTATTCAATGGGCAACTATTACCGAGTCAGACAATGATGAGATCATGATGTTTAGATTGTTTTAACATCATACATATGTTGTAAATTGTAAAGGTTAATACTATACTATGTTATCAAGCAAAGAAACTAGTCAGTAAACCCTAAGGAACCTAATCGGTAAACCCTAAGGTTATCGCTATCGATTAATGAAGGCAGAATGTCTACTGAGTGAATTTTAGTATTTACAGAGCTGTTACCGATTTGTAACCAAGCTATAATAGAATGCATTAAATGGTTACATGCATTATTTAATGAAGGAAGCTAATGAGCTGGAGCTGATTAAATGATTGGTATGCCGTAAATATAGTTTGTTAATGAATCTATGGCAAAGGAAAGTCAGTATGAAGATCTACAGCACAGAGTGAACCACAATACCCTGGCATAAGTTCCAAAAAATATATGCAAGTTCCTAGGCGGGGTAAAACATTTTCAGATCGAAAGATGCATTGAACCTGGACAAGATTGAAGATCTGATGGCTATGATTGATCATGGGAAAATTGATCAAGGAGATTAAGTGGTTAGCTAATTGTTTATAAATAGGGAATTGTTGATAAACAATGTATGCGGGCAAGTGTATGCACAGGGATGCTACATAGTGATTACCGAGCACAAAAGCTTGAAGACCTGTTTGAATAACAGAGTACAGAAGCCCAGCAGATGGACAAGATTAGTTCTATGTCTAGATTGTATTGAACAAATAAGAATCTACTTTAGCATTTTAGATGTGAAGTTGTAGATAGATTTTTATTACTGTTATTTTGTGAAAGTGATAGAAAATCTCTTAACCGAGTGGACTTAATAGTCTTAATTGTAAAACCCTCTAGCAAGGTGACATTCTGATTGAGTGTTTGAAATCATTTAAGAAGGTCACTTCTAACAAGGTGAAGATCCTAACAGATATGAGGGAAATCCCTTAACCGGGTCATATCTAGCAATGTGTTTGTAATCTTTAATAGGATTTGCTTTTAAATGAGCATACTCTAGAAGAGTATATTTCTTAGTGGGTCTGAAATCCCATAGTGGTTTTTCCCTATTTGGGTTTCCATGTTAAATTTGGTGTTACAAGGTTTATGATGTTTCTATGCTTTTGAGTTTGCATGTTTAACAGTTTTGGTTATATTACTAAAGTATATGTTATCGAGGTTGAATCTGATGTTTTTATGGAAGATTAAGTTTGTATGATTCACCCCCCCCCATCTCATCTTGTTAGGTAATGGATCTGTACTTATATTAAGTATCAGAACTATCAGTAACTACCAGTGGCTTTACCAGATGAGTGCCAGAAGGTTGCCAAATGGTTGCCATTAATGACAACACATTCTTCAAATTTCTCTTTCAGAGATACAACTAGATTTTCTTCATTTTTCTTCTGGTCCTCAATCTCCTTTGACATCCTCATAGTTGTAGCTTACATTTCATTCCTCATGATCATGTTCTCCTGACTCAACTTCTGACATCTCTCATTATGGGTATCATTCTCTTCATTGTCCTGATTTTGCAAAAGTTCTTTCCTCCTAGCTTGAACATATGACAGCCTCTCTTGTAGGATGAGAATGAATTCCTAAGCAAAATTCAATTCATTTTGTAATTTCAAGTTCTTCATCCTTTTAGTATCATAATCTTCAAGTGCTACCTCAAGTTGCTTCTCCAAACTCATATACATGGATTCTGGATTCAAGATCTTCCTCAATTTGTTAAACTTCCTTTCAGGCACAAGGCTCTAATACCAATTGTTGAAATCCAAGAACATTGAGAGGGGGGGTGAATAACTGTTCTATCGAAATAATAATTTTTAACCTTATTAAACCATACATTCACCAACCGGTATATCGATACATATAAAATTGAAAGATGTAAAGCAACCAATAAGCCAATCACACAAATGAATACCATAACACAAATAATTATACAGGGAAAACATCAAAGAGGAAAAACCACGATGGGATTTTTGACCCACAATATCAATCCATTGGCCATATGAAAAGATATTACAAAATATAGGGGCCTACACATGCAGGAAGGCTTACAACCTAGAATACACTACTCAATCAAAAAAGGAGCCTCACTAACTACATACAAATCCAGACCACAATCTAGAGAAATGAATGAACTACAAAGATAACATCTTCTATGCCTGAATATATTTCCAGTTAAGCTTTGTATGTTCCAGTCTAAAACCCTAAACCCTTACCGAAATACCCTTTTACATAATCTTCGCATTACAACCTTCCATATATCTCAATATTGTTGGTAATTGACACTCAATTGGTTGGTTTAAATATGTTGTCATTGATGGAAACATGGCAATTTATTTTGGCTTCATATTTTGGGTTAGTTGTGTACTGGCAAGCACTTCACAGACGCTACATAGGAACTGGAAGGTTGGAAGGAATTCTTTGGTTACTGGTAATGCAGGCTGACATGCTTTAGAATCAGGTTATCGGTATTGGAAGCCGACATCTTTGGATCCGACATTGACTATTGTTTTTTATATTCATGTATTTATGTTATCTAGCAAACATGTGTATTCATATTGTAATTATCTTTGTAATCTGACATAAGACATGATAAATTGTAAAGGGTATATAGGTCAGTTGGTTAGATCATTTTGATATATGATATGTTGGTATTATGGATGTGTTGCATTGGTTTTTTCATTGATCTCAACACTTATCAACACTTATCCTTCTGGAGATCTTTGGTTATGTTCACTGACAAGTTCAATGACTTATGTACAGTCATTGGTATTTGGTTCACTGGTAGGTTATTGTTAGTTCTAATACTGAATGTAAAGTACAGATGCCAATAGCTAACAAGATGAAAGGAGGAGGTTGAGTCATACAAACTTAAACTTCCATAAAATCAATAGATTCAACCTCGGTAACTTATACTTCAACAACTTAACCAAAAATTGCTAAACATGCAAACTTATGAACACATAATCATCATAACACTCATAACACCAGATTTAACCTGGAAACCCAAATAGGGAAACACTACTATGGGATTTCAGACCCACTAAGAAATATACTCTTCTAGAGTATGCTCAGTTAAAAGAAAATCCTATTAAAGATTACAAACACATTGCTAGATGTGACCCAGTTAAGGGATTTCCCTCAGATCTATTAGGATCTTCACTTTGTTAGAAGTGGCCTTGTTAAAGGATTTCAAATACTCACTTAGAATGTTACCTTGCTAGAGAGTTTACAAATAAGACTGTTAAGTCCACTCGGTTAAGAGATTTTCTGTCACTTACAAAATAACAGTAATAAAAATCTATCTGCAACTTCACATCTAAAATGCTAAAGTAGATTCTTATTTGCTCAAAACAATCTAGTCATAAGACTTATCTAGTCTTCTGCTAGGCTCTCTACTCTATTATTCAAACAGATCTTCAAACTTCTATGCTCGGTAATCACTATGTAGCATTCATGTGCTTACACTTTCCTGCATACATTATTTATTAACAATTCCTTATTTATAAACAATTGCTAACCGCTAAATATCCTTGATCACATTTCCCATGATCAATCTTAGCCATCAGATCTTCAAACTTGACCAAGTTCAATGTATCCTTCCAATCTGAAAATGTTTTACCTTGCCTGGGGACTTGTAGTCCTCTCTTGGAACTTCATCATATTTGTGAACATAGCATCTACTTCCAAAGATTTTAAAGTAACTTACATTAGGTTTCTTGTCATACTAGATCTCATATGGTGTCTTCATAGTTCCTTTTTTTAGTTGAACTCGATTCAGGGTGTAAACTGCAGTGTTGATTGCTTCTCTCCAAAATGTTTGAGGTACCTTCTTTTCTATCATTAGGGTTTTTTCACAATCCACAGTTGATCTATTTCTTCTCTCGGCTATCCCATTTTGCTGAGGTGATCTTGGTGTAGATACTTGCCTCTTTATACCATGATCATTGTACAATAAGTTAAATTCATCAGAAGTGAATTCTCCTCCTCTATCAGATCTAAGACATTTCAATTGTCTTCCTATTTCATTTTCAACTCTTGCCTTATACCATTTAAACATTTGAAAAGATTTTGATTTTTGTTTTAAAAACATAACTGACATCATCCTTGAGTAATCATCCACAAATAATATGAAATATTTATCACCATAATAACTTTGAACTTTCATAGGACCACAAAGATCAGTGTGTACTAGATCTAAAATTCCTTTAGAAGTGTAGGACTTACTTGTAAAGCTTGATCTTGTCATCTTACCCATCTGGCATCCTCAGCACATAGCATTCTCAGATTTTTCAAGACTCAGTAGACCTCTTACTCGGTGCTTCTTACTTATTTTGATCAGATTATCAAAATTTATATGACAAAACCTTTTATACCATAACCAGGTACCATCTATCTTTGCATAAAGACACTTGTTCCGAGTTTAGTCAAGATGAAATGTATTACCTTTTGTTTGTGTCCCAATAGCAGCTAACTTTCCATGCTTGTAATGAACTTTGACAATTCCTTTCTAAAATTCTATTCGGTATCCTATATTGTTTACCTATGCTACACTCAACAAATTGTATTTCAAACCTTCAACCTAGTATACATCATCACATTTAGCATTGTCAAGAAGTGTTATAGATCCTTTACCTTTCATCGGACATGGTGCATCATTACTAAATCTTACATAGCCTCCATCATAGTCTTCTAATTTAACAAATTTGTGTTTATCACTTGTCATATGATGTGAGCATCCACTGTCTATGATCCAAGCATCCACTGTCTATGATCCAAGAATCATTATTATTTATGTGAGATATTAGGGCTTTTTCTTCATACATTTCTTCATCGGATCCATCTTTAATAGCCATATAAACAACTTCCTCAGTATCAGTTTCATCAGATTTGTCATCGTTGGATTCCTCATCTACTACTAGACGTCTTTCTATCTCTCTTTCTAAAGTCTCGGTGTCCTTTGTATTTGTTATCTTTTTGCTTGTTATCTCAGTAATCTCTCTTTTCACTAGATTCTTTGTCAGGGTAGTTAGAAGCCATATGTCCTATTTTATCACAATTGAAACATTTTAAAGGTAGCTTTCCTTTATACTTACCTTTTCCTCTTGGTAACCTTCTAGCTAATAATGCTTCAAATTCTTCTTGCTTCTTGATTTCCTCATACAGTTTGTGCAATTTTTCCATGTTCATGCAAAATATTTCACTTGCTCCACTATGATCCCCTTCGGAGTACTTACTCATTCTATCATTGTAATCATCAGATTCACCACTATGAAAAGAACTGAATGCAAATTCTATTTACCGAAGACCCACTGTTATCAAAATTACTTAACTCAAATGCATGTAGCTTAACAATAGTAGCATCCAAAGAAACTAGCATGTTAGGTACAGACCTCAATTCATTGATTACAGAGACTCAAATAGCATAAGATGGTAGAAGGGTTCTCAACAACTTGTTATATCCTTTTCTTCAATAGTTCCACCTACTCCTTTAATTTGATTGACAATCTCCTTTAGTCTTGTACTATATTGGGTTATGTTCTCACCTTCATTCATCCTCATGGATTCAAGTTGTCCTCTTAGACTATCTAATTTTTCTCTTTGAACATGTTCATCACCTCCATACATAGATATGAGCTTAGTCCACATTGCTTTTCAATCATTATAGTATTCTAGATCATTAAACTCTGAGTTGGTCAATGTTGATGTTATCTCAATCATAGCTTGAATATGTTCTTGCTTTTCCTTAATCTCTTCCAAGGTCATAGGGTTTGTGCTCGGTGCAATGTAATCATTCTCTAGATAATATGTTGCATATTCTCCAATTCCTAATAAATGCAGCTTCATCCTTTTCTGCCATGTGGAGAAACTTGACCTGTTCAGCTTTGGTGCATCCCTTTTATACATCTTTGGATCTTTGCCTCAAGTACCTTTAAACTTTTTCTTCCGGAGTCCAAATCTCTGATACCAATTGTTAGTTCTGATACTAAATGTAAAGTATAGATGCCAATAGCTAACAAGATGAGAGGGGGGGTGAATCATACAAACTTAAACTTCCATAAAATCAACAGATTCAACCTCGGTAACTTATACTTCAGCAACTTAACCAAAAACTACTAAACATGCAAACTTATGAACACATAATCATCATAACACTCATAACACTAGATTTAACGTGGAAACCCAAATAGGGAAAAACTATTGTGGGATTTCGGACCCACTAAGAAATATACTCTTCTAGAGTATGCTCAATTAAAAGAAAATCTTGTTAAAGATTACAAACACATTGCTAGATGTGACCCAGTTAAGGGATTTCCCTTAGATCTGTTAGGATCTTCAGTTTGTTAGAAGTGATATTGTTAAAGGATTTCAAACACTCACTTAGAATGTTACCTTGCTAGAGGGTTTAAAAATAAGACTGTTAAGTCCACTCGGTTAAGAGATTTTCTGTCACTTACAAAATAACAGTAATAAAAATCTATCTGCAACTTCACATCTAAAATGCTAAAGCAGATTCTTATTTGCTCAAAACAATCTAGTCATAAGACTTATCTAGTCTTCTGCTGGGCTCTCTACTCTATTATTCAAATAGATCTTCAAGCTTCTATGCTTGGTAATCACTATGTAGCATTCTTGTTCTTACACTTGCCTGCATACATTGTTTATTAACAATTCCTTATTTATAAACAATTGCTAACCGCTAAATCTCCTTGATCACATTTCCCATGATCAATCTTAGCCATCAGATCTTCAAACCTGACCAGGTTCAATGTATCCTTCCAATCTGAAAATGTTTTACCTTGCCTGGGGACTTGTAGTTCTCTCTTGGAACTTGCACAAGGTTAATGTGGTTCAATCTACGTTGTAGATCTTCCTGCCAATTTTCCTTTGCCATAGATCCTTAACAAACTTCATGCACGACATACCAATCATTTATACACCTCCAGCTAATCATTGTCCTTCATTAAATAATGCTTTCATCCATCCAATGTGCATTGTCATAACTCGGTTGCAACTCGGTAAATACTAAACTTTACTCGGTAGACATTTCACCTTCATTAACCAATATTGATAACCTTAGGGTTTACCGACTAGGTTCCTTTGGGTTTACCAACTAGGTTCCTTTCTAGGTGACATAGTATAGTATTAACCTTACAATCAACAACATATGTAAGATATCAAAACAATCTAAACATCATGATCTCATCATTGTCTAACTCGGTAATAGTTGCCCATTGAATAACTTATTCCTCCTCTTTATTCATCACATTCTTTCTGTGTCTTTTACCAACATCTTAATACTCTTCTAATCAATCTTCTCAAGATATGGTGACATCATACTGAATCAGATAATCAATTTCTTGACATCAATGAAAAAATAATGTTATAAAGATAGTTATCATCCTTCTTCAGTTATATCAATAATCTTCAACAACCTTCTCAATATCCTTATTGAATATCAACAATCTTTCTTACTATAATGCCAACAATTATATTGCTCACCGACACTGAGGATGACTTGTTATCATCTGGAGATCACTTGGTTATGTTGAAGACATGCTTTGGACACTTGGTTTTGGTATTTTGGTTATTGGTCTAATAAGGTTGACATATTTGTTGTTACCGGTAAATTGGTCTAGGTTATGGACCGGCATGCATTATCTATTCCAGATCAGCACGACACGTTATGTCAATTGGATATTATTGTAATTGTATTGAGCCAACATGATGCATCACATCTTGACTTATTTGTAATTGATTTTATTGTAATATTCTTTATTAGTCGACCTACACATTTGGTCTTAGGTTATGGTATATATGTAAGATCTTAATTGTGAGATCTAGGGTGTGGTATGTAAGGTTATGGTATTGTAACATGGTATGTGCGAATATGGAAGATCTAATGAGAAGACCATAGAGAAGGTGATTATCAGAGCTTAACTGGTACTGAATCCAGTATTGGAGATGCTAATTTGAGCAGTATATTATCATTGGATTTAATCATCCAATTGTAGTTAGTGTGACTCTTATTTTGTGATTGAGCAGTGAGATCTAGGAGGTTGGCCTTTCTACATGTGCAAACCCCATTTTTACACACATACTATCTGCAGTAGTATCATCTGATTGTGGGCAAGGTTTCCCACTATGGTTTTCCCCTTATAGGTTTTCCACGTACAAATCTTTGTGTTATGTGTTTTGGATGTTGTTTCTCTTTCTGTTTCATACATTAAGTTTCACCGGTATTGATATTTATTGTTAATCTGTTAACCGACATCAAGTTTGGTTTACCGATATTATGTATCAAGTTTGATTAAGTTATAGTTGTGTTGAAATTAATAGACAACTGATTGAACCCCCCCCCCCCCCCCCCCCTCAGTTGCCTCTGGGTCCCCTCAGTTGCCTCTGAGTCCTAACATGATATGGATGAGAGAATATGTATAAGGTATAAAATAATGAAGGAGATGTGAAATATATGAGAGAGATTATGTATGTGAGGATATTTTTGTAAAGGGTTATTCCAGTATATGGTTAAGGGTTTTAGAATGGAATAGGCAGAGCTTAACTGGAACTGTATTCATGCATAAAAGATGTTATCTTTGTAGTTCAATCATTTCTCTGGATTGTAATTTGGATGTGTATGTAGTCAATGAGGCTCCTTTTGTGATTGAGCAGTGTGCTCTAGGCTATAAGCCTTCTTGCAAATGAAAGCCCCTATATTTTGTAATATCTCTTCATATGGCCAATGGATTGATATTGTGGGTCACAAATCCCACCATGGTTTTTCCTCTTTGACATTTTCCACGTATAATTCTTTGTGTTATGATATTCATTTATGTGATTGTCTTATTGGTTTCTTTACTTCTTTCAATTCTATATGTACTGGTATATCGGTTGGTGTATGCATGTTTTAATAAGGTTAAAATTGATCATTCCAGTAGAACATTGATTTACCCCCCCCCCCCTCTTAGTGTTCTTGGATTCCAACAATTGGTATCAAAGCCTTGTTCCTCGAAGGAAGTTTAATAGGTTGAGGAAGATCCTAAATCCAGAATCCATGCATATGAGTTTGGAGAAGCAACTTGAGGTGGCACTTGAAGATTATGATGTTGAAAGGATGAAGAACTTGAAGCTATAAGATGAATTTAATTCTTCTCAGGAATTCATTCTTGTCCTATAGGAGAGACTATCATATATTTAGGCTAGGAGGAAGGAACTTTTGCAGAATGAGGATAATGATGAGAAAGATCCACTTAATGAGAGATGTCTGAAGCTGAGTCAGGAGAACATGGTTATGAGGAATGATATACAAGCTATAACTGACAAATCTCGAAAGGCTATATGGGATAAGTTGGAGACTCTTAATGAAGGTGACCCTACAATGAAGATTGCTAAACTTGATGTTTACCGGGTGAGATATGAAAACATGAAGATGGAAGAAGATGAAAGGATGACTACATTCATGGGAAGGTTAAATGAGATTGTTATGGGAATTCAATGTTGTGGTGGAACTTTGAGTGAAGATGAAATTGTTTCTAAAGTTCTAGGATCCCTACCACCATCTTACAAGATGAAGGCTATTGCTATTAATGAGTTGAGAACAATGGCTAATACATCTGTCAATAGAGATACCTTGGTTGGAAAATTATCTTCTTTTGAGCTTGAAGAATTTGGACCCTCTGGAGCTGTGAAGACCGAACCCACTTTTCATGCATCTACATCAGCAACCGGTAAGCAAGATTGGAAAGCTTTATATGCAAATGAATTTGATGATATGAAGAGAGAAGATGATGAGTTTGAGAAAATTGAAGAACTATTTGCTAGAAGAGTACCTAAAGGACCAGTAGGAAGTAAGTATGAAGGAAAAGCACCTTTTAAATGTTTTGCATGTAATAAGATTGGTCATTTTGTATCAAGATGTCCTGAAAGGAATTCAAGATTTGAAGAAATATTTAGAAGATATGTTAAGCCTAACCCTAGATATTAGAACAAGTATAAGTATAGGAAAAATAGAGAAAAATCATGCTACATAGCGGATGAGGAAGGCATTACTGATTCTAATGATGAACCGATAGAAGACTCTACTAGCAGTTCCAAAAATGGAAAGGAATGGGTGTTCTTGGCTATCAAGGAAGATGTTTCGGCACTGGAAGATAATGTACCTGAAGAGAAGGCACTAGCTACTAAAATTGAAGACAAGGATGAATGGGTAATTGACAGTGGTTGTTCACATCATATGACTAGAGATAAAGGGAAGTTTCTATCTTTGCAAGAATATGATGGCAGTCTGGTTAGATTTGGAGATGACAAAGCATGTATGATCAAAGGAAAAGGAACTATATCATTGGATGGTAAGAACAATACTGACAATGTTTATTATGTTGAAGGTTTGAGGCAAAATCCTTTGAGTGTGGGACAATTGGTAGATAAGAGATTTCAATTACCGTTCAAGGATGGAAAATGCAAAATCATTAACAAATTAGGTTTGGAGATTGGTACACAGACAAAAGGTAATATATTTCATTTGAATTGCGATGAGAAGACATGTTTGATTGCAAAAATTGATGAGAGTTGTCTATCACATAAAAGGCTATGTCATGTAAATTTTGATTGCATTGTGAAGATTAGTTCAACTAAGGCAGTTAGAGATATACCTAAGATTGTGAAACCCTACAATCCGGTATGTAAAGAATGTCAAATGGATAAATTGGTCAGAACATCTTTTAGGAGTATACAATATAAATCTAATGATGTTCTTGATATTATCCATACTCATTTGTGTGGCCCTGCTATAGTTAAAAAATTTCAAGGTGATAGATATTTCATGCTAATCATTGATGATTATTCTAGAATGATGTGGCTTACTTTTCTAAAAGAAAAATCTGAAGCATTTGAAAAATTTAAAATCTTTAAGGCTAAAGTGGTAACTGAGATAGGATTAAAGTTTAAATGTTTGAGGTCAGATCATGGTGGAGAATTCACATCCAATGACTTTAATAACTTTTGTGAGAAGCATGGCATAAGGAGAAAATTATTTGCTCCCTGGAAACCTCGACAGAATGGAGTTGTGGAAAGGAAGAATAGAACTATCTTGGATGATGCTAGAACAATGATGGTGGAAGCTAGTCTACCTCATATCTACTGGAGAGAGAAGCAATGAGCATAGCAGTTTATACATTCAACATAGTACATATCAAAGGAGAAACCAATAAGACACCTTATGAACTATGGTTTGGCAATACACCTACAATTAAGTATTTCAAAATCTTTGGTAGTAAATGTTATATCAAGAGAGATGATATCATTGGCAAATTTGACCCTATATGTGATGAATGATAGACTTATAAAGCACTGAGAGGGGGGGTGAATCAGTGACAACAAAAAATATACCACTTGAAACATAGACCTGTAGAGATACTTAACCAGTTTACTTAATACTATGCATGCAATCCGAAATGATATTAAAGTATCCACAAGAAGTAAAAAATCCACCATAACACAAGTGTTTATATTTGGAAAACCCAAATGGGAAAAACCATGGTGAGATGGGACTCACAAGTTAACTATCTGCAGTAATAGGTAACTGACCGATTAAGGTCTACAAAAGTGCTCTGCTAGGAGCCAATCCTGTTAAAGATCCCAACGCTCTGTTAGGACATATACCCTGTTAAAGGTAGTACCCTATTAGGAGTAACCTCGATAGAGAATTTTAGAACCCAAACTAATGGATCACCTTGTTAAAGGATTTGTACAATAAATCTTGTTAGAGCTTACCCAGTTAGGGGATTTGACTATTGTAGAGATTAGAAAATAGCAGGTGGTGTGATCTATAAGTAGCACAACTTGCTTGAATAGATCCTCTTCTTCTCACTCAAAACTGCATCACCAACATATTACTCAGCACCTTCAACAACTCAACACTTCTATTTTTGCATACGTAAAAATAGTTAATCATAATATCATTATAAAGACATTAGATTTCATGTCAGCTCAGGAATAATATCACAATTTCCTAGGTGCAGTTTATCTAGACAATCTAACATAACTCATCTTAGATTGGTGCTAAACCCGTCAGTTAGGGATAACTCATCACACAATCAATGAAATACTGGTTGAAACACCGATACCAGTTAAGAGTTAACCACATTCAACACATAAACCGACTGTCCTTCATTTTCTTTGATGGTCTCTATTGAATCTCCAAGATGGTTTCAAGCCATTCCTGCATATATCGATTGTCTACATTTACCAGTTAGATAGCCTCTAAACCATATAAAACTAAACATCCAATACCGGTTGCAATACAAAGACTTTTAGGAGTAATACCGATTTGTCTTAACTAAGATGATTAAGACAATGTGATCATATGTGTGTGTATACATGTGCTATCAATGACAACACATGAAGTCATTTATTACAATCATCATCAAGCCAAAAATCTCCCCCTTTGGCATTGATGGCAACACTTAGAAAATTTTACAACTTTACAACTAAGTGTGCATACAAAAATTGTACAAACATATTTCTACTCCCCCTTTGACAACAATGCCAAATTGAAAAGTAAAATACATATATATAGAAAAATTTGCATCAAAAGTTTACATATAAAAAAATATAAGAGTCTTTATCAAGGAGTGTTCACTGCAATTTTCAATAAAATGTCACTAAAAGTGATCTTCATTTGAGAAAAATCATTTTTCCATGTTTCCAATAAGGTTTTAGTGATCTCAATTGTTGTCATAACTTGTGCACCGAATTCTTCCATCGCATCTACTATGCTCATCTCTAGAGTAGCCAAAACTGCTTTTGCATCCCTATATGCCCATTGTAAGATGTCCACTTTGGGTCTCAACTAGTTCTTTAGTTCCTTCAAGGATCGAAGTCTCTTAGCTAGTTCATATTCATAGATATCTAACTGATTTTACAAATCATCAACTGATTTGCCAAAAGCTAAGGCTGAATCCTATAAAGGTATGTAGGCAGTACATATCTTTTCTAGTTCCTATTTTGTCTCTTCTCGCCTCTTAATTAAATCGGTATAGAAAAATGAAACATTAGATGTATAGGCTAATACCCTTCCTCCTGTTTCAATAGTAGTTTTAAAAAGATCATTAAGAAAATATGCTGCATTGTGAAAACCCTTTTCATAAACCCTAATGTACTTGGGTTTGATCTTGTCATTTTCATCACACAAGGATTTTAGTTGAGAGTAAATTGATAATGATCCTAAATCCTCAATTTTGCAGTCAATGTAATTGGATAAATTACCTTTTATAATAACACCATCAAGAACTTGAGACAAAGCATTGTAAGATACTATTTGTTCAGATTTCATAGTCTCCATAGGTTCAGAAGTGATCATAAGTCTCTCTACTTGCTTAGGCAATGATGCCATTCTGGATAAACTCAATTTGAAAGAGTATTGACAAAAGAATACCTTAATTCCTCCGCGTCAACAAGGTTTCTAGTTGATCTATTGAATGTACACCAGTTTCGCCTTCACTAATCTTTGAATCAACTTAAATCTTTCAATTCGCAGCACAAATTCATCTACAACCAGCTAGCAATTCTCTTTTCACTCTACAAATTCTCAAGAACTCTCTTTCAAATACAATTAGGGTAAAAATAACATAGCAAAAATTTATTTTAAAAACTTTACCTACTGCATTAATTGCTTAACCGAAAGGATTACAAACCCTAATATACCGCTTAACACTATTGACAAGTATATAACCAATTGACAATCTTTCAAAAAATCGATAGACAAAGATATCAAGATTTCTCAAAAAATAACTCAAAATGCAAACTCTCTTACCATGCATTCTTCAAGGGGTTTGGAAGTAGATTTACTGCTATGCTCCCCTTAGGCCTATTGAAAGGCTTAATTCATCGGTGTAGGATTCTCCACACTGGGTGAAGGATTAGATTCTTATGCAGGATTTTCCTCACTCTTCTTTTTCTTCATCCTAATGCTCATGCAAAATTGCATTCTCTTGTTTGATCTTAGAAATATCATGATCTCTTTCTTTTATTAGGTCTTCAGCTGCCCTCCTTGCTTCAAGCTCCTGGCTCATGATCTTAGGATTAGATTCTTATGCGAATAGATTTAGCTTTTCACCGTTTGGTTTATCAACTTCTTCAGCCAATGCAACAATGTTAGCTTCATCTGAAGAACTATTATCAGATATCTCCAATACTTGTTCAGTCAACTCTCTCCTTTTGACTTGTGAAGCTTTAAATCTGACCCTTAGGGTTTCAAGCTCTTTCTTGGTAGCTTCAAGCACTCTAGTCATCTCAAAGTAGCTCATATCCCCCATGGTGGCTTTAGGGTTTCCTTCCAAGAAATTAAGCCTTAAGGAAGTTTGGCTCTGATACCAATTGATAGACTTATAAAGCACTGAGAGTGGGGAGTGAATCAGTGACAACAAAAATAATACCACTTGAAACACAGACCGGTAGAGATACTTAGCCAGTTTACTTAATACTATGCATGCAATCCAAAATGATATTAAAGAATCCACAACAAGTAAAACATCCACCATAACACAAGTGTTTATACATGGAAAACCCAAATGGGAAAAACCATGATGAGATGGGACTCACAAGTTAACTATCTGCAGTAATAGGTAACTAACTGGTTAAGGTCTACAAAAGTGCTCTGCTAGGAGCAAAAGATGTTATATATCCCAAAGCTCTGTTAGGAGTTATACCCTGTTAAAGGTAGTACCCTATTATAGTAACCTCGGTAGAGGATTTTAGAACCCAAACTAATGGATCACCTTGTTAAAGGATTTGTACAATAAAGCTTGTTAAAGCTTACCCGGTTAGGGGATTTGACTGTTGTAGTGACTAGAAAACAACAAGTGGTGTGATCTAGAAGTAGCACAACTTACTTGAATATATCCTCTTATGCTCACTCAAAATTACATCACCAACATATTCGTCAGTGCCTTCAACAACTCAACACTTTTATTTTCAAATACATAAAAAATAGCTCATCATAATGTCATTATATAGACATTAGATTTTATGTCGGCTCAGAAATCATATCACAATTTCCTAGGTGTAGTGTATCTAGACAATCTAACATAACTCATCACATATTACCACCAAACCTATCGGTTAGGGATAACTCATCACACAATCAATGAAATACTGGTTGGAACACCGATACTGGTTAAGAGTTAACCACATTCAATACATAAACTGATTGTACTTCATTTGCTTTTTTGATGGTCTCCGCTGAATCTCCAAGCTAGTGTCAAGTCATTCCTGCATATACCAGTTGTCTCCATTTACCAGTTAGACACCCTCTAAACCATCTAAAACTAAACATCTAATACCGGTTGCAATATAAAGACTTTTAGGAGTAATATCGTTTTGTCTTAACTAAGATGACTAAGAAAATGTGATCATATGTGTGTATACATGTGCCATCAATGAAAACACATGATGTCATCTATTACAATCATCATCAAGCAAATAATGAAGGCATATTTCTTGGTTATTCTAATGAAAGCAAGGCATATAGATGTTATAACAAGAGATTGCAGATAATTGTGGAGAGTGCTAATGTCAAGGTGGATGAGCTGAATAGAGGTCAAATCAAATTTTATGAGAAGGAATCGGCAGTGGAAATGATTATATCTGAACCGATATCACCTTTACCAGAATAGAGTGTTGAACCAGTTACTCCAGCAGTATCACAAAATTCTACAATGACTAAAGAACCAGGAAGAGGTCTAAAGAGTCAGAGAACTCCTAGGTATGTGAGATTGAATCATTCAGAAGCTCAAATCATTGGGGATAAGAATAATGAAGTGATGACAAGAAGAAGACTAGCAACTAATGAGGTATGTTTAATTTCACTTGTTGAACCAGTATCAGTAATTGAGACATGTAAAGATGAATATTTGTTGAAAGCTATGGAAGAAGAATTAGATTAAATTGAGAAAAATAGCACATGGACTTTGGTTCCCCAGCCTAAAAATAAAAATGTTATTGGAACTAAATGGGTTTTTAGGAATAAATTAAATGAGGATGGTCAAGTTGTAAGGAATAAGGCTCGGTTGGTTTGTAAAGGACATTCTCAAAAGGAAGGAATTGATTATGGTGAGACTTTTGCACTTGTAGCTAGGATTTAAGTTGTAAGATTATTTCTTGCCTATGTTGCCCATAAAAACTATAAGGTTTATCAGATAGATGTTAAGTGTGCATTTTTTAATGGGGATCTTCATGAGGAAGTTTATATTGAGCAACCTAATATTTTTTCAGTATCATATGATACAAACATGGTTTTTAGGTTAAGGAAAGCTTTATATGGATTGAAACAAGCACCTAGAGCTTGGTATGAAAGGTTGGATAAATATCTTTTGAAGCTTGGTTTTACTGAGGGTAATGTTGATGGTAATTTATATTATAATATCATTGATGATGATATACTAATTATTGAAGTATTTGTTGATGACATTATTTTTGGAGGTGAAGATAAGTTGTGCATGGAATTTTCTAAAAATATAGAGAAAGAATTTGAAATGTTTATGATTAGGGAAATGAAATTTTTCTTAGGTTTGCAGATTACTCAGACTGATAAAGGTATTTTCATCTATCAAACTAAGTATGCTAGGGAATTGTTGAAGAAATTTAGTATGGGAGATTCTAAACCAGTAAGTACTCCTATGATTATAAATGAGAAATTGACATGGAAAGATGTTTCTGCACTGGTAAATCCTACAAGATACAAATCTATGATTGTAGGTCTGCTTTATTTGACTTAGACTAGGCCTGACATAATGAATGTTGTTTGTATTGCATCTAGATTTCAGAGTGATCCTAGAGAAAACCATGAGAGTACGGTGAAAAGGATTTTTAGATACTTACAAGGTACATCAGAATATGATTTGTGGTACCCTAAGGATGATGACTTTAATTTATCTGCATATACATATGTTGATTGGGCTGGAGATCTTGATGATCAGAAAAGTACTTCTGGTGGAGATTTCTTTGTTGGAAAGAAGTTGGTTTCATGGATCAACAAGAAATAGTCATGTACTTCTTTATCTCCTGTTGAAGTTGAGTATGTTTCTGCTACTACTAACTATACATAGGTTTTATGGATGGAGCAAATGTTGAAGGATATCAAAGTACATTGTACTGGACCGGTAGTTACTCATTGTGATAACTCTGCTTCTATTGACATATCAAAGAATCTGGTATTTCACTCTAAGGAAAAGCACATATCTATCAAGTATAACTTTTTGAAGGAGAAGGTGGAAGAAAATGAAGTTAGACTGGTTTATGTGAACACTAAAGAGAACATTGCAGACATTTTCACTAAACCTTTGCCAAAAGAACCATTTGGGTACCTGAGAGATAGGTTAGGGGTTTCTGCCCCTCTGGCTGAAAACTAATTGATGCATTTTGGAATCAGTTTGATATGCATTATCAAAGATATTTTTCATTATGGCACTAATGTGGGGATGCTACTGCTCAAGGGGAGTAGTCAGCTTTGTGATTCAGTGGTTTATATTTTTGCTTTGATATTTTTGTCAAATTTTTGGCATTGATGTCAAAGGGAGAGAGATATTGATGTGAAAAAGAAAAACTTAAGGAGTTATATACATTAGGGGGAGATATATGTGTAATTCAAATCTTTACAGAGATATAATTTACTGGGGGTGTTTGGTCCTTGTTTCATAACTTCATTGCTATATCTTTGTGTGGGAGATTGTTGGTTGTCTTACATTGGGGGAGACTTGTTTGGCATTTCTTGGTACTTAGATGTTTTTCACATCTAGTGTTTCCATCAATGCCAAAGGGGGAGATTATTGGCCATTTGGAGGAATTGATTATGTGTTGCATTGATGTTTTATCATTGATGCCAACACTAGCTATTTGGATTCTTTATCGGCACCCTTCTGGTCCTGGTAGGTTGAGTAGTTTCTGGTTGGTTTAGATTCGGCATGATCTGGTATGATCCGGTATGGTTTGGTTAAGGAATTGGATTATTCATGATACTCATGTTCATATTTAGTAAGTTGGTTTTGGTCTAGTGATCGGATGCTATCATGTTTTCTTGGAAGCTTGGCTTGTGGTTCCGGTGAGGGTTTCACCGGTAGAGCTTTTGATGAAAATTTGTGATGATATGCATAAGTGGTTTTGGTGCATCTTCTGGTGGAGATTCAAGATGTTGTTGGTGATCATGTTTGAGACTTGGCAGATGGAGATCATTGATTTAGTGTGTGGACCTATATTGGGTCCCAGTTGATCTAGGTTATGGACCGACTTAATATAACGTGTGGATTGGACCTCTCGATGTATTTTTGGGATGTCTTATGTGCTGGATATTGTTTTTATGGTCTAAGGCCAGCATGTTTTATAATTATGTAATTCATTTATTGTCTAGTGGTCAACCTAATTGTTTATGGTCACGGGTTTGTATAGATATGATGTAAGATCTCATTATAGATCATCATAGGATAGGATCATAGGTATAAGGTCAAGGAA
The DNA here is from genome assembly GCF_030272615.1 of Cryptomeria japonica. Taxonomy (NCBI): domain Eukaryota; kingdom Viridiplantae; phylum Streptophyta; class Pinopsida; order Cupressales; family Cupressaceae; genus Cryptomeria; species Cryptomeria japonica. The sequence goes on from NC_081410.1 coordinate 593,670,855, forward strand.
TGGGATATGGATATGTAATGTGTGAATAATGTAATATCATTCAAGAAGAGGATTTGGTCGATCATTGGAGATCAAATTGGGTTTATGTAAGAGGATTTAGTCCTCTAGTATAGAGCTTAATCGAAACTGTACTCAGGCATAGGAGATGCTATCTTTGCAGTTCAAACACTTCTCTGGATTGTAGTCTAGATTTCTATGTAGTCAGTGAGACTCCTTTTGTGATGAGCAGTATGTTGTAGGCCATTGGCCTTCCTACAAGTGTAGGCCCCTCAATTTTAATTCACATACTTACTATAGAAGTATTATCTAACTATGGGTAGGATTACCACCATGGTTTTTCCCTTTACCGAGTTTTCCATGCATAAATCTTGGTGTCATGTGGATGGTATTTATTCTGTGATTATTGTTTATGCTTAATTGGTTTAACTTCTATTCTAATATTTGGATTAAGCATTTCAGTATTAATGTTTTGGGTTCTGATATTAAAGTTTTAATTGTTAAATGTTTTGGTAATTTGAGACAACTGATTCACTTCCCCCTCTCAGTTGTCTTCCAGAAATGATCTAACTGAGTTACCTATATACCCTTTACAATTTATCATGCCTTATGTCAGCCTACAAAGATAATTACAATATGAATATACATGTCGACTAGATAACATAAATACATGAATATCAAAAACAATTGGCAATTACGAATCCAAAAGATGTTGGCCTCCAATACCGATAACTTGATTCTAAACCATGTCAGTCTACATTTCTGGTAACCAAATAATTCCTTCCAACCTATCGGTACTGATGTTGGTGCCATTGTAGTGTCTGTGAAGTGCTTGCCGACACACAACTAACCCAAAATATGAAGCCACAATAAATTACCATGTTGTCATCAATGACAACATATTGAAACCAACCAATTGAGTGTCAATTACCAACAATCTCCCCCTTTGGCATTGATGGCAACACTCATGTGAAAAATATCTAAGTACCAAGAAATGCCAAACAAGTCTCCCCCAATGGAAGACAGTCAACAATTTCCCTCCTAAAGACATAGCAATAAAGTTCTGAAACAAAGACCAAACACCCCCAATGAATGATATCTCTGCAAAGCTCTAAATTACATATATATCTCCCCCTAATGTATATGACTCCTTAATTTTTTATTTTTCACATTAATATTTCAAGGATCTGCACATGCAGGAAGGCTTATAGCCTAGAGAAATAAGTGAACTACAAAGATAACATCTTCTATGCCTGAATATAGTTCTGGTTAAGCTTTGTTTGTTCTAGTTTGAAACGCTAAACCCTTACCAGAATACCCTTTTACATAATCTTCACATTACAACCTTCCATATATCTCAATACATCTTACACATTTCATATCTCAAAAATGATCTAATCAACTGACCTATATACCCTTACAATCCATCATGCCTTATGTTGGCTTACAAAGATATTTACAAATTGAACATACATGTCGGCTCAATAACATATATACATAAATATCAAAATCAATTGTTGATGTCAGATCTCCCAAAATGATGTTGGCCTCCAATACCAATAACCCGATGAAGTCATGTCAGTCTGCAATGTTGGTACCCAAAGAATTACTTCCAACAAGTGAAGATACCTGTCAGTGTCGATGTCGGTGTTAGTGCCGGTGAAGTATCTACCGGTAATCAACTAGACCAAAATGTGAAAGCCAAAACATGTTGCCAATTTGTCAGCAATGACAACATATTAAAACCAACCAAATGAGTGTCAATTGCCAACATATTCTTCCTCCTAAGGAAATAAATAATCTTCTTCCCAAAAAGGCATCTATTCCTAATAATCATATGAGGATCCAGTTAATACTAAGAGGGGGGGTGAATCAGTACTAAGACCAATTAAAACTTCAACTCCAAAAATAAACTTATATCAAATTTGAAACCATTTAACAAATGTCTCAACTTCTTTAATCAGATCTAATAACCTCTTTATCAGATTTGCTTAACACATTAATCAAATCATTAACCATAACTATCAATACTTTCACCACCAAAGCACTCATATAAACTTGATCATTTACCAACTCATTAACCTTATCAATAAGATCAAAAACTTTCTCAAACAACTCCTTATCAGTACCGGTAACCTCTGATAAACTTATGATAAAACATCATAACCGGTGTCTCAAAAATAATGCATGAATTGAAACATAAACAAGAACATCACATGAAAAAAATCCACATATGAACACCATAGATTTTTGACTTGAAAACCCAAATAGGGAAAAACCACGATGGGAGTTGGCACCCTCATATATTTTCACTCTTTCGAAGTACGCCCTGTTAGTAGCTTACAATACGCCCGGTTAGGAGCAGACCCTGTTAGGACTCACCCGGTTAGGGGATTTTCCTTGCAGCCTGGTTAGGAGCTTGATGATCAGTTAGGATAAACCTCATGAGATTATTTAACACTCTTTTTAGAGCTTCCCTATTAGGGGACTTAAATGTTTAAGGCATGTTAGAACCTACCCAATTAACGGATTTAACCTACAGCAACTGTTATGGAACAACAGTGAAAGAATGATCTACTACTTTCATTTCTTTGCTTTCTTGATAAGATCTAGTTATGCACAATACTCTCCAAATCTCAAGTAGATCTCACACTTCTCTTGGATGTCTTAACACATTCTCTCAAACCATCGACATCATAAACATCAACTATGTCATCTTAAATAGCCATCTCAACTAGGTCGGCCACAAAACCCTAATTACATTATGAATTTATAATTCAAATCATAAGAGATCATCACATATCGATATACACATCATGACAATAAATTACAATGCAATATCAACTATTGGTTAATCATAACTCATCATAGAAATTCGATTTATACAAAACTCAAACCCTCAAAACACTCTACTAAGAATTTTGTTGATTCCCAATAAAATCTTCCTTGAATTATGCCAAAATAGCTATCAAATATTTCACGTGGGTTGTGTCATGTTACCAACTTCATGTAGACTCATCGTCGACCATCATCATAATAGAAATCATTACCGGTTTGATGATTTCTTCACTGGTCTTAAACCTTATTAAAACCTTAGCAAAACTTCATTAGAAATTTAAAACATGTCTTCTGGTAATCGTCACAAGTTCTGGTTCCGATCACATACACATTTCCATGATACAAGCTCACCATCCAAACCACAAATCACCAATTATCACCGATCATTGAATCCAATCAAAACAACTCTTATTTACCGGTTAAAGTCCTATTTCACAAACTTTAGCTCTCTGTCAGTAAACCTTATCTTCTGGTAAACCAAATCACTTAGATGACAAAACAAGACATCAAGAACATCATTTGACATTAGTTGCCAACAATGATAACACAAATAACTAATCATGTCATCTAACCATAGAATCTCAATCTCTGCATCACAAATAGACTTTTATCCTTTACTGGTCCACTCATCCAACTTCAACTGCATCACCTGCATCTGTATCAGTTATGAGAAATGCTAACAATTCCTTCTCCTAAAGAGAAGAGTATCCTTTCTTCTAAGAAAAGAGATATTCTTCTTCCTAAAGAAAATTCTATTCCTTCTCCTATGGATGAGTCCACTCTTCCTCCCAAAGGTAGAAAAACTCTTCCCCCTAAACAACAATATATTCCTCCTAAGGCTAGACATATCCCTCCTCCTCATGATGGACCTAATCTCCTTCCTACACCTCCCATTCCTCCTTTATATGGTGTGGTTTTTCCTCCTATATCCTATAGAGAGAAGCGATCGGCCTCTCCTATTGTCCAGCCTAAAATACCTCAAGCCATTCATCCTTCCCTAAAAGAAGAGACAAAGCCTATACTTGATGAGCCTAACCCTTCTCAACCTTCAGCTAAAACTAGATGAAACCATTGTGCAAGAGAACTCTGACACAGACATCATGCTAGAGCTCATGAAGTTGCTTCCCAAACCATTTCTTCTCCTAAAACACCAACAATTGACATGATTCCATTTTCTCCTAAACAAGATGTTCAACCTAATTCTTGAAGGCACAAAATGCTTAAGATGAATGATGGTTCAATTTCTATTCCTATTAGAGCTCCTATTCTTATTAATCTTGATGTTCTTAATGATGAAAATATTGATCCTAATATTTCTAGTGATGAATATGAATATGTTGATGTTAAAAATGGCTTATCTGCAAAATTTTCAAAAGCATTAATCCTAGCTCCTAGTAATGAACAAAGTGACTCGGCATTAGAGCATGGTCCTTGTTTGGAACTTGTGATAGCTCCATCTACCATGCTCGATGTGGCTCCTCTTGCATGTTGTCCACCTTCCCAAAATAATGATCAACAAAATTGGGGGGAGGAAGATGTGCTTTATTATCTTCATTAGCACTGTAGATTCTCTTTCTCTCTCTTCTCTTGCTTATTTGTGACATTCTTCTATTTTTTGTCCCTAGTGTTGTCTACTTGAGGACGATACAAAGTGTTAAGATCTCTTTTGATCTCTTACATGTTGACTCAAAAGACACATGTGTTCCCTTCTTCCATGGTGGTTTCCTCTCTTTGGGGGATGAGGATGATTGTATGCATATACATATACATGATATACATGAGTTATCATAAAAAGCATATTGACTCCAAAGTTCGGTGAAACCACCTCATGTTTTGTGCTTTGTGTTCATTATCCTTTGGCTTATCCTCTCTTGAGTGCTAAATTATTTCGATAACGTGCTTGTCTTCTTTGGGTCTATCCTACCTTAAAGAAATTTCTCCCGACAAGGCATACGCAATCACTTTAACGTGGGGGCATACACTTCGCTCATGATTCTCTCTTTTGAAACTTTAAGTTAGTTAGTGAACTTTTTCTTTACTTTGTAATTTTTGGTAATGTTCTTTTCATGACTTATAGTAAGAGAACCTTACTAGTTGTAGTCATGGTTCTCTTTTTGCTTACAATCTTCCCTTTTACCTTATCATTGAATTCGTAATATCCTAAAGTCCACTAGGGGCTTGGCAAATCTTGCCTCCTTGATGTGGTGAAAGTCTTTCAATCTAAATTCCTTGTACTTTACTGGTAGTATTTGCGTAAGGTTATACTCCGCTAAAGTGGGGGCTAAATGTAACATCCTAAAATTCCACCCCTTGCAATTTTTAACTAAATTTGGGTCTTTGCCTTAGTGTTTACGCCCCTCAGCCTGATCGGAGACCTAAATATGCTCATACAAGTCAAAATCTACATTTTGCTCATATGTGCACTCAAAAGCCACCTTGATCCTACCCCAAAATAGGATAGGACTAGAGCATGGTGCCCTAGGATCCACTAGGACCAAAGCGTCGTGCCTTGGGATCCCCTAAAGGGGACCTATCCTGGGGTCCCTTCCTTTGGCCTATCTCAAAATGGAGAGAGAAACCCCCCTATGTCAGCTCAAATCAGAAAATCAGTCAATTAAACCTACTGACAAGTATATAAGAGGTTTTTCCCCTCTCATTTGATAGATCAAAGAATTTACATTAAGTGTTCAAGCATTCAAGAGAAATTGAGCATTTTCAGTCTTCCTTCAAGCTTTGGAGCAACAATAAAGTCAATATTTCAAGCATTGAAGAGGAGATCATCATTCTATTTCATGAAATCATAATTCCATGTGGAGGCAAGAAAAACTTCACAAGGAGGTATAAGCATTTCATTTTCAAGCAATTCAACATCCCCTCAAAGAGGAGGATTTCTACTTCCAGACATTTCATTTACATTATTTCATCCACTTGGTTAATTCCAAAATCAAGGTTTGACCTAAAGGCAAACCCCTATTCCCAACATATTTTCCTTTCTTTCTATGTGTAGGAAACAGGTCCATAGTTGTACTTCTAGAGTTAATCTTTATTTGCATAGACATAAAAACCCTTTTTGACACACGAAAAGTTCGAAAGACCACATGGAGGGCACCCATGTCCAGACACACAGTCCTTGCAACTTTTGCCCGATTTCACAGAGAAGCTTTGAATCATCTCAAACTTCTCATTTGTAGCTCATTATTTTTGCATACCTTGTCTTCATTTCCTGCACTTTGCCTTAATTCAATTAATCAACTTACAAAAGAGGCTCAATTACATTCCAATATCAACCAATCTACTTAGTATTCAGTCCTTGCATCCTTTGAGATTGGATCTAGTAGATGCATCCCCCTCTTTTGAATGTAAAGTCCCCCTCAAGTGAAAATTGAGCTTAGTGAATTTTCCCTTCCAAGTGGAGAATTTACTAAGATCCCAATTTTCCACTTCACACAACTAAATAAAGACTAAGTCTAGAGGGCCTGCCAAAAGGAAAATATATATCAAGGAAATGAAATCACAAGATAAAGAAACTAAATGTTGTAGCCATTAAATTTACATAATTTATGATAATGTGATTTGAGTTTTTGGATCTAATTGTGTGTATCATTTCGAATCATTATTAGGGTAATGAAAATTGCAAACAAAAAATCTTAAATAGAGATGGGGTTTGCAACCAAGATAAAAATATATATAAACAAAATAAATACCAATTTACAAAAAAGTAAGTAAAAATAGAAAACAATAATATATAGCAAAAATTATGAGAAGTTAATCAAAGAAAAAGATAAAAGCAAGTTATAAAACAACACAATAATAAAATACAAAAGAATAAACATTACACAACACAAAAAAATAGCATAAATAAACAAATAAAGATAATGATCATATGCAATTAATAATCAAATAAAGATACATCAAAATATAGAATACAAAACAAAAAATAGTGCTATTAATTTAATAATAACATAATGAAAACTAAGAAAAACAAATCCAAAAGAAACAAAAAGCTTTGAAAATAAATAAAATGATAGAATAAAATTGAAATAAAAAACAAAGAGTATGTATGTATGTATATAAATTTATAAAATAATAATCTATAAACCTAATAAACTTAATAATAAAAATTGAAAACTAAGTTTTATATATCATTGATTATAAAATTAATATTAAAAATTAAAAAATTAAAAAATTAAAAAATATGATAATAAATTGAAAATTAATAATTTAAAATAATATTATGTAAATAAGAATAAACGAAAATTATAATTAAAGAATAATAAAAATATCAAAACATACAAGGAAGTCAATCATAAAATAAAAATAATAAAATTAAAAGGAGAATAATAATAAAATAGAATTATATGCACATGCATATGTATCTGTATACACATACATACATACATACATATATGTAGTATCATAAATTGTAACCCTACACAATTTACACCACCTTTTGTGCCCCTACTTAATTGTAACCCTACACAAATTACATACTTAGTGTGTCCTATCATAGCTCTCTCCCAAATCCATTTCCAACCTTCTCATCTTGAATACGAATTGATATTGTGTTTCAGGTTGTGTACTTTGGTTTCCCACTTGTTGGCCCTATTTTTGGTGGACTATGGCGCCTAGAGCATCCTAGTCTCAAGACCATGCTACTTAGGGCATCCCAGTCCTCCTTAAACATGACCTAATTTAAATGTGTTGGTGCACTTTCCCTCTCGAATGATTTCAATTCTCAGTGTCTCAATTTGACCATTGGAGGTAAGCCTAATCAGTAAATTACTTTGGAAACCCTATATAAGAGTATTCTTCCTATTCATTTTCATCTAAGACATCTATCACACATTTGTGCATCAACATCAAGCATCTTCAAGAATTCAAGGCAACATTTCATCCCACCATATTCTTCAACATCATGGAGCAACAAATCTACAACAATCTTCATACAAGCATGAGTATTTGTTTAGGTCAATCATGTTCATGTTATTCAAGTCATGTTAATGCATTAATACTTCTTATTACATCTAAAGAGAATTGTGTCATCATATGTTATCAATTTCAGCAGATCTAAGGTATATCATTCAACATTTACTTTAGCATTTCCATTTCCAAGTTCAATTAAATTTAGTGATTAATTCCAAACTTGGGGTTTGACTTAGGCAAACCCCTATCAACAACACTATTTCTCTTTATTCAATGTGTAGCGACAGATCCAAGAGCCACAAAAAGAGATTTTTATAGAAGAGACAATGATGATTAGTTATGACTTTTATAGAGGCAAAAATATGAGGACCAAGTCATCCAATGCCACATGGTCCTTAGAATTTTCAATGAACTTATGGGAACAAATTTTGAGCAACATCTCAATTCTGAAAAATTCATGTCCGTCTATATTTGACATGAAGGACTGGGACACCCAAAGCCACATGACCTTGCACTTTCTGCTTGAAATTGATGTCATCGGTGCTTCTCTATTTATTTTGCATAGACTTAGCTTCATGTTTGCATATTGTGTCTGATATGTTGTTCTTGTTGTTTTATGTCAACTCTCTAGCATTCACACTGAATCCAACATTTAAATCAATTTCAACTAAACAAAGGAAAAGGAACTTGATATGTATTCAATCCTACTGCATTGGATCAATTGAGTTCTTCCTTCCTTTAAAGTTTTTTTGGAAAGTTGGGTCATTTTCTAGTTTACAAGGCTTGAAATGTGTAACCATAATTTTTAATCCAAAACATTTTAGTGAACCCAACACTTTTACACATTTCTGATTTGGTACTTTAGATCTAATTATTCATAATGGAATTCATAAAATCTGATTGGTTTGTTATTTTACATATTGTCGTGGGTTAATTCGGGAAATACCTGCAAAGAATTGTTACGCAAACACAAAACCAAGTTCTATGCAAAATAACCTAAACAATCAATGAAATATGAACTCATAATGCATTTAAATGAAAATTAAAATGATTATATTTAGCATTGAATCCATGACCTCCATTGTTCTTCTTTCTTCTCCAAAATGATGTACCTCCCAAATCAGTGAGTGCACATATGCAGCAAGCAAGGATGATTTGATGGCATGATTGCAAGAATACTCAAAATTTGTAAAAATAAATTCAAAGCGTGTCCTTCCAAAATGAGAAATGAGAGTCCAATTTATACTTTCAAAAGTTGATTGGACGGACAAGATCAATTGACAATCAACGAACAAGATCAAAGTGAAAGGATGAGTTAAGTGAAGGCGAATGAGAAAGTTGCATTTGCAAGTGGAGGAAGAAATAGAAATAAGGAAGAGTTAAGTGAAAATAAATGTTAGAAATACTTATTTTCAACAAAAAATGCCATTTAATGCACTATGATGTCGCTGGTGGCTCCGTGGGTTAGGGTTCTTGCGGGGCACAGTGGCTTCCCTTCCGAGAGGAGCAGAGTCAGTTGGGCATCTGTGGTAAAGCGTGGATCTGGCAGAGAGAGATGGCAAGGCAGGTTTGGGTCTCCAAACGAGCGATAGGGGTTTAGGGCAGCCGTTGCAAAGGCCCATGACAGTCGTGCTAGCTTTCGCTCCCAGTCTCGACCCCTTACAATGCTTGATCAAAGGACTGGCCCGCTACCAAATAGGTGGAGGTCTCCCCACGGTAGAGATATTTGGGGCCATTCATTTTCAAATGCGGCTATCCTGGCCATGTCGACTACTGTACCTCTGTCAAAGGCAGGGGAGAAAGAGGTTGATCATAATGAGCTCATTTTTTCAGCATTAGGGCTTATTGGGCATTTTAGGGGTTTTTGGCCAAGTCTTGGTGCTCTGCATAAATGGATCTCGGATCATTGGGAGCCCATTTTGGATGACAGTGTGCAGATCTACCCTCATGCTCGAGGGTTTTTTGTTGTGGTGTTTCAGACTGTGGAGGATAGAAATAAAATCCTTAGTGGTAGCCAATGGTGTTGGGAGGAAATTAATCTTTTGATGCTTAAACCATGGCATCTGACTTTCAACCCCGAGTCAGAATCTTTTGATCGTGCTCCTATGTGGATTAGACTTCCAAACCTTCCTTTGCAATACTAGTTTGACTCATGTTTTGAAGCTATTGGGAACTCCCTCAGTAAGTTTTTATTGATTGATGATGGCTCTCTTAACTTACTTCATACTACTTTTGCTCGTGTCTTGGTGGAGATGGACACATCCATGGATCTCCCTTTGGAGATCTCTATTTCTACTTCAAAGGGAAGTTGGCTACAATCAGTGGATTGTGAAGGGATTCCTTTCAGATGTAGGAGATGTTTTAAGATGGGACATAACATTGATTCCTGTGCTAAGCGAAGGGTGAAGAGTCTAGCTTCATGGTGGAAGGATGTTTCCCCCCAATCTTATACGGTGGAGAAGGTGGCTGGGATTCTGAAATCTCACCAGGATGTTGGGGGTTTGATCAATGATTCTATTGTGAAGGTCCCACAACTTTCAAATGATGGGCAAGATCTAGCTGGTGGATTGGTTGGTGAGGGAGTCTTTCCTGAGGGTTGCAGCTCCTTTCAAGATGCTATTGGAGGTACTCAGTTGATGGAGGATGGTCCTAGCTCTCAAAGGGATTTAAATGCAGGCTTGGATGAGGGGAATCAATTTGAGAAGCATTACTGGGATGGTAAGGGGTTGGTAGGAAGGGATTTTCAAAATCTGAAATGTTTGGAGGATGCCAAATGAAATGGATGGATAGAGGTGAAGCGTAAAAAGGGTAAGCGGGGTATGGTTGGGAACAGTTGTAATGACCCCCCTCTTGAAGGGGGAGATGGATCTGGGGAGGTGGCTCCCTAATTGTAGCACCACCTGGTTCAGGCCAGCTCAAAATCTTGAGTAATAAATAAAAATCACTATTACCGACCAAAAAAAAAAATGCCATTTGAAAATCGAGGAAAGGAGGGGTGATGATGAAGTTGAGTGGAGAAAGAGAGGAGTTAAAATGGAAAGAGGAAAGAGTTAAGTGGAAAAGGAAATTAGTAAGTGGGAGTGGGAAGTGGGGAGAAAAGTGGAAGGTGGAGTTAATTAATAAATATAATTTATTTTCTTCCACGTATTAGTTAATTAGGCTATGAAATAAAATAAATTTATTTAATCGCGGAGATGATAGAAAAGGGATAAATAAATAAAAATACTTATTTATCATAGAGAGCACATTAGGTCTTGAGACTAAATCATTAAATAATTATTTGCACAAGTACATAAATAATTAAATAATTGATGAAGTTATTTAATTGGACTGATGAAAAGAGGGATTGAGGATAAATTAACAAGACGTGATTGAAATGAAAGACATAATTAAAAACTAATTATATAATCAATGTTATCTGATTAATGAAAGAAAGACATGATATTGACGAATGATAAAGACCAAACAACTAACATAGAGGAATCATTAGTAAAAAGGGGTTGTTGCCAATGGTGACCAAGTTTTAGTGTCTACATTTTGCCCTTCTTTGAGACAATGTGAATTTGAACATTATTTTAAAAAAGAATTGAAAGATCATGCCCCAGTAGACTGAGGGATGGAGGTAGGATGCCCCATCAAGAGAGTGTTTATGAATGAAAGGAATGAATGATCTCTCAAAAGAAGAAGAATGTTAGAAAGAGGAAATATGATGAAATCAAAGAATGGTTAAGTGATTAGAGATAAAGGGTTGATTCATATTAGATGAAGAAATTGTCGATAAATCAAGTAAAATAGGAAGCAAGGATAGAGTGATTGATTGATAGATTAAATAGGATCATTGAGAGAAGAAATGTTAGCTAGAAGAAAGATTAGTAAGAAAGATGAATAATAATCAATGATGGTGATACCTTTCTTGTGTAAGTGCACTTTACCAGAGAGAGCTTTAGTTAATGTTGCAAAGGTAGATGTGATGCACCATGGCACAAATAGACAGGGAGATAATGCGACCCCTTTTGTGTAAAATAGACATATTGTAGACAAGGAATGTGCCAATGCATTGTAAGGTGTGTATGTCAAAGGTTGAGGTATGTGTGGCATTCACAAAGTGAACATGCTTATCACATACACCCAAGATATACTTACCCCAGAACTTCATGAGGGCACCCCACAAATAGAAAACAAAAAATAGAGATCATGAGCCATCTTGACCACTCTAAATCACTCTATGACATCCTTGAGTAGCACAGGAATGTGATCAAAGATAAATCAATGAAAAATAACTCACAAATCCAAGCAAGCCAAAACCCATTTTCATCTTGTTGTCAAAGTTGATAGTTTGTAATCAAGAGGATGATCATAATGTCTAGTTTCAAGAATAAAGTACCCCATCTAAGACAGGACACAGTCTAGTTTCGATTATACTATACCTTGTATAAAACAAATGAAAAGGGAAAAAGGACTGATAATGTTGATGTTGTTCGATTTATGTGACAAGTTGATTTGTTTGATTGTGGATGTGATTGAATAGTTTGTTTGTTATCGCGTGATTTGTAAGGACTAATAATGTTGATGTTGTTTGATTGATGTGACAAGTTGATTTGTCTGATTGTAGACATGATTGAATAGTATGTCTATTATCGTGTGATTTGTTAAGTATAGTGTTTTCTAGGTTCTCTGGTTGTTGCCAACTCAAATGTTTGTCTATGTACAAAAGGGACAATTTATTAATGGAATAAAAATGACTATTTTGGATTTTTTTTATTGTTTTCCAATTTTTAGGGTTTTGTAGGATTATTTGATTTTTTTAGGGCTTTTTTCAGGACATTATTTGATTTTTAGAGCTTTTTTTAGGACATTATTTGATTTTTAGAGATTTTTTTAGGACATTATTTGATTTTTAGAGCTATTTTCAAGACATTATCTAATTTTTTAGAGCTTTTTTAGGACATTACTTGATTTTTAGATTTTTTTTTAGGACATTATTTGGTTTTAAGAGCTTTTTGTAGGACATTAAGACTATGTACATGTCGTAGCTTCTGAGTCGCTCATGATAATAACTCTATTAATTGATCATGACAAGAGATGCCCCCAATTAAGTCCAATTTATGTATAGTGATAAGGCAAAAATATGTACAAACTAGCTACTAAAAGGGAATTACATTCAACGTTGACCAATCATGGGCCTAGACAAGGACAATAGGGTCAAATCAAGAAAATGGGTGTGATAGAGCATTGCCATGCAAAATATACTATAGATAGAATAAAGATAGACAATGGAGAAATGACTTACTACATGTGGCACTTTTTTGCCAATTTTTCACCACAATACTTGCCCAAAGTGCCTGTTTACTAGGTTTTCACTAGAGGGAGAATGATTTCTCTTTACTCTTTTCTTTTCAATTTTTTTAATTTTTTAATTTTTTAATTTTTTTAGGATCATGTGTATTACTTTTGGAGATGCATTGTTGATAGGATCTGACAATGGTTCTTCTTTTGATGTTGCAAGTTGATACACACCAGATGCATATGATGTAGTGATGACAAAAGGTCCTAGCCAATTAGGCTCAAATTTGCCTTTAATGGTCTACGTGGCCTAGGAATTCTTAGGATTTTCTTTCAGGACCAAGTCTCCTATCTCAAAGTGTCACCCTGTGACTTTCTTGTTGTAACTATGATGGAGATGATTCTGATATGCTTGTAGATGAGTCAATATTGTTTGACACCTTTCATCCACAATTTCCAACTGGTGTAGCCTGGATTCTTCATACTCTTCATCATCAATCAGGTGTTGCAAAGAAACTCTTAGTGAAGGGAACTTGACCTCAAGAGGAAGAATGTCTTCTGCACCATTGAATAAGGAATAAGGATTTGTTCCAGTAGGTCTGTGGATGCTAGTGTGATAGGCCCATAAGGCAGGATTCAACTGCACATGCCAATCTTGGCCAATGTCATTGACAATATTTTGATGATGGTTTTATTGGATGCCTTAGCTTTGCCATTATTCTATGGATAATGAGTGGAGAAGAGATGTTGAATGTGGAACTTACCATATAGTTCTCTAACATCTTGATTCTTAAATGGACGACCATTATCAGTGACTATTGCAAGATGGACTCCATATTGGCATGATATAATTCAAAATAAATTTAGAAATTTGTGTGCCAGTGATATAGGTCATAGGTATAGCCTCAATCCATTTGGTGAATTAATTAGTTGCAATGTTTATGAACTTGTGTCCATTTGCAGAGGTCGGGTGAATCTTGCCTATGAGGTCAAGCCCCCACTAAGAAAAGGGTCATGGAGATATAATAGGTTGAAGCTTATGTGCTAGAGCATGGATCAAATCTTCATGTATCTAACATTTACAGCACTTCTTTACAAAATCATGGGCCTCATGTTCTATTGTAGGCCAATAGTATCCAGCTCTTATTAACTTTTTAGAAAGATTAAGACCATTGAAATGGCCCCCACATATACCATCATGAACCTTGTGTAAAGTCATTTGTGCTTCTTCGGAATCCAGACACCTGAGGAGGGTTTGGTCAAAGGAGCGATGGTAAAGGGTATCATTAATGATGAAATACTTTGCAACTTGGTGTATGAAGGATCGAAGTTGGTTATTGAAAAGGTTTGAGGGTAAAATTTGGAATTTCAAGTAATCATATATGTCTTTGTACCAAGAGGAATTGGGACCAACAATTTGACACACAAGTTCTAACTGTGGAATCTCAAAAGTGGGCATTAATAATTGTTCCACTAAGAATTCACACCTTTCAACATTCAAAGGCATGTCCAACATTGAAGCAATTGTTGCCATGGCATCTGTTGATTTATTATGAAGTCTTGGCACTTGGCTAAAGTTGATGGCAATGAACTTTGTCTTAAAAACTCTACCAATTTCTTATAGGGGACCAATTTTATGTCCTTTATCTCATAATTATCATTTACTTGTCGAATGATAAGTTAGGAATCCCCATAAACATGAAGATGTGTGATGTGCCATTGAATTACTATTTCAAGTCTAGTGAACAAAGCCTCGTATTCTACAACATTATTTGTACAATCAAAAGTGATTCTATAGGACTTTGGAATGGCATCTCCTTGAGGAGTGATAAATAGGATTCCTGCTAATGAACCAAATCTTGTATGTGATCCATCAAAGAATAGTTTTTATTAGTCAGAGGGTGTTATTTCAAATACTAACTTATCAAGAAAATCGGCCAACAAGGGGTGATCATGTTGAATAGGCGCATCTATGAGCTGATCAACTATGACCTATCCTTTGATTGCTTTTCTATCACTATATTCAATATCAAACTCATTCAGGATCATTACCCATTTTTTCAGTCTGCCAATGAGAGTTGTTTTGTTGAGTAAATATTTCAATGGATCAATTTTGGCTACCAGTAAAGTCTTATGGTTAGTGTCAGAGCTTCTGGACAACAAAAATTACTGCTAGGCATTCTCTTTCAATGAGAGTATAATTTAGCTCATATCCAACTAATGTCCTACTAATATAATAAATTACTCTCTCCTTTCCTTCTTCGTTGTGTTGTTCTAAGAGAGCTCCCAATGATGTTGTTATTGTAGAGATGTAAAAAATGAAAAGTTTCCCTTCAATAGGACACATTAAAACTGGTGGAGATAAAAGATAGTCCCTGAGAAGTTGAAATGTCTATTAGCATTGCTCTGTCCATTTGAAAGCTACCCCTGTTGGCAAGATACATTGTACTGGTAGATATTTGTGCATGAGAAATGCTTTGGAGTTATCATTGATGCCAACTCAGCTCAAAAATTTCGTCTAGTATATGTAGAAGTGATCTACTAGAAGTTTGATGTTCATTTATGCTTAATTCTGGAAGGTGGAATATAGTATGCGACATATTACATTGTGTAGATCTCCATTTTGGTTGCGGTGATAGAGGTAGTTGATTGTATATTTGAGGCAACTTATTTTTCAATCCTAGCCTCTGGTATTGATTCTCGTACAAGATTGAAGATCTGGTATCTAGTAATTCAGGAAGAACATAGTTATTTTGGTGTAACATGTTGTGCAGAATCTTTAGGATGATTTTGGTGATTGTTTTTGAGTTCCAGGTGGTCGATTTGACATGTGGGAATCTTATTATCAATTTCTTTTGGTTTGCATATGGATTTGTAATCAGGTTGATCCGACTTGTGGTTACACGTTTCTTGTTGCATGTTATGTAGTTTTTGGAGCTAACATAGAAATTAATTTATTTTGTTGATGCCGATATATGACTAATTCATTTGAGCCTTTTGGTATGAGTTGTGATGAGATGTGAGTTGGCGAAGATTGTATGAGTGATTGTGTGAATTTTTGTGTGAGTGATTGAAATTTTTTTGTGCTCCAGTATATGACAGAGGAGTAGAATAGAGTAGAGAGACAGAATAGTGGTAGAAGACTAATTACGCTTAACCGGAACTATTTTTTGGCATTTGTAGATGCTACTATTCAGTTCAGTCATTCTTGTTATCATTTTTAATCACTTGTAAGGCAGTGAACCTTCCTCCAGGTAGTAGCCCTCTTTTGTAATTGAGAAGTGAGCTCTAGGTAGTGTTCCTTAATGCATGTGTGTTCCCCTCTTGTAATATTATCATACTCCTTATCAGAGTATTATAATATTGTGGGTTCAAATCCCACCATGGTTTTTCCCTTTCCAGGTTTCCACGTAAAAATTTTGGTGTTATTGTTTTGTAGCTTGTTTGCATTCATTTTTTGCACTTTATTTTTATTCATTTGTATTTGGTGGTTTAAGAATCAGTTTAAGAAAATTGTTAATTACAGAACACTGATTCACCCCCCCTCTTAGTGTTCATTGATTCCAACAATTGAGTCTAGTTCCTTTGAGGAAGCCTAATAGGTTGAGGAAGATCCAGGAGATTGAATCAATGGACTCCAGTTTGCAAAAGTAGCTTATTGTAGCACTTGAAGACCTAGATGCAACAAGGAAAGAAGCAAGTAGCCTAAGAAGAAATCTAAGTGATGCTGAAAATTTCATTGTCATTGAAAGGTCAAGTGAACACATCTAGAGAGAAAAGAAAGGAGCTGATGGACATACTTAAGGAGAAAGAAGAGCAAAGCATTGATGATCAAGTTCTCAAAGACAAGACTGATGAATATGAAAAACTTGTGAGAGATAATGTAGTCCTGAACAATGAAATGCAATCCACTATGATGAAGTTGACAAAGGAGATTGAAGATATGAAGAAGAGTGAAGAAAGTTTGACGTAGTCATTGAAGGATAGATCTGATAAGTGTTGCAGATTGAATCATAAAAATGACCTGTTGAATCTTGAACTGATACAATCCCAGAATATTGAGCAAGATCTTGAGAGACAGATCATAATTTTGAGAGATGAACTTACCATTGCTAATGAGTACAAAGAAAAATCCAATGCTATCTCAGCCAAGCTGGATGAAATGCTACAAAGTTAGAAGAGTAAAGGTGACATGGGAAGAATTGGATATGAGAAAGGAGAAAGCTCCAGATATGGTAAAACCAAACATTGGAAGAACAAGAAACCTCTGGTAAGACAACCTAATGCTTATAAATTCAATGGTAAATATTTTGTTTGCAATAAATTTGGTCATATGGAAAGTCAATGTAGAAATGGAGCTAATCAAAATGCTACATTATTCTCTGGTCAATGTTTCGATTGCAATAAATATGGTCATAAGTCAATTGAATGTGGTAGTATGGTAAATAGAAGGAATGTAAGATGCTATGCTTGTGGAAGGTTTGGACATATTTCTAACCAATGCAGATCTAGAGGAAATCAAGGAAATTTTAGGCCTAATCAGAGAGACAACATTACTTGTTGTGCTTGCAACAAAACTAGTCATATCGCAAAATACTCCAGAAGCAAGAATATAAGCAAGAATGCTCTGGCAGGCAAGAATAAAGCAAATAAAAAGGGCAAAGTGAAGGTTGAAGAGATCACTTGGAGTAGCACAAGAAGATGTGGGTTAAAGAGGCATATTCAAATGAAGAAAATGGGTCTGCACCTAATTCTGGCGTTGGATCTTCATCCAGTAACTAGGGCATTTGGCCTTAGGGGGAAGCTTTCAATGAAGATCCTTAAAACCCCCTTTCTAAGATCTATAACTAGATGTGAATGGTTATATATGATTGTGCAGATAATCCTAAGAGATATCTGGAATATCTGATTGAGATTTGATGCTCTGGTACAATGTTCATGAGTTTTAAGGCATCCAGAAGAACTTTAGGGTTGAGCATTTATTACACCTTAAAGTTTTGTATTCAAATGATAAAAGAGAATTTTAACACATTTTTCACATTGTGTGTGAAGCGAAAGAGAAGAAGAGTCTGGCAAAGAAGTTTGTGCAACTAAAACAGAGCTTGTGTGAATTCGGTGAAGATTTTTTGCATTCAATTGAAGTCAAAAATGTATTTTCTAAGTTTGAATCTATTTGTTCATAACCTAGATTCTGATAATGGTATCATCTAGTTTTGCCATGGTGACTTTGTTAGTTGTTGAGATAATTGATTAGGCAAGACCAAAATTCAAGAAGCATCCATACAAATCATTGGAAGATGATCTGAAAGGTGCATTCTCATCTGTTTCATACAAGGTATTGCATGTTGAATACATTAGGCCATATATCCATTGCAATATTAAGGAGCTTGGAAACACAAAAATGTTATAACTTTACACTAAGCACATGATTGATGGTATGGACAATCTTAAACTAGATTTCAAATATTTGCAGGATAAGGGTTTCATTTAGTTTGTGAACTTTCCAGTTTTTGATGAACCCGAATGGGTTAGGTATATTCTGATCAAAGTCCATGATGAATTCATATTGATAGACAAACCATACAAGATTACCAAGAACACAATCGAGATGGTAACATGTTTGAATGCAATCAGTGAAGTCCCCAGTCTGATAAATATGAAGAACACAATAGTGACTGAGGTAACTGGTTCACAACATGATAGTAGATCAATGACAATTAGTGATATTATTGAGTATGATGTAAGATTCACATCCATGGTGATAGGATACAAGGTATATCAATCTAGTAGAGCTAACTTAGTCTCTCATACTACAATTTATGCAGAATATCAAATTCTGAAGGAGAACAAGTTGTATGACCTATGCGGACTACTACTGAGTGCAACTTTAAGATGATCAAGCAAGATTAGAAGCATGTTTTTAAGTTTGGCACTTTGATTATTTTCTTGGCTCTCTATTTCATGAATGAAATCCCCGGTGTAGGTAAGGTACATTGGGCATATGATAAATCGATGGTTGTGCAGATCAAAGAAGATTTGCAGGGATTGGGTGATGCACAAGCACAAAAAGCTATTCTATGGGGATATTTTAAGTCTTTATAGAGTATGATGCAAATCAGAGAAAGGATTCCAAAGGACATTTTAGAAAAGTATGAGAACACCATATGCTTCATGGTGGAAATTGATCAATGTCTGATGGAATTTGTTGAGCCAAGAATAATATGGATCATGCCCATGGGGTATGAAGTCGATGCAAATACTCTTGACATGTATACTCAACATATTTTGAGTAAGTTAGTGGATGAGAAGGAAGAGATATGTGGTACCTATAAAGAGAAAATTTTAAGCTTTCATTCTCAATTCACCAAGCCTGGAATGCAGGAGAGAGTAAGGAAAGAGGTAGAGAAACTTGTTGAAGATATGGGGATAACTAAGGAAGATGTTTACAGGGCCAGAGAGAAGAACATCCTAAAAGAAGACATGGTTCAACCAAAGAAGACTAAACCGATGACTCCTCTGAAGCCAAGGCAAACAAAGTCAACACCTTCCTCTAGTACTCAAAAGCATGTCCCTCCACCTAAGCCTCAAACCAAATCATCTAGTAGAGAAGAAAAGAGGAAGAAATGGAAGCCTGAGAGAGTCTATGTGGCAACCACTTCTAAGGAAGAAACTAAATCTGATGAAGCAATGAAGGAAGTTAAGAAGACTGCTACCTCTGCCAGGGTAGTCAGGAAGCCACCATCTAGTGAAGGCCAGACAAGCAAGAAGCAAAAAGTTGGAGTTGAACAATCTGGTAGACCGTGTCCAAGTAAGAATCCCAAGTCTAAGCTTGATGAAGCTCTAAATTCTGGTAAACTAGAAGGTACCTACACTATTGTGCCCCCAATTTCACTTAGTTGGATAGTTTATGTAGTGAAGGAATGAAATATAAAGAATATATCTTAAAATTATGAGAATTATGATGAAAATTATCAAAGAGAAATAGAGGAAGTCATTGTAAAGTACATGAATGTATATAGAAAAGCCCTGATAGAATTATCATCTATGATTTTGAAGGGTTTATATGAAATTTTGGATGTCAGAAGGCATACATCTAGTTTACAAGATGAGAGAATAAAAGACTATGTATTAGTTAACTTGTGTTTTATGATTTCTAAGAGTGAAGTTGATAGACTTCTTGAAGTTGCAAAGAGAATATTTAGAAGAAAAACAAGAGTTAACAAGATCATTCTCATAAAAATAGATGAAGTGGCTAAGGAGACAGAAATAATTTTGAAATAATTTTTTGAAGAGCACAAATATGAGGTTAATTTGGAAAAAGTTGACACCCCTCTAGAAATGCATGTACATGATGATACCTCCGCTCTGGATGTGTAGACAAATGTAAAAGATACAATTGCAGATAATACCATTGATACTCAGAAGGTTACTGACTCTGGTGAAGCTAATCTGAATCCTCTAGTGATAAATATTGAGTCTAAGAAGGCAATTGAGGATGTTGGTGAAATAGGAGAGGATGCAAAGAAGGGCGAAGATGTAGAGAAGGAGAAGGATGAATTTAAGATTGAACAGGCTTCGGTGGTGATGACAAGAGACATTGTGGAAAACAAAGGCAAGCAAATAATCATTGACATAGTTGACCTCACCCAAGGACCTATAGATCTTAGCTCATTGTCTCCCATTATAGCACTGAAACTTACAGCTCTTGCACAAGCCAAACCGAGTGAAGACATTGAAGTATCACTATGAAGACAAGGAGATGATATATTTGGAAACAAGTGTGTTGGAGAAATGTTTTCCATATTTTAATCAAGATACAGTTGATACTCCCTCCAGTAAGCTAAGGAGAATGTTGAAAGTAGTTGATTCTCATATTGTGTATTTAGAGAAAGTAGCGGAAGGAAAGATACTTAGTCAATTTAATGCTATGCGACTCAGAACAATTTTGAAAATGGTTGAAGGTGATAGGGTTAGTCTGATTTCCAGTTTAAATTCTATTTAGGAGGCACTAGATGAAGGTGGTAAGATATACAAATCATGTCTTCTTTTTCTTAAATTCACAATTGAGATAGATAAGCAGATAAAGGAATGTGAAGGAAAGTTAGCTGATATTTCTCAATCGTATGCCCATCAATCAGTTTTTGCTAGTAACTATGAAGCTCAAGTGATGGCTCTATTAGACAAAATCAAGAGCCTTAATCAATAAAAAGATAGAGTGGTTGGGAGAGTGGGAGAACTTGGGAATTCAGTAACTCCCCGGTTGGACATCTTGCTAAGAAGTCAACAGGATGTTGTGAATGCTCTAAATAAGAGAGGTTCGGTAGATTGTAGAGGAGAAAAGATGCATGCTTATTTGTTTAGTGCTTTGATTGATATTTTGGAGAATTTGAAGAAAGGTTGGGACGGTCACCTGCAGTCCCTGAAGACCATTCTTGTAGACATCTTTAAATTCATGTAAATTATTAAGTATGCCCTTGTATATAAATTTTGGCGGATACCTATCTTTGGCATTTTTGTCAAAGGAGGAGAGCGAGGAATGAAAAATGATGTATATTCTCAAGGGGAGCTTGTTGAGCTTATTGAGTTGTTGAATTGTTGAGTTGTTACAATTTTGAAGTTTTGCAGTGACAGTGTCATTTTTCATCAAATGTTTCCATCAATGCCAAAGGGGAGGATTGTTGGCATGCAAGAGATACTGTATTGGTAGATATTTGTGCATGAGAAATGATTTGGGGTTGTCATTGATGGCAAATTAGCTCAGAAATTCTATCTTGTATATGTAGAACTGATCTACCAGAAGTTTTAGAAGTTTGATGTTCATTTATGCTTAAGTCTAGAAGGTGGAATATTGTATGCGACAAAGTATATTGTGCAGATCTCCAGTTTGGTTGAATAGTTTTGGTTGTGGTGATAGAGGTAGTTGATTGAATGTTCAAGACAACTTATTTTGCAATCCTAGCATCTGGTATTGATTCTCGTGCAAGATTGAAGATCCAGTATCTGGTAATTCAAGAAGAACAAAGTTATTTTGGTGTAACATGTGCGAAATATTTGGGATGATTTTGGTGATTTGTTTTAAGTTCAAGGTGGTTGATCCAACATGTGGCAAGATTATTATCTATTTGTTTTGGTCCGCATATGGATTTTAAATTGGATTGAGCCGACTTGTGGTTACAAGTTCATGTTGTGTGTTATGCGATTTTTGGAGCCAACATAAAAATTAATTTATTTTGTTGATGCGGATATATAAGACCAATTCATTTGAGAATTTTGGTATAAGTTGTGATGAGATGTGAGTGGGAGAAGATTATATGAGTGATTGTGCAAATTTTTGTGTGAGTGATTGAAATTTTTTGTGCTTCGATATATGAGAGAGAAGAGAGATGGAATAGTGGAAAAAGACTAATTGCGCTTAATCAGACCTCCTTTTTGGCATTTATAGATACTACTATTTAGTTCAGTCATT
This sequence comes from Cryptomeria japonica, assembly GCF_030272615.1. Classification (NCBI taxonomy): domain Eukaryota; kingdom Viridiplantae; phylum Streptophyta; class Pinopsida; order Cupressales; family Cupressaceae; genus Cryptomeria; species Cryptomeria japonica. The sequence continues at coordinate 593,693,362 of NC_081410.1, forward strand.
CTTGTTATCATTTTTAATCACTTGTAAGGCAATGAGCCTTCCTCTGGGTTGTAGCCCTCTTTTGTAATTGAGCAATGAGCTCTAGGCAGTGTGCCTAAATACATGTGCATTCCCCTCTTGTAATATTATCATATTCCTAATCACAGTATTATAATATTGTGGGTTCCAATCCCACTGTGGTTTTTCCCTTTCCAAGTTTCCATGTAAAAATTCTAGTGTTATGGTTTTGTGTTTGTTTGCATTCAGTTTCTGCACTTTACTTTTATTCATTTGTATCAGGTGGTTAAAGAAACAGTTTAAGAAAAATTTAATTATAGAATACTGATTCAACCCCCCCCCCCCCCCACTCTAAGTGTTCATTGATTGCAACAACCCCTTTGTGATTAAAATGTTGAAAGGGATGGTATTTGTCTGCCAACTACGCTATGAATCTTTGAATTGATTGCAAGTCTCCTTGAAGTCTTCTTAGATAGTGAAGATTTGTGGGTAGAGGCATATCCATAATAGCTTTCACCTTTGTTGGATCCACTTTGATGCCTCTTTGAGAAACAATGTAGCCCAACAAATTGCCAGATACAACACCAAAAACATATTATTTGTGGTTCAGCCAAAGATTGTATTCCTCCATTTTATTAAAGATCACAGCCAAGATGCCAAGATGACTATCTATGGTGAGAGATTTTCACAATAAATCATCTACAAATTCTTCCATTAGTGTGTACATAAAGTCATGGAAAATTGTTGCCATTTCTCTTTGATAAGTTGCTCCAGCATTCTTTAGGCCAAAAGGCATGACACTCCAGCAATAAGTTTCCCATGCACATGTGAAGGCAATTTTATGCACATCCTCAAGATCTTCCTAATCTAGTTATAGCCTGTGAAACCGTCCATTAATAAAAATATTTCATATCTAGCTATCATGTCTACTATGATGTCAATTCTAGGCAAAGGAAAATCATCTTTGGGCCATGCTTTATTCAAATCTCTAAAATTGGTGCAAATCCTGATGCCCCTAATGGATTTACTAATTAGTACAAAGTTGGAAATATACTCCACATAGTCATTAGGCCTTAGGAAACCCACATCTAACAAATTTTTGAGCTCAACTTTGACCAATAATGCAATTTGTGGGTGCATTTTACTCAACTTTTGTTTGATTGGCTTTGAGCCAAGCTTCAATGGAAGGTGATGAAGAAATACTTTAGGATCTAATCCTGGCATATCCATGTAAGACCATGCAAAATTGATTTGATTTTTAATGAAAAACTTGATGAATTTTGTCTTTTCTTGATCTGACAAAGAGGCTACAAAATTAATAATCTTAGGGTTGTCAAGTGTGCCCAAATTTATTTCTTCAATCATCTCCATAATCAATGATGATTTTTCCTGACTTGATGGGGGTATGTCCAATCTTCCATCTTTGGGCACCTCAAAGAGGTTTTCACCCTTCGATACATCCTTTATTTGTAATTTTCTATGGTCTAAAGATGCCTTGCAGTTTTTACCAAAAGACCTATCCTTTTCATTTTTACTTTTGCAACTGGAAAATGGAGTTGAATCCCCAAAAAATGTTGTGGAGTATAAATCAATGACAAAGCCTACTTTATGATCACCATACATTATACCTTCCTGAAGCTCAAATAATTCTACAATAGCTTTGTCATTTTGAAAATGGTCTAGACTTGGTGGTTCTTGTTGGTCCCATTCGATGAGTTTGGGGTGTAGAAAACTAAGAGGGTAGGGTGAATCATTTTTCTCAAAATCTTTTCTTAACTCAAATACAATTTTAGATCTGATAATTAACACTGAAAGCATAAATCAACACCACATCAATAAGACACATAACACTAGGATTTTTGGAGTGGAAAACCCAATCAAGGGAAAAACCATGATGGGAACCTACCCAAAAACATGATTCTACCTTAATAGAAGTATATGAAATATTACAATGGGGAAAGCACATGCATTCAGGCACACTGCCTAGAGATCACTGCTCAAAAACAACAAAGGGCTACAACCTAGGGAAGACTTGTTGTCTTACAAACATATTCAGATTATATCTAGAAGATCATGAACTGATAGAATAGCATCTTCCCATGCCTGGTTATAGTTCTGATTAGGCACATAACACATATTCTTCTCTTTCACACTTCTTCACACTTCTTCGCACTACTTCATTTCTACTAAAATATCAAAGCATTATTTGCACACACAAACACCTCCCTCACATGAATATTACATTTATTTAGACATATCATCAACCTATCTTTCAAGGTCAGCTCAATACACATGACAAATTATAAAGATACAAGCATACACGCTACAATATTATGTGTGGACCAAAACAATGTTCGCTAAGATATAGTATGGACCTAAATCAACACCTCAAACATGAAACACCTTCAAGAATTATACCTCGAACATCTACAACATGCTATAATCATCATGTCGGCCAAGAATATGAAGAACACCACTGAATCAAGGAAAATCATCAATAACATGCACAAAAATCAATGTGGACCACCAACACAAATAGGAAATGAACTATAATTATCCACAAGCATCATGAATTATTACAGAAACAACCATACCAACACCACTTACTAGAATCCCCATCATCATTATACCAAACTTCAAGAACACTAACTGCAATGACTATTAAACTAAAATATTCACATGCAGACCTCCAAATCATGAACCATGTAAATTGGGAACACACCAGAATGTCCCAAACACTCTACCAAATCCACAAACCAAGATATTGCAACATGGAGCAATCTGGAGTAAAATCCATAACAATGATCAACATCAAACAACTGAAAAACCAACCACAATATCAGATCTCATGACTTGATCAAATCACCATGTGAACCACTGAAACTTGAGTTGAATCAATTAGAGATACTTATCTCAAAACCCTTTAATCTACAACAACTCATCTACAAAATACTAGCCAAACCAACTCACTTAATTTGACTGCAACATTGGAACACACAGAGGAATATGTTGACATCAATGACAACACATCACTCAGTCATCCTCAAATATCACAAGCACATATTTGCACATTATCCCAACAATATCCCCAATGCCAACAATCTCCCCCTTTGGCATTGATGACAACATATGATGTGAAAAACAATCAATAACAAACAGAAAACAACTCTCTTAGATAGCTCTCTACAAATATTCTCTCCCCCTTAGATTATTACATAGATTTTCACATGAATCTCTCCCCCTTTGACATCAATGACAAAGGAACATATTTGAAAACCACAAAACTCACTAAATTAAATCTCTCTCCCAAATCTAAACATCTGAACCACCACACTGACTACTTTCCTTGTGTAGCAGCCACCACTCATCAATTCGGATCACAAAATATGTCTATGAAATCCACCAGACTGATGCAAATCCATGCATCTTAGTTATTATTAGGAGAGGCAATCACCCCTAGCTTCTCTCTGACATACTCAAAAGTATCCTTAGGCAAAGGCTTTGTGAAGATATCTGTAATTTGTTCCTTTGTATATACATACTCCAATCTGACTTCCTTCTCATTCACCTTTTCTCTCAAGAAATGAAACTTGATTGATATATGCTTAGTCTTTGAATGCAACACAAGATTCTTAGAAATATTGAAAACACTTGAATTATCACAGTATATAGTAGTAAGCTCATCATAAACAATTCTAATATCCTTTAATATCTGCTTCACCCATACCACCTAAGTATAATTGTTAGCAACAACAATATACTCAGCCTCTACAATAGATAAAGAAATAACATTCTGCTTCTTACTCATCCAAGACACCAATTTCTTTCCCAATAAAAATGCACCACCTCTAGTACTTTTTCTATTATCCACATCTTTGGCCCAATCAACATCAATAAAAGAACTCGAGGTAAAATCATCGGGTTTGGGATACCACAAACCAAAATTGATAGTTCCTTTTAGACATCTGAAAATCCTTTTGACAGCTACAACATGAGATTCCTTAGGATCAGCTTGAAATCTAGCAACAAGACATACAACATTCATAATATCTAGTCTAGTCTTCAAGTTAAATATAGCAATCCACCAATCATAGATCTGTATCTAGTCTGATTTTCTTTAAGGGATTCATCATCCTTTGTCAACTTATATCTGATCACCATATATAGGAGTACCAATTGGCTTTGAATCATCTAAACCAAAATTATTCAACAATTCCTTCACATACTTGGACTGAGATATGAAAATGCCTTTATCTAACTGAGTACTTTGCAATCCCCAAAATAATTTCATCTCACCAATCATAGACATCTTAGACTCATTATGCATCTCATCAGCAAACTTCTTGTACAAACTATCATTCCCTTCAAAAATAATATCATCAACAAAAACTTCAACAATCAAAATGTTATCATGATCAATCTTGAAATAAAAATTACTATCAGTAGTACCTTTATTGAATCCAAGCTTCACAAAATACTTATCTAATCTGGGATACCATGCTCTTGGGGCTTGCTTCAATTCATATAGTGCTTTCTTCAATCTGCAAAACAAATCTTCCTAATCCGTCAACTGAAATCCATTTGGTTGCTCAATATAAACTTCCTCTTCCAAATCACCATTAAGAAAGGTTGACTTGACATCCATCTGATAAACTTTTAAATCTTTGTAAGCAATAATAAGGAAGAAATAATCTAACAACTTCAATTCTTGCCACTGAAGAAAAAGTCTTCTCAAAGTCAATTCCTTCCATCTGAGCATATCCCTTACAAACAAGTTTCGCTTTGTTCCTAACAACTTCACCTTGTTCATCCAATTTGTTTCAAAAGACCCATTTAGTTCCAATTACATTTTTATCCTTAGGTCTGGGAACAAGAATCCATGTATTATTCTTTTCAATCTAGTTCAATTCTTCTTCCATTGTTTTAACCCAATTTTCATCTTTGCATGCTTCATTAACATCTTTAGGTTCAATCTTAGAAATCAAGCAATATTCTTCAACAATTCTTCTTCTAGTCATCACACCTTTATTCTTATCTCCTATGATCTAATTTTCTGAACGATTCAGCCTCACATACCTAGGAGTCTTAGGATTTTCTTGATTTTCAAACTCTTGAGTTCTTTCTTCTACACTAGCACTAGTCTCTCCTTGATTTTTTGGCTTTTTCAGAACAATCTGGATTAGATTCTAGGTATGCACTTGCTTTCCTTTATAAGAGCTATCATTCTGATCATCAGAATCATATCTATAGGATCTAATCTATCTCTCATTACATTCATCAACTTTCACATTAGTACTTTCAACTATCTTTCTCGATCTCTTATTATAACACCAGTAGGCCTTGCTCTTAGTAGAATAACCAAGAAAAAATCCTTCATCACATCTAGCATCAAACTTCCCTAGATCTTCATCTCTTTTGATATAGAATTTACTTCCAAAAATTCTAAAATATCTAACTAGAGGAACATGACCAAACCATAACTCATAAGGATTCTTACCAGTATCACCTTTGATATGCACTCGGTTAAGAGTGTATACAGTAGTACTCACAATTTCTCTCCAATAGATATGCAGAATGTTTCCTTCCAACATCATGGTTCTAGTAGCTTCCTAAATTGTTCTATTCTTCCTCTCCACAACACCATTTTTCTAAGGGGTTCTCGGTGCAGATAATTGTCTCTTCACTCCATGCTCTTCAAAAAATGCATTGAACTCACCAGAAGTGAATTCAACACCTCTGTCAGATCTCAAATGCTTTAACTTCAATCATGTCTCAATCTCAACCATGGCTTTGAAAATATTGAACTTCTCCAAGGCTTTAGACTTCTCCCTTAAGAAAGTGACCCACATCGTCCCTTAATAGTCATCAATCAACAACATGAAATACCTATCTCCCTACAAGCTTCTTAATCTAGAAGGACCACACAAATCAGTATGCACAAGATCCAATAATCTATTAGAACAATGTTGTTTTCTTTTGAAAGTAACTCTTGTCTGCTTCCCTAATTGACATTCCTTATATACCGTTTTAGTAGGCTTTACCAACTTAGTAAGATCTCTCACTTCTTGAGTAGAACTTATCTTAACCATACAATCAAAATTCACATGACATGTCCTCATATTCCATAACCAACTTTCATCAATCTAAGCAATCAAATAACTTTTACGACCAGCATTCAAATGAAAGATATTACCTTTAGTCTTTGTCCCTAATGCAATCTCAATTTCAGAACCACTTAAGATTTTACACTTGTCATTCTTGAATTGTAAATCATATCCCTTGTCAACCAGCTATCCAACACTCAAAATATTATGCTTTAGACCTTCTACATACAAGACATCATCAGTATTGTGCTTACCATCAAGAGACATGGAACCTCTACCACAGATTATACTAGCTTTGTCATAACCAAATCTTACCACACCACCATCATACTTTTACATACAAACTCTTATCACATGTCATATGATGAGATAAACCACTATCAATAGCCCATTCATCCTTCTCTTCAACTTTAGGAGAAACATCTTTCTCCTCATTGATGCAGCTAATAGAATCAATAGGCACTGGATCATCTTCCTTGGTAACAATAAATATCCATTCATCATCACCTAAATTTCCTTTCTCAGATTCATCATCTGTCACACCTTCATCAGCAACATAATAACATTTCTTCTAATATTTAGGCTTGTATTTCTTCCTAGGACCTCTTTCCGGACACCTTGAAGAAAAATGTCCTATTTTATTGCATGAAAAACATTTGAGAGGCAATGTTCCTTCATACTTATGATTCCTTTAGGCAATCTCCTGACAGTAAGTGTTTCAAGCTCCTCAAGCTCTTTTTCTTCTTCTTCAAGTTCCTTCATTTCTTTCTCATATCTTGATACCCTTCTTGAAGAACTTTCTCCTTAATCATATCTCTTCTTTCTAGAAATAGTAGCTTTGAATGCAGATTTTGTCTTAGGAAGAGAGTCACCAAACTCACTAAATTTAAAGGCAACAAGCTTGCCAATCAGCATGTCTCTAGTCACATTAGTCATGGTATGGATCTCCTCAATAGCAGTAGCTTTGTGTGTGTAATTGAGAGGCAAGAATCTCAACACTTTAGCAACAATCTCTGATTCTTCCAATACTCCACTGACGCATTTGATATTGCACACAAGCTCATTCACTTTCTACATAAAATAAGTAATGTTCTCATCTTTGCCCATCTTCAACAACTCATACTTTCCCTTCAAGCTTTGCAATTTTGCAATCTTCACATGACTGTCACCTTCATACAAAGTTTCCAACTTCTTCCAGATCCCATGAGCAGTCTACAAATCCATCACATTTGTCATTTCAGAATCAGTCAAGTCACTCAACAAAGATTCCTTAGCTCTAATATTGTGTTCAACTTCCTTTATCTCATCCTGAGTTGTAGGACCATTTTGAGGAATGTTATACACATTTTTAGTAATTTTCCAATAATATTCAACAGTGCATCTCAAGTGACACTCCATCCAACTTTTCCAAAGAGTGTATTTTGATCCATCAAATCTCAGACTATCCTTCTTATAAGTTCTCATCCTAGATCACCTCCAGTGAACAAGCTTCTTCAAAGGAACATTCTCTAATACCAATTGTTGGCAACAAGGCAAAAAACTAAGAGGGGGGTGATTCAGTTTTCTCAAAATATTTTCTTAACTCAAACACAATTTCAGATCTAATAATTAACAGTGAAAACATAAATCAACACCACATCAATAACACACATAACACCAATATTTTTGATGTGGAAAACTCGGTCAAGGGAAAAAACATGGTGGGAACCTACCCACAATATGGTGATACCCTGTTAGAAGTATATGAAATATTACAATGGGGAATGAACATGCATTCAGGCACATTGCCTAGAGCTCACTACTAAAAAAAATAAAGGGCTACACCCTAGGGAAGACTCATTGTCTTACAAACACATTCGGATTTCATCTGGAAGATCATGAACTAATAGAATACCATCCCCTCATGCCAAGTTACAGTTTTGTTAGGCACATAACACATATTATGCTCTTTTGCACTTCTTCACACTTCTTCGCACTACTTCGCTTGTTTTGAAATATGAAAGCAGTATTCACACACACAAACACCTCTCTCACATGAGAATACATTTATTTATACATATCATCAACCTATCTTTCAAGGTCGGCTCAATACACATCACAAATTACAAAGATACAACCATACATGCTACAATATTATATGCAAACCAAAACAATGTAGGCAAAGACATAGTATGGACATAAATCAACACCTCAAACATGAAACACCTCCAAGAATTATGCCTCAAACATCTGCAACATGCTACAATCATCATGTCGGCCAAGAACATGAAGAACACCATTGGATCAAGAAAAATCATTAATAACACACACAATGATCAATGTGGACCATAAACACAAATAAGACACAATCTAGAAACATCCAAGCATCATGAATTGCTATAAAAACAACTACACCAAAACCACTTAGTAGGATCTGTTAGACAGATCTAATACCAGGATTAAACTGAGAGGGGGGGTGAATCGGTTTACCATCAGAAATCAGAACTAATGCATACCAAAACCATTAAACATGATCACAAAGAAACTGACACAATGAAGAATAGAATATGAAAGCACAATACACACAACACCAATATTTTGACATGGAAAACCCAATAAAGGGAAAAACCATGGTGGGAAACCCTACCCACAATCAAATAATACTTATGCAACAGTATGTGAAATTACAATGGGGATTACACTTGCAATCAGGCCAACTTCCTAGATCTCACTGCTCATCACAAAAACAAGTCTCACTGACTTATAAAAACATCAGACTGCAGCATCTCCTAATGCTTGATACAGTTCTGGTTAAGCACAGATGTATGCCCTACAATACAAAAACCTTCATTGAATGATATATCACTTGTTCACACATAAACCTTCCTCTGATAATGCAGACATAACCATCGATCTCATCCATGTATCAATATATAAATTACATGAATAAGTCACCTATAAATATAGATCATCAACCTTATTAACAAGTTCAACTAAACCCTAAACCCATAAACCCAAAATAACAAAAATTACATTACACGGTATCACGAGACCAATATGAAGATTTACATTACATAGCATGGACCTAAATCAAGTAACCAAACAATTCCATTCTCCATAAATTCCACTAAGACCAAAATCCAACATGCTTCACCAACATAGAAAGTCTAACCAGATCCAAAAGAGGACCACCATAACAACACGCCAGCCAAATAAAACTCACCAAACACTCAGAGTGAAGTAACATAGAAAGTCTAACCAGATCTAAAATAGGACCACCATAACAGCACGCCAGCCAAATAAAACTCACCAAACACTCAGAATATGATCAAGAAGCACCTTCATTATGTTAGAAACTGATTCCATAAGCCGGACCAAAATTGTTTGGCCAAAACACCAAATATCACTTACCGGTAAAGCTAACCAATACTGAGAAATACCAACCGAGAACATAAGAGATAGTTACCGGAGCACCAAAACATGAACCAAAAAAATATGGAAAACAAATAACCATCTAGAGTAAGCATCCAAAACTGATTCTAGAGATCTAATCATACTAGGTCAGAATCATATCCAAAACCAAGATGATTGCCAAGACTAACTGGGATACAGTGTTGACATCAATGATAACACTTAACCAAATCCATCATATTGCCAACAATCTCCCCCTTTGGCATTGATGGAAACATTGAATATGAAAAATGTCCAAGTTCCAGGGAATGCCAACAATCTCCCTCAAAGATAGGACTGATTTTCACATGAATACCACCTCTCTCCCTTTGACATCAATGACAAAGGATGAATATTGAACCAAATAGCTCACTACTCCCCTTGAGTAGTAGCATCATCTCATCAACTCAGATCAAAGAAAATATCTAATAAACTTACCAGATTGATGCATTCCTACATCTCTAAGTCTCTTTCGGAGGGTTGGTATCCCCCAATTGATCTCTAAGATATTCAAAAGTATCTTTAGGCAATGGTTTAGTTAGAATATATGCAATCTGCTCCTTAGTAGGCATATAAACCAATCTAACTTCCTTTGCTTCAACCTTTTCTTTTAAGAAATTGTACCTTATATAAATGTCTCTTGATTTGGAATGAAATAATGGATTATTTGACATATCAATAGCAGTAGTATTATCACAGTGAATAACAATAGGCTCATCATAACTTACCCTTATATCTTTTAACATTTGTTTCATCCATAAAATCTGAGTACAGTTGGTAGCAGCAGCTACATATTCCGCTTCAGCAATAGATAATGAAGTACATGATTGTTTCTTGCTAAGCCATGAAACCAATATAATCCATAAGAAGCGGTTAACCCATGTCACAAACCCAAGAACTGCAGTGCACAACACAAGGAAACCAAGGGTGAACACCTTGCAATAATCCCCAAAGATCTGATCTTCAGAATGATTTAGTTTCACATACCTGGGAGTCTTTGAATTTTCTTGATTTCCTAACTCTTTATGTTGTTCCACTGTCATAGTTGAGCTTTTTGATGTTACCGGAGTGACAGGTTCATTGTTATGAGCAACTTCATGCATTACTGGTTGAGGTCTGATAAATTCATCTTCCGGTCCATAGTCATATGATCTAATCTGATGACTACCATGTTCATCCACCTTGACATTTATGCTCTTCGTTATCCTATTCAATCTTTTGTTATAACATCTATATGCTTTGCTCTAATTATAATAACCAAAAAAATATGTTGGAATCCAAGAACACTAAGAGGGGGAGGTGAATCAGTGTTCTCCCAGTATGATTAATTTTAATCTTATTAGCAAACCAACTTAGTAACCAGTATGCACAAAATAAAATAACAAGTAATAATAATGCAACCACAAATATCAACACCATAACACAAAGATTTATAGGTGGAAAACCTCAAAGAAGAAAAGCCACGGTGGGATTTGTGACCCACAATATCTATCTACTAGCCAGCTGAATAAATATTACATGAGAGGGGCATAAACATGCAGGAAGGCACACTGCCTAGAGCGCACAACTCATCACTAAGGAGCCTCACTAACTACAAGAAATATTTGGACTACGATCCGGAAAGAAGATTGAACTACAAGAATAGCATCTCCTATGCCTAAGTATAGTTTCGGTTAAGCTCAATACCAAAGGTCTTAAACCTCTTACATAAACCTAATTTGATCACCTATGATCAACCAAAACCTCTACATATGATTACAACTTTATTCGGACACAGATAATGCCATAACCCATTATCTTGACCATGATCTACTAAGAGATCTTATATCATACTTATACAAACCCTGGACCTAAACAATTAAGTCGGCCACCTAAAAGATATTACAATAAATCCATTACATAAACCCACAAACCAATGATAACCCAAGTTAGCCTGAGGCCAAAACAACATTATCCAATTAATAAATCCAACCAGTAACGCATCGGGAGCATCCACCAACACATTGCACAAACCGGTTCATAACCTAGAAGTCAATAACATAGAATGGCACCGGACCTAAAATAGGTTGCCATAAACCAAATGCAACACCACCAATCAGCTGGAACATGAACAAGATAACCATCAACATCCTGAGAACCTTCTAGAAGCTGCACCAACACCACTTATTGAAAATATCTTCAACAAAGCTCTGTCGGTAAAACCCTTATCGGTAACCAGAAGGCTTACTAGAACATATGATAGCTTCCAGATCACCAAATCCTGAACCAATTGAATGTGACACGCATCTGAACCACATGAATGACTGAACCAAACCATTTCCACCAAGATGAATATAACGGAGACCAATCTCCTGATCATCATCACAGTCCAACAATTCTACCGGAACCCGGTAGACAACCAAATACGCTAGTGTTGATATCAATGACAAACATCAATACAACACATAATCAATTCCTTCATATTGCCAACAATCTCCCCCTTTGGCATTGATGGAAACACTAGATGTGAAAACCTTCCAAGTGTCAAGAAATACCAACCAAGTCTCCCCCAATGGAAGACACCCAACAATCTCCCATAAATGATATACCAATGAAGCTTTGAACAAATTATCTTTGTACCAATTAACCATCCATAGACCTGAACCAAACTCCCCTAGTGGGATACAACCAATTCAAAATTTTGTTTGTCCCCCTTTGACCGATTTCTCTGTTTATCTTTATTTTTCACATGTATATCTCTCCCCATTTGAAATCAATGCTAGAAATTGGGCATAAACATCAAAGAGAAATTATAGATACTTTCAACCACACAACTAACTACTCCCCTTGAGTAGTAGCACCATCTCATCAATCCAGAATGAATAGTAGCTTTGATAATGCATATTGGACTGATGCCAATCAACATCACTGAAGTCTCTACTGGAGGGGTAGAGACCCCCAATCTGTCTCTAAAGTACTCAAATGATTCCCTAGGCAAAGGTTTAGTGAAGATGTTTGGAATTTGCTCTTTAGTCTTCACATTAAAAAATCTGACATTATTTGCTTCTACCTTTTCCTTCAAAAAGTTATACTTGATTGATATGTGCTTTGTCTTTGAATAAAATACTGAATTCTTTGATATGTCAAAAGCAACAAAGTTGTCACAGTGAATAACTATCCGTTCATCACAATCTACCCTTATATCTTTCAACATTTGCTTCATCCATAGAATTTGTGTACACTTAGTAGCAGTAGCAACATACTCAGCTTCAGTAGTAGATAAAGAAGTACATGACTATTTGTTGTTGATCCATGAAACAAGTTTCATTCCAAGAAAGAAAACTCCACCACATGTTCTTTTCTAGTCATCTATATCTCAAGCCCAATCTGCATCTGTATATGCACATAGTGTACAGTCATCATATTTAGGATACCATAAACCATATTCAGCTATTTTTTGTAAATATATGAAAATCCTTGCTATCGGAGCAAAAGTTTCATCATGATCAATTTCTTCCTTCTGAGAATATCCTTTGCAGACCAATCTAGACTTTTCTCACAACTTGTCCATCTTCATTCAATTTATTCCTAAGAACCCATTTAGTTCCAATAACATTCTTATTTTTAGCTCGGGGAATTCCATGTGCTGTTCTTTTCTATTTGATCCAATTCCTCTTCCAACTTTCATCCAGCATTCATCCTTACATGCCTCAACTACTAATGCCAGTTCAATTTGAGAAATTAAGCATACCTCTTCACCAACCTTCTTCTTGTCATCACTCCTTTCCTCTTGTCTCCAATGATCTGATCTTTAGTTGTTGTTGAATTTTATGATATTGCCAGGGTAACTAGTTCAATATTCTATTCTGGTGCAAGCATTACCAGATCACTTATGATCATTTCCACTTATGGTTCTCTTTCATAAGTTCTGATTTGACCTTTGTATTGCTCATCCACCTTGACATTAGACCTCTCCACAATTCTCTGCAATCTTTTATTATAACATCTATATGCTTATCTTTCAATTGAATAACCAATAAATATCCCTTCATCACATCTAGGATCAAACTTTCCAATGGAATCATCTCTTTTGATATAGCATTTACTACCAAGGATTTTGAAATACTTAACTATAGGTGTATGACCAAACCATAACTCATAAGGTGTCTTATACGAAACTCTAATTCCTTGTTGACATAAATGCTTGTCAGCATATCATACCAGATCCAAGATCCATCATATCTATGTTGATAAACCTTCATAATGACTTCTCTAGTATCTGAAACAATTTGAAGCAGTCACTGGCAAGGAGGGACCTCAATGAGATCAGTCCAAACCGGTCAACAAGAGTAAATACAACGAAAACACATAGATATGATGCAGGCAATGCAAAATAGATAGTTTTATTTCATGAAATTCAATTACATCCAACCAGTAACAACAAGGTTACAACATATCGGCACACAGGCCTAGTAGAGTAGGTCACACCGGAACCTTGAATCAAAAGATCTATTTTCTAGGAACAGTCTATCTATTTGATACTTCTTGATTCTGAATTGATTGCATTCTAAAGAATAATTACAAATATATATATCGATCCAAAGGATCCAGTTAGCCCAAAAAGGATCAAAACCCAAAGAACAAGACCTAACATGCAAAATGAACAAGGTCAGCCTCCACCAAGAGATTCCTCCAGAAAATCCAAAGGATGAAACGTAGAAGGTCGGTCACATGCCAAGCAACATCGATATCAACGCTCAAGGCTATGCAAGCTTCGGAATGGGTTCCGATAGATCACCAAAATAGGTCTCAGGGAACTGGTAACAAGAAACTATCATGGAAACTGGTAGTGATATCTTGTCAGAAAGTGATCCAAATGAGATGCATTTGAAAGAAAGAAAGATGATCAAGTCTTCAAGTAGAATCCAACTCCACAGAATCCCATGAGCCAAAATCAGAACACACGAATAGGAAAATTGAAACTGTAAACAAAACAAAAAGGAAATATTTTTGGTTGATGCAAGATTGTTGTGAATTGAGGATGCTCTTGCATCACAAGTTTTCAGACCATAACAGGGGGTCATGCAAGATTTCTCATCAATTTTCCTCCCCCTAAGGCTAATGCCTCAGTTACCAAATGAGTTTCCTATGGGTCCGGGAACATTCTTCTCTGTCGGTTGAGTAACTGGGGTATTTCATTATGTTGGTTGATCCTCAGACTTCCCAATCCACTTCTTCTCATCCTGCTTCCGGATATCATCAACTTTTTGCTTTCCCTTCTCATTGGATTTATCATTTGCTACCGATAGGTTCTTGCTTCTACAAAATTTAGCAATGTGTCCTACTTTGTTACATGTATAACAAGTGACATTGTTCTTTTGAATTTCCTTGATGTAACCTTGATCATTTATTGACCTACATTGATTAGCCATATGTCCAAACTTTCCACATGCATGACATTTTACATTCATTCTACAATTTATTGTCCTATGACCATACTTTTTTCAATTGAAACAGTGACCAATAAATGAATTGTTGTTTTGATTGACTCTATTTCTACATTGACTTTCCATATGACCAAACTTATTGTGAACAAAGCATCTACCATTAAATTTATGTGCATTGGGTTGTCTTACCGATGACCTCTGATTTTGGTTGACTGGTGGATTCTCCTAATTTTTCTTCTGATCGGATGCATCATCATGATTTGTAGTACCGCATCTTTCTCTATGCTCAAATCCAAGACCTTTAGTGTCTCCATTGTCCCTTTGATTCTTCAATAATTCATCAAGCCTTGCAAAACTGATCTTGAACTTGTCTTTGTACTCATTTACATTATCCATATCACTTCTTAGGACTGTCATCATTCTTTCCAACTCTTTCTCATTGTTTTCAAATTGTTCTAATTCAGTTCTCAACATATCATTCTCATGTGCCAACCTAATGCATTCTTCAGATTTGTCTTTCAAAGATTTGGCAATATTTTCTTCATTCTTCTTTTGGTCTTCAATCTCCTTGGATATCCTCATGGTTAGGGCTTGTATTTCATTCTTCACGACACCATTTTCCTGACTCAACTTCTGACATAGTTCCCTTAGAGCACTCTTCTCTCCATAATCCCGATTTTGTAACTGACCACAGAGTTCTTTCCTTTTGACTTGAGTAGATGACAACTATGTTGGCAATATGAAGGAATTGATTATGTGTTGCATTGATGCAACACTAGTTGTTATGGCTGGTTATTGGTAGAAAGATTTTGGTTACCGATAGAAGAACTAGTGTTACTGGCAGAAGGGACTATCAGTTGGATACTATCGACATGTTTGGATCAATGGAATATGTTTTTTTTTATGCTTCTAGAGTAAGTTTTGGTTAGTTGGTATTGAATTGATAATTGGATGCTATCATACACTTTAGTAAGCCTATACCGATAATCATTTAAGGTTTTACCGGCTAAGCTTTTACTGAGAATCTTTGATAGGATGCATAAGTGATGTTAGTACGGCTTCTAGATGGAATTTGGGATATAGAAGGTGATCCTTCATCATGCCTCGATTGATTGGAGACATTGCTTTGTGGTGGTGGACCCAAATTAGGTCTAGTACCTATCTAGGTTATGGACCAGTATCATGTTAACGTGTTCTCTACACATTACTGGAATAATTTATGGATTGGTTAATGTTGTTTTGGTCTAAAGGCGACATGGCATATCATTGTAATATGGATGTATGTAATGATCTTATTGTAATATCTTTTAGGTGGCCGACCTAATTGGTTTAGGTCTTAGGGTTTGTATAAATTGATGTAAGATCTCATTGTATATCATGGTCGTGGTCATGGAATGAAATATCATATGCGAAGGAGATTTGCTTGGTCATAGGTGATCGAATTAGGTTTATGTAAGACGTCAAAAGCCTCTGGTATTGAGCTTAACCAGGACTGTAATCATGCATGGTAGATGCTATCACTAGCAGTTCATTCTTTTGGATTGTTTTCCAATTATATTGAGGTGGTTTTAACCTCTTTGTAGTTAGTGAGACTCCTTTGTAATGAGTAGTATGCTCTAGGCAGTGTGCCTTCCTGCATGTGCAGG
Organism: Cryptomeria japonica; assembly: GCF_030272615.1. Taxonomy (NCBI): domain Eukaryota; kingdom Viridiplantae; phylum Streptophyta; class Pinopsida; order Cupressales; family Cupressaceae; genus Cryptomeria; species Cryptomeria japonica. The sequence goes on from NC_081410.1 coordinate 593,709,964, forward strand.
CCCCTTATTGTATCACATAATTTCTATAGAAGTATCATCTGACTGTGGGTAGCCTTCCCACCATGGTTTTTCCCTTTACCGAGTTTTCTACATACAAATCATGGTGTTATGTGGTATGATTGCATTGTGTTAATTATTTGTTTCATTCTTAACTTTTATTGCTTACCGGTATCTGTTTCTTCTATTTCGGTATTCAATGTTTATGTGCTCCGGTTAAAGGTTATAAAGGGGTTTGATTAATATAATTTTTTGACAATTGATTCACCCCTCCCCTCTCAGTTGTCCACCAGTTATTCTAACAATTGGTATCAGATCTTTGGTCTTCTTTTGTAGAAGCTTAACCGCTTGAGGTAGATCCTATGGCAACTAATACTTTAAATCCACCGGCAACTATTTTTAGAACAGAAATCCCTAAGCTTGATGGAACAAACTATGGGATATGGAAAATTTGAATGGAGACTCATCTTATATGTCTTGGCAAGGATATTTGGGAGATCATTGAGAAAGGATATACACCTTATGATCTAGCATCTAGAAATCCTACTCTTGTAGACTTGGACAAAAATATTGAAAATGATTGCAGAGCAAGAGAAGCCCTCCTCTATGCACTCACTGATTAGCAAATCATGGGATTGGCTGATAAATCATCTGTAAAGGTTATGTAGGATAAATTGCAAACTCTAAATAAAAGTGACCCTACTATCAAAATTTCTAAACTTGATGGTTACCGGGTAAGATATGAGAACTTGAAGATGGAAGATAATGAAATAATTGCTACATTTATGAAAAGAGTAAATGAGACTGTCATGGGAATTCAATGTTGTGGAGGATCTCTAAGTGAAGATGAAATTGTTCCTAAAGTCTTGAGAGCCCTACCACTAGCTTACAAGATAAAGGCTACTGCAATTAATGAATTGATAACAATGGAAAACACTTCAGTTAATAGAGACATTCTGAATGGGAAATTATCTGCTTTTGAGCTTGAAGAATTTGGACCCTCTCGAGCTGCAAAGTCTTAACCTACTTTTCATACATCATCATCTACCAGAAAAAGTGATTGGAAATCCTTAAATGCAAATGAATTGGAAGATATGAGGAAAGAGGATGAAGAATTTGAGAAACTTGAAGACCTATTTGCTAGAAGAGTACCTAAAGGACTGACAGGAAGTAAGTATGAAGGAAAAACACCTTTTAAATGTTTTGCATGCAATAAGATTGGTCATTTTGCATCTAGATATCCTAAAAGGAATGCAATATTTGAAGAAAGAGATAAGAAATCATTTAAGCCTAATCAGAACAAATATAGATTCAAGAAAAAAAAACTATGCTACATAACGGATGAGGAAGGAGTAAGTGATGACTCTAAGGATGAACCAGCAAGAGACTCTGCTAGTGGATCTGGCAATGGAAAGGAATGGGTGTTCTATGATTTAAAGGAAGATGAACCGGAACTAGCTATCAAAAATGAAGAAAAGGCCCTGGCAGAAAAAATTAAAGACAAGGATGAATGGGTAATTGATAGTGGATTCTCACATCATATAACTGGAGATAAAATTATTTTTTTGTCCCTACAAGAATACAATGTTAGTCAAGTCAGATTTGGGGATGACAAAGCATGTATGATCAAAGGTAAAGGTATTATTTCTCTAGATGGAAAGCATAATATTGATAATTTCTATTATGTAGAAGGTTTAAAGCATAATCTTTTAAGTGTTGGTCAATTGGTGAATAAGGAATTCCAACTTTAGTTCAAAGATAGAAAATGCAAAATCATTAACAAAACTCATTTGGAGATTGCAATCGGTACTTAGATTGGAGGTAATATCTTTCACTTGAACACTGGTAATAAGACATGATTGATTGCTCATATTGATGAGAGTTGGTTATTGCATAAGAGGTTGTGTCATGTTAATTTTGATTGTATTGTTAGGATCAGTTCAACAAAGGCAGTTAGAGATATACCAAAGATTGTAAAGCCTCGTAATCCAGTATGGAAGGAATGTCAATTGGGAAAGCAAGTTAGAACTTCTTTTAAAAACATACATGATAAATCTAATGATATGCTTGATTTGATTCATACTGACTTATGTGGTCCAGCAAGGACCAGATGCTTTCAAGGTGATAGGTACTTCATGCTAATTATTGATGATTATTCTAGAATGATGTGGATGACTTTTCTAAGGGAGAAGTCTGAATCTTTTGATAAATTCAAGATCTTTAGAGCAAAGGTGGAAATAGAAATTGGATTGAAAATCAAATGTCTAAATTCATATCAAGGCGGTGAGTTCACATCTCATGAATTTAACAGTTTTTGTGAGACAAATGGAATTAGGAGATAGTTATCTGCACCCTGGACTCCTCAACAAAATGGAGTAGTGGAAAGGAAGAATAGAACCATTTTGGATGCAGCAAGAACCATGATGATGGAAACCAAATTGCCTCATGTCTATGCATTCAACAAAGTTCATATCAAAGGTGAAACTAGTAAGACTCCTTATGAACTATGGTTTGGACATACACCTACTATTAAATATTTCAAAATTTTTGGAAGTAAATGTTATATCAAAAGGGATGATTCAATTGGGAATTTTGATCCTAGATGTGATGAAGGGATATTTCTTGGATATTCAATTCAGAGAAAAGCATATAGATATTATAACAAAAGATTGCAAAAAATTATGGAGAGAGCAAATGTGAAAGTGGATGAGCAATACAGAGATCAATCTTATATCATATGACAAATAACCGGAAGTGGAAATGATCATAATTGAACCGACAATGCCTCAACTGGTACAAGACACTGAGACAGTTACACTAGCACAATCATAAAATTCAACTGTGACTAATGATCAGAACAGTGAACTTGAAGTTCAGAAGACACCAAGGTATGTAAGGTTAAATCATTTTGAAGATCAAATCATTGGAGATAGGAACAAGGGACTTATGACAAGAAGAAAAGTGGAAAATGAAGAGGTATGTCTTATTTCTCAAATTGAACCAGCATCTATTATTGAAGCTTGTAAAGATAAACATTGGTTAAAGGATATAGAAGATAAATTAGATCAGATAGAGAAGAATGAGACTTGGACTTTAGTTCCCCAACCTAAAAATAAGAATGTTATTGGAACTAAATGGGTTTTTAGAAATAAACTAAATGAGGATGGTCAAGTTATAATAAATAAGGCTAGACTGGATTGTAAACGATATTATCAAATGGAAGGAATTGATTATGGTGAGACATTTGCACCAGTAGCTAGAATTGAAGTTGTTACACTATTGCTTGCCTATGCAACATACAAGAACTATAAGGTCTATCAAATGGATGTTAAATGTGCATTTTTGAATGGTGAACTTGAGGAAGAAGTACACATTGAGAAGCTTGATGGATTTTCACTGATAGATGACAAAGATATGGTTTGCAGGTTAAGGAAAGCATTATATGGATTGAAACAAGCTCCTAGAGCCTGGTATAAAAGGTTGGATAAATATCTTTTGAAGCTTGGTTTTACTAAAGGCAGTGCTAATAGTAATTTATATTACAAAATAATTGATGATGATATTCTGATTATTGAAGTATTTGTTGATGATATCATTTTTGGAGGTGAAGATAAATTATGCATGGAATTCTCTAATAATATGAAGAATGAATTTCAAATGTCTATGATTGGTGAGATGAGATTTTTCTTAGGTTTGCAGATTACTCAACCTAACAAAGGCATTTTTATCTATCAAACTAAGTATCTGAGGGAATTTTGAAGAAGTTTGGTATGGATAATTCCCAACCGGTAAGTACTCCTATGGTGACAAGTGAGAAATTATCTATCAAAGACACACCTACACCAGTAAATTCAACAAGGTATAAGTCTATGATCGGTGGCTTGTTATATCTAAATCAAACTAGACTGGATATTATGAATGCAGTTTGTATTGTTTCAAGATATCAAACTAATCCTACAGAAAATCATGAATATGCAGTAAAGAGGATATTCTAGTATTTGCAAGGAACAATAGAATATGTCTTATGGTATTCTACAAATGATAACTTCACTTTATGTGCATATATAGATTCAGATTGGGCAGGAGATACTGATGAAAGGAAGAGCACTTCTGGTGGAGCTTTATTTCTTGGAAATAAATTGGTTTCATGGATCAGAAAAAAAAAAAAATCATGCATTTCTTTATCTACTACAGAAGCTAAATATGTTACAGTAGAAACTAATTTCACTCAAGTCTTGTGAATGAAGCAAATGTTGAAGGATATCAAGATAAATTGAAGTGAACGGGTAGTTATCTATTGTGATAACTCTACAACTATTGACATATCTAAGAATCCAGTATTTCACTATAAGACTAAGCACATTTCAATAAAATATAACTTTCTAAAAGAAAAGGTGGAAGAAAAGGAAGTCAAATTAGTTTATGTGAATGCTAAAGAGCAAATTGCAGATATATTCACTAAATCATCATCTAAGGAATCATTTGAATATTTGAGAGACAGGTTAGGGGTATCTACCCCTTCGGTAGAAACTTAACTGATGGAGCCATACACCAGTCTGATATGTATCATCATCTTTAGCCTTTTCTCTAGGTTGATGTAGTGGTGCTACTACTCAGAGGGAGTAGACAGCTTTGAGATTCACGGGATTTTGATAACTATGTCATATATTTGGCATCGATGTCAAAGGGGAAGAGTTATATGTGAAAAATAATATCATAATATGACATATGGGAGAGAGATTCAAATCAATTTCAGATTGGACTGCACTCCTTAGGGGGAGTTGTTGGGATTTTTCAGTTTTTCATTGTTATATCTTCTATGAAAAATGTTTGGCATTTCTTAGCACTAAGATGTTTTCTTTTTCACATCTAAGTTTTCCATCAATGCCAAAGGGGGAGATTGTTGGCAATATGAAGGAATTGATTATGTGTTGCATTGATGTTTTGTCATTGATGTCAACACTAACTATTATGACTGGTTATCGACAGTCAGATTTTAGTTACCAGTAGAAGAACTAGTGTTACCGGTAGAGGGGACTATCAGTTGGATACTATTGACATGTTTGGATCAATGGAATATGTTTGGTTTGATGTTTCTAGAGTATGTTTTGGTCAATTGGTATTGACTTGATGATCTTATGCTATCATACACTCTAGTAAGCCTATACCAGTAAGGGTTTAAGGTTTTACCGGCAGAGCTTTTATTGAGAATCTTTGATAGGGTGCATAAGTGGTGTTGGTGCAGCTTCTAGATGGAATTAAGGATGTAGAAGGTGATCCTTGATCATGCCTCGACTGATTGGAGACACCTCTTTGGCCTAGTGGACCCAAATTAGGTCTGGTACCTATCTAGTTTATGGACCGGTATCATGTTAACGTGTTCTCTACACGTTACCAAGATGATTTATGGATTGGTTAATGTTGTTTTGGTTTAAAGCCAACATGGCATATCATTGTAATATGGATGTATGTAATGATCTTATTGTAATATCTTTTAGGTGGCCAACCTAATTGGTTTAGGCCTTAGGGTTTGTATAAATTGATGTAAGATCTCATTGTAGATCATGGTCATGGAATGAAATATCATATGTGAAGGTGATTTGGTCAATCATAGGTGATCAAATTAGGTTTATGTAAGAGGTCAAAAGCCTCTAGTATTGAGCTTAATCAGGACTGTAATCAGCCATGGTAGATGCTATCACTAGCAATTCATTCTTCTGGATTATTGTCCAATTATATTGAGGTGGTTATAACCTCTCTATAGTCAGTGAGACTCCACTGTAATGAGCAGTACACTCTAGGTAGTGTGCCTTCCTGCATGTGTAGGCCACTTATTGTATCACATAGTTTCTGCAAAAGTGTCATCTGACTGTGGGTAGGCTTCCCATCATGGTTTTTCCCCTTACCGGGTTTTCCACATACAAATCATGGTGTTATGTGGTATGGTTGAATTGTGTTAATTCTCTATTTCATTCTTAATTTTTATTGCTTACTGATATTTGTTTCTGCTATTACGATATTCAATGTTTATGTGCTTTGGTTAAAGTTTATAAAGGGGTTTGATTAATATAATTTATTGACAACTAATTCACCCCCCCCCTCTCAGTTGTCCACTGGTTATTCTAACAAACTTCTATTGCAGAGTAAAGATGAATTCCTTTGCAGTTGTTAGCTCATCTTGTAGCTTCATGTTCTTCAATCTTTATGCATTAAAGTCTTCAAGTACAACTTCAAGTTATTTCCTCAAACTCATCTCCATGGATTCTGAATTCAGGAATTTCCTCAAGTTGTTAGACTTATTCGAAGGCACCAAGCTCTGATACCAATTATTGGAATCGAAGAACACTGAGAGGGGGGGTGAATCAGTGTTCTCCTGGTATGATTAATTTTAACCTTATCAGCAAACCAACTTAGTAACCGGTATGCACAAAAGCAAATAACAAGTAATAATAATGCAACTACAAAGATCAACACCATAACACAGATATTTATACATGAAAACCCTCAAAGAGGAAAAACCATGGTGGGATTTGTGACCCACAATATCTATCCACTGTCCAATTGAATAAATATTACATGAGAGAGGCCTGCACATGTAGGGAGGCACACTTCCTAGAGAACACCTCTCATCACTAAGGAGCCTCATTGACTACAAGAAATCTTTAGACTACGATCCGAAAAGAAGATTGAACTCCAAGAATAGCATCTCCTATACCTAAGTATAGTTCCAATTAATCTCAATACCAAAGGTCTTAAACCACTTACATAGACCCAATTCAATGACCTATGATTGACCAAAACCTCTACATATGATTACAACTTTATTCACACATAGATAATCCCATAACCCATAACCTTGACCATGATCTACTGATAGATCTTACATCATATTTATACAAACCCTAGACCTAAATAATTAGGTCAGCCACCTAAAAGATAATACAATAAATCCATTATATAAACCCGCAAACCAATGATAACCCGAATCAGCCTGAGGCCGAAACAACATTATCCAATCAATAAATCCGACCGGTAATGCATTGGGAGAATCCACCAACACGTTACACAAAGTGATCCATAACCTAGGATTCAATAACATAGAATGGCATCGGACCTAAAATAGGTCGCCATAAGCCAAATGAAACACCACCAATCAACTAGAACATGAACAAGATAACCATCAGGATCCTGAGAACCTTCTAGAAGTCGCACCAACACCACTTATCAAAAAAATCTTCAACAAATCTATGTCGGTAAAACTCTTACCGGTAACCAAAAGGCTTAGTAGAACATATGATAGCTTTTAGATCACCAAATCCTAAACCAATTGAATGTGACGCGCATCTAAACCACATGAATGAGTGAACCAAACCATTTCCACCAATCTGAATATACCGGAGACCAATCTCCTGATCATCATCACAATCCAACCATTCTACCAGAACCCAGTAGACAACCAAATACGCTAGTGTTGACATCATTGACAAACATCAATGCACCACATTATCAATTCCTTCATATTTCTAACCAAATATTCATTCATCACTTCTAGGATCAAATTTTCCCAATGCATCATCTCTTCTAATGTAACATTTACTTCCGAAAATTCTAAAATATCTGACAGTAGGAGTATGACCAAACCATAACTCATAAGGAGTCTTACCAGTATCACCTTTTATGTGTACTATGTTGAAAGTGTATACAGTTGTATTGACAACTTCCCTCCAATAAATATCAGACAATTTACCTTATGTCATCATAGTCCTTCTCGTATCCAATATGGTTATGTTCTTCATTTCCACCAATCTATTTTGTTGTGGAGTCCTAGGTGCAGAAAGTTGTCTTTTGATTCCATTCTTCTCACAAAAGTTGTTGAACTCACCATATGTAAACTCGCTACCTTGATCTGATCTCAAACACTTTATCTTCAGTCCTATCTCAGTCTCAACCAAAGCTTTAAATATTTTGAATTTCTCAAAAGCTTCAGATTTTTCTTTCAAAAAGGCTACCCACATCATTCTAGAATAATCATCAATAAGTAACATAAAGTATCTGTCACCTTGAAAAAATTTAGTCCTTGCTGGTCCACATAGATTAGTATGAATAAGATCAAGAATTTCATTAGATTTATCATGTATACTTCTAAAAGAATTTCTGACTTGCTTACCCATTTGACATTCTCTACATACCCGATTATGAGATTTATAAATTTTGGGCAAATATCTGATAGCCTATGTTGAACTGATCTTCACTATGCAATCCAAATTTACATGACACATCCTCTTATGCCATAACCAACTTTCATCAATCTGAGCAATCGAGCAAGTTTTATCACCAGAGTTCAAATGAAAGATGTTTCCATTGGTCTGGGTTTCAAAAGCAATTTCCAATCTAGATCTATTGATGATCTTACATTTTCCATCCTTGAATTGTAAATGAAATCCTCTATCCACCATCTGACCTACACTTAAAATATTATACTTTAATCCTTCAACATAATAAACATTATCAGTATTAGCCTTGCCATCCAATGATATTGTTCCCTTGCCTTTGATCATACATGCCTTGTTGTCTCCAAATATGACTAATCCACCATCAAATTCTTGTAGTGATATAAATTTTATCTTGTCACCAGTCATGTGATGTGATAAGTCATTGTCTATAACCCATTCATCCTTTTCTTCAATTTTAGCAGCTAAAGGCTTTTCCTCAGTATGAGTTGCTTCAATGATAGGTTCTAGAGAATCATCCTTAATAGCAATAAAAAACCAGTCCTTACCAGAGGAAGCTCCATTATCGGTTTCACTCATAGGTCCATCATCATCATCATTAGTAATACCAAAATCATCATCACCAACATAATAGCATGATTTATTCTTATTCCTTCTGAATCTAGGCATGTTTTGATATTTCAGATTAGGCTTATAACTCTTCACAAATCTTTCATGATTCCTAGAAACTCTTTCAGGGCATCTAGAAGAAAAATTACCAGTCTTATTGCATGAAAAGCATTTAAAAGGGAATTTTCCTTCATACTTACTTCCACCTAGTCCTTTAGGAATTCTTCTAGCAATCAAGACTTCCATCTCTTCAAGTTCTCTTTCTTCTCTTTCAATGCAATCTCAGTTTTAGTAGCACTCTGATCTCCAAGTTCCTCAAGCTCAAAAGTAGTCAATTTCCCAAGCTGTGTACCTCTGGTAACAGGGGTACTTAACATTGTTTGGAGTTCATTGAATGCAGTAGCCTTCATTTTATAAGTCGAAGGTAGAACTCTCAAAACCTTTAACACTATCTCATCCTCACTAACCGATCCATCGTAGCATTTGATTCCCATAGCAATCTCATTTACTCTATCCATGAAAGAACTTATCTTCTCATCTTCTTCCATCTTCAAAGTTACATACCTTACCCAGAAACCTTCAAGTTTTGCAATTTTCATCACCTAGTCACCTTCATAAAGAGTTTCAAGCTTTGTCCAGATCAACTTTACATTCTCCAACTCTATGAGATTCAATATATTTTCATCGGATAGGGCATTTAATGATGCTTCTTTTTCCCTGACATCATTTCCATCCTTCTTATATTCATCTGTAGGTGTCGGTGTTCCAGAATAAGGATCATGAGGTATATACCCTTTCTGCACTATCTCCCAAACTTCAGCTCCAAGACATCTTAGATGAATCTTCATTTGCTCCTTCCATTTTTTGTAATTTGTACCATCAAATATGGGACTCTCCTTCCGATAGGGATTGAATGTAGAACTAGATGTAGTTGCCATCGGATCTCCTCAAGTGGATAATCCTCTGCAAAGAGGACCTTGCTCTGATACCAATTATTAGACAGATCTCATACCGGGAGTAAACTGAGAGGGGGGTGAATCAGTTTACCATCAAAAATCAAAACTAATGCATATCAAAACCATTGAACCGGAGCACAAAGAAACCAACACAATGAAGAATAGAACATGAAATCACAGTACACATAACACCAATATTTTGACATAGGAAACCCGGTAAAGGGAAAAATAATGGTGGGAAACCCTAATCAGATAATACTTCTGCAGCAGTATGTGAAATTACAATGGGGATTGCACTTACAATCAGGCTAACTTCCTAGAGCTAACTACTCATCACAAAAAGAAGTCTCACTAACTTACAAAAACATCAGACTACAATCTAGAAAGAATGAACTGTGAAAGTAGCATCTCCTAATGCTTGATACAGTTTCGGCTAAGCACAAATGTCTTCCCTACAATACAAAAACCTTCACTAAATGATATATCACTTGTTCGCACATAAACCTTCCTCTGATAATAAAGACATAACCATCAATCTCATTCATGTATCCATATATAAATTACATGAATAAGTCACCTATAAATACAGATCATCAACCTTATTGAAAAGGTTGGCTAAAACCTAAACCCATAAACCCAAAATAATAAAAATTACATTAAACGGTATCACCGGACCAATATTATGATTTATATTACATAGCATGGACCTAAATCAAGTAACCAAAAAATTACATCTGCTAGAAATTCCACTAAGACCAAAATCCAACACACTTCACTAACCAGTAGAAACCCTTAGTGAAGTAATATAGAAAGTCTAACTGGATCCAAAATAGGACCACCATAACAACACGCCAACCAAAGAAAAATCACCAAACAATCAAATTATGATCAAGAAGCACCTTCACTATGACAGAAATCGATTCCATAATTCAGACCAAAATCGTCTGACCAAAACACCAAATATCACTTACCAGTAAAGCTAACCAGTACTAGGAAATACCTACCAAGAACATAAGCCATAGTTACCGGAGCACCAAAACATAAACCAACAGAATATGGCAAACAAATAACCATCCAGCGTAAGCATCCAAAACCAATTCCAAAGATCTGATCATATCGGATCAGAATCATAGCCAAAACCAAGATGATCACCAAGACTAACCAAGATAGGTCCAATCAAGATAGCCTCCAACTAGGATATAGTGTTGACATCAATGACAACACTTAACCAAATCCAACATATTGCCAACATAATCTCTATCATCATTATACCAAACTTCAAGAACACTAACTGCAATGATTGTCAAACTGAAATATTCACTTGCGAACCTCTAAATCACAAACCATCTTAATTGGGGACACACCAGAATGTCCCAAACACTCTGCCAAATCCACAAACCAAGATATTGCAACGCAGAGTAATGTGGAGCAAAATCCAAAACACTGATCAACACTGAACAACTGAAAAAACCAATCGCAATACTGAATCTCATAACTCAATCAAATCACCATGCGAACCACTAAAACGTGAGTTGAATCAACTAAAGATACTTATTTCAAAACCCTTTAATCCACAACAACTCATCTACAACATACTAGCCAAACCAACTCACTTAATCTAACTACAACATTAGAACACATAGAAGAATATGCTGACATCAATGACAACACATCACTCAGTCATCCACAAATATTACAACCACTTATTTGCACATTATCCCAACAATCTCCCCAATGCCAACATAGACAAGGGGCATGTCATCATCAATATTGAATAATTCTTGTGTTGTAATAATGAAAACATAAATATTTGTGGAATCACTATCTAAACACTTGTTTCAGATTCTATGCTAGGATCCCAAAATGTTTCTATACAAGCTTGAGGACAAGTTTTGGGAGGCGGGGGATTATTTTCATGTTTGTCTTCCATGGGTAAGTCGTCTTGATCAATGAAGACATTATCTAAAGCATATGAGCTAGATGAATAAGAGTGTCACTCTCATTAATTGGAGTTAGTTTCAATGTAGGGTTCCTTAGGTTTCGTTTCATCATCAAAATCGCTCCCTTTTTCACATGAGGTTACTTTATTAGATGAGGTTCCAATTCATAATGGTACAAAACCTAGCTCCAAAGTTTTATGTTACATTTAAGGTATAATTGGCTCAATTCTATCTTGTTTGTGTGGACCCAAACCATTATGTCAATCATATCCCTTCTGCATGATGGTGAAACCTTTTCCATATTGTTCCATGGGCAACTAGACATGGTTTGTCTGCTTCATCTTTGTAGAGTCGATCTAACACATCTGCATCAAGGGTTTATTTGTTAAATTCTCCCCACTTTGCAAATGTGGTAAGGGGTTGGTAATGCATGATGGTATTGGATTGTTTCTACAAAAGATATGGTTTCCCATATGACTTGGGTGAGATAGGTAGTTTACCAATAAGAAATGATTGAGCCATGGAATATTCTCCACATCCTTGATCCACATTCTCTATTGACGGGTACATGTTGTGTGGGAGTCCCTTTCAAATTGGCACAAAACCGGAAAGGATTAAGGTCTCCTGGAACTGTTATTTTGGTCTCATTATAGGAATACTTATGGCACTAATGGTTACTAGAGGGGATTTCTTTCATCACATGGATCCAAAGGTAGCCAACAATCATGTTGTAGGGGAGGTCTAGATCTAGTACTTGCAGCAAAGTGTTTCATGTAGTTGGACCAACTCGAATAGGCAGAGTGATTACTCCCTTAGAAATATGTTCAACATCATCATAAGCTTTTATTGTTATCCTCCTAGAGAAGGATCTATATCACTTTCAGCAAAGCCAAGAGAAATTATGACTCTCAAAGTACAAATATTTAAGCCTACTTCGTCATCTATCAAGACTCGTCTGATTTTGCAATCATGGACAAACACTTCTAGATGCAAGGGATCATTATGGTGTGGTTTGTCATGGGGGATGTCATCGTCTGTAAAGAAAATATGTTGTGAGGCAGCAAGATTCCCTATCCTAGCCTGAAATTGGTCAACATTAATATCAGTAGGCACAATACTCTTTTAAAACTTTATCAAGAATAACTCTATGCATGGGGGACATTTTCAACAATTCAAGGATTGAAATTTGTGCGGGCATTTTCCAAATATGGTCAAAAAGGTTATACTGTCTTTTGGTGGCTTAGAAGGATTAGGATGAGTTCCTCCCAATGTTAGCTTAGAGCTATGAGTGGTCACTACACATAGGGTGTTTTGTTCTTTAATCCTTATGGTGGATACATAATTGGCTGATTCACGAAAGTAGTTTATGGTTTAATTTTGGGAAGCACTAGCTTAATTGGTACTGCCTTTCTAGTTTGAACTAGAAGAAGTGGTCTTTCCCTTGTTATGATCAAGTAAAGGAGTCTTGAAAATAGTGTGAGCAGTGTTAGATCCGACTAGAGGATCAAACTCAATTATGCCCTTATCACATAAATCTTGAATAAGATGTTTCAATTGAAAGCATGAGGCAGTTTTATGCCCTTTAGAACAATGATACTCACAATAGGAATTATCATTCCATCAATTGGGTTTTACTAGTGGTTCTTCTTTTATCTCAAGCAACTTGACATAATATGCTCAGAGTAATTATTTCAATATTGATTCAATGGATTCTCCCAATGGCATAAACTGTGTGGGAGGTGCATCTCTTGATCTGAAAGGTCTATATTGATTCCCTTGTTGTTGAATTGTGTTGTGCATCTGATTTTGTTGCTAATTTTGTTATTGATTTTGGTTAGGTGCTTGAGTATTAGGAACAGTCGGTCCTTTTAGGGTGCTTTCGGCTTTGTGTTACTGATGGTTCTTGTATCGACAACTCCATCATTGGTGAAATTATTGTTTCTGGACTAGTATTTACTCTTGTCATTTGAGTTGTTTGAATTATTGTTATCTTTATTGATTTTAATGACTCTGTGTGGCACAAGAGCATTCTCAATGTTTATTCCCTTTTTTATTATATTTTCAATGGTGTTAAGGCTCTTGATCTTTAGCTTGTACATCATCTTTGGTACCAATTTTTGAATGAATAAATTTACTTGTTGTTCCTTAGGAATTTCAAAGGGACACTGACTAACCAAACTTTGCCATCATTGCAAAAAGTTGACCAAGGATTCTCCTAGTTTTTGTTTGGTTTCACATATGTCTGACATGGTGACCTCATTATCAATATTGAAGGCAGAGTGATGAATAAAATTCTCAACCAATTCATTATGTGGTTCAATATTACTAGGCAGTTGAGCATACCAATCCATAGTTTGTCCAACAACACTTCAAGGAAAAAGATGCATGAGATATGTATCATCATGATGTACTTCTATGCATGACACATAAAAGGCATGAATATGATCCTTAGGGTTTCCCCTTCCTTTATATTTTTTAAAGGTCGGTGCTTCAAAATTCTTGGGGAAAGGAGGCATGTACAAACTCTTATAAAATAGATTAGGACATAAATCTTGTTCCGTGTAAACTTTATTTGTCCCTTTTATTTGCAAAGCCTCGACTTGTTGGAATTTCTTGACTTGTTTTGTCAATGCGTCAGAATGTGATAATTTTGGTTGGTTATCGTTCATGCCCAAATATCCTCTTTGTCAATACATGGTGCCACCAAATGGGTTCTAATATTTAGAAACTGCTATTTTTGGATTGCTTGCTTCTGACACATTTTGATGTTGCTCTTACTGATGTGCCATCACCATGTTTTGATATTCATTGGCTAGTTGTGTCTGTTGGGATGAGATTTCCATTTTTGTTTGGATCGGTTGCTGAAATTGTGCCATAGGTTAATAGTAAACATTTCCTTGTTGTTGTTGAGGCACATACTGATTAGATTACCTTTGTCCCGCATATTAGGGAATCATCTAATATTGTAATTGATATTGATTTCCCATTTGTTGTTATTGACTTGTTTGTTGTTGAGGTTACTAATATTGCATAACATCTATTGGTTTTGCATTGGGATTTTCTTATTTGACTTTGGTTGTTGAAATTGATGTTGATAGTGAAGGAGAATTTGTTGACTTTGATTTGGTTGTCCCTGACCTAACAATCTTAATAAGTCATGAGTGTGAACTTTAGGCTCTTTCTATTTTTGAGATTTATCTTTTGGTATCATACTCACATTGGTTTGTTGTAGAGAATACCTAAATTGGTATTGTTGTATGTTTGTGTTAACTTGTGGCACCAAATAAGATAGTGTAGCTTGTGACAGCAAAGGAGGTAGTGTTGCATGTTGTTTGATATGAAGCTTTTGTTGCACTTGGTTTACTTAAACATTACTTCCATAAGATAAAACGGAATGACTAATGAATTTTTTTGCACACTGATTTGTTGTTTTAGCATTTGTTGTGTTTGGGCATTCCTAGTTGCATGATGCGTAGTCATAATAGAAGTCCCTAGTTGGGCACTCAGATTTTGTAACAAATTCTAGCTTGTTTGCATAGAGCTTGTCGTATGTGCAGAACTTGGTTGCACATAAATTCCCTATTGTGATGTTTGGTTGATTTTTGCATTGTTAATCTTAAGAGAGGGATCATGTTGTGTGTTAATGTCTTGCACATTGTGAAAAATGGTATCCCTATAGTGAAGGTCTCTTGCATCTCTTGTTGTGAACTGATTTGAGTAACTTGAGATATTTTGGGCTGAAATGTGCTTGCCATAGTTCCTCTCATAACAGTTGCTAGTGATGATACATTTTGGTTTTGCACAAGTGGGGTTGTATTGAACAATGGGTTATTTATTGCTTCAAATGTTGAATTTGGGGGAATCTCTAGACTTAAACTCTTGAATGTATTCTTCTCAAGTAATGTGCTTGGAGCCCCATATTGTAAATTAAAATGATTTTGAGAAGGCTCAAAATTTGATGGATTGATTTATTCAAATTGTAATTAAACATCATCTTGAGATTTTAATATTGGGATGAAATTTTCTTAAATCATCTTATAATATTTCATGTGATTCCTTTTAAGCAACTTGTCCATTAACTTATCCATTTTTTTGGAAATCTTGGGGTCATTAATAGCCATATCCAATTCTACTGAGGAGTTTGAATTGATGGATGAGTTTGATTGGTCATCTGAATAAGTTTCTTGTTGAAGGTTTGTGGTTGATCCAAAGCCTTGTAAGAGATTTTGTTCATCATATGAATTTGATGCGTGTTGGACATGTTCTTGATTTAATTGGTTGAAATCAAATGGCACATTTCGTGATGGTGTTGGTGCTACACTTCCACATCTTGGTTTCATTGGCACAAATATGGGTTCATAGTGTGGCGGTGGTCCTAATTGTACCATCCCATATTGTGGTAATGTATTGTTAGGAGGACCCATCCTTGGATCTTCATCAATTTGTTGTATTTGGTAATGTTTAACTTGTGTTGTTGGTAAATCATCCATTAGGGAAGTCATGGATTGATATGTAGACTCTTGAGGTTTCTTGGATTTTGACCTTGTTTCAATAGGCATGTCACTATGCATTATTTTGGGGATTTTGGATTTTAAGGATGAAATGACATGCAACCAAGGAAATGACAAATGGAACCCTAAAAGTGAAAAGACAACTTATGCTTTTGAACCTTTTTGAAGTTTTGGGATGGCAATGGGATGCAACTAGATGTAATCTTAGAGGATGATGATGTGATCTAAGGATGAGAATGCAATCTATGTTTTTGGTGTTTTTGACAAATTGGACTAAGGAATGACAAGATGTTGCAATCGTAAAAGATGATAATGCAAGCTATGTTTTTGGATATTTTGAAGTTTTTGATAAACTTTTAGGAACGCTAACCTAAAGATGCAACCTTTGGAGATTGAAATGAAGTCAATATCTTAAGTGAAAAAGGACAAAAGGATCAAATGGCAAGTGTCTAACCTATTGCTTAGATACTAAGCTAAGGCTTGATAAGATAATTTCACCCCCTAAGGTTTAACATGATAATGTTGACAAGAGGATTGGACAAGGTCAAGACCTCCTAACAATGACTTAGGGTACAATCTAAAGATTTGATTTTTGGAGTTTGCAAAACCCTGGCTTAGAGATATAAGGTGTAAATGATATGAAGGATAATGTCATGAGCTAAAATGATAATGAATAGGTTGGACTAAACCAAGTCCTACAATTAGGACAATGCAAGCATGAAGCTAAGACCTAGGAAATGATTTTAAGAACTAGATGCAAAAAGACAACGACAATGCAATAGACCACTAAGAAGGGAGATGAATATGTTCCAAGACCTAAATTGGACAATGTAATGAGAAATAAGGTTTATGTGAAGACTAACTTAAAGGGGCATGGATGTTGATAACAAAGAACCTGTTGGGACTCATTAAATTTGAGTCAAAGTTTATAGGCCCATTTCAAAATTTTGCTCTGCATGTCAGAAAAGTACCTAAATGAGTCAGTTTGAATGGCCTAGTTAGCGGGGGTAAAATGGAGCCAGTTGATTTTTGGAGGGTAAGGCTCGAAAGAAATGTCCTATACCTTTCATTTGGCCTATTCAGTGATGTGCAACTTTCAGAATTCAATTTGGATAAGTTTATGAGGTACCCATTTTGAGGGGTGAGCTGAAAGTGCATTTTAGGCACAAATGCAGATTTTATTGAGTAGATTACTTTGAGCGATTACATCTTTTGCCCTATTGATCATCATGGATAATTTCAAAATGGATTAAATTCTATGCATAAATGTGAGTCAGCCTACAAAATTTCAAGTCCTAACGAATCCATTTGCTCAGTTTTCATAGCCAAATCCGTTTGCAGTTTGTGTGGTTTGACTAGTCCATGTTTCGACAGCTAGTCGGAGCCTTGTTTTGCACAAATGTAAAAGTTGCCTCAATGAGTGTTATGATATAAAGTTTGGTCCAAGATAATGTTGGTATAAATGATGAGATATGTTTCAAATTCCAAGCCTCTATCAATCCGTTTGATTGGTTTTGAAAAGGGTTCATTTACCCATCATTTTCAGTTATCCGTACTTTCAGTGCTATATCAGTTTAAGTAGCTGTTTTTATGAGCGCGCCATTTGCATCCAGTCAGGCTTTTGGTCAAACCGAGAATTCAAAGTTTTAATATGTACTTCAAGGTACCTGTGTTTCAAAATTGAGGGCCTACGGAGGTCGTTTGATATTTTTGAGAAAGGCATCATGTGTTGCCAGAACATTGACTTCATCAAGTCAACAGTGTCGACAAAGCCAGTTGGCCACTTTTGCTAATTAATATCTTTTCACTGGGGAATCATCTTGAGAAACTGCTTGGCAGTGTTCATGCTTGTATATCAAAGTACACGCCTGTCAAATGGTGAGCTCCATAAAGGTGTTTTGATAGGTTTGAAAATTACGTCTTCGCGATTAAATGCGAAAATGTGGCGTAATCGCCTCAAGGTTGCAAAATTCAGTCTGATGATCCACAAATGATGCCGATCATTTCCAGAGGTATGGGTAAGGTTCCTAAAGCATTTCAGAGGTCAGTTGCACGAAAATGAAAAAAAATTTAGTCGGACCCACTTTGGGGCCCAACCTAGCTCATGCCCGTGCATTAATTTAATTGGAAAATTGGTTTATTAAGAGATGATTTCGTTTCATTATGTGGGCATATAACTGAGAGGTTATTGTATGGGCCATTATTGTTTAAAACTTAGAAAATCCATGGGCAATGTGCTTGAGCCAAAGGATCCTGTGGAGAGGTTTGGATCTGATGATGTTGGGTATTTCTTCCTGAGAAAGGTTGAATTTGATAATAATGGAGATTATTTAGAGGAACAGTTTATCAGTATTGTGAATGTCCATCTTACCAACACAATTCAAAGTCTACTAAACCACACACCTGGCTTGTTGAAAAGAATTGCTAGTCCACCTTAGTATTTGATGCTAATTCTCCTGTAGAGGATAACACATTCAAAGAAGGATTTCAGGCTAATCCTTTGGCAGATGCAATGCTAGCAATGTCCCCTACTGTGGTGATTATAATCTTGAGGTTACACAGAAAGAGTGCATTTAGAATATAACTTGCTGCTATCTTGAATTTGGGATATAACTTGCTGCCTTCATCTCCTAATAAAAAGAATGTTGAAACCTCATAGTAAATACAAATTGGAACAGCAGAAACTTTTCAAGAAATTGTAATTGGCAGGCTTGAAGCCAACTCTCCCTCCATGTGAAGTCTCCCAGACATGAGGCCAATGTCCTGTGTGGTGGAAGGAGTTTGAAGAGGCAATTTAAAACATTGATTAGCAAATATCTTTGGCTAGTGTAAGGCCCAAACTCTACAACCTTTCCCAGCATTATCCCATGCGTGACATGTTGAAGACACCATAGAAAACTTCAAGCAAATACAAAATGCAGCAAGTGTAATGCCATCCCCTGTGTGGTTATTTGGAGGCCATGTTAAACACTAATGAAATTGCAATGGTGGTTTAAAGCCTTACCATTTTTTACCCTCCCCTCTACGTGGGTTGGAAGGGGTGTATGGAGCGTGGTTTTTAGAAAATGCAGTGTCCCCACTCTCACGTGCTCTCCCTCCAGCAAAAAACAACATTCAGCAAACACAACAGCAGTATCATTCTTTCCCTCACAGAGCTGGGTAAGGCATTGAGGTTTATTAAACATGGAAATCAAGATGGGTAAAGAACATGAAATGTTTCAAGAAATGGCATTAAGGCAACGTGGTATAGTTTAAAGAATATAAAGATTTTCATTAAAATGCAATGCAGAATGTCCCCATGTGAATCCTCTGTTAGTATTTACAGCAGTTCAAAAAACCAAGCAAATGCAATGTGGTTGTTGTAAAATGCTATCTTCTCCTCCCTTGGTTGTGATCTTCTGTGGTGTAGGTTAGGCGTTGGAGTTTAAAGAGTGCAAAAAATTAGCAAAGCAAATAAATGCCAATTAAAACCCAAACTCCTTCATTTGCCTCCCCATATTCCTCCAACCTGGACATGGCGTTGAAGATTGCAAAAGATTTTCAAGGCTTCTACATTGGCGTTGACAGGACTGCAGAGGAGTGCAAAATAAATCCAACTTTGGATGTTACCCTCTCCTCCCTCACGTGCCCTCCCAAAAGCAACCTCCAGGCTTCTACGTGGTGTGCAAAGGGGCTGCAGAGACAAATTAATACCAGAGCCAAATCCTCCTGCGTGGAGTGGTGTAAGTTGCAAAAAATTTTATAAATGAATGCAATCCACAACCTTTTCCCAATTCCTCCTTAGCATGGTGTTTGGAAGGCGTTTCAAATTTCTAGGTGGATGCACTCAGCAGAAAACCTTCAAAAAATCATAGTTACAGGCAAAATGACATTGTCCCACATTCACTATGGAGGGTAACATTTTGATATTTATATGTAAATCTCCACCAATAAATAATGTCAAAGCCTCTGGGCTTTTTACAGACGGTGTCATTGGGCGCCCAAGGTGGGCCCACCCATGGGTGTGGATCCCAATGTGACCTAGGTGGCGACTGAGCGGTGACCAGGTGGACCCCATGTAGGCATGCTTCCCGAGGCAAACAAGCGAATTTTGCAGAGAAGGGTCGACTTAACCAATGAGTAGGTCCGAGATGATCCGACGAAGCGCATTGATTCGCAGGCTGAAGATGTACGAACATTAGAGGCCATGAAATGGTAAAATGGTTTGGCGAAAATGCAGCAGTGGTAAAGATTGAGCAAGTTCGGGTTGATCTGACGGTCTACGCGATTTCGGAGGCCAAAGACGCTCACCCATTAGAGGCCATGAAATGGCGAAAGGGGAAATGCAAAATGGCAAAGTCCAGGTGGCGATGATGTGGCAAGTACAGTCAGATGTCCAGCAAGGTAGGTCCCGTCTTGATGGTGGTGATGTGGCGCAGAGGTGGTGCCTAGGTGGCGATGACGTAGCATTGAGGTGGCATACACGTGGCGGCCAAGTGGCAGTGACAAAGCGGATGACATGGTGATGATGAGGTGTCATCCCAGGTGGTGCCCAGTGGACCCCATCAACCAATCAAAGACTGACACGTGGCAAGGCGTAAGGCCAAAAGGGAGGCAAAAATCAAAATTAAAATCAGATTAATGATATAGTTTCAACTATTTAAAAAAATGAAAAATTTAAATGATTGTGCACACTTGAAGAATTAATTCGCCCAAGGCTGTATTTTTGGCAAAAATATGAAGTATTATATGTTTCCGAAAAGCTCTCAGAGTGAGGAATTCAATTATGTAGTCAATTTTGACAAAGACAATTGGGAGTAGTTTCGACGGGAATGAAATTCAGTTAGAGAGGAGACACTTGGCAATTTCAGTTGTAGATTTGATTTTCTTCCCTCTCCTTCTTATTCTCAATTCTTCTCATTTGTAAGGGTTCCATAAATTTGGAGAAATGCTCCAGATTTGATGGCTTCCATTTTTTGAAGATCTTGACTCAAGTTTGTAAATGCTTCTGTTTGGTTTCAGGGTATAGAGATTGCAGTGCAGTAATGTAAATGTGGTTTTAGTTGCAGGTCTTACTTGTGTCAGGTATGAGTAATTTCCCACCATATTGTCTCTGTGTATGCATTTCAGTATTATGAATTCAATCCTCAAGGAGGATGAAATTTTTCAATTTCAAGGAAGTTAGGTGATTGTTTGTGGGTATCCTTCAATGAAGGTTTTAAATTTTGTAATCAATCATGAATAATGGAATGTGTCCCAGATTTGATAATGTTGTGAATAGATTGGAGTAATGCATTAGTATAAGGTATTAATGCAGGGATATTTTGTAAGGAAAATGAATTTGCAGTTGTGATTGACATATTTGCAATTCTGTGTGAGACTTTGTTGCCCAATGAACAAGGCACTGGTCTTGCAAGTTTGGGGATGTTTTGAGATCAAACAATTTAAAAGACAAATCTATTTCCCTTTATGTTTAGGGATGTGTTCTTCTCATTCCAAGCTCTGTTTTCATTTATGATTTATACAGATCTAGCCAATCTGTATTGTGTTTCTAGATTTGGTGAGCTTGTTAAATGATCTATCTGCTTAGTGTTTATGCAGTTATGTGTTTGTAATTATTGTATTCAAAGCATCAAAGGGTGTCCCCCCCTAGGTCTAGCCGAACCTGAAGTGCAGGAGGATTAATTAGGGTCCTATGTTATGTTGTCCAAGCCCTGATGTGTTTTGTACACTGAAATTGGTCATTTCATAGAAGGATTGCAGGTGTTCTCAGGTTATCACTTTCGGTGAACAACGGAACCAAATTTTTTAATAAGCATATTTTTGAAATTGGGATGATAGCTTAAATATTCAACACAAGTTTTGATTTTGAGAACCTTTTTGAACTTTGTGACCAATTTGTTGGATGTGACTTGTTTTGGTGTGGTTTTTATTTTGAGATTTTTGTTGTAAGCACACACATAAGACAAAGTAGACAAAATGGTCATTTGACTTCTTGAACTTAAAATGGAAGAACTTGTAAACATACAACCCGGGCTTTGGAAAAGGCAATACTTGTTGAGGCCCTCGTTGTAATAAAATAATACATACAATACAAATAGATATAAGGTTGGTGGCACTGGCTCCCCCTTACAGGATACACACTTCTTGGGCACACCAAACTTCAAATTTCTAAAGACCCGAACATCTCAAGAAATTTTCCATCTCATATTGAAGAGTACATGAGGGGTATCTACAAGATACAATCCACATTCCCTAAAACAACAAGTACAAGGTTTTTGGTTGCTAAAATATTGGTTCATAGTAGTTGTCCTTCGGGGTTCCCAGTGTTTACTCATATGACGGTGACTCACTTAAGAGCCTATCACAGTCCTTGTTAAAGGATTTTTACACATCTCACATGAATGTGGATGATCAGGGAACTGTCGGTGAAGATGTTGGTATTTTGGATATGTTGATATGGTTTTGTCATTGATGTCAACACCTGTCATCACTTGTCAATACTTATCAACACTTGGAGATCTTTGGTTATGCTCACCGGCAAGTCAAGTGACTTATGCACAGTTGCTGGTATTTGGTTCACCGGCAGATTATATTGTTCACTGGCACTTGGAATGACTTGGAGACTACTTGGTTATGTCAAAGACATTATTTGATCACTTGGTTTTGGCGATTTGGTTATTGGACTATTCGGGTTTGCATATTTTTTGTTACCAGCAAATAGGTCCAAGTTATGCACCGACAAGCATATCTATTCCAGATCAGCATGACATGTTATGAAGATGATCTATTATTATTGTAAATGCATTGAGCTAACATGATCCATTAGATATCCATTTATTTGTAATTGATTTTATTGTAATATATTTTAGTGAGCCAACCTATTCAATTGGTCTTAGGTTATGGTATAAATGTAAGATCTCATTTGTGATATTGTGATGCAATTGAAAAAAAAAATTGTAATAGGGTATATGCAAAAATAATCAGAGCTATACACGCAGACATTATTTGAAGGTTGAAGGAAGGTTTTTGTGAAGGCAATCAGAACTAAACCGGTACTGAATCCAGCATATGAAGATGCTATTTTAAGTAGTACATTATCATTGGATTTAACCATCCAATTGTAGTAAGTGTGACTCCCATTTTGTGATTGAGCAGTGAGCTCTAGGCAGCTAGCCTTTCTACATGTGCAGAATCCATATTGTACACACATGCTATCTGCAGTAGTATCATTTGATTGTGGGCAAGGCTTCCCACCATGTCTTTTCCCCTTACAAGGTTTACATGTACAAATATTTATGTTATGTGTTGTGGATGTTAATGTCTTTTTTTTTTATGCATTAATCTTTACTGGTACTGTAATTAACTGATAAAACTGTCTACCGGCATAAAGTTTGGTCTACCGGTGTATACGGGAAAAGCAGGTCAATAGAACTTAAAATGTGAAAAATGAAGCCTAAGGAGCCTTGTCCACACACCCACAGGACTTCTTGGTGCAAGCTATGGAGTCACAAAGCATGACTCGGCTTCCCAAGGTTGTTTCCATGGTTCTCTATCTCACAAGGTCCCTCAAACCAATGTCTTTGCTCTCTGATCACTTAGCAAAGTGGTTTAGGGATGACTAATGCAAGAACAAGGGATGCTTTGGTTGATTTTGTTATGAAATGCATCCTAAGCTATGCATGATCTTACAAATGCAATAAACTAGATTATAAGATGACAAGATTAGTAGCAAGACTATCTTAGCATGATATACTAGTCTATGATTAAGCTAAATGATAATGAAAATACTCTAAAAATGCATATTTAGATTAATTCCTATTTAAAAGAGAGGCTAAATGATGAGCATAAATGAGATATTAAAGCTTGCATGGATTTGATTATGAGTATGATGCTAAAGACTTGGATATGTAAAATGGAGGATGGAGAGCTCTATTTATAGCAAAACTAGGGCAATGGATGGCCAGGATTGAAAGAGTTAATCAAGGGTTGAGCTTGAAACTTGGGAATCCATGTTTGCAATTTGCACCAATGAAATGGTGACAATTGTCAACATAAGGTTGGGTTGAGAAGAGAAGTAGGAAGCATTAAATTCTTGATAAGACCTCATGGTTACCCTAGGGGGTAAGGGTTAAGGCTAGGTTAAGGTTAGGTTAGGGTTATCCAATGGATAAAGGTTTTACCCAAAGGATAAACTCTTGTGCAAGGTTTAAGGGATAACCATGGTCAAAGCAATAAATGTTTGATGAGACCCTTGGGTTACATGGAGGTTGAGTTTAGAAAAAGTATCTAATCATGCAAGAGGGTTGAGTTAACCATTAATGGTTTGAAGACTTTGGGGACAAATTTGTAGGAGTCCTTCCAAATTTGGGGGCATTCAACAAGTTATCTTGTTGAATGGATAAAGGATTTAATCCATTCAACAAGTTATCTTGTTGAATGGATAAAGGCTTTAATGCATTTGGAAGACTTTCCCTCAAATTTGAGAAGTGACCTCCTTAAATTTAGGGAAAGGGGATGATGGATGAGTTTAGGCTAATTGATTAGGTTTAGAAGAATCTAGAAGAATTTAGGAAGGGGATTAGGATGCAAGTGGGAGATGTAGGAAAATGCAAGTGGGTGAGGGATAATAGGTTTAATTAAAAGAAATTATTTTATTTTAATTTGGTTGCAAGTGGAAGTTTTTAAATAAATTAGATTTATTTAATTGGGATTCCCTATTTAATTAAATGTAAATTTAATTAAAACGTTTGGAAGAATAGATTTAATTAAATAAAATGATTTATTCAATTAAATGACCTAAAAGGGGTTAATTGAATTTAATCAAATAAATTGAGTAATTTACTTAATTAAATAGAGGAATGTGGATAATTTAATTAAATTAGATAGAGAAATGAACATAAAATATTCATTTAGGAATATAGTCATTTTTATACGTCTACATTTTGCCCCTCTTTGAAGTGACGTGTGTGCACATGTTAATTCAAAGAAAATGATGTGTCGCTAAAATTTGATTATGATCAGTGTTGTTTTTAGATTTTCATGTCATGCCCCAGATTTGATGTGTGATGCCCCAGATTTGATGTGTGATGCCCCAGATTTGATAAACGATGTTTGATAATGCCCCCTCGGGAGATGAATCAAAATTTGGAAAATTTGATTTGATTTGATAATTGTGTTTGCATTGTACAATTTTGACTATGTGGAATGCTAAAATTGATTCATCTCCCGATATTCATGTGTGCGAGGATACGAGGAAGACCACGAGCGAATTACATGCTCAATCTCCTAACCCTAATTTCATTTTACCCTATAAAAGGGAAAAAGTGCATTGTTTTGTCTCATTTGTGTTTGTTGACCTTGGAGAGAGAGACTTTTGGAGAGAAGACAAAATGCCTATTCTGTATTCTACACATTGATTCGAGCATGTTTGGAGGTATCGGAGGACTGCCACGTATGGAACACTAGTAAGTCAACCTGTTTGACCCCTTTTTGATTTTTGATTTTGTCATTTTTTGTCATGTTTTGAATTTTGGCATGCGGTTTTTTCATTTTAGCGCATATAAGTCGTCGATTAGTGCATACAAAAAAATTTTGTAGTGTCTGAAAACTTAGGGTAGTGCAGAGATTTGCTAGGTTAGCGCATAGTCATAGATTAGCACATTAGGAACACATGCTAGCACATAGGGTTAAACGGGTAGCGCATCGGGTAAACCTACCGCATTGGGTGCACAGGGGGTCGCATGGGTAGGGGTAAGTAGCACGTAGGTCTGACCTAGCGCATAGGGTTAGATAGGTAGTGCAAACATGGGATAGGTTAGCGCATGGGATAGGTTTAGCGCTTAGGATAGATTAGATGGGGCATTGGAAGAAACAGATAGCGCATAGAGTCAATCTAGCACATGGGGTAGATAGGATAGCGCATGGAGAAAATAGGTTAGCACGTGAGTTGTATTTCAGCGCATAGCCAAATTTAGTTAGCGCATGTGGTAGGTTTTGTGAGATAGGATGATTGGTGAATGAGGAAAATTTATAGGATATGGTCAGTTTTTCTGGGAGAGGTGTAAATTGTTCGTTTCTGTGTCTGTTGCGATGGTTTTGATAGTTTGTCCAATATGAGTGCTGATATAACTTGGTTTGATTTGTGATTTTTCAAGTTATTTATAGATATTAATGTGGAATTGATATGAACTTGATTTGATTTGCATTGTTTCAAGTTGATATATGTGGAGCTTGAATTGTGTTACAAGCTGATATGATTGTGGAACTTGAGTTGTTTGACAAGTTGATATGGGTTGGAAACTTGAGTTGTGTTACAAGTTGATGTGATGTGGAAACTTGAGTTGTGTTACAAGTTTGATATGATTTTTGAAAACTTGAGTTATGTTACAAGTTGATATGGATGAATAGGATGTAGAATTTGATTAGATTTTCAAAGTTTTCAAGTTTTTGATGTGATTTTGATTTTGATATCTATGTTTTGATGAGGAAACTGATATTGGACTTATTTTGTTTTTTCACAGGAGCGATTGGGAGTGGTTCAGTCATGTGAGTGGTTCCGTAGACCATGGGCATTGATACCATGGTTTTCACAGGCTGATCTAGAGATTATTGATAGATGCGACCTATCCTCTCTTTTAGATATGCCTTGGTTTACTATGAACCGAGGTTTACTTACTGCGCTGGCAGAGAGATGTCATAGTGACACAAATACCTTCCACTTTGCCACAGGTGAGATGATGGTGACCCCAAAGGATTGTTACCAGATCTTGCGTATACCTATAGTAGGTGCACTACTACCTTATGAGCAGTCAGAGGACGGCGAGACAGAGGCACTTCACCAGATATTTCATGATGACACAGTTTGCGGATATGAGATCCTGTGGTAGGAGTTTCTAGATTTGGACTATGTGCCTCTTCCATCGGTACTGGCAGGCTTTATAGGTGGTTTCCTATGTCCCAACCACAGGTCAAAGGGACTATTTGTAGGATGGGGATTAGTGATGGAGGAGATGGTTACACAAGGTTGCAAGTTTGCATGGGGATCGACTATGCTAGCCCACTTGTACAAGGACTTGCATGAGCTAGTATACCTGGGCTACGGCAGTTTGTCAGCTAGCATGGCACTTCTACAAGTATGGTGTTGGGAGTACATTCCCATAGCTAGGCCACTGGTGGATAGAGATAGGCCTGTTGGGTGTGCATACGCATATGGATACAGGGGGTTAGTTGTCCAGCGGAAGCTGGGCAAACTTGAGCATTGGAGGAGGATTTTAGATGATATTTATATGGTCATTTGGTGACCATATATAGGTTGCAAGGTTTGTGCTGAGGATGGGTTGGAGATGCCATATGTCTTCATGACCCAATTTTTGATAGGGCGGACCCCGTTTGTGATCGAGAGATTCTTGGTTACTAGAGTTTTGCGGCAGTATGGTCACCAGCAAGGGATACCATAGGGGACATATTTGTATGCGCACCAGAGGCAGGATATATCGGATCGGGGTCTGACTATTGATAGTGTGGCAGTCGTAGAGGAGTTTGTGCAGTTAGCGGGCCAGATATGGGACTACGCCCATGAGATACTAGATGTTGGTATGACGGATGAGTTTGCCCAATTGTTCGGAGCTCATGTCATGGCGAGGATATCAAATCCAGTGGAGATGCAGACCTCTTTTGATGATGAGGAGGATGAGGGAGGTGGAGATAGGGATGAGGGAGATGATGGAGGAGGCGGAGGAGGATGACGAGGGAGAGGAGATCAGAGGAGGAGAGGAGATAGAGGTAGAGATGGTGGTGATAGAGGGGTGTGGGTGGAGAGAGAAGTTCGATGAGCTATAATGGATAGAGGGAGAGGAGGTTTGGTGATTGGAGCAGGGGGTGAGGGGAGAGTAGGAGAGGTGATAGTAGCGGTGGGAGGGACTGATGAGTTGAGACACCCAGCTTAGAGGAGGAGGACTGATGTGCTACCTCCACCAACACTGAGGATAGGGGGAAGGACATGGAGTGCATCTTCCCAGGTACCCCTTTAGATCTGGGTTTGTACGCATCGAGAGGATGCTCAGATTAGGACCCTATAGGTGACAGTGCAGCAGCTGCAAGCACAGTTATTGGCGTAGCAGTGTCAGATGACACAGCTGACCATAGAGCATGACACTAAGATAGAGCGACAAGGTCAAGCAGAGGAGCTCACAGCGAGCTTGTAGAGAGTGGCAGCAGGTGGTCCGATGAGAGACACCTTGAGAGAGTTGGCTTTGAGAGCCAAGGAGGTGAAGTATTACCAATGCCATTATGAGGATGCGATGCCTAGGGAGCGCCACATGTAGAGCTTCATGCAGTCGAGATCGATTCGATCTTGAGAGACTGGTTCATAGTTAGAGAGCAGAGGCGTGATGGGGCCTCATAGACAGGATCCACCTAGAGATCCAGGGGCTAGGACATCTGCGCCGAGACCATCTCCTTCAGGAGATAGTCACTCTTGAGAGACGTTGTCTCCATTGTATTTTTTATCATTGTTACTAGGCATAGACATGACAGATATTGTATATTGATCATTTGTTGAGATATATATATATATATATATATATATATATATATATGACACCATTTTCTTTGATCGTGTGATGTGTTATGGATTTATGCTTTTTATATGCTTGTGCTTATTCTATAATGATGAAATGCTTAGATAGATGTATGTGGTGTGAATGCATGATGTTATGAGATTTATCTTGAAAATGAGATGTATGATATGATATGATGTGAGATGTATCTTGAAAATGAGATGTATGATATGATATGTTGTGAGAAATATCTTGAAAATGCAACTAATTGTAAAATGATATGCAACTAATTGCTTTTGAGCATCCTCATTCTGCATTTGTTATCCGATATAGCCACATGTTATTTTCTTTTGATATATATCATCATTGAGCCATTGATTGATCTTGGGATATGTTGAAAATTTATGCAAGCATAATGGTATAACTGAACCATGATGACCTAAGAAAAATTTACATGATGTTTGATTTTGCAAGATAGCACAAGCGTCAAGGTATAATTGAACTAGGACAACCTGAGTGTGGATTGCATATAAACAAACAAGATTAAACCATTTCTATGCGTAAAGTGGGATCATGTCTTCAGTGATGTGTTGTGAATCACGTCTTGAGAGAAGTATTTACACAGTACAAATGATTGCCTCACAGATAGAAAACTAACAAGATATTGAAGTTTCCCGATGTTCCTCTAGCATTGTGGAGAAAATATAGAGAATCCAATAATTCAAAAAATTTAAATGCAAGAATAGTCAAAACTTTATGCAAAATGTAACATGTGATACTTCAGAAAATCATCCATCGTATGTCTTTTGTGATTCCTTGTTTGATCAATCAATGTTTTGCTTTGTGATTTGTGTGAGCCTTTGGTTGTTGGATAAGATGTTCTGAGTTTTGCAAATAGCTTTGACGGTTTGAACATGCTGCAAGTTTTAGACGGTTATTGCCCCTAGCTAAGTGTACCTCTTGATGCGGGTATGTATAGTGATTACCAAGCCATGGTGAGGTGTGGTGAAAGGCTACATGGATAAATCGGGATAGTGACCATGTTAAGTATGTCCTGAATGGATATTTGTGATAAAATGTCGGGCGATGGCTGATAGTTCTTTATTGCGGAGATAAGGATATGGATATAGATACAGGAGTTGCTCTTTCACAATAGTGCCTGTTACCAGGTTTTCACCAATTGCTTTTATTGTACCCTTTTATTTGCTTTTTCTTGATTTTTTTTGACTTTTTCTGTGCATTAGACTACTCAAGTGTAGCATTTCTTCATATGGATGTTGTTAGTTGGTTCGTCAAAGACATCTCCTTCTAAAGTTGTTAGTTGATAAGCACCTGATATAGGGACCTAACCAATTAGGTTCAAATTTCCCTTTCTTTTCCCGATCTTGTTGATTTCTAAGATTTTCCTTGAGTACTAGGTCACCAACTTTAAAAATCTAGGGAATGACTTTGTGGTTGTAGCTTCTGTACATGCGTTGTTGATATGCTTTGAGATGAGTATAAGCACACTAGCGTCTTTCATCTAATAGTTCAAGTTCTTGCAGTCCGTTAACTCGATACTCTTCATCTAGGATTAAGCCTTTTAGAGAGAATCTGAGAGATGGAATTTCTACCTCCAGGGGTAAAATAGCTTCTGATCGATATACCAATGAGTATGGTGTAGCTTTGGTAGGTGTGCAAATGCTAGTTCTATATGCCCAAAGTGTTGGATTAAGCTGCACATGCCAATCTTTACCTACATCATTCACTGTTTTCTTTAGGATTTTCAATATTGTCTTGTTGGATGCTTTTGCCTGACCATTCCCCTGTGGGTAGTATGGTGTAGAGAAACAATGTTGGATTTTGAATTTTTCACATAGTTCTCGGACATCTTGGTTTTTGAAAGGTCCTCCATTATCAGTGATGATGGAACTCGGGATGTCATATCTGCAGATTAGATAATTAAGGATAAAAGAGGCAATTTGTTTCCCAGTCACTGTGGTCATGGGGACTGCTTCAATCCACTTGGTAAAATACTCTGTTGTAGTTATAATGAACTTGTGTACATTTGAAGATGAAGGATGAATTTTGCCGACTAAGTCTAGTCCCCACTGACAAAAGGGTCAGGATGTTGTGAATGGCTGCAGTTCCTATGTTGGTGCATGTATCAGATTGCCATGGATTTGGCATTTAGAACACTTTTTTGCAAAGTGATAAGAATCTTTTTCCATTGTAGGCCAGTAGTATCCCATCCTTAGAAGCTTTTTAGCAAGAGTAGTACCACTGGAATGTGTGCCACAAATACCTTTGTGAAGCTCATGTAAAGCAGAGTCAGATTCATTACGATCGAGGCAACAAAGAAGAGTACCATCTAGACCTCGACAGTACAAAGTATCAGCAATAAGGGTATAACAAGCAGCTTGTCAGATAAAGTTACATTTTTGGTTTTGAGACAAGTCAATGGGTAGGTTATTGTTCTTAAGATACTCATATATCGTTCCATATAAGGGGGAGTCTGAACCAGTTAAGGCATAGATAACCTGATAACCTGGGATTCTGAGTGGTCATAGGCTGGGGAGAACAGTTGCTCTACCAGAAACTCGTAATGATTCTATTGTTCTGGAATTTGTAGTAAGGAAGCAATAGTAGCCATTGCATTGGCTGCTTTGTTATTTAATCTTGGTATCTGCTCGAAGGTGATGTGTGCAAAATATTGCTTGAAGTCATCCACCATTCGCTTATAGGGTAGCAGCTTGTCATCCTTTGTCTAGTAGTCGTTGTTGATTTGATTGATGACTAATTGTGAGTCTCTGTAGACTTTTAACTCTGTGATTTTTCATTCTATGGCCATTTTGATGCCTATAACCAATGCCTCATATTTAGCCACATTATTTGTGCATGGGAACATAAGCCTATATGATCTGGGTATAGTGTGTCCTTCAGGAGTGATGAATAGAATGCCAGCACCTGAACCATGTTGTGTGTAGGATCCATCAAAGTATAGGTTCCATTATTTGGTAGAGATAGCAAGAACATCCCTATCTGGAAATTCAATCTCCATAGTTTGTTTTCCTGGTAGTGGTGCTTCTGCTAGTTGATCTGCTATTACTTGTCCCTTGATAGCTCTTTGCTTCGTATAGTGAATATCAAATTCACTGAGAATCATGACCCATTTAGCCAATCGGCCTATAATAGCTGCCTTGCTGAGTAAATATTTGAGAGGATCAATTTTCGCAACTAGCTTAATTGTGTGAGCTAGCATGTAGTGGCAGAATTTTTGAGAGGCGAAAACCACAACTAAATAGGCTTTCTCAATAAAGGTGTAATTTAGCTCATAGTCGTTCAAGGTCCTGCTGATGTAATAGATAACTCATTCTTTACCTTGTTGATCCTCTTGTGCTAATAATGCCCCCAGTGATATGTCTGTTGTTGAAATGTAGAGAATAAGTGGCTTCCCTGCTATGGGTGGTACTAGAACTAGTGGGTTCATTAGGTATTGCTTGATTTGATAGAAGGATTCTGCACACTTGGCTTCCCATCTGAATGGTACATTTTTATGTAGTAGATGATTGAATGGCAGACTTTTATCTACTAGTTGAGCGATGAATCACCTGATTGATTAGAGTCATCCTTGTAGCGACCTGAGCTGGCTGATATTCTTTGGTGGTGGCAACTCCATAATGGCTTGTACCTTTGTTGGATCCACTTCAATTCCCTTAGCTGAGACTATGTAGCCTAGTAACTTGTCTGATGTAACCCCGAAGACACACTTCTTAGGGTTGAGCCTGACTTAGAATTTCTCCAATCGTTCAAAAATATTTTCTAAGATGCTTAGATATTCTGCTCTGGTGAAGGATTTAGCTAGTAAATCGTCCACATAGTCTTCCATGAAGGTATGCATCATATCATGAAAGATTGTTGTCATTGCTCATTTAAGTTGCCCCTGTATTCTTTAAGCCAAAAGGCATGACATTCCAACAGTATGTTCCCCACGGATAGGTAAATGTTGTTCTATCTCGATCCTCTGGAGCGATCTTGATGTGGTTATATCTTGAAAAACCATCCATTAGTGATAACATTGCATGGCCTGTTGTGAGGTCTACAATTATGTCGATACTGGGCAAAGCAAAGTCATCCTTTGGACAGGCATTGTTGACATCTCTAAAATATGTGCATATTTTGATACTACCATCTGGTTTTGAAACTAGTACAATGTTGGAAATCCATTCTGCATAGTTGATGGGTCAGATGAATTCAACATCTAATAGTTTTTTTAGTTCAGCCTTGACCATGAGTGCCACATGTGGATTCATCTTTCTTAGTTTTTTCTTAACCAGTTTAGCTCCTGGAGCCATAGACAAGTGATGCATGATTAATTGTGGATCAATCTAAGGCATATCTGCATATGCCCAAGCAAAGTTGATTTGCTTTTCTTTAAAAAAATTGATAAATTCTGATCTTTCTGCTTCTGTCAGAGATTCTGCAAGGTGCATATTTTTGGTTGCTTCTATAGTACCAATGTTGATTGATTGAGTGGGCTCAATTAATATGGGCAATCACTTATGAAAATGTTCAAGAAGAGTGTCAAGTCTCCCATCTTTAGGTGCCTTAAAAAGGTTTTCACCCTCAGATGTGTCCTTTATTTTTACTTTTTTGTGATCTAGAGCTGCCATTGATTGGTTTTCAGCATCAGATCCTTTATTTGGTTCATTTTTGCGACTGAGAGATTTGGCATTCCCTTGGTTGTAGACATTGTTACTTTGTTTACTAGTAGAGCCTGTTTCCGAGTTAACGGTACACAAGTAGTGGATAATAGATTCATCGTTTGGGAAAATTTGTATATCATGTACTTCGGGTTCATCCCAGTCGATGAGATCAAGAAAGACAAGTGGTAAGGAATCATTGGGTGGATCAAGTTCTTTAGTGGCAAGTGTCAAGATAGAGGTTTCATTATGATTAGTTCGGGTGTTAAAGAAGTCCAGGATTCCGTCGAGGTCTTTGATGGTATCATCCTCCGTATAGACTTGTTCATAATGATTTTGCTCACTTTCCTTAGCATCATAGATATTCTATGGTCCAAATTCAAGTAGTCTAATTTCCTTGCTATGTTCTTCTTGAGAAAGGGATATAGAACTAGTATTTTCAGTGGTATCTTCAGTAACATTTGAGCAGCTACCCCATTCATATTCATTGGAATTAGTCTCAGAGTTATCATCCCAGATCTTTTAGTTGTTGTAAACAGGTATGTTGAATGGTGAAAATAGATCTTTGATAATTGATACTATTCTGCTGGCTTTTTCTGATTCTGCGTCAGATCCTGCTTCTATTCTTTGCATTTGTTCGTAGACTGTTTCCTTCCGGGGAGGAATGATGTTGCCCTAAAGTGATTCTGCTTTGTTGGATATTTGTTCATGAATATGAGCTACTACTGTAGATGTTGCCTTCTTGTGAGTGCTAAGCTTCTCCTGATGTTGCTTCTTTTCTTGATGTTCACATTCCTTACGGATTGTCTCTATTGACTCAAATAGTGCTTCTTGCTAGGATTCTTCTTTGTACTTCTTCTTTGCTTTCCACTGAGGTTTTTGATTTTTGTGTGGTATTTTCTTTGGTAGTAGAGTGAATTCAAAGCTCAATCCTTTTTTATCTTTACTAAATTGTGAAGGAGGATCCAATGGTTCTGTGACACCTTCCCGATGCTTACCAATAGGTCCTTTGCCATTGTATCCCATTTGTTGCATGATTAAGTAGCCTTTTCCATATAGGTGTGTGGGTATAGCTACTTCCACAATAGTTTCTCTGTCTTCTTCCTCATCTTTGTATAACCAAATAAGGATATCCTTTTCCTCGGATTCATGTACTAAAGTGCCAAGTTGAATGAATGTGCCATCGATCTTGATGATGGGCTGAGTTGCTTGATGTGTTGATGTTGTAAGTAATCCATGAGATCTAGGTGATGTGGGTAAGCTGGTCAAACACATGGGTTTCAAAGAGTATTCCCCCATGCCTTGTTCTTTGATTTTCATTTTCTGCTTGAAATCTCCAGGTAATGATTCAAACTTCTCTTATTGAAGATCTAGTGCTGAGGGATTTTGTTTCTCTCTATTATGCAGAACCAAACTATCCTGGGCTGCCCCCATTGCATTACAATGTTGAAATGGATTGTGATTAGCAGATATAGAAACCTCCTGCCCATTATAGGGGAATTTGACACACTGGTGATATGTAGAAGGTATTGCTTGCATTTCATGTATCCAGGGTCGACCCAATAAGATATTGTAGGTGAGGTCTATGTCTAAGACCTAGCACATAGTATCTTTTTGTATTTGTCTGACTTGAATCAGCAACACCACTATTTCTTTAGAGGGTCTTTCCTCATCATCATATGCCTTTATGGTAATCTTTTTGCAGGGATCAATAGACTCCTCTGAGAAGCCTAATGCATGGATAAGTTTTAAGGTACATATATTAAGCCCAGCTCCTCCATCTATCAATACTCGTTTCACTCGGTGTTTCTAGATGATGACTTCAATATGGAGAGGAGTGTTATATGGATGACTTAGTGAGATATTATCATGCTCCAAAAAAGTGAGATTATGAGGCCCTATCATATGAGCGACCATGGCTTGGAATTTTTCAGCATCCAGATCTTGAGGTACATTTGTTTCTAATAACGCTTGTTCCAATATGTCTTTGTGTTTCGGTGAAAGTTTCAGTAACTCCAGTATAGATTTTTGAGCAGGAGTTTTGTGCAGTTGGCTGACTAGATCATATTGAATTTTGGGTATAGTGTTTGTTGTTGACGTATGTCCCTTTAGGACATATTTTTGAGCTCTTGTTGTTACGTTGATAGATTCATGATCATGTTGATCTTGGATTGTGATGACATTGACTTGATTGTCTTCAGTTGATATATGATTGGTGTTATTGTAGATATGATTGATACGAGCTCCACGTGTATCGTTCGAGGTTGAAGCTCCATCTTTGTTGTAGTTTGGAAGAGGATTCTTAAAGGCTCCATGGTCACTATTTGTCTTGAGACCATCTACTGTCAAATCACCTCTATCAATCATGTCTTGAACAATATTTTTCAGCCTCATGCAATCATTTGTTTGATGACCTTTGTTGCAATGAAAATCACAAAGGTGTGAGTCATTCCACCAAGGTGGTTTGATTTGTGGTTCATAGTTGCTAATTGCTGGTAAAGAGATAATTTTGTTTGCCAGGAGTTCTCTGAATGCTAACTCCAGTGATTGTCCCAGTAGTGTGTAGACACGTTTTTGGAAATTGTTGGTGCCACCTCGTGATTTGTTATTAGGTCCTCGATTTGTGTTATTGTTTTGAGCATTGTTGGTGTTGTTTGTGTTGGGTTGACCTTGATTGATATTCGGTGCATGTGTGTTAGTGTCTAAGTTAGCACCTTTGGGGTTCTTTGTAGCTTGAGGATTCCCTGATAATGCGAGTACTGGTTGTTTAGATTTTGGATCATGTGATTCATTGCCTCCTTCATTTCCATTGTTTTTGTTTCGAGTCTAGAATCTTGATTTGTCTAAGTTGTTGTTATTTTGGTTGTTGTAGTTTGATGAACCTATTCCTTCTTTGAAGAATTTGAGCGTTCCTTTCTTGACACATGCTTCTTCTACTTGAATGTCATTTTCAATCAATTTAGCGAAAGACGATATGCATTGGAGTTTGAGCTTGTAACTCATCTCACCATTCAAGTTGTCGATGAAAATTTCCATTTTCTCCTTTTCAGGAATATCTCGAGGATATCGTGAAACCATACGCCACCAATGTTGAAGGAATACCATGAATGTTTCATTGTTTTTCTGTTTGGTGTTACAGACGTCTAGCATGGTTATAGCATGTTGAATGTTATAGGAATATTGAGTGATGAATTTGTTGACTAGTTCGTCAAATGATCTGACAGGAGGTGTGATTTTGGATAAACATTCCATTGTTTGTCCTCCCAAACTTCGTGGGAATAACCTCAGCAGATAGGTATCATCATGAGAAAATTCAAGACTCATGGTGCAGAATTCTCGAACATGATCACGAGGATCGCTTTTCCCATCGTATTTGTCAAAATTTGGGATGTCTAAGTTTGGAGGAAAAGGGACCATGTGCAATCTTCTATCAAAAGGATAAGGACAAATTTCATTTAGTGAATACCATATTGTTGTCCCTTGTTGCATGTCTTGCATTTGTCTTCGTAACATTTGCATTTGTTGAGTAAGGGAAACCAAGGCGCATTGTTTTGCTAAGGGAAGACTTCTTCCCTTGCATTAATCCTGGGTTGAAATGGTGTATGGAACAGTATATTTTGTTTGGGGATGCATTGCTCAGGGATGTTTTTCCCTAGTGTATTTTGTTCAGGTATGTTTTGCTCAGGAATATCTTGCTCAGGGTCACGTGCTTCCCCTTCTCGTTGTCGTTCTTGATAGTCGTAATGTTGAGATCTTGTCCTAAACATGTTTGTGTCAAAGTCTTCAAGAAGTTTAACCCCTTTTCTTGTGAGCATGAGTAGGTATTTTTCCTTGTCATTTTCCATAAGTTTTTCCACAAGTTTTTGAAATGAAGCACTCTCTTCACATTCCTGAAGAAGTTCTTCAAAAATTTTGGCATCCTCTAGATTCGGATGCTCGAAAGGATTTGATAATCTCTGATTCATGCTGGATTCTGATTGCATTTCACTTTGTTTGTTTTGTTGAGAGCTAGTAACACCAGGCATCTAGTAGAAGCTTTCTGTGACAAAAGGGATAAAATCCTCTTCAATGTGTTGCTCAGGGGTTGGTGGTTCAAATTGAGGTATGTTGTAAGTGATGCACTCATCAGGAAAGAATGCAGGATTGATCTTTCCTCCACAGTTTATGATTTGACTGAATGCGATTTTTGACAATATGCCCTAGTCTTCAAAGGCTCCTTGTCAAATTCGTTGGATTTGTTCTGGATATAAAGTTTGACGTGATGAAGGAATGTTTGATGAGATTTGAAGAGTTGACGATTGATGTATAAAAATTTATTTCTTTTGACAAATTTGGAAAAACTTGGTTGTTGTTTCTTCAACGTGGTGTTACGATAAATATTCTTTCTTCTCAGAATATGAGGATTAGTCATGCATAAGTGATTAATGGTTTCCTTTTGAATTGTTTTGGATTCAGGTTATCTTATTTTGAAGACTTCAAGTTTTACTTTATCAAAGTGAAGGTTTAGATGCCCCCTCATGACAAAGCGTATCAAATGATATGGATAAAGTTTCCCGATATGGAAACTTGATTTGACAACTTGAGGCTTTGAACAAGTGTTTTTGGGATAAAATCCATAAGATAATAAAGGACCTATTTGTCACTTGTGATAATGTTTCCTGATTTTGATAGGATAGATATGTTTATCGTGCAACCAGTTTTGGATTCCAGACAACTTTTGTTTGACTAGAAATTTGCCTTAGAAATAGTTTTTAAAGCCCTATTTCTGATACTCTGTTTTGATGAAAATGAAGCTTATGAAAGGAAGTTTTCAAAAATGTTCTCAAAATTTTCAAAAATTATCACTGTTTTGCCCCCTGTTTTTCTGGTTTCGATCACTCGCTAAAGTAGAGACAAGATGCGCTACAGAAAGTTTTCAATGCACTAAGGAAAAAACCATACGCGCTAGGCTACCCCCAGCTACGCGCTAACTAGTTTAGACCGTTTATCTTTGCTTTCTGTTTTACTCAAAAAGTTATGCACTAGTATGGGCCTACTAAGTGCTAACTAATCAACTCTATGTCTAGTTTATGACTCCTATGCTCTAAGCTAATGCTTCCACGTGCTAGACTATTCTTAAAACGTTTTGAGTTACGACTGTGGGTTTTTTATTCTTGGTAAAGCACTACTGTTAAGACTTGATACACTAAAGTTTAGTTATAATGCGCTAAAAGATAGTTCACATGTGCTAATAGGTTGTTCTTATGTGCTAGACTGCCCTGATATATTGATTTGGTTGTTTTCTGCGATTTTGGATCTTTGTTTTGAATTTCTTAGTGTTGACAGAAGATTTTCTGAAGTAACAAATGAAAGCACAGCACCAAAGAGACAACCATTTTGCTTAATCTAACAATAAGTGTACGTTCTGTGAGGATGTGTTCAAACCCCCAATGTTTTAATAGGTTTGGATACAAATAATACACTTCAAGAAGACTCCTTATTCAAAGGTCATAAGTAATATCGTAGCTCACTAGTCTCGATACTCCGTCAGCTCAAATAGTCATGTCACCCCTAGAGGTGCCCATTTTTTTGCCTTTTTCCAGAAATTAACTCAAAGTGAATTGCTTCACAATTGAGTAGTTATCTTGGGAGATATATGGTGAGTAATCTTGGGGGCGGATTTTTCTCCACCCTTGCACTATGATATTAAAAATGTCTGGTTACTGACTCAGCTCAAAGTTTCTATGCTAAGGTTCGTAATTAGGCTTCCTGTTCGGCCGTCAGTGATAAACTCCCTTAGGAGGCTTCCCAACCTTTAGAAAAAAGGCTTTACATATCTCAAGGATACTGGGGGAAGGCTAATCACTGCGCGCAACCGTTGAAAAGGACTTTCGTCACTTTCCACTTTTGATTATAGTGGGTTGGAACACTTGGCATCAAAGTCATTTTCCACTTAGGTCATTCGCTTCACACTGGCCACGAATGGCTTTAAGAGTTTTTCAACCCCTCAGGAAGGCAGGCCTGCTAAAGGTTTTAAAATGTTTGAAATGACTAAAAGCGTAAGAGTAGTCTGGCTTTTTTATCACCCAGTTAAGGAGAGAGCATATACCTTCTAATTTCGAGATAAGGCAATCAAGTTCTTCTTTTTATCCTTTCAATTCAATGATTTTCTAAAACCTATATGGAGATGTTGCTCCACAAAACATGGTGTTCTTTTTATTTTTTCAAAGCAGTGATTATCTAATCTTGAAAAGAACCTAGTCAACAAAGAAAAACTGCGATTGGGTCAACAAAAGAAAATCAGAAAAAGGGGAAGAACTTCCCTCTTTGATTGTAAACAAAAACTTTTTAAGTGTAATTCTTTTTCCTTGCAAAAATTTAAAATGGATCCTTTTATACACCAAAGGATGGTGAGGTTCTTTTCAAAGCTATTTTTGCAACAAAAGAAAGGTTGTTTTTGTTCTTTTTAGAGCCCCAAAAGGAAAGTTTTTCTCCTAGAAAAGCAAGAAAAGATTTTTGATTTGTGGTTCTTTTTAGGTACCCAAATGAAATATGAGTTCAATTTTAAGAAAATTAAAAGAAGTTAAAATTTCAAACTAACTTAACTAAGTTAGTAAAAACTCTAACTATCTTAATGGTCCTAAAACTAAGCTCCTATCTGCAATAAAATCATTAGAACCCTGCAAAATAACAAGAAAAAAGGTTAGATAACTCGTGGACTTCAACAAGTCTAATTTTACCCTCGGTTACAGATTTTAGTTTTTGCCTCTGTTCGTGATGCGCTACAAAACAAACTGTGTGCGCTACAATATAATAGTGATGTGCTACAAGATGATAGCAATGTGCTATGTTGTTTCCAAGATGCGCTAGAATAGTTTCTGGATGCGCTGCTCTATTTTTCTCCCACATCGAGACCTATAGGAAAATGTTATTGGGATAATGCGCTATAGTAAAGACTACACGAGCTATCAAATAGACCCCACGCGCTAAATAGAAAATAAGATGTGCTAGACTATTAACCAGATGCGCAAGGGAATGTTTCCCACGTGTTGTTTCCTGTTTCCCATAGACCTGCAAAAGGGGTTAAATTCAAAAACTAATTTGATATATGGGGTTGGGCTCCACGATGGGTGCCAAAATTGTATGCGGTAAAATCAGGTCAATAGAACTTAAAATGTGAAAAATGAAGCCTAAGGAGCCTTGTTCACACACCAACAAGACTTCTTGGTGCAAGCTATGGAGTCATGAAGGATGACTTAGCTTCCCAAGGTTGGTTCCATGGTTCTCTATCTCACAAAGTCCCTCAAACCAATGTCTTTACTCTCTGATCACTGAGCAAAGTGGTTTAGGGATGACTAATGCAAGAACGAGGGATGCTTTGGTTGATTTTGTTATGAAATGCATCCTAAGCTATGCATGATCTTACAAATGCAATAAACTAGATTATAAGATGACAAGATTAGTAGCAAGACTATCTTAGCATGATATACTAGTCTATGATTAAGCTAAATGATAAGGAAAATACTCTAAACATGCATATTTAGATTAATTCCTATTTAAAAGAGAGGCTAAATTATGAGCATAAATGAGATATTAAAGCTTGCATGGATTTGAGTATAAGTATGATGCTAAAGACTTGGATATGTAAAATGGAGGATGGAGAGCTCTATTTATAGCAAAAATAGGGCAATGGATGGCCAGGATTGAAAGAGTTAATCAAGGGTTGAGCTTGAAACTTGGGAATCCATGTTTGCAATTTGCACCAATGAAATGGTGACAATTGTCAACATAAGGTTGGGTTGAGAAGAGAAGTAGGAAGCATTCAATGCTTGAGAAGACCTCATGGTTACCCTAGGGGGTAACGGTTAAGGTTAGGTTAAGGTTAGGTTAGGGTTATCCAATGGATAAAGGTTTTACCCAAAGGATAAACTCTTGTGCAAGGTTTAAGGGATAACCATGGTCAAAGCAATAAATGCTTGATGAGACCCTTGGGTTGGAGGTTGAGTTTAGAAAAAGTCTCTAATCATGCAAGAGGGATGAGTTAACCATTAATGGTTTGAAGACTTTGGGGACAAATTTGTAGGAGTCCTTCCAAATTTGGGGGCATTCAACAAGTTATCATGTTGAATGGATAAAGGCTTTAATGCATTTGGAAGACTTTCCCCCAAATTTGAGAAGTGACCTCCTTAAATTTAGGGAAGGGGGATGATGGATGAGTTTAGGCTAATTGATTAGGTTTACAAGAATCTAGAAGAATTTAGGAAGGGGATTAGGATGCAAGTGGGAGATGTAGGAAAATGCAAGTGGGTGAGGGATAATAGGTTTAATTAAAAGAAATTATTTTATTTTAATTTAGTTGCAAGTGGAAGCTTTTAAATAAATTAGATATTGGATTGGAAAGGACATATGGAATGTCAATTTGGAAAGCAAGTTAGAGAAACTTTCAAGAGTATTCTAGAGAAATCTAGCAATGTTCTTGATTTGATTCATACTGATTTATGTGGTCTAGGAAGAACTAGAAGTATACAAGGAGATAGGTATTTTATGCTAATCATTGATGACTATTCTATAATGTGTTGGGTTACTTTTCTCAAGGAAAAATCTAAAGCATTTGGGAAATTCAAACTATTCAAGGTGATGGTAGAAAATGAAACCGGCAAGAAAATCAAATGTTTGAGATCAGATCAAGGAGGTGAATTCACATCTAAGGAATTTAATAAATTTTGTGAAGTGAATGGGATTAGAAGATAGTTATCAGCACCCCAGACACCCCAACAGAATGGAGTTGTTGAAAGGAAAAACAAAACTATCTTGGATGTAGCCAGAAGTATGATATCAGAAGCAAATCTACCTCATATATACTGGAGAGAAGCAGTCAATACAGTAGTTTATACATTCAACAGAGCTCACATCAGAGGTGAAACCGGTAAGACCCCTCATGAATTATGGTTTGGTAATACTCCTACTCTTAAATATTTCAGAATATTTGGAAGTAAATGTTATATTAGAAGAGATGAGTATATTGGCAAATTTTATCCTAGAAGTGATGAAGGAATATTTCTTGGTTATTCATCTAAGAGCAAGGCATATAGATGTTTTAACAAGGGATTGCAGAAAATTGTTGAGAGTGCAAATATGAAGAATGATGAACAGTTTAGAGGAAATTCAAGGTACACAGACTCTGAATCGGCAATAGAGATAATCACAAATGAACCTACTATGAATACACCAGTACAGAATGGTGATCCAGTTACATCGGCATCATCTGAGGATTCAACAGTCACTAAAGAATAGCAGCAAGTAAAAACACCCCGATATGTAAGATTGAATTATTCTGAAGATTAGATAATTGGAAACAAATTTCAAGGAGTTATGACTAGAGGAAGATTGGAAAATGAAGAGGTATGTCTTATTTCTCAAATTGAACCTACATCAATTAATGAGGCATGTGAAGATTGTAGACACCTAAAATTGTCATGTCTAATTAAATAAATATTTTATTTATTTAATTATTTGAGCCTAGTTCTTCTATTAACTAAATAAATCTTTATTTATTTAATTCATTCATTTATCCTCTTCTAGCCTTATTTCTCATTTAAATAAATATTTATTTATTTAAATTATCCTTTTCCCTAAATTAAATAAATACTCTTATTTATTTAATTGATCCCACTTCCTCTATTAATTAAATAAATCTTTATTTATTTAATTAATTCATTAGCCTTTTCTACCCATGACACGTGTCATTCATCTCTTAATTCCTACACTACCTACCCTCTCATTATTTTATTATTTTCTTTACCTACCCTTTAATCATAGCCGACCATTTATCTTTTACACCTCTCAATCTTATCCCTCCATTTCATATAGTGTCTTCTATATAAGGAGATGCTTCCTTCATTATCAAACCCTAATCAATCTATGCATCCTAATCAATTGACTACCTGACTACACTTTCGAACTTGCATATGCAATCAAGCCTACATGCAACCACATTTCCGTTCTTTATTGAGCTCTTGTGCACATATAAAATTTGAGAGCAAATATATCAAGCAAGATCAATGGAGATAGGAAGAATGGAGATCCAAACCCTATTGGACATGTGATGGTATAATCTTTGTGATTTCATTTAATTTGCATTGTCTTAGGTAATCTTCATATGTTATGGTGGATCTTTGTTGTTGTTAGGCTAAGGTTTTGTGGTTGAATTCATTTAGCCTTTCAACATTGTTTTATCCATTTTCACCATATACATTT
This sequence comes from Cryptomeria japonica, assembly GCF_030272615.1. Classification (NCBI taxonomy): domain Eukaryota; kingdom Viridiplantae; phylum Streptophyta; class Pinopsida; order Cupressales; family Cupressaceae; genus Cryptomeria; species Cryptomeria japonica. The sequence goes on from NC_081410.1 coordinate 593,753,665, forward strand.
TGGCACGCCCTGTGGGACATGGATTTTTGTTAGATCTATGTTTTTTGCAGGTTTTCCTAACCATATATTGTTGTTTTGTAAAACAATTTGGAGAATAACCTTGTGCAGCTAGGTTTTGGACACAAAATCAAGATCTTGGAGAGATTTGATCATATCTCTGAAACCACTTGGAATTTTTACACAAAATTTTGTTTGTAGGTTGAAGACAATATTAAAAGCTCTCAATCCAAAATTTAGAATTTTTGGAGCACATTTGCATTTTCCATGATTTTTTTATGATTTTTCATAAAAAATTAATTTTGAGAGCAAATTAGCAAATTTTTTAGATTTTCTTTTATTTTTTAAAAGATCTATGATTTATACACATGATTTTTTCTTTGTGATTTTAATTTTGATGAAAAATATTTCCCTAAAAATCGGATCTTTAAAAATTAGGGTTTTTCCTTATTTTGATCAGATTTCACAAACGGTTTTGAATTTTGGCATAAAAAATTTTTGCAAGTCAGGAAAATTATCAAAGGTGTCCAATAAAAATTTTAGATTTTTTGGATCAAGGTTTCATTTTATATGATTTTTTTATGATTTTTCATAAATAATTAATTTTGAGAGCAAATTAGTGAATTTTTTGGATTTTCTTACATTTTTGGAAATCTCTCAAAATTATACATAGGATCTGTTCTTTGTGATTTTAAATTTGATGCAAAATCATTCCTCAAAAATTGGATCTTTAAAAATTAGGTTTTTGCATTATTTTACTCATATCTCACAAACTGCTTGGATTTGTTGTACAAATTTTTTTATGCAGGATTGGAAGACCATTAGAAATCTCCAGTAAAAATTTTAGATTTTTTGGATCGATTTTACATTTTATATGAATTTTTTATGATTTTTCCTAAAAAATTAATTTTTGGAGCAAATTAGCAAGTTTTTTGGATTTTCTTACATTTTTGGAAATTTCTTGAAATTTTACAAGTGGTCTTTTTTTATGATGAATCAGATCTTTAAATTGGTCAAAAAAACCTCATTGTTGAAGGTCCCTATTTCACAAAGTCTTTTGGATCTAAAATTTACCTAACTTGTGTGCTTGCAGGAAGGGGTGATTATTTCAAAGAATCCAAACTACTAACAAATCTTTGTTGCAGGACCTTGACAACAATTTTATTTTGATCTTTATTGTGTGCCTTGTTTTCATAGATTATCAAACACTTCAATTGGTGCACTAAAATTGAACTAGTGTCTTTTGTGTCTTGAGCAATAGGCTCTTTTTGTTTAATCTCTAGAGGGCCTGTCTCTCCGTGTGGTCATTAGGACTACTAGTGAGGAGAGAATGACCCAAGTGGTAGCAAAAGAAAAGCCATCTTCTTCCAAACCACTATAAATAACTGTATTCATGGTGAAAACTATGAATAATGTGTGTTGATTAGTTCATACCGACACTATGTCTCCCCATAAACCCGTTTGATCAAATTTATTTGATCATTTGTAGGGCGTAACCCCTACCGGTTGGGAGCCTTCTGTATTTATAGAGCTGAAAGTGTCACATGTATGGCCACACAAGCGGATGCCCTTACTAGCACCTTTTTTTTTAGAAGCCAAAATCCTTCTAGTTGTTGGGGCAGGAGGTCGGACCTCTGGTAGCGGCCCACACACATACGTTTCTTAGTCGAGATACAAAGTTTGCCACGAGGAGTTTTCGTGGGGACTAATGCTTGGCTGCCCTGAGAAGTGAGTACCGAGGGTGGAGCCAGTGGGGTCAAGCATCTAAGTATCCACTCTGAATAGCATAGCCTCGGGGGAAACTCCATGTGGGATCAACAACTATTGTCCTGGCCAACCATAAGAATTGTGCTTGGCTTATTTTGAACAATCAAACATTCAAGACCAAACAACAAAACATTGTGTCTTTTGTGTCTTCAAGTGTATGCAAAACAATTTTTTACATCAAACAACACACTTTTCTTTGAGTCTAAACACTTGCAAACATTGAGTTTTCATCATCATTGTGTCCTCTTGTCATGAAAAATAGTCAAAAACATTCAGATTTGGTAACAACAAAGCAACTTCACAAATTGGAAAAATTTGCAATCCAACAAATAAGAGCAATCAGTTTCAGCATTCTTGAGCTTCCTAGGCTATCTCTTTAGGTTTTCATCTAGCATTCAACCTGTCTTTGGGTCTCACAAAGTCCATCATTGTTTTACACCTTACATTACATACACATTTGTCTAAACTTGAGTCAAAAGGTCACTTGCTTGTCCTCATCTTATTTTTTCAACACACTACATACAACAACATTTTGCTAAGTGGTCCATCATCAAGGTCTATCACCTTTGGGTCTCATTTGGTCTTACTTAGAGTCAAGGTCAACTTACCTCATCAAGAGAAACTATCATCTCTTTGGAAGCCACACCTACTCTACTACATACATACTTGGTCTTACACTTTGGACATTGCAAGTACACCTCAGATTCATTTACATTCCATCCAACTCTTAGTCTTCCATACTCTTTCCATTTTCATCTAGTCTCACGCATCTTGGTCAAGACCTAGTTCATGGTTGAAACTCGTTTCCAAAAATCTAGGAGAGAAGCTAAAGAGGCTCAAGAATCCGCAAACATGAGTTCTTATGAGTATGACAATGATATCTTTTTCAATTCTGATCATACCACATTACCTGACATGGATGCCTATAGAAACATTCCAAATGTTGATAACATGGACACTACAAACAACAATGATACACACAATGACAATATGGACAACTTTTTCGTACATTCAGCAGAAGTGGAAGACACCATTATGAATCCCCATTTCAATCGATTGGTTGAGGAAATAATAAGGAGAGATAGACAATACTTCTTACAAGTGATGGCACAAAGTGGAGCCAAGATACCTCATGATTTTGACATGTCTCAAATAATGGAAAATCAACCTTTGCAACAACCTCACCTCAACATGGATCAAAGGAGGCCTAATAGTGGAGGCAATAGAGGACCACATCTTGTGCCTAAATCACCATCATCTTTGTTTCAAAAACCAGAGGTCCCATACATACATGGTCAAGCATATCATACTCACCTTCACAGACCATTACGGAAGTCTTATGCAGAAAAACATACTCAATCACATGTCAATGCTAAGGACCAACTACCAAAGCAATTGGATATTCAAAGACATGCTCAAAATTTGGACACAAGGAAACCCCATGTCAAATTTGGGGGCAATGCACTAGAACAAACTCATGATATTCCTATAGAGTATGGTATACATGGACAAAGTAGATATTCCATTCCTCACCATGACTCTATACCAATTGGTCCTTATATGCATACACAACACCATTATAGACCTCCTTCATATGAACATGTGTATGATCAATATCATCCATATATGCAACATGCTCCTGCTCCACCCGGTGCTTCAGGCATGGGGTATGGTACAAGAAGTCGATCTCCACCTAAGAACAATTTGGAATAGCAAATCAAGGACTTACAAAAGAAAATGGAGGACATAAATACACCGAAGCCAACTTACACAATGAGAGACATATGTCCCTATCCATTTGACAAGAGCATTCCAATGCCTCCTTTTCCTACACACTTTGTGACACCTAAGTTTGATAATTATAGAGGAAAAGGGGATCCTAAGGCACACATAAGATAGTTTTTCACAGCTTGCATTGAGGTAGCTTCAGAAGAGACATATTTGATGAGATTATTCCCACAAAGCCTAGGTGATCAAGCTATGGAATGGCTCTCCCAACTTCCACCTGGTATTAAGTCATGGGGTGACTTAGCAGAGGCATTTATTCAACATTTCTCCTACAACATAGAGACAGACATATCAGTCACTACTTTGTGCAACACCAAGCAAAAAGATGGAGAGTCTTTTTCATCATTTTTACAAAGATGGAGGAATCTAGCTAGCAAATGCTCTTGTGAAATTCCACAAAAACAAGTGGTAGAGATGTTCACCCAAAATGTTAACAAAGACATTGGCTATGATCTAAGGAAAGCTTGTTTGTCCACCTTCAAGGACGTCATTGAAAAAGGCTTAGCAACAGAGAAGGTCCTAATTGAACAAGGAGTCATCAAGATACTCAAGGAAAACAAAGATGACTTTAAAGGAAAAGACAAGCCAATATTTTGGAATAAAAACAAGAACACAGTCAATGATGGTGTTGTTGATGCCAATATGGTATGACCAAAAATCATTTTTTCGAGATCAAGTTCTACAAACAATCAAGTGAATACTCAAACAACTTCAAAGTCATGAAGGAAGTACACCCCATTGGGAGAACCACTTGAATCAGTTTTCAAAAAGCTAGTGGCAAACAAGATAATAACAATTCCAGATCTACCTCCATATGAGCCAAAGGTCAAACCAAATTGGTGGAATGATGATGACTATTGTGAATTTCCTAAAACCAAGGGACATAAAATAGGAAATTGCCATCGACTGAAGAACATCATACAAGATCTCATTGATAGAGGTGACATTGAGATTGAAGGACATTCCTCCAATCAAGAACATGAGATGTTTAAGGAGCCATTCCCAAAACATGACAAGGGAAAAGCTAAAGCCACAGATGACCAAACCAACTGTAGTCACACAAATCTGTCTAGCTTAATTAAATAAATATTCGCTATTTATTTGATTAAAAATCCACTAGCCATCAGTTAATTAAATTAATATTTAATTAATTTATCTCCAAACATTCTCTTATTAATTAAATAAATTATTCAATTTATTCTAATTAATTCATTAAACTAAATTCACAATCAATTAAATGAATAAAATCTATTTATTTAATTAAATCCCCTTTTCCTCTTTTAAATAAATTAAATAAAACATTTATTTAAATCATTATCCCCCCCCCACTTGCATTTTCCTACAAATGCAACTTGCACACATTTATTGAAATAAATGAATTTTTATTTTAATAAAATCCTATTTTCCCTCACCCACCAAATCCACTTGCAAAATCTAATCCCCTTCTAGATTCTTCTAACCCCTTCCTAATTAGCCTAATCCATCCCCTAATTATTGTCACATTCCTAAGCAAAATGGAGTCACTTCTCAAAGACTTCAAAAGTCTTTGAAAAGCATTTAATGCTTTGTGTGTTCAACAAATTAACCCCCAAAGTTTTCCAAGACCACTAATGGCTCTTACATGACTATTTATGGCTCTTACATAACCATTTATGGTTATTTCAAACTTGTCTCCCCAAACATTTATTGTTTTGACCATATTTATCCTTTTTACATTTGCACAAAAGTTTATCCATTGGATAAAAGCTTTATTCTTTGAATAAAGAGTTTATTCATTCAACCAACCTTGACTTTAACTCCCAAGGTCATATCAAGCATTTAATGCTTATTCCCTCTCCTCTCAACCTATCTCACATTGACACTTGTCATCCTGGGATTGGGTTGAAAGCCCTCACATGGATTTGAAATCATTCAATCCTGACCCTTTTTGAGATTACTCAATCTCAACCATCCATTGCTCCATTTTTCCTATAAATAGAGCCCATTTCTTCATAATCCAGATCCTAAAAACTTGTATGCATTTAACCTATAGGCATTTTAGAGAGCATTTAGCATAGCAAACTCATGTATTTTCATTTTTGGTTAAAATAAATCATTTTAGCATCAATAGCTTAATATTAGCTTCTTTATTTACATTTAGAGCAATATTTCAATCTCAATCCTCCATAAGCATCCATAGTGCAAAAAACTACTGAGAGCTACACTATTTTGGAACTTGGAGAGGAGAGGAACAAAGGAGAAGAAACTAAGAGCATGTTAGGAGGTATTTGGAGATGCCTCATCATATTTGCTTCTTTAGTAAAATATGCTTTCATGTTTTTAGTATCTCTTTTGATATGCCTGTTTAGATTAGTTTTTGATTGATTAACACTAACACTTTCTTGTGTGTGTTATTTATCTCAGACTAACCTTGTCCATTTTGCAGAGCATCATTTGGTAAACCCAACATGAATCCAAACACCAAAAAGATCATTTTTTTTAACCACTAACATGTTTGAATGTTGAAAATGTCACACAGGTTCAGCTTTGGCACTATTGAACTCATTCTAGTGCTATCGATACTTATGGTTTTAGCGCTATTGTTCCTACAATAGTGTTATTGTATCAATATTAGTGTTTTTGCAACTGTTTTGGCGCTCTTGGCCTGGTTTTGGTGCTATTGTTCCTGTTTCGGTGCTTTTGCCTTCTCTGTTTTTCTTTTCTTTTAGCACGTTTGTGTTAAATAGCGCTTCTGTTCAAACACAGACTAGCGCTATTGTAACAGAACGTTGTACAAAAGACCTTGTAACTGAAAAAAAAAAAAAAAAAAAAATTTAGGCTTGTGGAAGCCCCCCTTAGACATGGATTTTACTAACCAGTTGTTGTTTGTGCAGGTTTAAAACTCACCTTTAAAAATCACAAACTTTCTTTTGGTGCTTTAAAAACTTGAACAAACAAAATTTCCTTGCTTTCTAGTTAGGGTCACTTGTCTTTGGTGCATTAAAACTGAACAAAACAAACATTTGCTTTCATTGCAAGTTAGGACTCATTTTCTTTTGGTGCTTAAAATCAACAACACAAATTTGATTTCCTTGCATCAATTCGGACCTAAAGAATTTACAATCCACACTTCAATTTTTGGTGCACATAAAATACACAATCCACTTGTTTTTTATTGTTGCAAGCGATTTTACTTCATGCATACATGCTTCAAGTTTAGTTGACCAGGATTTCCCATTTCTAGATTACAACACATTTTGCCATTGAAAGTTAAAACGAACACCATGACTGTTGGAGCAACATCTCCAAATAGTTAGATAACATTGCAATGGCGAATTAAAAAGAACAAGTGTTTTTCGTGCTTGGCACACTTGTGCAAAAAATTGGTCGAGTGGTCCTACTTCTAACACACACTATCCTCTCCCTTGGCTTTCGTGGTCCTAGGTGTAAGAGAAAAGTGTTAGTAACACTCAAAATTTTTATCTTTTTAAGAGAGGCCTGCCAAGAGACACATCACTCTTGGGAATGACCTCACACGGTAAATCCTTCGAGCCACTATAGAAATCAGGTGAGAGTGAAAGTTGTAGCCTTGGGTATAGCTATTCCTACAATGTAACTGGTTGAAAGGACAAATGGGCCCCACCACCAGTTACAAGGCTCTTAAGTGAGTCACTGCAGAATGAACTTATGTCCAAAAACATCGAACATGACTAAACACCTTTAAGTAGCAGCCCACCCGTTCTATTGATTGAGGATATTTGCGATATAATTTAGTGCAAGAGCATAGATGGTTTTGCTCCCAAGATACTCACCATACATATTTCCTTGAGTAGAAACATAGCTTTTTGAAAAGTCACTTGTGGCTTGATAAAAGTGGTGACTCCCCCATCATAGGGATCATCTATTTGTTATGCTCGTGCAAGACTTAATATATCACATCCTTACCTGCCAAGGCGGGATTCATAAGGTATGTAGTACCAAAGTCGAAGAAATATCAAGATGTGGGCTAAATTTATCACAACTCGCCATTTGACCTTAGGGATAAAGAGTGTTTGAAGTGTGTTCATTTTAGTCAAGACCAAGTACAAATTGAGCCGACTTCAGGCTTTGGAAATACACCTTTAAATACATCTAAGGGAAGGGTCATATACAAGTCCAAGGATTGGGTTGATCTAGACCCATACTCATTTGTGCCTTTGAGGCAACATTCTTGTGTTTGTGGGCTTGCTTTGTTTTCTTGTCAAAGAAACATCCAAAGAAAATCACTTCCAAAAACAAAGTATTCATCCAACCAAACACATCAAAAACAAAGTGCAAACAACAAAGAGTCAAATTTTATGACCGTTCTTCACATCTTGTGAAAGAAGAAGCGTCATCACAATATCAACTTGAAAAGAAGACCATTAAGCTCAAAGGATTTGATCAAAAGGAGGAAATTCTTCTATATAAATAGACAAATCTTTGTCTCCCATAGAGTTTTTCTGTGTCATATGCGCCTCTACCTTCAAGGCAAGACAAACGAATTTGATTCAGAATCATTGAACCGCAGAGCTTTTATGCAATATAGAGCTCTGAGTTATCACAAAAACCAAGGAGGTAAGATTAATCCCAACTTCTTCCCAAACATCTGTATCACATACAATGTAGCTCGAGAAATACCACCAACACCCGAAAGGGAAGAGGTAGAGTTTGTCCCATTTGTGACACAAAGTTTTTATTGAAGTTGAAAACATTTCATCCATCATCTTATTCATACATCATCACTTCATCATCAATTTATCCCAACTCTCAAACCATTAAGAGGTTCTTGTCCCAAGTTCTCTTTTAGATATTGCTTGAATCAAACACATCACATCACTTTTTAGATTGTTTCTACATCTAGGATAAGCTCATCCTAAGAGACACATCTACGCAGGTTAAAACTAGTTCATGGGTGAATCCTCTCATTACTAGGTAGTTCAATCTGTAACACATCTTAGATTTCTCTACACCTCATCACATCAAATCTTATCAAAACAAACAAGCAATTCAAAAAATGAATTTTGGTTACATCTACCTTAAAAGTGCTAGAGATCCACATGCAACACAATTCACCAACCATCAATCTTTCATTTCATCAAAAACTCATCATCATTTTCAAGCAACTTCAACAAAAGCTTGTAAACAAAATGGCCCAAACCCAATCATAGTCAAGGCAACGAGAAATATAAATGGAAGAAGAAGAAGAGGAAAATCTCAATGAATTTCAAGAAACACTTGGAGGAAATGCGAATGATGAAAACCCAAGTACTCCTACTCTTGCAACAATAGAAAGGGCCCAGCATAACCCTCTCTTTATCAGACTTTTTGACAAAATACTCAGGAGCAATGCGGATGCTCACTTCTTAAAACTCGCTCAAGAAAGAGCAAAACTCCCCTCTGACTTTGATCTTGCCCAATTAAGACAAGCATCAGAAAGACAAAGTCGCCATGAAGAGGAAAGAGGTAGAGATCCCATCAGATATAACATTCCTCGAGGTAGCCCACCACCTCCTCCTCCAAATGAAATGGAGATGTTGCGGCAACAAGTCGAGAATCTCACCCAACAACTTCACAGTGGTGTCAAAACTAACCAATTCTCACTCATTGACATATGTCCCTATCCTTTTGATAGGAATCTTTATATGCCAACATTTCCACAAGGATTTGAAACACCCAAATTTGAAAAATATAGAGGAAAGGGAGATCCCTGTGATCATGTCAGAGAATTTTATTCCGCTTGTCTCGAAGTGGCATATGAAGACACATACCTAATGCGTCTTTTTCCCCAAAGCTTGGGAGGAACAACCACATCATGGTTTTCCCGACTATCTGGTGGCATTAGAACATTTGAGGAACTCATCCAGAAATTCCTCGCTCATTACTCTCATAACATTGAACGCGACATCACCATGGCTGATCTGTGCAACACCAAACAAAAACCACATGAACTATTCTTAGTATTCCTACAACGATGGCGTCAAATGTCTAGCAGATGTTCTCTTCAATTACCTGAATGAGAACTAGTGGAAATATTCATTTCCAACTTAAATGAAGAAATGGAATTTCACCTGGATGTCAAAGACACAGACTCTTTTAATGATATGATCACCAAGGGTTTAAAATGTGAATGGGCACTTATCAAGAAAGGGCTCATCAAAATCTATAATGAACCAAAGGATGGTCCTCACCCACGTTTAAATAGTGATAAACCAAGCTTCTGGAACAAAAACAAGAATATCGTCAACGATGGGGTTGTGGATGCCAAGACTATACAAACTGCACAACCTGTGGTTCGGTTTGCAGGACAAAATCCTCAACCTTAGAATAACACAATTGTTCCCTCCAATCAAGGTCGCATCACATCTCACGATGAACCAAGACCTCGTTAGCAAAAACAGAAACGCACATACACTCCCTTAGGGGAACCCATTGAAACAGTATTGCGACAACTCATTTCTCAAAATTTGGTCACTCTACCAAAAACATCAAACTATGAACCTCAGGTCAAACCTGCATGGTGGAGAGATACTGAACACTGTGATTTCCACCAAGGGAGGGGACACAAGACAAGTAATTGTCACTGATTGAAAGATCTTATTCAGGATCTTATTGATCGAGGAGAAATTGAAATTGAAGGACATGACCCAAAAACAACAAATAATGATCATCTAATGTTCAAAAATCCACTTCCATCACAAGATCAAAGGGGTCCTTCGACTTCCAGGCGAGGTACTAATACCACTGATTATACACAGGCTGCGTATAATTACAATGTAAATCATCTGTATGATGCCAGTGAACAAGTTGCAACTATAACCTTCAAAAATCCCAACTCAAATTGCAATGTTGTTACGCATCGCGGTAAGGTTACCATAAAGGCAGCTCCACAAGGCACCACCTCCATCCCAAAGCAGTACAACCTTGTGGAACAATTAGACAAAACCCCTACGCTTATATCCATTTTAGAGCTATTGCGCCTATTGCCACCTCATAAAACTATCTTAGATCAAGCACTCCAAGAGGTGTCAGTCCCTGCAAACCTGAATACAGACCAATTTCAAGCAATGGTTGGAAGTCTAAAGTCATCACCTTGTCTCACTTTTTCTGAAAGTGACAACTCTTCCTTCCAGCAACCTCATAATGCTTCACTACACATCGAAGGATTTATTAACCAGCATAGGATCAAGTGAGTCTTGATAGATAATGGAGCATGCTTGAACATTTGTACACTACAGTTGGTCACAGTATTGGGATATGTGGTAGAATCAGTGGATCCTCGTAAGAAGATCACAATCAAAGCCTATGACGATGTAGAGCATTCATCCAAAGGAGCTGTGGTACTACCAATCCGAGTGGGCCCCATGGTAAAGGTTCTGGACCTTCCTCTGCCATACAATCTATTATTAGGGAGACCCTGGATACATGCCATGCAAGCCGTTCCATCTACCTACCATCAATGTATCAAGTTCCCACATAACGGTGTAGAGATCACAATCCTAGGTGATGCAAATCCCTTTGCGTATTGCCATAATATCAGCCATCAACCAGAGATTACCGTTCCTAATAATAGAGAAACCATTTCTTCCACATCATATATAAGTCCTACCTCTCTTGCCAGTTCGAACACCACTATACCAAAGCAAGAAAAGCTTAAAATGAAAATAGCAGAGGAAGGTCCAGGGGAATACAACTTGAGTCAACTCTTTTGTGTGGGACAAATTCCCACTTCTCCTAGAACACATGGTAAACCACAGTAGTTATTCCAACAACCACTAAACAGGCCAGCATGTGCTTTGACACCTTTCATCCTTGGAAAGAGTCAAGAAGAAGAAACCCAAGATGAGGACTTAGCGGACTGGATCTATAAAGATCCCATCACCACTGATATACCGCAAGTTAAACTACCTACAGATCAGTATGGAAAAGGTCTCCTCATTATGCAAAAAATGTGGTATGATGGTCAGAGTGCTTTGGGGTATTGCAAACAAGGACGACATGAACCTCTACCACCGGAATTAAAGCCCAAAGGTAATACAGGCCTAGGCTTTGAAAAAGAGATATTTCCTAAACTCAAATTCAAAGGAAAACCCAGCAAACCATTATGTCAGCCTACTGCAAAAAGGACATCTTTCATTATCAAAGCAGCCTCAAGCACCATCCCAACTGCCCCATTGTGGCTCAAAACCCCAACACAACCATCACCAATGCCATTCATCCCACCAAGCGAACCAGTAATCCCATCAATAGCACCATTAGCAGCAACAACTATATCAGAACTCATAGTAGCATCTATGGCACCAGTAATACTAGCAGAAGCCACTGAGTCAATATTATCGATACTCCCTATACCGGATTCCTTAATCCCCATCAACCTTCCTGCAGTGCTGATCACTACAAAGGTACATCAACCAATCACACCTGCAGTATTTAACTCAAAGGACATCCCAGTATGGTATAGTAATCGGATGCTGGAAAGTGACTCAGAGACTGACTCACATGAGTGGGAATTTGAATCTGTACAGCTTAACACTTCAGATGAGGAAGATGCATCACTACCTCCGCCACGCAAAGACATCCCTGTTTATGGAGAAGCACAGATAAAGACCACTTGGGTTCCTAAACTGGAAACATCTTCCACAGAACCTACATCTCATCCTATGCCTGATTCTAACAGGGAGAGTACCATTAACGACCTTCACCACAACATCTTTAACCCTCTCCAATACATCTACACACTTAACCTAATTGATAAAGTAATGCCCATTATTCACCCTGAACTCATCGAATGGAACCAACCAAATCCCCCATGTCTTGACTTCTTCCAAAATGATGAGGCTATCATTGACTTTTTGGAATTAAGGGATAACCTACCAAGCGGGGATCACAAAGCTGGATTCGCCATTGAACTTAATAGCGTAGCATACTTCGGGGCGGATGCCAAAACTTTTAGCTGCAAAAATATAACAATAAAACATGGATCTTCCAGTGAAAACCACACTGTGGCACTGTTTGATATGACAAAAGTAAAAAGAAAGAGCGTATCCAATGGTGAAAACCTCTCTGAGGTGCCTGAGGATGAAGGGTTTGACATTCTCCCTGCTAATGCACAACAGGAAGGATCAATGATTCTCATCGAGGAAACCAAAGAATACAATGTGGGGACTCCTGAAAAATCCTCATCTCATACATCTAGCATCTCTTCTCACTCCAGAGGAACAGCCTAAATTTATAGAGTTCTTCCAGAAGCGTCAGATCAACTTTGCATGGTCATATGCAGACATGCCTAGGCTTGATCCTGATTTAGTCATGCATCACCTCACCATAGTAGAAGGAGCCAAACCTGTCAAGCAGAAACTTTGTAAGATGCATCCTAAGATTGCAGCACTAGTCAAAACAGAACTCAAGAAACTCCTAGATGTTGGTTTCATTAGACCAATTGATTATGCAGAATGGATCTCCAATATTGTGCCTATCGGCAAACCAAAAGGGGGCATCCACATTTGTACTGACTTCAGAGATCTGAATAAGGCCTGTCTTAAGGATGACTTCCCCCTTCCAAATATCGACATCATAGTAGATCTGACAGCAGGACATGCCATGCTTTCACTCATAGATGGCTTTTCAGGATACAATCAGATAAAGATCGCACCGGAAGATCAACATAAGACAACCTTCACCTATCCATGGGGCACATATTGCTGGAATGTAATGCCTTTTGGTCTCAAGAATGCAGGAGCAACCTATCAATGAGCAATGACCACTATCTTCCATGACATGATGCATACTATGATGGAAGATTATGTTGATGACTTACTAGCAAAATCACTCACCAGAGAAGGGCATCTCCACATTTTAGATAAAATCTTTGATAGACTGGAACAATACCATGTTCGACTTAACCCAAAGAAATGTGTCTTTGGAGTAATCTTCGCGAAGCTTCTAGGATACATTGTCTCAAGCAAAGGTATTGAGGTCGACCCAGCAAAGGTAAAAGCAATCATGGACATGCCACCACAAAAGAATATCAATCAGCTAAGGACATTACAAGGGTGGCTTCAATCCATCTGAAGATTCATTGCACAATTGGCTGATAAATGTCACCCATTCACACACCTGCTACACAAGAACATCCGCTTTCAGTGAGATGCCCGATGCCAGCAAGCATTTCAGACGCTTAAAGACTATCTCATGAATCCACCATTGTTGATGCCACTAGATCCAAGTAGACCATTGTTACTCTATATCTCAGCAACAAGTACAGCATTGGGTGTACTACTGGCACAACATAATGCAGAAGGAAAAGAGTGTGTTGTTTACTACATCTCTCACACACTGGTGGGCTATAAACTCAATTACACACCTATTGAGCGAGCTTGCCTAGCAGTAATCTTAGTAGCCACTAAACTGAGGCACTATCTGTTAACACACAAAGTACAACTCATTGCAAAGATTGATCCACTCAAGTATTTACTCAGCAAAGCAGCATTGACAGGTCGCTTGGCCAAATGGGTGATGATTCTAAGTGAATTTGACATAGAGTATGTAGATCGTAAAGCTATCAAAGGTCAAGTTATTGCAGATCAGTTGGTCGATGCACCCCTCATAGGCGATCATCCTCTCATTTCCAATTTTCCAGATGAAGAGATATTCATGATCATAACAACACAACCATGGAAACTATACTTTGATGGTTCATACACTAGGCATGGCTCGGGGGTAGGCATTCTATTTATCACACCTCAAGGTGATAGCATCCCGAAGTCTTACAGGCTCACCTTTCCATGCACTAATAAATAGCGAAGTATGAGGCCTTGATCACAGGACTCAGACTAGCCGTACAATGGAAATTACAAGAACTACAAGTATATGGCGACTCACAACTGGTCATTCGACAAGCAACTGATGAATATCAGACCAAGGATGATAAACTCATGCCATATAAGCAACTGGTGGACAATCTAAAAGCATCATTTACTACAATTACCTTTGAGCAAATACCAAGAGATCAGAATTGAGCTGCTGATGCTATGGCTACCATCGCATCTCTCCTAGATCTTCCACAAAATTCAACATGCTATGAGTTCTTGGTAGAACAGCTTTGGATCCCTACTTATGATATCCCTAAATCCAAGATGATATGTCGCCTTGTCAGTTCTGAATCCCCATGGTACGGTGAGTTCTACACCTATCTCCGCAATCACACCCTTCCTCCCAACCAATCAAATAACCAACGTAAAACCTTCATTCGCCAAACTGCTCGATATACCATTATTGTTGAAACCCTATACCGACACGGTCTTGATGGTACTCTCCTTTGATGTTTGTAAAAAGGTGAGATAACAAAAGCTTTGGAAGAAGTCCATGAAGGAATTTGCGGGACTCACTCAAGTGGTTTGTCACTAGCCAAGAAACTCATGGGAGCTGGATATTATTGGCCATCTATGGAAAAAGATTCCTACTACTTTATTAGAAAATGCAAGAAATGTCAAGTTCATGGTGACCTGATACATGCACCAGCACAGGAACTGCAACCAATCATGGCACCATGGCCTTTTTGTCAATGGGGCCTTGACCTTGTAGGTAAAATCCATCCATCTTCATCCAATGGCCATAAATTCATTATTACCGCCACCGAATATTTCACAAAGTGGATCAAAGTTGTTCCACTTACCCAAGTCACCAGCAAGCAAATCACCTCATTCATCCTCAACTACATCATCTGTCGGTATGGTGTGCCCATGTCCATCATCACAGATAACGGTCTTCCTTTCAAAAATCAGGATGTCCGTGAACTTTGTGAGAAATTTCATATCCAACACCGCTTTTCCACTCCCTATTACCCACAAGGCAATGGTCAGGCCAAAGCATCCAATAAAAACATATTGAGGATCCTAAAGAAGATAGTCAATGATGTCGGTCGTGATTGGCATGTTCAACTGAATCCAGCACTATGGGTATATTGAACTAGCATTCGAACCCCTATAGGCGCAACTCCTTATTCATTAGTCTATGGTGCAGAAGCTATCTTGCCTATTGAGGTTGAGATACCATCATTACGGGTTTCCTTGCACAATCTCATCGATGACGAAGCCTACAGAGTATCCCATCTTCAGGACTTAGAGTTACTTGATGAGAAACGACAAGCTGCATACAATCACCTCAAAGCATATTAGCAGCGCATGAGTAGAAGCTACAATCACCGAGTTAGATCTTGTACATTTGAGGTAGGTGATCTTGGTCTCCGAGAGAATCTTTGCAACCAACCAAATAGAGAACATCAGGGCAAGTTTGAATCAAACTGACTGGGCCCATATGTTGTCACTGCTGTATTCGGGTCCGGGGCATATTAGTTGGCTACATCAGAAGGAGAACCGCTCGTAGATCCAATCAACAACATGCACCTCAAACAGTTTTATACCTAAGCTATATAGAGCATCGGGCTCCCATGCATACCAGAAAATACCAAAAACATTCAGAAAAATGTCCTGAAGAAATACAAAAACATTCAAAAAGTAAAGAAAAATCATGCATCCAAACGGTGAACAACCATTTCGGTGGCACCTTGGGTAAGTGCGAGGGTGAAAACTTGGCAAACAAGTGCCACTCATAAAGACAATGGCTCCAGTATCTTTCAGGCTCATTGTGATCACATTCATGCATCCACGCATCCATCCAAACCATGGCTTGTTATTTGATCTGCAATAAAGAGATAGTACTTCATGCATCTTGCATCCCACTCTATCATAGTCATGTCTACACTTGGGGGCAATACCCTTAAAATCTAGTTGATGGAAGTGGATTCTACATTACTGGTGATTCATTGGCAAAAACATTCAAAAATGTTCCACAAAATCCAAAAACATTCAAAAATGTTTCACAAAATCCAAAAACATTCAAAAACGTCTCACAAAATCCAAAAACATTCAAAACTGTTCCACAAAATCCAAAAACAATGAAAAACCATCGAAAAACACACAAAAACATGGCAACACCTTGTACATACTCATCCACACAAATACAAAACAAACATTGACATAATGCTCACACGATGACCATTTATCAATCAAACCACACAATCAACATCAACAAATCAAAATTGTCTTTAACCAAGGATGCATCCTTCCTTAATAAAACAAAGACAAAAGTGACGTTTTCTTTGACAAGAAAATTATGTTAAGCTATCAAATACTTGGTTGATTTGTGAGTACAATCATTCGTTTATCCATATCGGGATCTTTTAGCATTATTTTGTATCGTTTGCGCATTACTTCTGATGAAGTTCTGGAGCATGTACTAATGGTGTCTACGTGGGAAGTTCACCAAGCTATGTGATCTTATGCAAAATGCAGTCATAGATCATTACGGCTTGCTGACTACAGCGTATACCTCGACCATATGGGCATGAACCATTACCAAGGATCCTTATTCTTTATTCTTTATGTATATACTATTTGTTTGCAGGAACATTGCTCTTCCTTTGGTTCCTCCTACCTCATCCAAACTGGATAAAGGTTTTATCTCTTATTACAGTATGCACTTGTCTTAGGATATGATCAGCCTAAGATCAAGGAGGATGATCCAAGTCATGCATGAACGGAGATAATCCTTGTCTGTTCCGCAAGCAATAATCTGGTCAACTTGACCCTTATATCAAGTCGTTTGTATTAACTTGCTATATCAAATCCATGTAAGGAATACTCAGGTCATCTTGAATCATTATGTCAAGATGCTTGTATTCTCTTCCAACATTTTAAAAGCTCAATGATGAAAATAGAGCACTATGGATCGTCATTTCATCTCATCTGTTTATATATTGCATTCCATTGCATATCACCCATCCATTCATTCATTCATATGTAAGATTTATATGCAAATATGAACCATTTAAAGCTGGTCTTGGATACAATCATGACCGAGTACTCTGATACATCATCAATGCATCATGCAAAGTCTCAAAAACCTTGCATTCTTCATGGTCATATCATCATCGCATTTTAGTTGCATCTTGCATTAAGTACATTCATGTCATTTTTTTAACTTAACATTGCATATAGTTCATTTTTGACATTAGTTTTCATTAATCATTTGCATCATTGCATCAATCATAAATATTTAGATTCATTTGTGGGATCAAATTGTCTTTGATTGTTTTAAATCATTTACTAGGCATTCATTTAGTGTCAATTATCCATCCTCATTTCACCATTTCTTTATCATTTATCATTGCATACATTCATTAGTGAAAAGGTGCATTCATTCATCCATTATTTAAAGTATCTTATTATGCTCATTTTAGGATTCATTCACATTGCATTCATTATCCTCTTTTTAATTGCATTAAGGTGTAGTTATTAAAACCACCAGTTGTAATATCATCATAATATCATTTTTTCCTTAAACATATTTACGCATTTAGAATCATAAAAACCATTTGTTTCCAAAAACACATTGGTTCATACCATTTTATATATATCCATTTATACATATGCATTCATTTAAACATTATCATATAAACATTTGTACTTTACATTTTGTTTATCCATATTACATTCATCTAAAAACATCTAGATGCATATCCATACATAAAATCATTCATTCAACCATTGCATTAACATCATCGCATACATTATCATTGCATAGGAAACACCAAAATCATGTTCATAAAACATCATAAGCATACTGTAGTCACATAAATCTGTCCACTTAATTAAAATGAATATTTAGTATTTATTTGATTATTTAACCATCAATCAATAATTAATTAAATTAATATATTTAATTAATTCATCTTAACCCTCTTCTCCTATTAATTAAATAAATTATTCAATTTATTTGATTTAATTCACTTAACCAAATTCAGACCATTAATTAAATAAATAAATCATATTTATTTAATTAAATCTTCTCTCACATTTAAATAAATTAATATTTATTTAAATTCCCCCAAAATCCCACCTCTCACATTTAAATAAATTAACATTTATTTAAATCACCTTTATCCTCCACCCACTTGTATTTTCCTACAAATGCAAGTTGCACAACTATTTTAAATAAATCATTTATTTAAATCACCTTTATCCTCCACCCACTTGCATTTTCCTACAAATGCAAGTTGCACAACTATTTTAAGTAAATTATTTATTTAAAATCCTATTTATCCTCACCCACTTGAAACTTTTAATGGTTTCCCTTAAAATCTTCAAACTTAATGGCTTCCTTCTAAGAGTCTTCTTAAGCCTTTAATGGTTTCCCTTAAAGTCTTCAAACTTAATGGATTCCCTTAAAGTCTTCTTAAAACTTTAATGGTTTCCCTTAAAGTCTTCAAACTTAATGGCTTATTTCTAGAGTCTTCTTAAGCCTTTAATGGTTTCCCTTAAAGTCTTGAAACTTAATGGCTTCCCTTAAAGTCTTCTTAAGCCTTTAATAGTTTCCCTTAAAGTCTTCAAACTTAATGGCTTCCTTCTAGAGTCTTCTTAAGCCTTTAATGGTTTCCCTCAAAGTCTTCAAGCATTTAATGTTTTATCTTCTTTTTCTCATTTAAATAAATTAATATTTATTTAAATATTTACCCAAATGCAAATTACACCATTTAATTGAAATAAATGATTTTATTTTAATTGAAAATACCAAAATTCCTCCCACTTGCATTTTCCTACAAAATCCACTTGCATGCCTAAACCCCTTCTAGATTCTTCTAAACCCTTCCTAATTAACCTAATCCATCCCCTAAATATTGTCACATTCTTAAACAAATTGAAGTCACTTCTCAAAGACTCCAAAGTATTTGAAAAGTAATTAATGTTTTGTGTGTTCAACAAATTAACCTCTAAAGTCTTCCAAACCACTTATGGCTCTTACATGACCATTAATGGTTAATTCCACTTGCACCCATGGTTAAGGACTTTGACCCCTAACTTAACCCTCATGTAACCCATGTGTCTCTTCAAAGCATTTATTTCTTTGACTAGGGTAACCATCATGTCCCCTCAAGCATTTAATGCTCCTTATCTCTCCTCTCAAGCCTCCTCATGGTGACACTTGTCAACATGGGATTGGGTTGAAAGTCTCACATGGATTGAATATCTTTCAATCCTAACCCTTGTTAAGATTACTCAATCTTAACCCTTCATTTCCCTGTTTCTTCTATAAATAGAACCCTTCTCCTCAAGCAAAGAGGAAGCATTAGAGTATTGTTGTTATACTGGTATTAGCATAGAGCTTTTTCATAGCATCACTATCTACACTTGCATAGCATTTTCTTATCATATTCAACCATTGTGAATCTCCATATGGCATCCATGGCTAGTGCTAAAAGCTGAGAGCTACACTATTTTGGAACTTGGAGAGGAGAGGAACAAGGGAGAAGGAGCTAAGAGCATGCTAAGAGACATTTGGAGATGCCTCATTATCTTTGTTTCGTTTGTTAGATATATTAGCATGATTTTAGCATCTCTTTTGATATGCCTGTTTAGATTAGCTTTTGGTTAACTAACACTAACGATTTTATGGTTTCTTGTATTGTTTGTCATTTGCTAACCTTGTCCATTTTGCAGAGCATCACATACATCATCATGGCATTACATACATAAAGCATTACATCAAAAATCAAATAAATCATACATATATAAACCTGCATTCATATGTCAGTATCCAACATCATAAATCATCATAAAAACATGAATATAAAGAAACATCTCATCAAATGCATACATGTACACATATCCATCTAAGCAATAACTCATCATCCTGCATAAACATCCATACATATCAACTACATATCATCAAAATATGGGATCTCCTCATATATATCATCTCATATATCAGAGTACAATGAAGTCTCCAAAAATCAGCTACCAAGAGCCATCCAAGATACAGTCCAAAAAATAAACAATGATACAAATATATATATGCAAAAATGCTCTCTCAAATGCCACTCTGGCTAGATGTTGTACCACCATCGCCACCTGCTCCCCCACTGGTACCCGCACCACCTAATCCATCTCTCTATGGAGGCCTCATCGAACCCCCACTCACTCCTACATCCCCTGATCTCTCCCTCCGTAGAGGACCCATCATACCCCCACTTCTCTGTACCCTCTGCGATCACTCTGATCTGGCCTGCCACATCTGAGAATAGCTAAGAGCTCGCTGACTCACTGGCACCACCTACTCATATAAACCCTGCCAGTAGTCTATCTCCGCTTGTGCTCGTCGCATCTCCCTCATCACCTCCCCCGTAGGCCCCTCTGCTCCTACTCCAATCTGGACTCTCTCCTACAGCTCTGCCAATCTCTCCACTGCACTATCCCTCTCCTATAGCACCACCGCTAGCTCTAACTCCCATGCAAATAGCTGCACATCCCTAGCCGCCACCTCCGCCTCCAAATCCTCTATCCGGGTTTGCAAATGTGCTATCATGTGATCTCGCAGATCTCCAGTGGCTCCCTCCCTGGTATCCATAGCCGCCTCACCTGTACCACCCTCTCCAGTAGCTCCCTCCCCTCTATCCATCAGGATCTCCCTCTCCATCCCCCTCCCACCCAGCCGAACTCCTTCCTGTATCAACGGCCGAACTCCTCCATGTATCAACGGTCCCAGTGCTATCCGTAGAGGCAGTCCACCTCTCCCTCTCTGTTGAATCCGCATCCCCAAACCACCACCTCCTCCTCCTCCACCTCCTCCTCCATCTCCACCCTCTCCTCCACCTCCTCCACCTACCCTCGGTCCTCGACCTCCTACCCTCCTCCATCTTCGTCCCCTCTCATCCTCAAAATCTGGGATCGGCTCTACTAGATCCAATATCCGTAAGATCGGGTGCGTCGCCCGGTACTGCGTATACTCATCTGATACTCCTACATCCATGACCCTCGATCGTATATCCCATGATCTCACCTGTAGCGTCAGAAACTCCACCAGTGCCTGATCATACGGTAGCACCGGCCCCCATGCATACCTCTCTCGAATCACCTGTGCATACTCTCTTGATCCACTAGGCAGTCCCTGCTACCGTCAAAACTGTCTCAAAACTCTCTTGGGCACCTGTCTCTCCACATGGTACAAGGTCCTCCCAATGAGGAATTAGGTCATAAATACATAAGGCAGTACCTCTACATCATCATCCCATGGCTCACACTCCAGGTATGGTCACCATATGACTGCATCTAGGTCGTCCAGTGCCCACCGCCACCACTCTAACTTCCCCAGATGGGGCTGACTCATCATGCCGCTATACATGAACATATACAACTGATTTACTACATGGAACCTCAGACTCACTGGTCAAGTCACTGGTAGGTGCTCCCAGGCCCAAATATGCAGCAGCGTCACGCCCACTACTAAGGAACCCCTCCCTCGGTACACCACCTCATGCAGCTCCTGGTACAGGTGCGCCAGCATGCACAGCCCCCACGCAAATCGGGTCCCCTCAGTAATCATCATCTCGATCACCTGCCCCCATCCCATGGCCAAACCATGTGATCACCTGTCTGGATAAAGAAGTCCTCCCACGATACCTGATAAGACTACTGGAAGAGGCTCATATAACACCGCTATCTCCTCCAAGGCAATAGAACCATCATCAATAAAAATGTCATCATCAAAAAACCTTTGAACTGCAAGGGTCCCCCAGGATCTGTCATATGTGACCAGCTCCCCCCGAATCAGAATCTGCAGGATGCGCCACACATCCTCTAGGGTCACTGTCATCTCCCCCTGTGCCAAATGGAAGGTGCACGTCTCGCTATGCCACCGCTCGCCTAATGCTGTGATCAAACTGTGATTCATCTGAATCATGGGCATGTGCATCACCTCATACAAACCAGTAGCAGCAATACAATCAATCTCCACCTCTGTTAATCGATCCCGCAACCCCTGTGTCGCAGGATGTCTCTCACGTAACTGCAACATGCCTAGATCCTCCTGCACATGGACATTCATCAAATCATCATCAGTTGTTTTGTTTTCAAACTTTCTTAAGTTTAAACCTAGACTATCAACAGATACTTTGATCAAGTATCTTCGGATCTCAACAGGTAAGCAATCATGGCCACCTAGACTTCAAATAGGCATTTATCTTAACAATGACTTAAGTCTCATCAGGCTGCTATGGTTCAAAATAACTCTCACTTCACATCGCCATCCATCCATCATTAGCATCGGGAGATTTTCTTCATCCAAACTGGGGCATCTCTTTATCCTAAACAAAAGCTCTATTTTACCAACAAAAGTGCTAGTTTCTCAACAATAGCCGTACAACCCTACAAAAGCACTCAATCAACTATCCAACAGCACTCAAACTACAAATGCACTAAAACAACTACACAGTAGCGCTAATCAAGAGCAATAGCGTTCAATTAAGCACTCAATAGTGCTTATTCATCAATAGCGCCTAAACATGCATACAATAGCGCTAAAACATTTCAAAAGCGCTCAAACAACGAGCCAATAGCGCCATTGCGACACCATAGCGCTAGTTAATTGAGCAAAAGCATCAAAACCATAGTTTCAGCGCTATTGCTCTTACTCAACTTGGACTCAGCAAAAAGCCTATCAAAAATGCATAAAAATTAAAATTTCAAATTTACGTACCGCTGGTCCGTAGTCATTTGGCCACTGGAGCTGTCAGACTCGCTCAAATCTGTGCTCTGTAATTGGTACTAGCATCCTAACTGTTGCTCGCTCCTCCAAAAGGTCACTATCAGAGCTCTGGTTTCACACTAGTCGCAGTCACAAATGATCCTGTTTTCACCCCTTTCACCCCATTTATACCCTTCGCCGTCACCGTAACTTCCTCCCGCTCACCGCCGTGGTCCCCATAAACTTCCCGAGCCCCCTATTTCTCCCTTTTTCCCCTATTTTCATCTATTTTTCACCCGTATTGTTCACTTCTTCTCTTCTAAAACCCTGTCAGTTTTCATTCTTTTTCGAGAGATCGCCTGATTTTTTTCAAAAATTTACAGCCCATCTCTCGGGGGGGCATATCACCCATTAAATAAATATTTTATGGGGCATTTCTTCACACCAGTTTTTCTTTCTTTGAAATGACGTGATAAACCGCACCGTCTCAAAGAGGGGCAAATGTAGTCACACAAATCTGTCGAGCTTAATTAAATAAATATTCGCTATTTATTTAATTAAAAATCCACTAGCCATCAGTTAATTAAATTAATATTTAATTAATTCATCTCCAAACATTCTCCTATTAATTAAATAAATTATTCAATTTATTCTAATTAATTCATTAAACTAAATTCACAATCAATTAAATGAATAAAATCTATTTATTTAATTAAATCCCCTTTTCCTCTTTTAAATAAATTAAATAAAATATTTATTTAAATCATTATCCCCCCCACTTGCATTTTCCTACAAATGCAACTTGCACACATTATTGAAATAAATGAATTTTTATTTCAATAAAATCATATTTTCCCTCACCCACCAAATCCACTTGCAAAATCTAATCCCCTTCTGGATTCTTCTAACCCCTTCCTAATTAGCCTAATCCATCCCCTAATTATTGTCACATTCCTAAGCAAAATGGAGTCACTTCTCAAAGACTTCAAAAGTCTTTGAAAAACATTTAATGTTTTGTGTGTTCAACAAATTAACCCCCAAAGTCTTCCAAGACCACTAATGGCTCTTACATGACCATTTATGGCTCTTACATAACCATTTATAGTTATTTCAAACTTGTCTCCCCAACCATTTATTGTTTTGATCATATTTATCCTTTTTACATTTGCACAAAAGTTTATCCATTGGATAAAAGCTTTATTCTTTGAATAAAGAGTTTATTCATTCAACCAACCTTGACTTTAACTCCCAAGGTCATATCAAGCATTTAATGCTTATTCCCTCTCCTCTCAACCTATCTCACATTGACACTTGTCATCCTGGGATTGGGTTGAAAGCCCTCACATGGATTTGAAATCATTCAATCCTGGCCCTTTTTGAGATTACTCAATCTCAACCATCCATTGCTCCATTTTTCCTTTAAATAGAGCCCATTTCTTCATAATCCAGATCCTGAAAACTTGTATGCATTTAACCTATAGGCATTTTAGAGAGCATTTAGCATAGCAAACTCATGTATTTTCATTTTTGGTTAAAATAAATCATTTTAGCATCAATAGCTTAATATTAGCTTCTTTATTTACATTTAGAGCAATATTTCAATCTCAATCCTCCATAAGCATCCATAGTGCAAAAAGCTGCTGAGAGCTACACTATTTTGGAACTTGGAGAGGAGAGGAACAAAGGAGAAGAAACTAAGAGCATGTTAGGAGGTATTTAGAGATGCCTCGTCATATTTGCTTCTTTAGTAAAATATGCTTTCGTGTTTTTAATATCTCTTTTGATATGCCTGTTTAGATTAGTTTTTGATTGATTAACACTAACGGTTTCTTGTGTGTGTGTTATTTATCTCAGACTAACCTTGTCCATTTTGCAGAGCATCACCAACTATACCAGAGCATCCTATAATTATGATTCAACTATCAATCACATCTTGATGGACAATTATGTCTCTACCATTATCATCAAAGACAAAACACCTGAGAATTCTACCCAAAGACCCAAGATTGTCCTAAAAGGCGTTGGATCTTCTTTCGAACCTACCTTTGAATTTAATGTCACAACTCGTCGAGGTAAATTCACTTTGCAAGGTGCTTCAGCTAAAAACACCGCTTCCTCATAACCCAAGCCTAAGTATGATCTTGTAAAACAGTTAGGGAAGACACCCACACTCATCTCCATCCTTGAGCTTTTACGCATATCTCCTGCACATAAAGCCATTCTTGACAAAATCTTGAGAGACACTCCTGTCCCTACTAATCTGAACGTGGACTAGTTTCAAGCCATGGTGGGATACCTTTCCATTCCACACTCCCTTACATTCACAGAAGTTGATGACGCCTCTGTAAGTCAGCCACATAATGCACCTTTACACATTGAAGCCTTCATACACAAACATCGAATAAAACAAGTCCTGATAAAGCTATGAATGCTACAAACAAAATTACCATCAAGGCATATGATGATGAAGAGCGTTCATCCAAAGGCACAGTCACCTTACCTCTCAGAGTTGGGCCAGTTACAAAAGATGTGGTTTGTCAAGTCCTAGACCTTGATCTCACATACAACATATTGCTGGGATGTCCATGGATTCATGATATGAGTGCAGTACCCTCTACATCTCATCGATGCATCAAGTTTCCACACAATGGAGTTGAAGTGACTATCAAAGCTAACCCAAATACATTCATATATTGCAACAATCTATGACCTAGATCAGAAATAACAATCCCAGTCAATCGACAAGCTATTCCTTCTTCAGCATATGTGGATCCAAAATCCTTGAAAGCTTCTACGTCAAAGCAAGCAGAGCTCAAAGAAAAATTCAAGGTTAAAGACCAGGGATGTGGTGAGTATATCTTTCATGTTGATCAACTCCCACTATCTCCTAAGGTATTCAGTCAACATGAACAATCTATAAACAATTTGCAAGGAATTGGGTGCAAACCACCTAATGTTGTGGCTACTAAGTCTGAATGCAAATCTCCTCTAGTGGTGCAAGCACCTCTTGGTATCAATAGTCCTAAGAGTGGTTCAAGCAAAGAATCTATTAAGTGTATCACCAACCCTCAAGAGAACTCACATAGCCTTACCATTTCATCCACTCATTCCATTTTCACTCCTCTCCCAGACTTGGATCAACAAGAATTACAAAAGCCCTTACTCATTGGGGATCAAAAATCAAGCTTTGAAAAGAAAAATCTAAAAGTGAATAATAAAGAAAAGTCCTTTACTCCAAATCAAAATCAAAAGCTACTAGACTCTGCAAAAATCAAGGTCAAGGATAAAAATCCTATGAAGCAAAAAGAGCAAGAGTTGATCTCCCCTAATATCAAAATAACTGGGGGCAAAAGTTCTAAAATTTCAAATCAAAACGCATACTTGTTGATCCTAAGTCTCCATCATGCTATCCTACTTTCACTTTTTTTCGCAATCATAAGCCTTCATCACTCATCTACTTGTTCCACACATCCTTTCCCTTCTGGCTATACATCATGGACCTTTAATGGAGCTTCCTCCAAGGACTTTGTTATCAAGGATGCCCAAACTTCTTCAGGTGACATGCATATGGGCAAACATAGTCCACACACTAGTAATTCTATCTCAGTTCCTTCATCAAGGAAGATAGTCACTCGAGCTACACATCATTCAGTCAAGGAACGAGGCACCTACAATCATAAAGTCAAGCCTCGCACATTTGAGGTAGGTGACTTAGTTCTCAGAGAAAATCCTAAAAATCAGCAAGATAGAGAGAAGAAGGGAAAATTCAAACCAAACTGGCTTGGTCCTTACATCATTACAACAGTTTATGGATCTGGTGCATATCAGCTCTCAACCATAGAGGGTGAACCCTTAGAAGATCCTATCAATAGCATGCACCTTCGTAGGTTTCACACATAGCTCTTTAGAGTATCCTAATTCAAAAAGACAAAAAAATAAAAAAAATTTAAAAAAAATTAAAAAAATCATAAAACATAAAAAATCGTTACTTGGTGAAAACCTGGCAAATAGGCACCTTGTGACACAAAAAATTTGAAAAATAGAAAACATTTCGTCCAATGGTGAAAACCACTTCGGTGGTGCCCTGGGCAAGTACCATGGTGAAAACTAAGTCACCAGCGCCATGTGTAGAGACATTGCTCCTCCCTCCTTCAGGATTCTATCTCATCATTTCAGTTTGCACACACTCACAGCCTATTCATTCATAATAAACTTACCCATTCCCATCATGGCTTGTTATTGATCTACCCAAGATTGGTTCACCATTCATAATAATCCCTCCTTTTCACCCCTTTAGATCGATAATAAATTAGCTCCTATCTGTGGCTAAGGTAGATCCTACATCTAGTAATGGGTGTGGAACTGAGAGCATCACATGTTTCAAGGAGTACAGTTTCTTCTAATTTTCTTTAGTCTATCCACGCACAATCCACAATAAAGCAACATTTGCATCGCCAGTCCGCAATAAAGTTACGTCTTCTACACAATAAAGTATCAGTTTCATGGATTCAGTCAGTTTCAAATGAGACACAGCATCAACAATGGGCTTCAACAAATCAAATCTTTCAACAGACTCGGACAACATTATGGTTCAGTGCTATCTATCCTTTTGTGAAAGTAAATATTGTGACCACAATCAAATAAGACTTATACAAGTGACAAGAGACACTAAACTTGAGGACTGCAGTGGATGTTGGTGTCGAGTCTTGGTATTATTTTGATTTTATCTTTTGGTGACATGTCTTTTAGCTTCTCGAGGATGTCTCTGACTAGAGATTCTATCTCCAGGATGTCTTTGACTAGAAAGGCGAGGATGGGGTATCGTCACCTATTTTTCTTTTGCTGTATGTGGATTGTCTATTAGTAATGCTATGACTTGTCCAAGGATATGAGGACACTATGAGTCTAGTGTGAACTGGGGCATTCCTTGTTTGTGACTGTCTTATCTCCATGCAAACAGGTACAATGACTTTTTGGGTCAAACATATGCCTAGATTGTCATAACCTATCTTGCCATAATAAAGCTCAATGATGATAACGCACAAGAAGGTCTTTCACTTTCATATCTTCTATCTTCCATCCCCTTTCTTGATTTACTTCCATCATCCTTCTTCAGTCCATGTAGCCCACTATCACATGACTAAGTATAATGACACACCAAAAATATTTGCATTTCATGTAGTTTTCACCTGCATTACCACATATTAGTATTTCATACATACACATATAGATATCACAATTGCATCGCATCCTGCACACAACACATATTAGCACATTTTACATTTTCACCATGTAAATAATTATTTTCATTATCATATTCATTTGCATTTCATACATTCACATTTGCATTGACATAACATATAAAAACATAAAAGAACAAAAATATTGCATTTCATTATGTACATATTTGCATCCCTATTATAACCATCACATAGAAACATACATCATGAAACATGCATCACATAGGTACACATGCATATATTTGCCACAAGGATGAATCATCTCATATATATATGATACAATGATGTCAAAATACATATGGCTACAACCAATCTTTGTGTCGCCCTATCCGAACAGAGGAACCCACTAATCACTCCTGCCAACACTGCTAGTAGTGCTAATCATGTTCATGTCATGGTATCCCATTCCACGTGTCCAGCCCTCATCTCCAATCCCGGATCCTGAAACGCCCATCTCAAGGCATCCTTGTCTTCGTCTGGATCGTAGGGAATCAACTCCCCAATGATTGGTATCCTCAGTATCCTATAAACATCCTCTAAGGTGATTGTCATCTCACCCATCAGCAAATGGAACGTGTATGTCTCAGAGTGCCATCTCTCAGCCAGTGCAGTCAACAACCCCATGTTCGCCTGAAACTCAGACACATACAAAATGAACCTCAAACCCATAACCTCAATCGTGGCTCTATCCTCAAACTGTCATCTCTGCTCACAAACTCTGAGTCGATGGGAATCTCTCTCGTGACTCCAGCATAGGTAGGTACTCCTGCAGTCAAGCAAATCAACTATGTCAATCAAAGTGACACTCATTGTTCATCACAAAGTGTTGCTATCTATCCTAGTGACACTCATTGTTCATCACAAAGTGTTGCTATCTATCCTAGTGACACTCACTGTTCATCACAAAGTGTTGCTATCTATCCTAGTGACACTCATTGTTCATCACAAAGTGTTGATTCTATTCTAGTGGTACTCCCTGTTCATCACAAAGTACTACATATTTGCACTACATGTTCATCACAAAGTGCTTCTCATATTGGTACTCCATGTTCATCACAAAGTGCCTCGATCTATCTTATATTAGGGTCTCTGCTTGAGTGTATCCTCTTGAGTAGTTTCCTAATTGGCAACGTATGTTCCATCACAAAATTATCAGTCCTAGACCTATCTGCTATTCTAGTCTTCCTTAGAGGACCTGCTTGAGTGTATCATCTCAGCAACTTATCCAATCGACAACGTATCTTCATCATAGAACTGTCGATTTGGCCTAGAAGACATAAACGCACATTCATGACGCAGACGCGCCTACACATTTTTGACATTTTTTGACATTACCTAAACACGCATTTATTACTCTACCTAGCATGCATTAATGGCAATATTTATTGCAACAAAGTACAAGGAGATTTTGTGGTACTTATCAGCTCTCCTGCATCTATTGGCCTCTGAAATCGATGAACGTGATCAAAATCTATGCACCAATGCCATTGTTGCTGACTATTGTTGCTCTATTCTCTCTCTGCACTTTGATCTCTTCGATGTGTGGATGACAATAAGGATGTTTTCCCCTCGTGGTTTATTTTATAGACTGCCTTAGCCCTAACCCTAGTCCTCATTTCCCGAGTCAGTCTTCTTTATCCCGTGACTCTGTCACTCCATCCTATCCGGTCAATCCATTCTAGCCTTTCTTTCTTATCGAAAGATTGTCTGCGATCTTTTCAGACATTTTCATCCAATCTCTTGAGGGGGCATATCATTCCCATCTTGGAGCAACTTTGTATTAGTTCATATTATCTTCTTTGAAACAACGCGACAAGCTGCATTGTCTCAAAGAGGGGCAAAATGTAGACACCTAAAATTGTCATGTCTAATTAAATAAATATTTTATTTATTTAATTATTTGAGCCTAATTCTTCTATTAATTAAATAAATCTTTATTTATTTAATTAATTCATTTATCCTCTTCTAGCCTTATTTCTCATTTAAATAAATATTTATTTATTTAAATTATCTTTTTCCCTAAATTAAATAAATACTCTTATTTATTTAATTGATCCCACTTCCTCTATTAATTAAATAAATCTTTATTTATTTAATTAATTCATTAGCCTTTTCTACCCATGACACGTGTCATTCATCTCTTAATTCCTACACCACCTACCCTCTTATTATTTTATTATTTTCTTTACCTACCCTTTAATCATAGCCGACCATTTATCTTTTACACCTCTCAATCTTATCCCTCCATTTCATATAGTGTCTTCTATATAAGAAAATGTTTCCTTCATTATCAAACCCTAATCAATCTATGCATCCTAATCAATTAACTACTCGACTACGCTTTCGAACTTGCATATGCAATCAAGCCTACTTGCAACCACATTTCCGTTCTTTGTTGAGCTCTTGTGCACATATAAAATCTGAGAGCAAATATATCAAGCAAGATCAATGGAGATAGGAAGAATGGAGATCCAAACCCTATTGGACATGTGATGGTATAATCTTTGTGATTTCATTTGATTTGCATTGTCTTAGGTAATCTTCATATGTTATGGTGGATCTTTGTTGTTGTTAGGCTAGGGTTTTGTGGTTGAATTCATTTAGCCTTTCAACATTGTTTTATCCATTTTCACCATATACAAAGATAAATATTGGATTAAAGCTATGGAAGATGAATTGGAACAAATTGAAAGGAATAACACTTGATCATTAGTTCCCCAGCCTAAAGACAAAAATGTAATTGGAACTATATGGGTTTTTAGAAATAAACTTCATGAAGATGGTAAGGTAATTAGAAATAAAGCAAGATTAGTGTGTAAGGGATATTCACATAAAGAAGGAATTGATTACAATGAAACCTTTGCACCGGTAGCTAGAATTGAGGCAGTTAGACTTTTATTGGCTTTTGCAGCACACAATAACTATAAAGTATATCAAATGGATGTTAAATGTGCATTTCTGAATGGAGATCTTGAAGAAGAAGTTTATATTGAACAACCTGATGGATTTTCTTTGACAGATAACAAAGACATGGTTTGTAGGTTAAGGAAAGCTTTATATGGACTAAAACAAGATCCTAGAGCTTGGTATGCTAGATTGGACAAATATCTTTTGAAGCTTGGATACACTAAAGGTAATGTTGACAGCAATCTATACTACAAAGTGACTAATGATGGCATCTTGTTTATTAAAGTTTTTGTTGATGATATAATCTTTGGAGGAGAAGATGGATTGTGTAAAGACTTTTCTAACAAAATGCAACAATAATTTGAAATGTCTATGATTGGGGAGATTAAAAAAAAATTAGGATTGCATATTTCACAAACTAATAAAGGTATATTCCTATGTCAATCTAAGTACTTGAAGGAATTACTAAAGAAATTTGGCATGGAAAACTGTAAACCAGTAAGCACACCTATGACTACAACTGATAAATTATCTTTGAAGGATGAATCAACACTTGTTAATCCGACTAGATACAAGTCTATAATAGGAGGTTTATTGTATTTGACACAAACAAGACCTGATATTATGAATGCAGTATGTATTGTTTCAAGATTTCAAAGTAACCCTGAAGAAAATCATGAATCAATAGTGAAAAGGATTTTCTGGTACCTACAAGGCACTACAAATCTTGGTTTATGGTATCCTAGAGATGAAAATTTTGATTTATGTGCATACACAGATGATAATTGGGAAGGAGATGTGGATGACAAAAAAAGCACCACCGGTGGAGCATTTTTTCTTGGTAGCAGACTAATTTCATGGTTGAGCAAGAAACAAAGTTGTACAAGTCTATCAACAACAGAATCAGAATATGTTGCAACAACAACTAATTGTACACATGCATTATGGATCAAACAAATGTTGAAGGACATAAAGGTAAATGCAAGGAACCTATAACTATTTACTGTGATCATATGATAGCAATCGATATATCAAAGAACCTGGTATTTCACTCTAAGACTAAACATGTTTCTATAAAATTCAATTTTCTAAAAGAGAATGTTGAAGCAAAAGATGTGAAATTGGTTTGTGAGAATACTAAAGAGCATATTGCAGATATTTTTACAAAGCCTTTGCTTAAGGAGACTTTTGAATATCTCAGAGAGAAACTTGGAGTCCTACCCCCACTGGTAGAGACTTAGATAGTTGATGTTTGTCATCAACCAGGAAAATTAACAGAAAAAACTTTTATTCCATCTTTGATGAGGAGAGCTACTTCTCAGGGGGAGTAGTTGGTATATTGTAATGAGTTGGTATTTTGTATTTCAATCTGGTTTTTGTATTGCTTTGGCATTTGATGTCAAAGGGGGAGAGATTGATATGGAAAAACACATTATCCCTTGGAGGAGAGATTGTTACTTTGGAAAGATTGTTGGAGAGATTGATTACACTTTGTATCTGTATTTTGATTTCTGGTAAATGATCTCTTTGGGAGATTGTTGGTTTTTGGTTTTTGGCATTTATGTTTTGACACTTTGATGGTTTTTCCATCTTTTGTTCCCATCAATGCCAAAGGGGGAGATTGTTGGTATTTTAGATATGTAGATATGGTTTTGTCATTGATGTCAACACCTGTCATCACTTGTCAACACTTATCAACACTTGGAGATCTTTGATTGTGCTCACCGGCAAGTCAAGTGACTTATGCACAATCACCGGTATTTGGTTCACCGGCAGATTATATTGTTCACCAACACTTGGAATGACTTGGAGACTACTTGGTTATGTCGAAGACATTATTTGATCACTTGGTTTTGGCAATTTAGTTATTGGACTATTCGAATTTGCATATTTGTTGTTACCGGCAAATAGGTCCAGGTTATGCACCAACAAGCATATATATTCCAGATCACCACTGCACATTATGGAGATGATCTATTATTATTGTAAATGCATTGAGTCGACATGATGCATCGGATATCGATTTATTTGTAAATGATTTTATTGTAATATATTGTGTGGGGGAAAAAGTGACACTAAGCAAACATGCCCTAATCTCACTTTCAATCACACACTTGTGGAATACGAAAGAGCCTAGAGGTATCACACAATTGGCTACTTCTTTTTGTGGAAGACAGAGCCACGGGCTACCTATTAGGATTTCTATTCCTTTGTTGCAAATGATAGATAGAATGATGCAAGTTCAATCCCTAACCCCAAAGTGCAAGTATGAACTAATAACAAGATTGCAGAATTGAACTTAAACAATGGAAAGCTGTAAACACAAGGACAAGATAAGAATGTAAATGTGTACCCGGTGTTAAAATATGAATGAAAATGTTTGGGACGGGGGCGCGGGCGCCATTGTCCTGATTCTGCCCCTGAAACTACTCCGAAAACTGTTGTTTTGCAACCTAGAAAGCTGTCGAAAAGTGCTGAAAACTTGCTGTCTGACAGAAGGACCAGGGTGCCCAGCGCCCCTGTTCTGGTAGGACCGAGGCGCCCCACGCCCCTGTCCTGGTCTTTTGCTCTGAAACTTGGTGTGAAGTTCTGTCTCAGTCTACTTCTTTCGGATCTGCAACTTGCGGCGTCGTCCGAATCCCGAAACCTGCACTTATATCTGAAAAGGTGTTTTGGGTGGCTATATAGGGTTTTGCCTTAGTCAAACCCCCGCTTTGGTGATTTCCACCTCCACGAATAGCCAAGTTGTATTGTAAAAGTAATGTGTGTGCAGACCTTGTGTGTGTGCAAGATCCTAAAATGCAAGTAAGCAAACTAGAGCAACCTAGAAAGTAAACCCTAATTGCTTGTAAATGATAATGTAAATGCTTCAAATCAAGATGCAAATTGATCTAAAGCATGAATACAAATGATATGATGAAGCTTATGCAAAGACATGAAAACAACATGAAACCATACCCAACCCCAAGGGAGGGGTACAAGCCAATCTTCAGTCGGTGATCCCTTATTGTTCTTCAATGCCATCAAAGCCCTAAATAAATGAATGAATTTGATGAATGCTTGATGGATGAATGTTGAATGTTGTTGAAGTCTTCAAAGATCTTCTCTTTCGCTGCATAGAAGATCCTTGAAACCAAAAATCTGGTTCCTTTCAAATGAAGAAAGAGAGCTCTTATATATGAAACCCTAGGTCTTAATTTCAACTTTTGGCCGACCTAGAGATTGAATATCCCACCAATTTCTTGGGGTTAAGCTTTATTTTATGATTGGATCGTGCTCCTAAAATTTCGGGAAAAATGTCTGGGACCGTGTGCACTCCGGGCGCCATGGTCCTGACAACTTTTCACCAAATTTTTAGGGCTGTCGGATATGATGATTTTAGAGAGAATCCCAAAGTTACAGGTGATTTTGAGATGTTTTGACCCTCGAAATCAAGCCCCCAAGTTCAAAATAGGACCTAATTAGGGTTTTTGATTAAATGATGTATTGGAGGAATAAAATGAAAGGGGCACACTTTAATGAAAGGGCCCAACTTTATGATGTGGAAGATGATGAAATAAGACCTTAGACCTAATTAATTTAATTAATTAAGTGCTAAAGGGGAAATGCAATGCAAAATGCAAAATGCGCCAAGGCGGGTGCTAAACTAGGTGTGAAATTGTACCACCCTAGCAAGTGCGTACAATTTACGATGCTACATTTAGCCCCCACTTTAGCGGTCATATGAACACTACGTGCATATGCAAGCTAAAGTACAGAAAAGTAAACATTATTTGAAAAAGGATATATCCATAAGTCTGTCGAACGAAGCCCCCAGCGGTATCTGCAATACACAGTTAGGAACCGCACCCTACAAAACACACGTTAGATCACAAAATCACCTAATGCTTACTAAGGAAGGTGATGAAAATTCAAGGGTAGCTATATGCCCCCCCCTGTTTCGGCTTGCTAATTTTAGTGAGTTGAAACAGGGTATCATGTTTACCACTTCGAATTGTTAAAGAATATTGATGACAAATGCTCACAAGAGGATTCGATATGAGATCAAAAACTAATGGAGAATCATTTGGTAAGAAAGAGGACCAAATCTCAATTCCAACACAACAAAGAGTGTGAGGATTTGAGAGTTCTCTAACACAAGATGAAGGATGTAAATGGAAACAAAATGCAAAGAGAAGAAAAGAAAGGAAAAAAAGCATGAATACACACATTGGTGATCCATGAGAAGAATAGTGAGAGAGAAAACATGGACTTCTCGCCCCTAGATCTTGTCTAGGTGATCCATGGGAAAAAGGACATGGAAAACTAGCCCCTAGAGTCTGTCTAGGTGATCCATGTAAGGGAGGAGAGTGAGAAAGCCTAGCCTTATGTCGCTAGTTCCACTCAACCTCGTGCATGCATGTGTAAGGGAGGTTAGAAGCACCTCATAGGAGTCTATGCCTGAGTATGCTACAACCTGCATATGTATAGTACAAAAGCGTGACATCTCGCTCTAAGAGTCTGTGCTCTGGTTCCGAGAATAATCACCTTGCATAAAAGAAAAATGGAGACATCTCGCTCTAAGAGTCTATGCTCTGGTTCCGAGAATGACCCATTGCTCAAAAAGTGTATTGTTTATGTCATAAGTAAAGTAGAACAAGGATACCTACCTTCATCACAAAAGAAGATACCCCAAAAATGCAACAATGTCATAAGATCCAAGCAAGAGAGTTTTGCACTCTTTAAGCAAGGATAAGATAGTTGAAAAGGGATATCTTGTAGTATGTGTAAAGGAGATCCTTAGAGGAGAAGAGATCTTTGCACAAAAGACACCTATCCCCGAGAGGAATTGTTTTAGAAAAAGAAGAGAATAAGAATACAATACTTCCTTCTTTTGCGAGGTGAAAGTGATTCTTAATGAATGATGACGCTCTTTTTAACCCAATTGGGAGAGTGAATTCATTATGGATGTTTTTTACCAAGTGCAAAAGAGGTTGTAGTCAAGGACTTACACCTCTTGTGAGAGAGAATCCTTGAACAAGAAACAACAAATGCATACAAGGAATAACATCAAGTAATAAAGTTCACACCATCCACGAAATAGGAAAAAGTGGATCCTTAGATAAAAATAAGAAAAGATCATTGCCTCCCAAGGATAAGGACAATGAGAGGGACTTACACAATCTTCTAGGGAGAGATTTGGACATAAACAAAATGTACTACATACTCACATGAGTTCATGCAAGCAAGACATTAGTGTATGTAAAATGCTCCTCACAAGAAGTGGGTAAGGTAAGAAAGAGAATATACATCTTCTCCCATATCTAGGAAAAGAGGATTCTAAAGAAAAGATGATCAATATTTTAACATTATTACCCCATAGGAACAAGAGATAACATAGAAAAATTAGGCTATTATGTTGCTTCAAAAATATGATTGCACTTGAAATTGTACCATCATGAATGACAATGAGCCCCCAGTAAATGAGCTACCAATGTCACATAATGATGAGCAACATAATAGCCATTAATGTTATTTAAAGACATGATAGATTGAATGAGGTATTTGAATATGACATGCTGAATGCTCAACCGTAAGTGAGATCAAAAACATGTATAAAATGATAAAAATTGAAGAAGGAAAGTCACAAGACATCTTAGAAGAGAGATGAGTGTAATTTATTAGAGCCTTATCCCTAGAGGAAAGGACTTTATGATGAATAGGAGATAAAGATTCATAAGTGGATTTAGAAATTTGGGGGGAGTCATAAAGAGATTTGTTCATCGCCGAGCCTTATGAGGGGAATGAGAGTTGATAGAAGTAGAAGATGATTTAGTTGAAGTGAGATCATCATCACTACTAAATATAGCATTCACATTGAGAGATGGTCTTTTAGATGCTTTGGTGGGCTTAGAAAGATTATATCCAAGTCCAAATGAATATTCATGCATGTTATGTTCTAAAGGAACTTTAATTCCTTGTTCATTTGCGCCACAACCATTTCCACTATAGCCACTCTTAGCCAAAATATGGAAACCACGACCATAACGATTAGCCATTTCAGAAAGAAAAGGTGGTTTTTCATAAGACAAAGAATCAAATTCTTCAGAATTAGAGGTGTGAGGAGAAGAAGTTTGAGAAGCGGCCACAAAATTATTGCTCATAGGTTCAGGTAAGACTGATTGATCTCTAGTTTCTTCCTTCTTTTTAACTTTAAGCTCTCTAGGAGGAACCCTATACTCACCTACAAAGGTGGGATTGAAATCAAGAGATCCCCAATCATCTTCTGCGAGAACCTTCTCAGGATCAAAAGCCTTTTCATGTGTAGATTCAAGTTGAGAAGAATCTTCTTCAGGAACTTCAAACTCATCCAAAGAATTTTGATTATCAGAGGGTGATGATTCATCCATAGGTATCTTGTTTAACGAGTCATCACTAGAAGAGGAAGGCTTAGAAGAACTCCCTTTGGAAGTAGATGTTTTCAAACAAGCTTGAAAATTAGTATCACCTATCAAGGTATATGTCTTATTATTATAAATAAATTTAACTTGTTTATGCAATGTAGAGGGGACAGCTTGCATACTGTGAATCCAAGGTCTCCCTAATAACAAGTTGTATGTTAGATTTCCCGACATAACATGGATAGGAGTAGGCAAAGTAACAGGTCCCACTGTGATGGGTAAGGTGATAATACCTAATGAAGACTTAGCCACATTATCAAAGCCTCGAATGGGATGAGAGTCAGGCTCAATAAGGGATGTATCCACATTCATCTTATGCAATAGATTAATGCTACACACATTAAGACCAGAGCCATTATCTACCAGTGTTCGTCTTATAGCAGTGTCATTTATGATAACCACAATCATCAAGGGATCATATTGATGTTGAATTTTGCTAGTAGGCAACTCATCTTGAGTAAACACAATTTGAGCTTTAGGATTCATCACAGAGTTAACCAAAGACACTATATTACTAGATGTATTAGGTGGAGGAACATTCAAATCTTTCAAGGCATCTTGTAACATTCCATGATGAGCGGAAGAAGTTTGGATCAAATCCCAAAGGGATATCTTAGCAGGGGTAGCTTTAAGTTGTTCTATAAGATCATAGTCCTTACTAAGAATTTGTGAAATATGAGGAGCTTGAGGAAGAATAGGTTGGGAAGGAGGAAGTGAAGTTGGGATAACTGGAGGAGGATTAGGTTGCCTATTGTTTCTTGTGTTATAGGTATGAGCAACCGCATGATAACTCTCTCTAGTCAGTTGCTTAGCATACTCATAAGGGCTCTTAGTAGAATAACCTCCTTGCATAGTAATAATAGGTTTCTTAGGAGTGCAAAAAGAATCATTAGCATAACCACTTTGAACCACTAAGATAGGCTTATTTAAAGGTTGAGAATTTTGAGAAGGACAAGCACCTTGGACAGTGAAGAGAGGTTTATTAGGTGTGTCATTCACATGTATCAAATTGATTGAGGATGGTTTAGAGGAATGAACAAAAGTGTTGGAAGAATTATTGATAGTCTTCTCTTGCACTAAAATCTTATCATGGATTAAATCAATTTTAGGAGAGAGACAAGGGGTAGGCATTGATGTTCTACTAGGCAGAGTAATACTAGGAAAGGTCATATCATCCTCTATCATCAAAGGATCTACATGGGGAATAAATTCTCTAGGAGAAGGATCAACATTACTCTCTAAAGTCTCACTTTTGAGATGGAGATCTTTGAAAGAGATGTTAACCATCTTGCTTTGAACTAGGGTATCCTTATCAGTAGAACCAAGTTGAGGAGAGGGAGATGCTTTATTTTTAGAGGGAGAATAATTGAGATTCAAGGAAGGTGAGAAACTATCAAGGGAGTTTTCCATCTTGATTTCATCCCCTTTGGCTAGGGGTAGAGAATAATCTACACCTTCTTCTAATGGTTCATCCCAAATAGTGAGGTTGTTGAAAGGAATGTTTGAAGTATTGTTAATTTCGGGAGAGGAGATAACATTGTTTATTAATTCCTCATCCTTAGGAGGGAGAGCATCAATAGATCTGTTAAACTCATCCTCTTTCCTCAAAATATGTTCAATATGATCTTTAGGGGAGAGAGAATTAAGGAAATTGCTTATTATTTCATCTTCTTTCTCTAAGGGATGCTTATGGGCAAGACAAACTTTGGGAGAAGGATAAGCATTTATCATTAATTCATCATCTCTAGTGAGAATTTTGTTGGAAAAGGAAATGCCATCACTAGGAAATGTAGGGTTAATGCCATCTTCTTGCACAAAAGGATCCTCATGAAGGGAGTGTTTTTTGGGAGGCACATGAACATATTTCTCCAAAGATTCATGCTTAGGAAGGAGATCTTTGAAAGAAGTGCTCATAACCTCTTGTTGCACTAACATGCCCCCATTGGAAGGACCAACTTTAGGAGAAAATAAGTCAATGTCCATCAATACCTTTTCACTTAAAGAGGCATAATGTAGGGAAGGTGAAGTAACATTAAGAAAGGTGTTTATGATATCATTCTCTTCCTCTAGGATAGCTAAATAGGAAGGGCACATTTTAGGAGAATTGTCAAGATCACTCTTAAAGTCTTCATCCTTAGAGCATGGGAGAGTCTCAAAGGGATTGGTAGAAACTCTTTTAAGCACTAAAATGTTGTTATAGATGGGGGGAGGTTCTTTAGGAGAAGGAAAAATTGAAACAAGGGAAGCTAACCCATTATCACATCTATGAAATGAATGCATCATGACAACAATTTTCCTCTTTCAAATGATAACAGATGCAAAATAGAAGGAGATGTTTAATTTTAACCAATGCAAGCACTTAGAATGTAGATTTAGAAAATGAAATTTATGATTCAAATGAGTTCCTAAATCAGATTTGAAATTATTGATCCCAATTAAGCTATCCACAAGTTCAACTTTGAATTGAAAAATTAGGGTTTTAGCAAAAATTCCTCTAAATTTTTGAATTTTGCAAGAAATTAAAACTTGTGAATACAAATTTGAATTTGAAATAGCCTAAACACTCAAATTTGAAAACATAGATCAGAATTAGAGAAGATTGGAATTTCACATCGGGTTCACCAAAATGTGTGGGAGAAAAAGTGACACTAAGCAAGCATGCCCTAATCTCACTTTCAATCACACACTTGTGGAATACGAAAGAGCCTAGAGGTATCACACAATTGGCTACTTCTTTTTGTGGAAGACAGAGCCACGGGCTACCTATTAGGATTTCTATTCCTTTGTTGCAAATGATAGATAGAATGATGCAAGTTCAATCCCTAACCCCAAAGTGCAAGTATGAACTAATAACAAGATTGCAGAATTGAACTTAAACAATGGAAAGCTGTAAACACAAGGACAAGATAAGAATGTAAATGCGTACCTGATGTAAAAATATGAATGAAAATGTTTGGGACGGGGGCGCAGGCGCCACTGTCCTGATTCTGCCCCTGAAACTGCTCCGGAAACTGTTGTTTTGCAACCTAGAAAGCTGTCGGGAAGTGCTAAAAACTTGTTGTCTGACAAAAGGGCCAGGGCGCCCAGCACCCCTGTCCTGGCAGGACCAGGGTGCCCCATGCCCCTATCCTAGTCTTTTGCTTTGAAACTTGGTGTGAAGTTCTGTCTCAGTCTGCTTCTTTCGGATCTGCAACTTGCGGCGTCGTCCGAATCCCGAAACCTACACTTATATCTGAAAAGGTGTTTTGGGCGGCTATATAGGGTTTTGCCTTAGTCAAACCCCCACTTTGGTGATTTCCACCTCCACGAATAGCCAAGTTGTATTGTAAAAGTAATGTGTGTGCAGACCTTGTGTGTGTGCAAGATCCTAAAATGCAAGTAAGCAAACTAGAGCAACCTAGAAAGTAAACCCTAATTGCTTGTAAATGATAATGTAAATGCTTCAAATCAAGATGCAAAGTGATCTAAAGCATGAATACAAATGATATGATGAAGCTTATGCAAAGACATGAAAACAACATGAAACCATACCCAACCCCAAGGGAGGGGTACAAGCCAATCTTCAGTCGGTGATCCCTTATTGTTCTTCAATACCTTCAAAGCCCTAAATG
Source organism: Cryptomeria japonica (assembly GCF_030272615.1). Classification (NCBI taxonomy): domain Eukaryota; kingdom Viridiplantae; phylum Streptophyta; class Pinopsida; order Cupressales; family Cupressaceae; genus Cryptomeria; species Cryptomeria japonica. Next base: position 593,794,990 of record NC_081410.1, read on the forward strand.
AATGAATGAATTTGATGAATGCTTGATGGATGAATGTTGAACGTTGTTGAAGTCTTCAAAGATTTTCTCTTTCGCTGCATAGAAGATCCTTGAAACCAAAAATCTGGTTCCTTTCAAATGAAGAAAGAGAGCTCTTATATATGAAACCCTAGGTCTTAATTTCAACTTTTGGCCGACCTAGAGATTGAATATCCCACCAATTTCTTGGGGTTAAGCTTTATTTTATGATTGGATCGTGCTCCTAAAATTTTGGGAAAAATGTCCGGGACCATGTGCACTCCGGGCGCCACGGTCCTGACAACTTTTCACCAAATTTTCAGGGATGTCGGATATGATGATTTTAGAGAGAATCCCGAAGTTACAGGTGATTTCAAGATGTTTTGACCCCCGAAATCAAGCCCCCAAGTTCAAAATAGGACCTAATTAGGGTTTTTGATTAAATGATGTATTGGAGGAATAAAATGAAAGGGGCACACTTTAATGAAAGGGCCCAACTTTATGATGTGGAAGATGATGAAATAAGACCTTAGACCTAATTAATTTAATTAATTAAGTGCTAAAGGGGAAATGCAATGCAAAATGCAAAATGTGCCAAGGCGGGTGCTAAACTAGGTGTGAAATTGTACCACCCTAGCAAGTGCGTACAATTTACGACGCTACATATATTTTAGTGAGTTGACCTATTCAATTGGTCTTAGGTTATGGTATAAATGTAAGATCTCATTTGTGAGATTGTGATGCGATTGAAAAAAAAAGAATTGTAATAGGGTATATGTGAAAATAAGCAAAGCTATACACGCAGACATCATTTGAAGGTTGAAGGAAGATTTTTGTGAAGGCAATCAGAACTAAACTGGTACTGAATCCAGCATATGAAGATGCTATTTTAAGCAGTACATTATCATTGGATTTAACCATCCAATTGTAGTCAGTGTGACTCCCATTTTGTGATTGAGCAGTGAGCTCTAGGCAGCTGACCTTTCTGCATGTGCAGAATCTATATTGTACACACATACTATCTGCAGTAGTATCATTTGATTGTGGGTAAGGCTTCCCACCATGGATTTTCCCCTTACAGGGTTTCCACGTACAAATATTTATGTTATGTGTTGTGGATGTTAATGTCTTTTTGTTTCATGCATTAATCTTTACCGGTACTGTAATTAACTGATAAAACTGTCTATTGGCATAAAGTTTGCTTTACCGACATTAAGCATTAAGTTTTGGTTAAGTTAATTTTGGTTGAATTTATTGGACAACTGATTCACCCCCCCCCACTCTCAGTTGTCTCTGGGACCTAATAGTAGATGCACGTCACCAAGTAGCATCGGCTTTCACCTAGGCCTTTTTTATATAGTGGACCGAAGTAAAGTACTTCTTGGGATGTTCCCTCTGACAAATTGGGAGGCATGACCTTCTAAAAAAATTTAAAAAATTGAGTGTTATTGATCACTTTTCTCTTACACCTAGGAGCCTGAAGGAAAGGGGAGAGGATACTAAGTGTAATGGTGGGTCCTCTCTACACAATGTAGATGCATAAAACACAAAAGATAGTCATTCTTTTACCCATTATGAAATTGAAATGTGATCTAAGCTAGAAAACACAAACACTCTATTTCAAATTATTTCTTTGACTACATCTTGCATCAAATACATTAGTAGTTTGTGCTCTAAAATTTGACTTGTGATTACCATAGAGCTGCTGACAATGTCAAAAACTCAAAACTATAAATCACCAAAACCATATTTTAATATTAAGTCAAGATAGATGTGTTATTTTCATATTCAAACATGTTGAAGATTACAACAAATGTGTCTCATATGACCATGATTAAATTAATCCATTGAAGTTGTGATTATTTGACCTCCTAGAATAATATATGTGAAACATGTCCAACTTACCACCCTAGATTAATCTAAATGAAAGTTGCATGAATGCAAGATTAATTTACCAACCTAAATTAATCTAGATGAAAGTTGCATGAATGCAAGATTAATTTACCCCTAAATTAATCTAGATGAAAGTTACATGAATGCAAGATTAATTTACTAGCCTAAATTAATCTAGATGAAAGTTGTATGAATGCTTTGAAAATTTTGTCTTTTACAATAGCAAAATTAATAACGCCATAACCTTTTCAAATATTATCCAAACTACAAACCATAAAATGATCTAGAAAGGTGAGAGTGAGATCTAAATAACCCAGAAATTGTGTGTTTAGATTATTGTGTGATCAAATGATTAGAATGATATTTTAGAGAAGGACTTGCAATTGCTCCATGAAAAATCTGCAACTTCACAAAACGTCAAATAGCATTAGATCCAAGCACATTCACGTTGGGTTAACCAAAGAAAATTATAGGTTAATTTAGGAATACCTACAAAGAACCCTTAGGCAACCATTAAACCAAGTTCTATGCAAAATAACCTAAACAATCAACGAAAGATGAATTCATAATGCATTCAAATGAAAATCAAAATGATCATATCTAGCATTGAATCCATGACCTCCATTGTTCTTATTTCTTCTCCAAAATAATGTAGCTCTCAAATGGATGAGTGCACATATGCGGAAAGGAAGGAAGATTTGATGATGTGATTTTGTTTTTCAAAGTGCATCCTTTCAAAATGAGAAATGAGAGTCCAATTTATAGACTTTCAAAACTTGATTGGACGGATGAGATCAATTAACAATCAATAGATGAGATAAAATAAAAGGATGAGTTAAGTGAAGATAAATGAGAAAATTACATTTGCAAGTGGAGGAGGAAATAGAAATAAGGAAGAGTTAAGTGAAAGTAAATGTTAGAAATACTAATTTTCAACAAAAAATGCCATTTGAGAATGGAGGAAAGGAGCAGTGATGAAGAAGTTGAGTGGAGAAAGAGAGGAATTAAAATGGAAAGAGGGAAGAGTTAAGTGGAAAAGAAAATTAGTAAGTGGGAGTGGGAAGTGGAGAGAAAACTCGAAAATGGAAGGTGGAAGGTGGAAGAGTTAGAAGTGGAGACAAATTAGCATGAAAAGTAGATAAGGTGGAGTTAATTAATAAATATAATTTATTAATTTGTTTCACGTATTACTTAATTAGGTAATTAAATAAAATAAATTTATTTAATTGTGGAGATGATAGAAAAGGGATAAATAAATAAAAATAATTGTTTATCTTGGAAAGGACATTAGATCTTGAGACTAAATAATTAAATAATTGTTTTCCTAAGTACATAAATGATTAAATAATTAACAAAATTATTTAATCAGACTAATGAAAAGAGTGATTGAGTATTAATTAACAAGATATGATCGAATTGAAAGACATAATTAAAATTAATTAAATAATCAACATTATTTAATTAATGAAAGAAAGACACGACATCTATGAATGATAAATACCAAATGACTAACATAGAGAAATCATTAGTAAAAAGGGGTTGTTGTCGGTGGTGATCAATTTTTAGTGTCTACACATATGATTACATTATTTGTTAGTTATTTTTATCAAAATCATGTGTTGGATAATAGTTTCTTCCATATGTCTCTTGCATTCTTTCATAGTACTTTCGCATATTGCATAATAAGGGTTTCAACAATACTTCCTACTTATAAATAATTTATCAAGGATTTTATCTATGTTTCATGTTAATATATAATGACATTTTAAAGAAAATTGATGTAATATGTTTATAACACCCTTGACAATCCTAGAGATGACATTCAAAAGACTAGCACTTGTACCCGTCCTAGGGTATCTTATGTTAATGAGGATATAATCAATACTCCTATCAATGATCTCTCTAATGGAGGGGCAACATCGAAGAGAAACATTGAACCATCCTCTTCTCATAAAAATACTTTAGTGCAAAGGGGGCAAGGTACACATGTTCATCTTAATATCCTCCTTATTCTCCTAGATCTTATCTTAATCATCAACATATTTTAAGGAAAGATGATGCCATGTGCATTGTATTCATGACCTACCCCCTAATATAACATTGACCAAAGATGAAGCCTTATATGATAAGGATCTGCCTTTCCAACCTAACAAAGTGGATATTGATAGTTATATTGAAAAGGAGAATCTCCTTATAGAGGATATCCCTTCTTCATCTATTCATCCTTTTGGTCCTTCAACTTTTCCTTACACGAATTTTTTTGAAGAAATTCATAATGAAATCCCTTCTCCTTCAAAATTAAAAACATCTTATGAGGTTGGCTACAATATTATTTCAAAACAAGCCTATAGTGGACAAGGAATTAGAAAAATGGAACAAAGAATTAAGGTCCCTAAAGATTCTCCTTCACAATGCACTAGAGAACATGTAGGTTTTCCTCCCCCTTATCAATTCTCCTACCACAAGAACAAAATCATAATATTCCTACTCAACAAGACATAAAGCCTATCCCTGCCAATGACCGCTTGAAAATAGCACAATGAATCTTTTGGAGACTTAAATTTGATAAAAATGTAAAATTCCCTTCTAGAAACTTCAAAAATAGTCTCAAACAAGGTGATAGCATTATATATTGTATATATCATCGCACCCATTCTCATTATCTTGTTGATTGTAGAGTTTTCAAACAATTTGTTCAATATTTAAATGATAGAGCTCATATTTGTGCCAAATTGGATCTCATGTTTTTTCTTGATATGAATATAGTGCATTAGCACTCCCTTCACCCTATTATGTTGCTCCCCACTATGTGACATTAGTAGCATACATTAGTGGGGGCTCTTTGTCATTCATGGCGGTACAACTTCAAGTGAAATAATACTTGGACAATAACATGATAGTGTAGTGTCATAAAATTGTGAACCTAGCAATTTTTTATTGCATTAGGGTCCTCACGCATGGAAGATCGAATCCCCTAGCCTGATCGGAGACTGGAGACTGCTCAACCCTCAGAAACTACTTCTTCCTTGGTCTCCCCACCATCCTGTCTACACTCTGCCCTAGAGAAAGGGGGAGGACAAGGGCATGGCGCCCTTGACCTCCCAGGATAGAGGCGTGGTGCCCCTGTCCCTACCCTATTTTGGTGCATGCCCTTTCCTAAGCATGCATTGTAGGTTGTGCAGTGAGCGGGAAAACTTCCTTGATGTCAGCCTGTCACAAAAATCAGTTTCATTAGCCCTAATTGACATGTATTTGTTGGGAAATGCACACTCCAATGAGAAATTGTAGGTGATTGAAGGTATTGTCATTGATGGAAACCTTACAATCATGTGATACTGGCAGGCAGACTCAGACATCAGCACCAATAGCCTCTACACCGGCATACACAACACCGGCACCAAAAAGGAAGAATACCCGCACCTTGGCCGACAACAATTTTGTATAAACATATTTTGTAATTATTTATAAAATATTTTGTAAGCCGACATGGCGGATTGTAATATGACTCATATATGTATGAGATCATTGTAGATCATTTAAAAATGATAGGATGTGAAATATGAATAGAAGGTAACAGACCTAATGTGAGAATTATTAGGTTAAGGGTTTATGTATGTAGCAGAGCTTAAACTGGTACTGAATATGGCATAGCAGATGCCAATCTGAAGCAATACAAGACATTGGATTAGTATAATCCATATTTGTAAGTCAGTGTGACTTCTTTTGTAACTGAGCAGTGAGCTCTAGGCACTTGGCCTTCCTACATGTGCAACCCCTACTGTAAGCAATAATATTCTCTTATTGGCCAGTAAGTGAATATTGTGGGTCACAAATCCCACTGAGGTTTTTCCCACACCAGGTTTCCTCATTAAAATATTGTGTTATGGTGTGCTTTTCATGTTGTGGTTGTTATTCTTATTTGCTGCATTATTTATGGTTTACCGGTACACAATTTTAATATGCTCTTCATTCAAGCTTTCAATGCTTGAAAGTGTTCGTTTATGTTTTTTTCTCTGTCTTCTCCCATGTTGTTCAATAGATCCAATAGTTGCTTTCCTACCAGTATATCAAAGCCAAAATCTCTTCTACTAATACCGGGAACTTGATTAGTAATGTACAGCATTAGGCAAACAAGCAAATTTCCAAATCTAAAGGTTCATTTCTTATCTCCTTTAATCTTCTTTAGATTGTCTATCAATTCATCTTTGAGTCATTCACACACATCTATTCTAGCATTATCATTTACCATGTCATATGCACTTTTGATACATAGGCTAAAAACTGAGTTCAACCTATTAGCATGTGTGGCTTTGTAACCTAAGATCATACTGATAAATTTGACATTGATGTCCTTTACATCATTTACCCTTAGAGACCTTTTGTCAAAAGTTGCACTAGTTAGTTTCATCGTTGTGTCATTTGGGACTTTCTTTGTTCTGTCAGGTCTGCTACCGGTGGAAGGTAACCATGTTACTGCTATTACTACTTCTTTGGTGATTTTGTGAATTGAATCCAACCAAAATAATTCCCCATGGACTCTGCTTAGGACTATTCTTATTACATCTTCAGGAAAATTAGGAATGCTAAGAATATCCACAAAGCCTAGGGTTTCTACTACCTTCTGTTTCGGCTTGACATTACCATCTACATCACAAATCATAGTCCTATACATGTTTTTTATCTCATCATCACCTAATTCCTCTATGTGACAATGTATGTATAACCTAGGCTCTTCAGCATATACTACTCCCTTAGGAATTTGAGAGAATGCATCTGTGTTATCATCTTTCTTCGCAATTTTGGGAACCAGTTTGAATATGGGTCTAGGGCGCTTAATAACCTCAATCACAGTAGGGTTTGCAATAAATTCAGGAGTGGATGAAGAAGCCATAGTTATAAATACCTCAATCTTCCTTAAGGATGAATGCTTGGATGAGCTGCTTCACTTTTTCGCTAAGGATGTCTTCGCTCGGAAATTTCCACGCTCTCGAAGATTTGAATGCTCAGTGAATGAAAAAGGAGCCAAAATAGTTGCTTTATAATGTTATTTTCTCCAACTACCACATTTAATGCTTGTCGGTTAAGTCACAACTTACCTCATCTGTCGGTATTGAAGTAATTCGATTTCTTACCATCAACCGAGGGTATAATAGCATGTTTTTCAATTTGTTGCTAAACCCCCAAAGGATTTTCCTTCAGTTAGATGAAGAGTCTCCTGTCAATGGAGTGTTACTATGTTCTACTGGTGGAGGGGTATTCCCATCAACATTTTGATCTAACTTTCTGATCCATTGTTTTGAGAATTCTTGCTTTACCTCTTCAACCTTTTCTTTACCTTTCAAACTAGGATCTTTGTTATTTGTCGGTGGGGACTTGCTTCTATAAAATTTTGCAATATGTCCAATTTTGTTACAAGCATAACAAGTCACATTATTTTTCTGAATAGCTTTCCCGTATCCTATGCTGGTATGTGTTCTGCATTGATTAGATAAGTGTCCAAATCTTCCAAAAACATAACATCTTACATTCATTCTACAATTTTCTAAGTTATGACCAATTTTGTTGCATTTGGAACATTGACCGGTGGGTGTATTAGTGTTCTGATAATTTCTAGATCTACACTAATTTGCTCTATGACCATACTTGTTACAATTAAATCATTTCCCATTGAATTTGTAAGCATTAGGTTGTCTTACCAATTTTCTATGATCATGATTGTTTGCAGTACCAGAGCTTTCACCAACTTCAAAGCCAAGGCCATTTCTATCACCATTAGATTTCTAATTCTTCAGCATGTCAACAAGTTCTTCTGAACTTTTCTTGAATTTCTCTTTGTGTTGATTTGTAGCAGTCAGTTCATCCTCCAAGATTCCTTTCTATCTTATGAGTTTAGTCTTATCATTTTGTGTATGCATCAGATCTGTCTTCAACATATCATTCTCATGACTGAGTCTTGTGTTTTCATTTCCAGCATCATTTAGTCTTCTAGTCAAATCATCTTCATTCTTCTTTTTGTATTCAATTTCTTTACAAAATCTCATAGTCATATCTTGCATCTCATTCTTCATTGTACAATTATCTTGTCTCAGTTGGTTCACCAGATCATTATGAGTTTCCTTTTCATCAACAATTTCCATCAGAAATTTCTTGTAAATGTCCAAGTGTAAAATTACACTGTTCTCTTTTTTCTTAATCAATCTCTCTTTAAATGTGTCCTCATTTATTTGATCAACTATCAAAATGTTGTCGGTGATGAACTTAGACAATGTGTCTAGTTGACCTAAAGAATCCTTATTATCCACTATGCATTTAGGTGCTATCAATTTAAGAATAGGGATTGTATCATCTATAGCCTTATAGGCTTGTGCATTGCATTTTGTGATCTTCTTTATTGAATCCAATAAGACTTATGTTACATTTGTAGGCCAAAATTCTGATATTGAAGTACCAGATGTCTGCCCAACTGCTTTCACAATATCCATGCTATCGGTTGTAGTAATTGCCTTGCTTGATTCGACCTCTGGTAGGTCAGTTTGTGTTTGTATTTCTATGAGCAAAGGTTTGGGATTTTCAGTTTTAGCTGGTGGCATTGTCTCTGCCTAAACTAGTGTCTCAACCTGTTCTTGTTCTGGTTTCTTTGAGCTTTTGACAAAATTATTGTCAGCCAAGGTGTCAGTATTCTTCCTTTTTGGTGTCGATGTTGTGTATGTCGGTGTAGAGGTTGTCGGTGTCAATGCCTGAGTCTGCCTACCGGTATCTCATGATTGTAAGATTGCCATCAATGACAATACCTTCAATCACCTACAATTTCTCATTGGAGTGTGCATTTGCTAACAATCTCCCCCTTTGGCATTGATGGCAACACTCATGAGAAAAATCAAAGTGTCCAAAAAGATGTCCAAAAAGAATCTGCCAAAATTTGTCATACCAAAACTGTGTGCCCAAAAATGTATACTCCCCTTGAGATGATTATGTCTTGTTCAAATCATTTTTCTCATCATACTTCTCCCCCTTTGACATCAATGGCAAAGGTTGTCATTCACTGTCAGTGTAGTCCTGCCTAGATTCTTGTACCGATAGGTTACAATCTGAAAAATATCTGTCAAAACCAGTTTTAAGTTGTCACTAAATCTTGTGCTATCCTGTAATGCCTCTTGGGTTCTCTGAACTGTACTGGTGAGTATGTTCATTTTCTCTTCCGGTGTCTTAAGTTCAGGAACCAAAGCCTCAGAAATTTCTTTTCTTAAAGAAATGAGGTAGTCTAGTTTTGGACCAAGTTTACATTTTAAGCTCTTTGCCTTATGCTTAACTTTCTCTTTGTCCTTCTCTAACTTCTCAATTTTCTCTTCTAGATCTGCAATCTTCTCACAAAGTTCTCTTCTTTTATTTCTTGCTATGGTGAAATTTTCTTGAAGTCCTCAAATAATATCCTCACCAGCCTTCAGATCATCTTCAAGTTTGATATTCTTTACTTTTTCTGCATCATAGTCTTAAAGAGTTGTTTCCAATTACTTTCTCAAGTTTTCCATCTCTACCGGTGATAAGATCTTCCTCAAGCTATTAGGCTTTTGAAAATAGAGGACCAAGCTTTGATACCAATTGTTAGGATTCCCAAAGATACTGAGAGGGGGGGGGTGAATCAGTATCTGACCGGTATAATAACAGTATTTAAGTTTCATTTGCCCTCTCATTTGGATAGGTTCAAGAAGTTGGATACGTTCGATGAGTGGGAAGTGTTGGCAATATGCATGAATTGATTATTTGTTGTATTGATGTTTTGTCATTGATGTCAACACTAGTTGTTATGGTTGGTTACCGACAGACAGGTTTTGGTTACCGGTAGAAGATCTAGTGTTACCGGCAAAAGAGACTATCTGTTGGATACTTCCAGCATGTTTGGATCAATGGAGTATGTTTGGTTTTATGTGTTACATGCTTCTGGAACATGTTTTGGTTAGTTGATATTGACTTGGTGATCGGATGCTATCATACACTCTTGTAAACCCTTACCGGCATGGGTTTAAGGTTTAATCGGTAGAAAATTCACTGAGAATCTTTGATAGAATGCATAAGTGGTGTTGGTGTGGCTTCCCTGATTGTGCCTCAACTATTTAAAGACATTGCTTTGGTGTGGTGGACCTGGATTAGGTCTGGTGCCTATCTAGGTTATGGGTCGGTATCATGTTAACGTGTTCTCTACACGTTACCGAGATGATTTATGAATTGGTTATTGTTGTTTCGGTCTTAAGACGACATGGCATATCATTGTAATATGGATGTATGTAATGATATTATTGTAATATCTTGTAGGTGGCCAACCTAATTGGTTTAGGCCTTAGGGTTTGTATAAATTTATGTAAGATCTCATTGTAGATCATGGAATGGGTATGGTATGGGAATATAAATGTAATGTTCATCATCGTGGAATGAAATATCATATGTGAAGGAGATTTGGTCGATCATAGGTGATCGAATTGGGATTAAGGAAGAGGTCAAAGGCCTCCAATATTGAGCTTAACCAGGACTGTAATTAGGAATGGTAGATGCTATCTTAGGCAGTTCATTATTCTGGATTGTTGTCCATTTATCTTGAGGTGGTTATAACCTCTCTGTAGTCGGTGAGACTCTTTTGTAATGAGCAGTATGCTCTAGGGAGTGTGCCTTCCTGCATGTGCAGGCCCCTTATTGTATCGCATACTATCTGCAGAAGTATCATTTGACTGTGGGTAGGCTTCCCACCATGGTTTTTCCCTTTCAAGGTTTTCCACGTACAAATCATGGTGTTGTGTGGTATGGTTGCATTGTGTTAATTCTTTGTTTCATTCTTAAGTTTTATTGCTTACTGGTATCTATTTTTGCTATTGTGGTATTCAATGTTTATGTGCTCCGGCTAAAGGTTATAAAGTGGTTTGATTGATATAATATGTTAACAACTAATTCACCCCCCCAGCCCCGCTCTCAGTTGTTTACCGGTTAACCTAACAATTAGTATCAGAGCTTTGGTCATCTTTTGCAGAAGCTTAACCACTTGAGGTAGATCCTATGGAAGCTAATACTTCTAATCCACCAGAAACTATTTTTAGAAGACAAATCCCTAAGCTTCATGGAACAAATTATGGGATATGGAAAATCCGAATAGAGAATCATCTTAGATGTCTTGGTAAGGATATCTGGGAGATCACTGAGAAAGGATATACACCTTATGATCTGACATCTGGCAATCCTGCTCCTGCAGACCTGGACAAGAATACTGAAAACGATTGTAGAGCTAGAGAATCCCTCTTGTGTGCACTTACTGATCAGCAAATCATGGGATTGACTGATAAATCATCGGCAAAGGTTATGTGGGATAAATTGCAAACTCTGAATAAAGGTGATTCTACTGTTAAAATTGCTAAACTTGATGGTTACTGGGTAAGGTATGAAAACTTGAAGATGGAAGATAATGAAAGAATTGTTGTATTTATGGAAAGAGTAAATGAGATTGTTATGGGAATTCAATGTTGTGGAGGATCTTTGAGTGAAGATGAAATTGTTTCCAAAGTCTTGAGAGCCCTTCCACCGGCTTACAAGATGAAGGCAACTACAATAAATGAACTGAGAAAAATGGCAAACATTTCAATTAATAGAGACATTCTGATTGGGAAATTATCTATTTTTGAGCTTGAAGAATTTGGACCCTCTGGAGCTGCTAAATCTGAACCTGTTTTTCATGCATCATCACCTACCAGCAAAAGTGATTGGAAAGCCTTATATGCAAAGGAATTGGAAGATATGGGAAAAGAGGATCAAGAATTTGAACAACTTGAAGCCTTATTTTCTAGAAGAGTGCCTAAAGGACCAACATGAAGTAAGTATGAAGAAAAATCACCTTTTAAATGTTTTGCATGTAATAAGATTGGTCATTTTGCATCTAGATATCCTGAAAGGAATGCAAGATTTGAAGAAAGATTTAAGAAATCATTTCAGCCTAATCAGAACAGATATAGATTCAAGAAAAGTAAAAAATGCTACATAGCAAATGAGGAAGGAGTAAATGATGACTCTGAGGACGAACTGACAGGAGACTCTGCTAGTGGATCCGGCAATGGAAAGGAATGGGTGTTCTATGCTTTAAAGGAAGATGAACTGAAACTGGCTATCATGAATGAAGAAAAGGCCCTAGCAGCAAAAGTTGAAGACAAGGATGAATGGGTGATTGATAGTGGATTCCCACACCATATGACTAGATATAAAAGAAAAATTTTGTCCCTACAAGAATACAATGGCGGTCAAGTTAGATTTGGAGATGACAAAGCATGTATAATCAAAGGTAGAGGTATTATTTCTCTGGATGGCAAGCATACTACTAATAATGGCTATTATGTACAAGGTTTAAAGCATAATCTCTTAAGTGTTGGTCAATTGGTGGACAAGGGTTTCCAACTTCAGTTTAAAGATAGAAAATGCAAAATCATTAACAAAATTGCTTTGGAGATTGCAACTGGTGCTCAGACTGGAGGTAATATATTTCACTTGAATACTAGTAATAAGACATGTTTGATTGCTCATATTGATGAGAGTTGGTTATGGCATAAGAGGTCGTGTCATGTTAATTTTGATTGTATTGTTAAGATCAGTTCAACTAAGGCAGTTAGAGATATACCTAAGATTATGAAGCCTCATAATCTGGTATGTAAGGAATGTCATTTGGGAAATCAAGTTAGAACTTCTTTTAAGAGCATACATGATAAATCTAATGATATACTTGATTTGCTTCACACTGTCTTATATGGTTCGGCAAGGACTAGAAGCTTTCAAGGTGATAGGCATTTCATGCTGATTATTGATGATTATTCTAGAATGATGCTGGTGACTTTTCTTAGGAAGAAATCTGAAGCCTTTGAGAAGTTCAAGATCTTTAAAGCTAAGGTAGAAATAGAAAATGAATTTAAAATAAAATGTCTAAGATGTAATCAAGGCGGTGACTTCACTTCTCATGAATTTAACAGTTATTGAGAGACAAATGGAATTAGGAGATGGTTATCTGCACCTAGGACTCCTCGGTGAAATGGAGTACTGGAAAGAAAGAATAGAACCATTTTGCATGCAACGAGAACTATGATTATCGAAGCCAAATTCCCTCACATCTATTAAAGAGAAGCAGTGATTACAATAGTCTACACATTCAATAGAGTTCACATCAAAGGTGAAACCGGTAAGACCCCTTATGAATTATAGTTTGGAAATACACCTACTATTAAATATTTCAAAATTTTTGGAATTAAATGTTATATCGAAAGGGATGATTCAATTGGGAAGTTTGATCCTAGATGTGATGAAGGGATATTTCTTGGTTATTCAATTAAAAGAAAATCATATAGATGTTATAACAAAAGATTGCAGAAAATTGTGGAGAGTGCAAATGTGAAAGTGGATGAGAAATACAGAAATCAATCTATATCATATGACAGGGAACCAGTAGTGGAAATGATCATAATTGAACAAGAAATGCCTCAACCGGTACACAAAACTGAGACAGTTACACCAGTACAATCAGAAAATTCAAGTGTAACTGATGATCAGAGCAGTGAACCTAAACTTCAGAAGACACTAAGGTACGTAAGGGTAAATCATTCCGAGGATCAAATCATTGGAGATAGGAACAAGAGAGTTATGACAAGAAGAAGACTGGAAAATGAAGAAGTGTTTCTTATTTCTCAAATTGAACCGGCATCTATTATTGAAGCTTGTAAAGATAAACATTGGTTAAGGGCTATTGAAGATGAATTAGATCAGATAGAGAAGAATGAGACTTGGACTTTAGTTCCCCGGCCTAAAAATAAGAATGTTATTGGAACTAAACGGGTTTTTAGGAATAAACTAAATGAGGATGGTCAAGTTGTAAGAAACAAGGCTAGATTGGTTTGTAAAGGATATTCTCAAATGGAACGAAATGATCATGGTGAGACATTTGCACCTGTAGCCAGAATTGAAGTTGTTAGACTATTTCTTGCCTATGCAGCTTATAAGAACTATAAGGTCTCTCAAATAGATGTTAAATGTGCATTTTTGAATGGTGAAATTGAGGAAGAGGTATACATTGAGCAACCTGATGGATTTTCACTGACAGATGATAAAGATATGGTTTGCAGATTGAAGAAGTCTTTATATGGATTGAAACAAGCTCCTAGAGCTTGGTATGTAAGGTTGGATAGATAAATTTTGAAGCATGGTTTTACTAAAGGAAGTGTTGATAGTAATTTATATTATAAGATCATTGATGATGATATTCTGATTATTGAAGTATTTGCTGATGATATCATTTTTGGAGGAGAAGATAAATTGTGCATGGAATTCTTTAATAATATGAAGAATGAATTTGAAATGTCCATGATTGGTGAAATGAGATTTTTCTTAGGTTTGCATATTAGTCAAACTAACAAAGGTATTTTTATCTGTCAAACTAAGTATCTGAGGGAATTGTTGAAAAAGTTTGGTATGGATAATTCCAAACCGGTAAGTACTCCTATGGTGACAAGTGAGAAACTATCTATCAAAGATACTTCTACACCTGTAAATCCGACATGGTACAAGTCTATGATTGGTGGCTTGTTATATCTAACTCAGACTAGACCAGATATTATGAATGCAGTAAGTATTATTTCAAGATATCAAAGTAATCCTAAAGAAAATCATGAATGTGCAATAAAGAGGATATACCGGTATTTGCAAGGAACAACAGAATATGGCTTATGGTATTCTAGAGATGATAAATTCACTTTATGTGCATATACAGACTCAGATTGGGCAAGAGATACTGATGACAGGAAGAACACTTTTGGTGGAGCTTTCTTTCTTGGAAAGAAATTGGTTTTGTGGATCAAAAAAACAATCATGCATTTCTTTATCTATTGTAGAAGCTGAATATGTTGCAGCAGCAACTAATTGCACTCAAGTCTTCTGGATGAAGCAAATGTTGAAGGATATCAAGGTAAATTATAGTGAACTAGTAGTTATCTATTGTGATAACTCTGCAGCTATTGACATGTCTGAGAATTCGGTATTTCACTCTAAGACTAAGCACATATCAATAAAATGTAACTTTTTGAAGGACAAGGTAAAAGAAAAAGAAGTGAAATTGGTTTATGTGAACACGAAAGAGCAGATTGCAGATATATTCACTAAACCTATTTCTAAAAAATCATTTGAGTATTTGAGAGATAGGTTAGGGGTTTCTACCCCTCCGGCAGAGACTTGATTGATGCGGTTTGGCATCAGTCCGACATGCATTATCAGAGATACTATTCATTTCGGCACTGATGAGTGGTGCTACTACTCAGGGGGAGTAGCCATCTTTGAGATTCAGAGGCTTACATTCTTGCTTTGATATTTTTGTCATATTTCTAGCATTGATGTCAAAGGGGGAGAGATAGTGATGTGAAAAATAAATTTAGACCTTTACAAAGATATTATTCTCAGGGGGAGAGTTATTGATGTTCAAGAGATTGTTGGTTGTCTTCCACAGGGGGAGACTTGTTGGGCATTTCTTGGTACTTAGATGTTTTTCACATCTAGTGTTGCCATCAATGCCAAAGGGGGAGATTGTTGGCAATATGGATGAATTGATTATGTGTTTCATTGATGTTTTGTCATTGATGTCAACACTAGTTGTTATGGTTGGTTATCGACAGATAGGTTTTGGTTATAGGTAGAAGATCTAGTGTTACTAGCAGAAGAGACTGTATGCTGGATACTTCCAGCATGTTTGGATCAATGTAGTGTGTTTGGTTTTATGTGTTACATGCTTCTGGAACATGTTTTGGTCAGTTGGTATTGCCTCGGTGATTGGATGCTATCATACACTCTTGTAAACCCTTACCGGCATGGGTTTAAGGTTTAATCGGCAAAGCTTTCACTTAGAATCTTTGACAGAATGAATAACTGGTGCTGGTGCGGCTTCTAGATGGAATTTAGGATGTTGAAGGTGATCCCTGATTGTGCCTCAACTGTTTGAAGACATTGCTTTGGATTGGTGGACCCAGATTAGGTCTGGTGCCTATCTAGGTTATGGACCTTTATCATGTTAACGTGTTCTCTACACGTTACCGAGATGATTTATGAATTGATTATTGTTGTTTTGGTCTTAAGATGACATGGCATATCATTTTAATATGGATTTATGTAGTGATATTATTATAATATCTTGTAGGTGGCCGACCTAATTAGTTTAGGCCTTAGGGTTTGTATAAATTGATGTAAGATCTCATTGTAGATCATGGAATGGGTATGGTATGGAAATGGATTTGTAATGTTCATCATCATGGAATGAAATATCATATGCGAAGGAGATTTGGTCGATCATAGGTGATTGAATTGGGATTAAGGAAGAGGTCAAAGGCCTCCGGTATTGAGCTTAATCAGGACTGTAATTAGGCATGGTAGATGCTATCTCTAGCAGTTCATTATTCTAGATTGTTGTCCACTTATCTTGAGGTGGTTATAACCTCTTTGTAGTCAGTGAGACTCTTTTGTAATGAGCAGTACGCTCTAGGGAGTGTGCCTTCCTACATGTGCAGGCCTCTTATACTATAGCATAATTTCTGCAAAAGTATCATCTGATTGTGGGTAGGCTTCCCACCATGGTTTTTCCCTTTTTGGGTTTTCCACGTACAAATCATGGTGTTATGTGGTATGGTTGCATCGTGTTAATTCTTTGCGTCAGTCTTAAGTTTTATTGCTTACCGATATTTGTTTTTGCTATTTCGATATTCAATGTTTATGTGCTCCGGTTAAATATTATAAAGTGGTTTGATTGATATAATATGTTAACAATTGATTCACCCCCCCTGCTCTCAATTGTTCACCGGTTATCCTAACAATTGGTATCAGAGCTTTGGTCCTCTTTTGCAGAAGCTTAACCACTTGAGGTGGATCCTATGGCAGCTAATACTTCTAATCCACCGACAACTATTTTTCAGAAGAGAAATCCCTAAGATTGATGGAACAAATTATGGGATATGCAAAATTTGAATTGAGACTCATCTTAGATGTCTTTGCAACGATATCTAGGAGATCACTGAGAAAGGATATACACCTTATGATCTGGCATCTGGCAATCCTGCTCCTGCAGACCTGGACAAGAATATTGAAAATGATTGCAAAGCTAGAGAAGCCCTCTTGTGTGCACTTATTGATCAGCAAATCATGGGATTGACTGATAAATCATAGATAAAGGTTATGTGGGATAAATTGAAAACTCTGAATAAAGGTGATCCTACTGTCTTGAGATGTTAAACTTGATGAAGGCAACTACAATTACTGAACTTACAAGATGAAGGCAACTACAATTAATGAACTGGGAAAAATGGCAAACACTTCAATTAATAGAGACATTCTGACTGGGAAATTATCTGCTTTTGAGCTTGAAGAATTTGGACCCTCTAGAGCTGCAAAATCTAAACCTGCTTTTCATGCATCATTATCTACCGGCAAAAGTGATTGGAAAGCCTTATATGCAAAGGAATTGGAAGATATAAGGAAAGAGGATGAAGAATTTGAACAACTTGAAGCCTTATTTGCTAGAAGAGTACCTAAAGGACCGGCAGGAAGTAAGTATGAAGAAAAAGAACCTTTTAAATGTTTTGCATGTAATAAGATTGGTAATTTGGCATCTAGATGTCCTGAAATGAAAGGAATGCAAGATTTGAAGAAAGAGTTAAGAAATCATTTAAAACTAATCAGAACAAATATAGATTCAAGAAAAGTAAACAATGCTACATAGCGGATGAGGAAGGAGTAAGTGATGATTCTAAGGATGAACCGACAGGAGACTCTGCTAGTGGATCCGATAATGGAATGGAATGGGTGCTCTATGCTTTAAAGGAAGATGAACTGAAACCGGCTATCATGAATGAAGAAAAGGCCCTAGCATCAAAACTTGAAGACGAGGATGAATGGGTGATTGACAGTGGATTGACTGGAGATAAAAGAAAAATTTTGTCCCTGCAAGAATACAATGGCGGTCAAGTCAGATTTGGAGATGACAAAGCATGTATAATGCGAGGTAGAGGTATTATTTCTCTGGATGGCAAGCATAATATTGATAATGGCTATTATGTAGAAGGTTTAAAGCATAATCTTTTAAGTGTTGGTCAATTGGTTGGTCAATTGGTGGACAAGGGTTTCCAACTTAGGTTTAAAGATAGAAAATGCCAAATCATTAACAAAATTGCTTTGGACATTGCAACCAGTGCTCAGATTGCAGGGTAATAAATTTCACTTGAATACTGGTAATAAGACATGTTTAATTTCTCATATTGATGAGAGTTGGTTATGGCATAAGAGGTTGTGTCATGTTAATTTTGATTGTATTGTTAAGATCAGTTCAACTAAGGCAGTTAGAGATATACCTATGATTATGAAGCCTCATAATCTGGTATGTAAGGAATGTCATTTGGGAAAGCAAGTTAGAACTTATTTTAAGAGCATACATGATAAATCTAATGATGTACTTGATTTGCTTCACACTGACTTATGTGGTCTGGCAAGGATTAGAAGCTTTCAAGGTGATAGGTAGTTCATGTTGATTATTCTAGAATGATGTGGGTGACTTTTCTTAGGGAGAATTCTGAAGCCTTTGAGATGTTCAAGATCTTTAAAGCTAAGGTAGAAACAGAAACTGGATTGAAAATCAAATGTCTAAGATTAGACCAAGGCAGTGAGTTCACTTCTCATGAATTTAACAATTATTGTGAGACAAATGGAATTAGGAGACATTTATTTGCACCTAGGACTCCTCAACGGAATGGAGTAGTGGAAAGAAAGAATAGAACCATTTTGGATGCAGCAAGAACTATGATGATGGAAGCCAAATTGCCTCACATCTACTAAAGAGAAGCAATGATTACAACAGTCTACACATTCAACAGAGTTCACATCAAAGGTGAAATCGGTAAGACCCCTTATGAATTATAGTTTGGAAATACACCTACTCTTAAATATTTCAGAATTTTTGGAAGTAAATGTTATATCAAAAGGGATGATTCAAATAGGAAGTTTGATCCTAGATGTGATGAAGGGATATTTCTTGGTTATTCAATTCAAAGCAAATCATATAGATGTTATAACAAAAGATTGCAGAAAATTGTGGAGAGCGCAAATGTGAAAGTAGATGAGAAATACAAAAATCAATCTATATCATATGACAGGGAACCGACAATAGAAATGATCATAACTGAACAGACAATGCCTCAACCAGTACACAAAACTAAGACAGTTACACCAGTACAATCAGAAAATTCAACTGTAACTGATGATCAGAGCAGTGAACCTAAAGTTCAGAAGACACCAAGGTAAGTAAGGTTAAATCATTTTGAAGATCAAATCATTGGAGATAGGAACAAGGGAGTTATGACAAGAAGAAGACTGGCAAATGAAGAAGTGTTTCTTATTTCTCAAATTGAACCAGCATCTGTTATTGAATCTTGTAAAAATAAACATTGGTTAAAGGCTATGGAAGATGAATTAGATCAGATAGAGACGAATGAGACTTGGACTTTAGTTTCCCAACCTAAAAATAAGAATGTTATTGGAACTAAATGGGTTTTTAGGAATAAACTAAATGAGGATGGTCAAGTTGTAAGAAACAAGGCTAGATTGGTTTGTAAAGGATATTCTCAAATGGAAGGAAATGATTATGGTGAGACATTTGCACCTGTAGCCAGAATTTGTTAGACTATTTCTTGCCTATGCATCTTATAAGAACTATAAGGTCTATCAAATGGATGTTAAATGTACATTTTTGAATGGTGAAATTGAGGAAGAGGTATACATTGAGCAACCTGATGGATTTTCACTGACAGATGATAAAGATATGGTTTGCAGATTGAAGAAGTCTTTATATGGATTGAAACAAGCTCCTAGAGCTTGGTATGCAAGGTTGGATAAATATCTTTTGAAGCTTGGTTTTACTAAAGGAAGTGTTGATAGTAATTTATATTATAAGATCACTAATGATGATATTTTGGTTATTGAAGTATTTGTTGATGATATCATTTTTGAAGGAGAAGATAAATTGTGCATGGTTTTCTCTAATAATATGAAGAATGAATTTGAAATATCCATGATTGGTGAAATCAGATTTTTCTTAGGTTTGCAGATTAGTCAAACTAACAAAGGTATTTTTATCTGTCAAACTAAGTATCTGAGGGAACTGTTGAAAAAGTTTGGTATGGATAATTCCAAACCAGTAAGTACTCCTATGGTGACAAGTAAGAAACTATCTATCAAAGATACTTCTACACCTGTAAATCCAACATGGTACAAGTCTATGATTGGTAGCTTGTTATATCTAACTCAGACTAGACCAGATATTATGAATGCAGTAAGTATTGTTTCAAGATATCAAATTATTCCTAAAGAAAATCATGAATGTGCAGTAAAGAGGATATTCTGGTATTTGCAAGGAACAATAGAATATGGCTTATGGTATTCTAGAGATGATAACTTCACTTTATGTGCATATACAGACTCAGATTGGGCAGGAGATATTGATGACAGGAAGAGCACTTCTAGTGGAGCTTTCTTTCTTGGAAATAAATTGGTTTCATGAATCAGCAAAAAATAGTCATGCATTTCTTTATCTACTACAGAAGTTGAATATGTTGCAGCAACAACTAATTGGACTCAAGTCTTGTGGATGAAGCAAATGTTGAAGGATATCAAGGTAAATTATAGTGAACTAGTAGTTATCTATTGTGATAACTTTTCAGCTATTGACATGTCTAAGAATTTGGTATTTCACTCTAAGACTAAGCACATATTAATAAAATATAAGTTTTTGAAGGATGAGGTAGAAGAAAAAGAAGTCAAATTGGTTTATGTGAACACTAAAGAGCAGATTGCAAATATATTCACTAAACGGTTGTCTAAGGAATCATTTGAGTATTTGAGAGACAGGTTAGGGGTTTCTACCCCTCCGGTAGAGACTTGATTGTTGCGGTTTGGCATCAGTCTGGCATGCAATTTTAGAAATACTATTCATTCTGACATTGATGAGTGGTGCTACTACTCAAGGGGAGTAGTCAGCTTTGAGATTCAAAGGCTTACATTCTTGCTTTGATATTTTTGTCAGATTTATGGCATTGATGTCAAAGGGGGAGAGATAGTGATGTGGAAAATAAATTCAGAGCTTTACAAAGATATTATTCTCAGGGGGAGAGTTATTGATATTCAAGAGATTGTTGGTTGTCTTTCACAAGGGGAGACTTGTTTGGCATTTCTTGGTACTTAGATGTTTTTCACATCTAGTGTTGCCATCAATGCCAAAGGGGGAGATTTTTGGCAATATGGATGAATTGATTATGTGTTGCATTGATGTTTTGTCATTGATGTCAACACTAGCTGTTATGGTTGGTTACCGACAAATAGGTTTTGGTTACCGGTAGAAGATCTAGTGTTACCGACAGAAGAGCCTATATGTTGGATACTTCTGGCATGTTTGGATCAATGGAGTATGTTTGGTTTTATGTGTTACATGCTTCTGGAACATGTTTTGGTCAGTTGGTATTGACTTGGTGATCGGATGCTATCATACACTCTTGTAAACCCTTACTGGCATGGGTTTAAGGTTTAACCGGCAGAGCTTTCACTGAGAATCTTTGTCAGAATGCATAAGTGGTGTTGTTGTGGCTTCTAGATGGAATTCAGGATGCAGAACTGATTGTGCCTCAACTATTTGAAGACATTGCTTTGGCGTGGTGGACCCATATTAGGTCTGGTGCCTATCTAGGTTATGGACCGATATCATGTTAACGTGTTCTCTACACGTTACCGAGATGATTTATGAATTGGTTATTGTTGTTTCGGTCTTAAGACGACATGGCATATCATTGTAATATGGATGTATGTAATGACATTATTGTAATATCTTGTAGGTGGCCAACCTAATTGGTTTAGGCCTTAGGGTTTGTATAAATTTATGTAAGATCTCATTGTAGATCATGGAATGGGTATGGTATGGGAATATAAATGTAATGTTCGTCGTCATGGAATGAAATATCATATGTGAAGGAGATTTGGTCGATCATAGGTGATCAAATTGGGATTAAGGAAGAGGTCAAAGGCCTCCAGTATTGAGCTTAACCAGGACTGTAATTAGGAATGGTAGATGCTATCTCTGGCAGTTCATTATTCTAGATTGTTGTCCATTTATCTTGAGGTGGTTATAACCTCTCTGTAGTCGGTGAGACTCTTTTGTAATGAGCAGTATGCTCTAGGGAGTGTGCCTTCCTGCATGTGCAGGCCCCTTATTGTATCGCATACTATCTGCAGAAGTATCATTTGACTGTGGGTAGGCTTCCCACCATGGTTTTTCCCTTTCGGTTTTTCCACGTACAAATCATGGTGTTGTGTGGTATGGTTGCATCGTGTTAATTCTTTGTTTCATTCTTAAGTTTTATTGCTTACCGGTATCTATTTTTGCTATTCCAGTATTCAATGTTTATGTGCTCCGGTTAAAGGTTATAAATTGGTTTGATTGATATAATATGTTAACAACTTATTCACACCCCCCCCTCCCAGTTGTTCACTAGTTATCCTAAACAGGAAGTTTACATGAGATCAATCATTCAAGCATCCCTTTCAAACATTGAGCATCTCAAGTCTCCCTTCAAGGCTAGGTGTTTTATTCAAGTCAAGGATTCAACCATTGAAGAGGAGATTGATTCTAATATTCAATTCCACACAAGCATTTCTATCGACATTGCTATCACAACCTCCCTTGAGGTGATCTACATTTCAGTCTTTCATTTACACTTACGTGCAAGTACTTTCTTTCATTACTTGGTTAATTCCAAAATTGGGGTTTGACCTGAACGCAAACCCCCAATCCCAACCCCTTTTCCTGTCTTTTTTGTTTGTAGTTTGCAGGTTTGCAGATGTACTTTCAGATTTGGACTCCATTTGCAGAGGTGGAAAAACCCTTTTCGTTTCACGGATTTTTCAGAGGACAGTGTACATTCCCACCACGGTCCAGACAACTTTTCCTCAAATTCATAGGGCGACTTCATCTCGACATATTACTACCAGATCCAAGTGCACAACTTCATCCCATACTTTGATCTCAAGTTATAATCAGTTCTTTCTCACTTTTGCACTACATAATTCAATCAATTCCTTTCCATTTCAAATAGGAAGAGGGGATTAACTTATCATTCCCATTTCACTCAGAATTCTATCTTCTTCTTTGGATGTTGAATCTAGTGAATTTTCCTCTCCTCTTCCAATTTAATTAGGTGAAAAGTGTTTGAAGGGAAATCTATAGTGAAACTCTCATCTCTCCTTGGAAGGAAAGGGTAGTTTTCCTCTTGATCTCTCATTCACACATTTTTCACCCACCAATACATTTTGGTTCCATTACAGATAGTCTTTCTTTTTTGTGTCCATGCTTGCAAGACAAGAATAACATTTTAATCCTCTCTTTTTCTTTTCAAATGTTGCCTTTTCCTCCGTTGAGTTGTATTTTTCATAACTTGAGGTCCTTCCTTACATAGAGTGGTCCTCCATGTGAGTACATATATGTCCCTTGGTTGGACTTGTTGTTTGTTTGACATGGTATGTCTTCTTATGAACAAGCTCTCCCTAGAGAATGTGTGCAATCTTTTACTAAAAATCCACTTTTTCCTAGCAATAGCGAAAGTGTGTATTCTTAGTTTCCTCCTCCTTCCAAAGATGTTATCTTTATTAAATATCTCCTCTATTTTTGGAGGTAGACATCTAAAATTTAAAGATACCATCCTTTATGCATCCCTCAAAAGGATCCCTTTACACTTGTTGCAAGATATATCTTTTACAACTATCTTTTCCTTTGCTCATAAGAGTTATGCATCTTTAACTTGGAGTTATGTACATTTTTTCCAAATGGATATCTCTGTGGTGATGAATGTGTGTATCCTTGTTTCTATATTTTCCTTAAGACATCAACATGGGGCTATGTTGACATCTTAAGGGGGGGGCATACATCATGACCTTCTTGTAATATATGTTCAATTCAAGTTGCAAATTTCCTTGCATGATGTCTTGCTTGGTTATCCTTTTTCAATTCAAGTTTGTGGATTTCCTTAGACCAACATGTTTTGTTTGGTCATCCTTATGTCTTAGATGGCATGCACATGCTTGAAACCAAACCAAAGTATTAGACATGATGTTTCATACTCAAAACTAAATATTTTTTGTTGTACATCTTAGACATAATGTACATACTCAAAACCAAACCAAAGTCCTAGACGATATGTTTCATTCCCAAAAATATAAATTTTATATTATGCATCTTAGATGGGATATACATGCTTGAAACCAAATGAAATTCTTAGAAGAGATGTTTCTTTCCCAAAAATAAACAATTTCTATTATACATCTTAGATGGGATGTACATGGTTGAAACCAAATGAAAGGCTTAGATGAGATGTTTCATTCTTAAAACTAGGCATTCTCTAATATGTGTCTTTTATAGGTTATCTCTTGCTTAAAACCAGACCAAAATTCTTAGATAGGGTGCTTCATTCCTAAAACCAAACCGTTGTCAAAGTAGGATGAGTTGACTAACTTAACACAATTCGCTAGACCTTTTGACTCTTCCTTTCCCTTTTGTAGGATTAGTTCACTAGAATAACACAATTTTCTAGACCTTTTGACTCTCCTTTCACATAGATCACACAACATAATACACTGTTGTCCCATAGAATCTTTGGCCTCTCATGGAGATCACCTAGCGTAACACAATTTACTAGCCCATGGAATCTATGTTCCTTTCTTTCTCTCCCCAAGAATAACACAATTTGTTAGTTGTTGGACCATGGTTTCTTGTTTCATCGGTTGATGCATGCTCTTCATCTTTCCATGTGACCACTTGTTCTCTTGTAAGACCATTCCAAGAATTATATTAGTGGTTGACTCTTAAACTAGTTGACTTGTAGCCTTTGTTTTGAATACTAACCCCTTTGTGTCCTTTATCTTGTTGTATGTCTCTTATTTTTCTTTTGCTTTGTCTTGTCTTGTCTTGTGTGTCCTTGCATATAATTGTATGAGTTAAGATCCTTAGCTTAGGGTCTTGTTCCCTTGAATTTAGTGATTTCTTACCTCTTTGTGATCTTTCTCCCAATTTCACATCTCTCTCTATCTCTTTTTTTGCTACTTTACCGTGAGTATATGTGCAAGATTATTCTCTCGCTAAAATGGGGGCTAGATGTAGTGTCATAAATTGTAACCCTATATAACTTACACCACATTTTGTGCCCCTACTTTAATGTGTCTTATCTTAGCTCTCTCCTAGGTCTATTTCTAACCTTTTCACCTCGAATTTGATGTCATATGCTTGCACAAAGAATTGAACCTATGTCTCAAACTATGTACTCTAGTTTCTCACTTATTAACCATGTTTTTTGTTGGAACATGGCGTCCAAGGAGTCATGGTCCTAAAACCATGACACCTGGGGCATCCTGGTCCTCCTTAAAAAATACCTAATTTAAATATGTCGGTGCACTTCCCCTCCCCGATGATTTTGGTTCTGGGTGTCTCAATTTGATCGTTGGAGGTTGGCCTAATCGGCAAATTACCTCTATTCATTTTCATCTAATACATCTATCATACATTTGTGCATCAACATCAAGCATCTTCAAGTATTCAAGGTATCATTTCATCCCACCATATTCTTTAACATCATGGAGAAACAAATCTGCATTAGTCTTCATACAAGAACGAGTGTTTGATTAGGTCATTCATGTTCATGTTATGCCAAGTCATGTTATTGCATCGACACGTGTGATCAAATCTAAAGAGAATTTCATCATCATCCATCATCAATTGAAACAAATCTAGGGTATATTATTCAACATTTACTTCAACATTTCCATTTCTAAGTTCAGTTCAATTTAAGGGTTACTTCCAAACCCAAGGTTATAACTAGGTAAACCCCTATCAACAAGATTGTTCCCCTTCTTTATTTGTGTAGATGATAGATCCAAGAGCCACGAATGGAGATTTCAACAAAGGAAATGATCATAATCAGTTCAAATGTTTGCATGGGCAAAAATCAGAGGACCAAGTTGCTTATTGTCGCATGATCCCAAGAATTTTTTATGAACTTCTAGGAACATATTTTGAGCAACATCTGGATTCCAAAATATTCTTGTTTTTATGCATCTAACATTAGGGATCGAGACACATAAAACCACACAGTCCTACACTTTCAGGTCGAATTTGTTGTCACGTGTGCTTCTCTGTTTCTTCTACTCAAACTTAGCTTTGTATTTGTAACTTGATATTCTTGTTTTTTTATGTCAACTCTCTATCATTCACCCTAGATCTAGCACTCAATACATTCAAATCAATTTCAACTAAACAAAGGAAAAATAACTTAATTTGCATTCAATCTTTTTGCTTTGGATCAATTGAGATCTTTCTTTAATGTTTTGTTTGAAAAGTTAGGTCATTTCCTAGTTTACAAGGCTTAACTTCTGAAACCCTAAATACAAAAAAGGAAGAATGAAAGAAAGAGGAGAAAAATTATAAGTAAACAAAAAGCCTAAGAGACAAAGAGAGACAAAGAAGGGTGAAGGATGACAAGAAACCAAGGAAAGCTAAGGGGGAGAAAAGAGGAGACATGAAAGAAAATTCAAGTAAGACAAGGGCTCAAGATCCAAGGTCCAAGGCATGCAAAGAGAGGGGGGATGGAGGAGGGTGCGGGTTGCAAGGGGAACCTAGAAAAGGAAGGAGGGGTGGATTGAGAAGGAAGGAAAAGGTCAAGCAGGGCGAGTGAGAGAGCAATTTATGAGGTTAGTAAGTAAAGGGTACCAAGAAAAACTCAAGTTCCAACCTTCATCATGATTTAGGTTGGTGGGGTGCTTAGTGATTTCTAGGGCCTCTTTGATATTCCCCTTGAAATAGTTATTTTCCCTTGCAAGGATTTGGGTGTTTTCTAGGCAGATATGGTGTTTGGTTATGGATGAGTGCTCAACCAAGGTAGATATAGAAATGTGTTCATGTTTGATGTTAGCCATCTGCTCCTTAATTATGATGCTAAAGGAGCAACCAATTTCACCAATGTATACGCTACCACATGAACACACCACTTTATAAACACCTGGATTGAGAAGAGGGTTTTCTCGAAATTAAGAGAGGGGATAAGGTGTCTTAAAGGTAAATAACCTAGGCAATTTGAATTCTAGATTTGCTAACGAGAAGGCTAAGTCCATTTAAAATTTGAGTACCATAGGATCTACCTTATCAAGGGATTAGAGCTATCAATGATTTTAAAAATATGAAAAGTGGAGAAAGTCACTCAACTATGAACAAAAAATAATGAGGAGTGGTTTTAAATTAGGTTAAGATGTGGTGTCCATGAAGCCATTGCATGCAAGACTCCAAGAAAACAGAGAAAATAACTTGATAAGCAAGCTATTTGCAAGGGAGATTGAAGGGAAACAAAATCAATTATATGAAAAAACTATAAGAAGCATTAACAAAAGCACAAAGAAACTCATAAGTACACATAGTTTTTTCCAAAAATGTCTATATTGATTTAGGGAAAGCCAAGGGTGAATGCAAAAACTCATGAGTATTTAGAGGCTTTGATGACCCAGATATTGGGTTTTCCTAAAATCTTGGCAAAAGAAGAAAAACTATAGTATTTTCCCTATGAATTACCTATAAATACTTTCCTTATTGGGAACCAAGAATAGGCACTCATCACAAAGTCAAGAAGATACTCAAAGATCCACTAAACCTTGAAAAACCTGGTGCACTAGGAAGGAACTGGATTTTTTGTAGTCAATAAGAACCGACAAGGTTTCACAAAATTCAAAATTTTATGTAATATGGATCAAAGAAAATAGCTCTTGAAGATTGAAAATATATAATGTGAACTCATGCTAGTCAATATGCCTCTACAAGTACAAAACAAACATCTTCTAGAGAAGCTCCAATTAAAGTTTCTATAATAGAATCACAACTTGAACAAGTTCCTAGTAGAACTTGAGCTCCATATGTCACATACTTATTGCTACAAAAGTCAAGGACGTAGTGAGTCCCCTATTTTTTCTAATGAAGGTCATAGTCACCAAGAGCAGTCAATATCTTAGAGAAAATGAAGGTGGTCATAATGAATGTCACCTTGTGGGATACTTATCAATTTTATGGTAAATAGACCTATTGCAAGATGCTTTAAACAACATACTAGTATATAAAAATTCAAATACAAATAATATGATTTTGAAGAGAAGCAATCTACCTCTTAGAGAGATATCTTCCAAGCATGCAATATAGAAGTAGAAACAAGCCTCCTCTATTTTATCTCACAATGATAGTGACAATTTTGTAGTGGCAATGGATACACTTGAGGCAATGTTCACATTTATGGTGGACCAAAGTGCATCTTTTTTTGTCATCCTTGAGGTATGGTCAAATGTAACCATATTAAGGAACCAAGCTCAACCCTATATCTTCTATCAACTTTGGTATATAATTTATACAAAAATGTATGTTGTTAGAGGTTGATATTATGGTTTAGGTTTGGTGTTGTTATTGTCACCACCTAAGTTCAAACTATTCCTAGTTTGTTGTGCTCACAAATTATAATCGCATTGGATCATTACATTCATGAGATTTGAAATGCGTGTTAATGTTAGGGACGAGATTCGTGTTGGATTGTTACACTTATGAGTTTGAACTCTATATATTAAAATTATAGATGAAATCCCCATTTATAACCCCACCAATAAAACATGATTGTCTATGTAGCACCTTGGATGCACCTTTGATTGTGTTTATTAATTAATTAAAAATTATAATACAACAATTTTTTTAATTTGGAGTTAATTAATAAACATGGCCAAAGGTGCATCTTGGATGTTGCATAGATGTTACGCAACAAAACTGATAAGTACCCAAATTTTGTGTTCTCAACTCTAGAGAGTTCTCGAAGAAATGTATGAATCAATTGCCTCTTGGAAAAAGTTAAATGGCAAATTCTACTGATGCATAAAAAAGATATGTTCCAAACAAGTAGAACATTTGTTGAAATTTAGGATTTAGTTTTGATTTGACCTTTTGTCTTGCTTAACTAGATTGGTGTAATATAATTGTTTATTCTTTTTGAATAGCGTATTGACTGCCCTCCCTTATAATTTTTATACTTTGATTCAATATTAAAAAAAAAACCCAATTTATAAATAACCCCACACAAATATCTAAAATATATAACCTTCTATTTAATTTATCAAAATTAAAAGATGAAGAAGACATGATGTGACATCTTACCACTAAAGTGCACTCAAACATGCATCACCATTTAAGGCCAGAGGCAGAAATTAAACACGAGTTTGTTTATTCAAAATAATGGAGTTGATTTATTGTGACCGCCATGAGCAAATGATTAGCAGCAATGGACCACCCGCCCACCCTAAACTAATCATTCAAGCTTTAGTCTTTGGAATTGATAATATCACCTTTGTTTTGAACCAGGTATATACCTCTCTTTCTCACGACCCATTGTGACATCTTTCCACTAAAGTGCACTCAAACATGCATCACCATTTAAGGCCAGAGGCAGAAATTAAACACGAGTTTGTTTTATTCAAAATAATGGAGTTGATTTATTGTGACCGCCATGAGCAAATGATTAGCAGCAATGGACCACCCGCCCACCCTAAACTAATCATTCAAGCTTTAGTCTTCGGAATTGATAATATCACCTTTGTTTTGAACCAGGTATATACCTCTCTTTTCTGACGAGCCATTGAAAAAAAATTTGAAAAAAGATATAATATCAAACAAAAAAGTCCTTTGAAGCCATTTTCAGTGTCTCCCCGTGTTCAGTGCTCATGTGCAGTCGATGTCGGTTATAAGTTTGTAACAAGTGGAAATCTACTAAATCTGAGTGATTTCTTCTTATCAGGCAGGCATGCCTATTTGCCAATTTGTCTTCGCGGGACAAGAAGTCGGTCCCATCTATTATTGCAGGAGCATGAGACGAATGGTTGAAAGAGATTTTTCTGGCCCAAAGAGCAAACTCTATTGAATATTACAGCCAAATAACATGCTATATTGGCATGTGAGGTCACACTGGAGCCAACAGCACAAGGTCTCCTTTTGGGTGTTCTTAAATTTTCCAGCAACCCATTTGGGCATTTTCTATTAATAATCGAGAGCCTATTCGTCTGGACCTCAATCAACCCAATTCACTTCTCAGCCTGTTTTGGGACATTTTGAGGGAGTGCACATTGCAATGTCGCTTGCCGCTTCTCCAATGGCTGTGGCAAGCTCTGCATTGCCCTTACAGAAGGCCTTCCCAAGGAGAATTGAAGGAAATGATTTGTGCAGGAACCCTTTCGGTGAGGCAATGCTCTGGAAGAAGAAGAGGGTCCTCAAAGCGCAAGCATTGCAGTCGCCTGACCTTAAAATGTCCCCATCCTCACCGGGGAATCTGAATGGCGGGTGGTCACCTGACAGTTGGAAGTCCAAGAAAGCACTTCAGATGCCTCAATACCCAGATCCTCAAGAATTGGACTCTGTCGTAGAGATGTTGAAGACCTTTCCTCCTCTAGTTTTTGCAGGGGAGGCAAGGAAGCTGGAAGAGAGGCTCGGAGAGGCTGCTTTAGGTAGAGCTTTTCTATTGCAAGGAGGGGATTGTGCAGAGAGCTTCAAGGAATTCAATGCAAACAATATAAGAGATACCTTGAGGGTTCTTCTGCAGATGGGTGTTGTGCTCATGTTTGGAGGCCAAATGCCTGTAATCAAAGTAAGTACTTTCCTTTAGCAAACATGGCATTTTTAGTTGCATGTTTGTTTTTAACCTTTCATGGCCAGTATTGCTAGTACATGAGTTGGTAGAGTTATAGTACTAGAGTCACTAAAGGTTGGGCCTCAAGGCTCAAGAGTTGCAAGGTAGTTTCTCCACTGCCATCTACACGGATGGAACCCATAACCAGCACCATGCAGCCCGCATGTAACTGTCTAGCTATTTTACAAGGAGATGTCCCAAACTTGACATTCTTACTTGTAATCATTCTTATTTTAATAAGTATCCCCTTTGCTTCCTACTATGCTAAGCCAGATGGATGACTTAGGCATGTATCACCAGCCTACACCCAGTGCAGGATATGCAGAGACGAGACTATTGAACTTTTACTGTTTACATTGCTAAGGTGATTTCCTCGTATTTCTCTTCGGAAGTTAACATTTTATTGAACTTTTACTGTTTGCATTGCTAAGGTGATTTCCTCATATTTCTCTTCGGAAGTTAACATTTTTCAGGTTATAGATTCCCCATGACAGAGTAGAGCGCCCATGCCACAAAACAGTGAAGAATTCAGATTTGCATTGATGTCTTGGTAGATCGATCTCCTGTATTTTTGAGGAAGGTTTTCTGCTTTAAATTTCCAGGTTACCTTCAAGATAGGTCTTACAGACTACTTCCTGATTTTTGTATTTGATCCCTAATAGTGTAACTAAAATGAGTGGCTAGCTGTGCAGCTGGACGATGCTTTAGCAGTAGGCACTCAATTGAAGGAGATGGGTTGTATGTACTTACGGATTTTAAGGCCTGTAGGTCTCAGCCCATAGGATTCCCTTCCATTGTGGAGAGAAGGGCATAAACGTCCTTGATCTATTGATCAAATCCAGTTGGTCAAGCTCTGAAAATGGGTATGGTAAGGTGGGGTTATTGCCATGATGATGACCTGGGACTAAGTCCTGCTGTTGATGTTCCCGTGTTGAAGCAGTTGCATTAGCAGAGAGACTTGGATTGACTGAGGCTACTACCAACTTGGAAGCTCACCTTTTATCCAAGCCAGAGAATTTTTTAATTTAGGAACTAGTGCGTCAATAATTGAAAAGCGTGTTTGATTAATGTTGCTTCTCTATTTCAGGTAGGGCGTATGGCAGGGCAGTTTGCAAAACCAAGGTCAGAGAATTTTGAAGTTGTGAATGGTATGGAATTACCAAGCTACCGTGGTGACAACGTTAACAGTGATGCTGTTGATTTGAAAGCCCGACAGCCTGATCCACAAAGGATGGTTCGTGGCTATTCTCAATCTGCTGCAACCCTGAACCTTATTCGGGCATTTGCAACTGGTGGATATGCAGCAATGCAGCGTGTGATTCAGTGGAATTTGGATTTCACCTCTAACAGTGATCAGGGAGAAAAGTAAGATTGTCATTAGGTCTCCAAGATCTCTCTGCTTGCATGTACATATTTTTTTTGTCTAAGGTGACTCGCAATGTATTTACGGTTGTGTTCAATTCTTTTTTGCTAAATGTGTTTTTCCTAAAACTTTTTTAGGTATTTGGAGCTTGCACACCGGGTAGATGAAGCACTTGGGTTTATGTCTGCTTGTGGACTTACAGTGGATCATCGAATAATGAAAAGCACAGATTTCTGGACTTCTCATGAGTGCTTGCTACTCCCATTTGAGCAAGCAATGACCAGAGAGGATTCTACCAGTGGACTCTGGTATGATTGCTCTGCCCATATGTTGTGGATTGGAGAGCGCACCCGGCAGCTTGACGGTGGGCATATGGAATTTTTGAGGGGTGTCGCCAATCCTCTGGGTCTCAAGGTACCCTGCATGACTGGAATGCAAGTTGTTTGCCATAGGGTTTTTATAATCACTCAAGAAGGATAGCCCTTTGTGTATTATAATTGCACTCACTATTTTCTTGGTAGCTTATTCTTGGATTATAATTATCAGATGCAGTAACTCTGGTTTTGTAGCTTAACTTGGACCTGTTATTTCAGTCTATTGGGTTTTAAGGTTCTGACCATTAATTTTCAAGATTTGATCTTACAGAAAGGCAATCAAGTTCAGTAACATTTAGCCAAGTCTCCAAATTTAATTAAGTGCTTGTTCAGTAGCATTTAGCCAAATCTCTAGATTTAATTGAGTGTCTGTTCAGTAGCATTTAGCCAAATCTCTAGATTTAATTTAGGGGCGTGCTTACATGTGGATCTCTGCTTGACAGGCTAGTGATAAAATGGACCCAGCAGAATTGGTGAAAGCCTGTGAGATCTTGAACCCTACAAACAAACCAGGGAGGTTAACAGTAATTGTTCGGATGGGTGCCGAAAAACTGAGAGAGAAGCTGCCCCATCTCATTAGAGCTGTGCGCCAGTCAGGCATGATTGTGACCTGGGTCAGTGACCCCATGCACGGGAACACAATTAAAGCACCATCTGGACTGAAGACTCGACCATTTGATGCTATTCGGGTAAGGACATGCTTTTGTCTTCTCAATGCCAGCAAAATATTCAGATTCTTGCTGCTCTGGTGTTTTAGGAAAAACATTTTAGATGGTGCACTGACTTTAATGTTTCTATTCATGGGATTTTGTTTTTCTTTTCCAGGATGAGCTCAAGGCCTTCTTTGATGTTCATGAAGAGGAAGGTAGCCATGCTGGGGGCATCCACTTGGAAATGACAGGACAAAATGTGACAGAATGCATTGGTGGATCCAGAGTGGTAACTATGGATGATCTCATATCAAGGTACCATACTCACTGTGATCCAAGACTGAATGCCTCACAGTCACTAGAGCTTGCTTTCATCATAGCTGAAAGGCTTAGAAGAAGAAGAATGATAAAATCTGACCTCCAAACTTCAAGCTTACCAAGAGGTTTAGCTGCTGTGTAGGCTTTAGTACCAATATTAAAATCAATATTGTGTGCTGTTTTCCAAGTTGGTTTTTACTTGGAGAAGAAGACTTTGCCCATTGCTTTCTAATAACTAGAGAAGGTGATTAACTTGGGTTACCCCAATCTAAGAGTCAAACTCTGTTGTAAGACTTTTTCCTCTTGATTCTGTGAACATAATTTGATAATCATGTGTGTAGTAGGTTCTATTGAAGAATTGTCAAATGGATGTAGTTTCCATGTGTAAAGAAATAAATGGCTTCTTAATTTAGAATAATGACAAAACATATGATAGAATTGAGAAATTGAGAAATATGGAAATAAACAGAAATAGAAACACTTAATGATTTCAGTGGTTGATAGATAATTGTTCCTTGTTTTGATCATAGTTTTTGAATTGTAACTCAGAATTATGACTTCTTAGATATGTTGGAAGCAAAAAGACAAAATCTAAACTAAGTATTTAAAATTTGGCTATATCAAATCTATGAGCGGAGAAATGAACCTAGCACCTAGAATTGAACATGTACCCATGGGAATGATCAAGACAAGCCTATGAATTTCACTTGCCCTAATCTTTGGTGTTTGATGATACATAGGGACTAGCAGAGGAAACACCATTAGGAATCTATTGAATTGTGAAGGTCAAGTTTTCCTCAATCAAACCCTTGATGGCCCAGCTTTACAACTCTTAGTAAAAGGATCGAGAACTAGTAATCATGCAGCAAGCCTAGGATGAAGTGATCTGTGATGTAAATGCAATTAGATTTGTTGTATTCTCTAGATAGAAGTGCTCTTAGTAGCAAATGACCTAAGGTGTCTTATGATCTACAAAGAGTGAATGAGTGTCCATAAATACAATCAGCAAACACACAAATCAACAAACTGTGTGCTAAGCTAGCTTACAATGGCTAGTGAAATAGTTTCCAACAGATGAGTTTGTATTTTGAATTATAAAAATAAAAAGCTCAAATTTGTGATTGCAGAAGTGTCCCAAGTCAAATTGACACCTATGTATTTGATCCAAGTTGGTAAGGGTAAGATTAGAGATTAAGAATGCAAAATTTGAGGATCAATGATGAAGGCGATTGGGATATGGGATGTCATGAGTCAATTTCATGCCCAATTATACAACTTTTAAATTTTTATTATATTCACAACACTAATCAAAGCATATTGAAAACATACTAACATTTAAGCTAATGATAGAGCATTAATTATTTGGAATCACATTTAATTTTAATGGTCTATGTTGACATTTCATGGACCCATTTCATTGCCAATCAATTATAATCAATCTAAGAAATCCTAATGGGTTATCTTGCTCAAATGTGTCTCTGGTAGTTGTAGTTATCTTTCCCTAGCCTTTGGGCAAAAGCCCACTTGAGAAGAGTCCAAAAAATAGCTACCTTTGTTGGTGGAAAAGTCTTGAGATTTCAAACCGTGTTGGACTTCGACAAGGTTTCCACAACCCTTCTAAGTCTTGATGAAGTTATTTTTAGAGTGGCCTACCAAGTGTCATTGTTCTCTAAGTCCTTAGTCTTGTTGGTTAAAATTCATGGTTTCAAAACCGTTGTTGGGCCCCGACAAGGTTTTGAAAATCTGACAAGGATCTCGAAACCTTATAAGTCTTGACAAAGCTCTTTGTTCCAATTTTTCAAAGTATGTTTCTTTCTCTTATGTTGGTCTTTGGGCCTAGTTTTGAAACCGTTGTTGGACCCTGACAAGGTTTTCATAACCATGTTGAGGCCCGACACATAGGGGAGAGGACCCAGTAGTTGTGCACCCTAACTTTATGCTTCTCAAAATCTTACGTGGAAACTTCAAATCACTCCCATTTTTTTACAGCAGCTTACTTGGCAAGTCCCTTGCTTATAACTAAGGTTTCACGGCCACATCATCAAGTATGGTGCCACATCAGTATGCTTTTTGCCAAGGTGTCCAAAACAGCCCAAAAAAAAAGTGAGACCAATAGGCATGCTAAAGAGGCCCCTATACTTGTGCAGCTGATGTGGCATCACATAATTGGGTTTTTTAACAACTAATGGTACATTTCATAGCAATAACAACTTTAAAGTCACAACTATTGGTACAATGTATTGTAATTATTAATATATAAACACATAAAAATTGATATTTTATGTTTCAAACAATAGTTTTTATTTGTACTATTATTGGAACAAAAACTATCAACAACCCT
The DNA here is from genome assembly GCF_030272615.1 of Cryptomeria japonica. NCBI lineage: Eukaryota > Viridiplantae > Streptophyta > Pinopsida > Cupressales > Cupressaceae > Cryptomeria > Cryptomeria japonica. The sequence continues at coordinate 593,830,743 of NC_081410.1, forward strand.
CACAACAATTCATACATGCTCAACTATTGGTGCTCTTCCCCTAACTCACAACTTTGAAGAATGCCATCAATTTGCCAAAAAAGAGTTTTCAAAAGCTCACAAGTTTGATCTTTGACAAGTTAAAGAAGTTTGAAAATCGTTTTCAGAGCCCGACAAGGTTCTCAAAACCAATACAAGCACTGATTAGTTGCATTAAGCCATTTTTTGATAAGTATGTTCCACGTGGCCTGTTTGTGCACGTTTGCGGAGGAGAGACTAAGGGACCCAACACTATTTGTGAGTGCACAAAATCATGATGCATGTCATTCCTGACACCTTAGCATGTGCTCATTGGCCAAAACATTAGGTTAATACTTTTCAACTAGAGCTTGAGGGACGAATTGTAGACCATTGTTTCTCATCAATGACTACATTTTAATCTTGTATTATTGATTGGTTTGAAGCCCTCAGTGCCCTCAACACCGTCTGATAACTCACCAAAAGTTGGATCAATGATTAGGATTCAAATTTGCCAGTAGTCATGGTTGTTAACTTTACTTGTAGCAATTGCCAAGCACTGAGGTCAAATTTATTCTTCCAACTACCCCAATAACCATTTTCTCAGACCCAACGTTATAGAACTTTTATTCTTCCCCATGCCCTGTAGAGAAGATCTACTCATGACCATGCTCATTAATTGGCCTGCGGCTAAACTGGCTCCAAAGCCGCACTGTCGTACCACGAAAAGTCAATAACACGAAGTTAGTCGTGCATTACAGACCATTGATCATGCAAGCTACCGACTGTGATTTTTCGAAGGAGTCAATAACATGAAGTTTATAGTGCCATTTTGGAGCCAGTTTAGTCGTGTCCCATTAATTGTTCTTTTTGTCAGAGGGTCGTCCACTTTTCTAATTTTGACAATTGATTTCGTGGGGTTTTCTGACCCATTCTCATGCCCTGTCTTTTCTAGCACCCAATTGAGGAATTAAAGACACTTTTGTGCTCATGGTAAATGGTTCTCTCTTGTTTCTCTTGCAGATACATGTATTTTCCTTGGTATTTTTTTGCAACTATAAAATTGACTCTTGGCCTCTGAATGATTAGAAACTATCATTTCACCTTTTCTCCATTCTGATATGTTATGTGAAAGCTCTTTACCTTCATGTTGAATGAATGTTTTACTACTTTCTATGTATGTCTATTATGGTAATCTTGTTTATGAAGGCTAACTATGGAAACTCTCTTCCCTCTTAACATTTGTCAAACCCTAATTTTTATACTTACTTCGAGGATCTAGTATAACACAAAATTGTGTAAGTTTCTTTTGGTTGTTTGATCAATTCCTAATGATATTTTGATGAAGAAGAAACAACTTTAATCTAAATGTATCACCACCCCTTTTCTTTTCATGTATTTTTTCTCACCCTTTTCTTTTGCAAGTAGATAGAATAGAATTAGAGTAGGATTTATAAGTGTTGGGTTGGACCAATACTCTGCATTTGGATTTGAGAGGAAGTTGGCCTTCTTCGGAGATCTAACTTCATTTGCAAGGTCTTACACCTTGAGGCCAGTTTCATTGTGTCCTTGAATGTTGGACCCAATCCAACAAGGTACAATTTCATGTGGTAATAGTCTTAATAACATTTATATATGCTCTAAATATTATATGGCTTGGTCATACTATAAGGGAGATGATTATTAATTAATTAAATATCATTCACAAAATATAGTGATTTGGTGAAAGATTGTAACCTATCCCAATGAATCCATTTCCCTTATTTAAGGGATTATATGTGAGTAATATGAATAATGTGAAATAGTGTGAAGCACAATGAATAATGTACTTATACAAAAGTGTATTGCATTGAGGTATTTGTGAGGCCATTTGTGAAAGGAAGAGAGGAAGGAGATGCTTCAACTTCTTGTGTCTATTTGTACAAAATTGATAGAAATATCTTATTATTGAATGATATTTTATTGAGGTCTATTGCCAAAGTTTTTTAACTATAAATTTGGTATATTGTGTATTTATATTTTCTACAACTTCTTTAAGTTTTACATTTTATGTATTATTTTAATACTTATTCCCATTTAAATTTTATTTTTCTTTGAATAGTGCCTGGTAAACTTTTTAATGTGACCATTGACATTAGCACAACATGCCCTTCAACCCCATATGAAATGCTTTTGACCCCGTTGGTTCCCAAATCAACAGATTGCAAAATTCTAAGGTTATGCCAAATCCTATCTTCAAATCTTCCAACTAATTTGGCCAACTGACAGGAATAACCAAAATGTGATTAACTCCCCTGCACTTTAGGCTACGCAGAACCTAGGTGAGTAAACCTATTAACCAACTGATCTTTTCAAGATGTTGATTTTATAGCAGATTACTCCTCTAAGTGTATTATGACTATGATGCTTATCTCCAAGTGGCAAGTGCTCGTGAGATAAGATTATTTTGCTTCTTCTATTCGTTCCTACTCTTTACTGTATTTCCTACTTATATCTCCTACTTGAAACTAAGAATGTAAATGTTTGAATTGATTTAAATGTAACTTGATAACTGATCAGTGCCTTTACTCCTCTTGGGCCACAGAGTCATTAACTTCCAGAATTTCACATATAACTCTTATGAGACAATTTTTAAGTCCACTGCTGGAGTGGATATATCAACTATTCCAACTCCCAATACTACTCCACTATTTTCTTATTGCATCAATTAGTCTGACTGAATTTAACTTTTACTTGAAAATACCAGTGAGACAAGAATCACAAGGATAAGAAGGCCTCAAAGGAATCCTATTTTTATCTAACTGCTACAATAATGAATAGTCTTTTGTAAGGAAATTTAAGAAAGTAATCACTTGCTTGAAGTAATAATCATAAAAGAACTGATATCTAGAATGGAAATTTCATTTGGCACATTTGAAATATGAAAACACTGGATCATTCACTGAAAAAGTAGAATTGCAGAGTAACAGATTCTCTTGTATTATCCCTTTTGAAAATAAACATATTACATACTTATAACAAAGTGAGGGGTCAAGCCCCTTCATAGAGTCTTTTCAAGATTAAAGTAAACATATGATAACTAAAACCTTAACATCTAATTAAACACAAATGAACTTTAGTCAAATGATCAACATATCTTTGGCTCAAGTAGGTGCCACAATCCTTAGTAATGGCCTTGATAAAACTCTCTACAGCGAACATTTCCTCAAGATGGTTGTTGGTTGCATCCGGGTCTCCCTATTGAGTTGCTTTCATTGCACTTTGTAAATATTTTTGGCATTCTTGAACCCATACAAAATGCTCCTTCAGTCTTCCATCTTCGATTATGATAGGAGGGATTCCATGTTTCGTGACCAAGGTGAAATATCCTAATTCGTCCATAAGTTGTTATGCAAATCTACTATGGGCTTCTATCAATTCTTCAATCTCTTTCATAGCATCTGGATCACCCTTTTCCTGAGCTCCATCAAGTGTCTCCTCAAGCCGGTTATTCAGTCTTTCATGCTCTATGATAGCAATATTGTTTTTCAAGCATGCATCTACCCATATCATCATGGCTTTGGACCTTTTCTGAATAAATATTAATGTAATATCAAATTAACATTGGATGACTGATTTCTGAATTGTTGGTTCTCTTCCCTCAGTTGATTGTTCTTGTCCCTAGATTAGGAGCTTTCTCCTTGGGTTAATAAGGGCACCTGCCCTGTTGCGTTCAGTTGATCTTTTAGAAGCTCAATTTCCCTAACGAGCTTCTCATTCCTGGCCCTGAAAGCATCATTTTCTTTCATAATAAGTTGAGTTTGGGCCTTATTCAATTTGGCTATGTTAATTCCAAGATCAACAATGGCTATAGGATCTGCCTCTCCCACCTTGAAGGTCATGACATGCCCAAAGGCTTTTTTAGTGTCCACAATAAGAGGCTTCTTATGTGGTGGATATAAGGCCCAAATTCACAGTGCATGCTCATCTAGATTGTACCTCGACCCAATAAGCACTTGAGTTGCCACCTCAACACTTAATTTGTGCTTTGCACCACTACTCTGCAAGAAATTATCAAACACTAGGACAGATTTAAGATCCCATCCTGGAAAAATCAACACGCTTGCATCTTCTAAAAGTCTCCTCCCCTTTTCAGGTTTCATTGCATTCATTTCATTCTCTATATCCATTCTTAGGGGCTCCAAAAGGAGAACTTCATTATTGTTAGTAATGGTGTCAACTGTTCCCCTCATTGCTTTTCCTTTTAATTGATACAAAAAGGATTTAAACTCATGTGTTTTAATAAATTGGTCATCAGAAATAAAGTTGCTATGAGTCAATTGTCTTGAGGCATCAATAGAATCCTGAATCTCAAATTCCCTGTTAGTTGGTTGATATGGGCCAACCCTAGAGACTGGGATTTGGCTAAGCTCTTGAGGCTATTTCTCATCAAACGATCCTTCGCTAGCAGAAGAAAAGAACTCCAGATCCTGCATTTCTCTTGCTCTTACTTCCACATTCTTATTGTATTCTTGAATAGCCCTAATGGCTTCAACTTCATCCAAGTTCCTCATTACATCTTCTTGAAGACATGGCTTATGAGTATACCCACTTAACTTTTGTGATCATTTGCACCATCAATGTAGCCCTCTGGATCAAAATCATTTCTAGGTGTGTCATTGTACATGTTGAAATGATGCAACTTGCCTAGTATTTGGTCATACCCTTCTTTGGCAAGTATTGTGAAATCATTAAAGTGCAAAGTAGCAGGCATAAATGATTGCTTATCATAAGACCTTAAGCTCATGACATCTGAATAATTAGTTGCCTTACTATTTCTAAATAAGAAAGCCTATCAGGTACAGTTCTAGGTAAAATGAATGGGGTATCTTCGAAGCCATAGACTCTGATAATGGTGGCATATGTATAACAATACTAGTCTCCCCAATTATGCTTGACTATCTTCGGGCCACCATAATCCTTTGGCCTTAAAAACCTTTTGATTTCACTCAACAAAGAATAATCACATGGATGGTTGAACATCCTAAAAATAACCTTTACAAAATATTCATGGAAATAGGCATAATTAGCCCTGGAAAACCTACTTTCCCAAATGGACGTCCACAACTGAACAGGTAAGGTTATGCCTTCTTGATCTAGTTTTTGTACTTTCAACTCCTCAGGCCATATGCCCTTTTTGTACCCATAATAAAGAATCATGTACATCAAAACATAATAATGCTTAAGGGAATTATCAGAGATCCTTTTTGGCCTTCACAAGGGACATGTCAATAAATCTGTGAACTAGTGCAACATAATCAAAGTTCCTAGGGTGATGGCTTTGAATGTCTTATGCTATTACCATCGGTTCAAGTGTCATGAGTTTAGTTGTGCATACCTAAGAGTTCTATGAGGGAGAATCTGATAAAGGAGAAACACAGTGGAGGTTTAGCTAGACATTTTGGCATTGAAAAAACAGTAGCATTGGTGACTGAGCAATACTTTTGGCCCCAGATTCATAAGGATGTTAAGAGATATGTGCAGAGTTGTAGAGTTTGTCAAGTTGCAAAGGGTAGTAGTCAGAATGCGGGATTGTATAAACCTTTGACAGTACCGGTAAGACCTTGGGAGGATATAAGCATGGATTTTGTACTTGGATTGCCTAAAACACCGAGAGGGAATGATTCTATATTTGTGGTAGTGGATAGATTCTCAAAGATGACTCATTTCATACCTTGTAAGAATACATCAAATGCATTGCATGTAGCAGACCTATTTTTCAAGGAAGCGGTGAGATTGCATGGATTACCTAAGAGCATAGTTTCAAACAGAGACACTAAGTTTGTTGGCTATTTTTTGAGAGCACTTTAGAAGAAGATGAAGACAAATTTGAAGTTCAATTCTACTTTTCATCCACAGACTGATAAACATACAAAATGTGGGATTGCATAAACCTTTGACAGTACCGGTAAGACCTTGGGAGGATATAAGCATGGATTTTGTACTTGGATTTCCTAAAACTCCGAAAGGGAATGATTCTATATTTGTGGTAGTGGATAGATTCTTGAAGATGGCTCATTTCATACCTTGTAAGAATACATCAGATGCATTGCATGTAGCAGACCTATTTTTCAAGGAAGTGGTGAGATTGCATGGATTACCTAAGAGCATAGTTTCAGACAGAGACACTAAGTTTGTTGGATATTTTTGGAGAGCACTTTAGAAGAAGATGAAGACAAATTTGAAGTTCAGTTCTACTTTTCATCCATAGTTGATGGACAGACAGAAGTTGTTAACCAAAGTTTGGGAAACTTGTTGAGATGTTTAGTGGGAGATAAAACCGGAAGTTGGGGTTTGATCCTTGCACAAGCAAAGTTTTCCTACAATAATTCAGTGAATAGAAGTACCGGAAGAACACCTTTTGAGCTTGTTATTGGAGTGCATCCTAGAGGTATATCAAAATTGAGAAACATTAGCAGTGAAGACCAAAGAAGTTCAGAAGCAAAAGACTTTGCAGATCACATGGCAGCATTGCATATTCAGGTTAAGTAGCATTTGGAAGACATGAACAACAAGTATAAGGAGAAGGCAAATGAGAAGAGGAGACATAAGGAATTTGAAGTTGGAGATGAAGTGATGGTATATCTAAGAAAAGAGAGATTCCCGGTTGGAACTTATAACAAGTTGCAAATGAAGAAGTTTGGACCTTGCAAGATTTTGAGGAAGTTCAGTTCTGGAAATACAAATGAAGTAGAGTTACCAGATAGTTTGAGTATTTCACCCGTGTTTAACATTACATATCTACATGAGTATCATGAACCAAAATTTAGTGAGGACAATGTTGTAGACTTGGAGAAACAGTTGCCCTTGGAACCAGATAAGATTGAAGAGATTTTGGATAGTAGGATCGGGCGTAGTACCTGAAGTAGTCAGTATAAGGAATATCTTGTGAAGTGGAAGGACAAACCAGTCAAAGATTCATCTTGGATTTCTCAGGTAGAGGTAGACCACCTTGGTTTTCCTCCCATCATGTACTTCTTGTCTATCAAACTGCCAAGGCCTACCCAACAAAAGATAATAAATATCCATAGGCATAATATCACACAACATTTCATCATGATAATTCCCAATTTTCAATTTCACCAAACATTGTTCACTTACTAACAACTTATATTCATATTGATTCCATGCTATCTGGTAAGGCTTAGGGTGTTTCAATCTCTCCAATTTCAACTTATTCACCATCTTTTGAAATGAGATTATTTGAACTGCCACTGTCGTGAGTGTGAAATAGGGTACCTGCAACTGCAACACAAACACTCAATAGATCATTACAAGCAAGGTTAGCAAATTGAAATCAAATGAAAGATAAACCATGACAAAGAGACCTATCACCTCCTAAGAGATGCGAGTGTGGATTTTCTCTCAGATCTAGATGAGTAATCCCAGTGACTTGACTACACCAAGACGGAGGATTTAAAATGATATGATGTGAAAGCTAGATGAATATGTGATTAAGCTAGATTGATCCAAGAAGCTGATTATGCTAATGATGTGCATGATTATGCTAAATGATAGATGCAATTAAGCTAGATGGGAGATTGGTTATGCTATATGATTAAGCAATTATGCTAGAAGATGATCAAATTAATCTAGATCTAAGATGCAATAAATGATAACAATGCTAAACTAGAATACTAGAATGCTAGAAATGATATGTCTATAATAATAATGCTTGAGATGGTATATGCCTATAATAAAAATGTGTGAGATGGGATGAAAGAAGGGATATGCCTATAATAACAATGCTTGAGATGAGATCCTTTGTGCTCCAAAATGGGGGATATTTATAGGATTTCTAAGGCCAGGGATGAGGTGGAAGGAAACAACGATCAAAACTGAATCTGAAGATATCAAGGGTCAAATTGGAGGAGGTTGGAAGAGGTTGGAGGGAGGGACACTTGTCATCTTTGTGGTGACAAGAGTTAAGGAATCTTGCTCACAAGAGGGCAAGTGTCCAAGGGAGGAGACATGTGGCATAAGTGCCATGTGTCTCAAGGGGAGAATATCCAACCCATAGGAGGTTAGGATAAGGACGTTAGGGTGTGCAAGAGGATAGGGTTAGCTAAACCTAGGATTAGGTGGAATGGGTTAGGTTAGGTGGTTAGAAGTTAGGAGGCATGTGGGAAATTTGAATTTAAAAATTCAAATAATAGGAAAAGGCTAATTAACTTTCAACAAACTCATAAATTGATTTTTTAAAATTAATTAGGGGATTAGAAGAAATGAATTAAATGGGTGGAGGATTAATTAATTTAGATTAATTAATCAAAGGGAACTATTGAAATGAAATTATTAAATAAATCCTTAGATTTATTAATAAGCAAGTGAATGAGGAAATTCAATCAAATTGCTAGTGAATTTAATTAAATTGGGAAGGGGGATTAATTAAATAATTGCATATTTAATTAATTATTTTCAGACCATTTTTATGTGTATACATTTTTGCCTTCTTTGAAGTGAGGTGTGATGATGCGTTGATTCAAAGAATTCTCAATTTGATGATGTTGATGTGATATTGGTTCGATGTGATGCCCCAGACATTTATTGCTAAATTGTGATACGATGATGCCCACTCGGGAGATCAATTGAGATAAATGACCTTTAGAGTGTTTGATCTTTGTGAAATTGATTTCCCGATAGATTATTAGATTTCTGCAACGTTGATTGATGAAAGTGCGAGTTCTTCAATCACTGTAATGTGGTTCTTGATGTGATGATCGATAGAGTTGAATTGATAAGATTGATTAGATTGATGAGATTGAGATCAAGTCTGGTTTCAAGAATGACACCTCCTGTATAAGACAAAGATGATCAAAGCGTCTGGTTTCAAGAAGGATACATCCTGTACAAGACATGATAGAATGGATCAGATGAGATGGACTGATAGAATTGATAAGATTGTTTGGATAAAGAAATGACATTTTGTTGATATCCTGTTGCAGGAAGATTCAGATGTGTTGATGTTGGTACATTTGAGGGAGTAGCATAAGATTTGTGTTGGGTCAACAACATCTGAAGAGAGATGAGTCATCGTTCCGATTGTGTATACACCTATGACGATACATTGATAATTTTTGCGAGAGATTTGGCCTTGGATTAGATGAGCTTTTGTGATCCTATGCAAGAATGAAATGCAAGCTAAATGCAAATGAAATACAATGTTGCGATCGGACCAGTCACTGGGTTATTACGTTATGTCATCATTGATATTTTTAAAATGTGGGAAGTGAGGGCAAACATCGATGGTATAATTGAACCATGATGACCTGAGCACTAGTTTCTTGGATTTTCATATAGCAAGTTAGCACAAGCATCGAGGTATAATTGAACCAAGATGACCTGAGTGTTGCTTGCGTAAAACAAGCAGTATTGACCATTTCTATATGCAAATCGGAAATCTCCTCAATGATACTCCAATGATCATGTCTTGAGACAAATTTGCACATATTATTGATTAATGTACAAACAATAGACAAGAAAAATATCATGTTCCTTCCTTGTTCCTCTAGTCAGAGACATCCTGGGGTCACTCAGAAATCATGATAGCAAAAATCAAGATAGATAAGTTGAACCAAAGTGTTAAAATCATTAGTTAAAACAGATCATCCATTGATATGTGTGTGATGTGCTTAGACCGACATGTGATAGTTTTATGGTTGATAATTTGATCTTGTGTTCAACGTTGTATGTGTCTCAGTTTTCACTTGACAAGAGTTGTCTAACTATTGTTCTACTTGTTTGATTAAGCTCAAAACGATGGAAAATTTTGCCCCTAGCTAGGTTCAGGATTTTGCCCCCAGTCCAGAAATAAACTTTAATTATGGCAAATACAATGATCCAACCATGGTGAGAAATCACCCACGATGCATGTGTGTGTACAAAGGCATATTTATGGATATGAACAAAACTTGATGGAAATGAAAGCAAGTGGAAGGATCTATGAAGTAATAGATGGAAGAGCTAGCTGACAGATAACGCATGTTGCCAGGTGTTCACCATCTGTTATTATTGCACTTTTTCTCATTTTTATTTTTTTTTGTTTTCGTTGTTTTCGTATTTTCTGATTTTCTACTGTTTTTTATTTTTCTCCTTTTCCACTATTTTTTATTTTTCTTCTTTTCCATTGTTTTTTATTTTTCTGCTTTTTCACTGTTTTTTTATTTTTTTTCTTTTTAGACATAAAACTTCTTCAGATGCATACTATTGATGGGTTCCTCAAGCTGATCCTCGTCTGACATTGATAGTCGATAGGCTCCTGACCCAAATACTGTTGTAACCACAAACGGACCCAACCAGTTTGGTTCAAACTTCCCTTTCTTTTCTCGAGCTGCCTAGTTGCGTGGATTTTCCTTTAGTACTAGTTCTCCAACTTGAAAGACTCGTGGTTTGACCTTGTAATTATAACTTTGGCACATTCTTTGTTGATACACCTTTAAATGATCAAAGGCATTTTTTCTTCATTCATGGATCAATCCTAACTCTTGCAATCTAGATACTCGTTGTTTTTCATCTAGGATAAGGCCTTTTGATGGTACTCAGAGAGAAGGTATCTCTACTTCTATTGGCAATATCGCTTCTGATCCATAGACAAGAGAGAAAGGTGTGGCCCATGTTGGTGTGCAGATACTGGTATGGTAGGCCCATAGAGAAGAGTTCAATTGAATATGCCAATCTCTGCTAGCATCATTCACTATCTTTTTGAGGATTTTCAAAATTGTTTTATTTGATGCTTTTTCTTGTCCATTCCCTTGTGGATAGTAGGGTGTGGAGAATCTATGTTGGATCTGAAATTTCTCACAAAGCTCTTGTACATCCTGGTTCTTGAACGGTCACCCATTATTAGTGATAATGGTCATGGGTATGCCATAGCAACATATGATGTAGTTCAAGATAAATGTAGCAATTTGTTTTCCTGTGATATTTGTGAGAGGTACCACCTCAATCCATTTTGTAAAATATTGTGTAGCTACAAGGATGAATTTGTGACCATTGGATGAAGGGGGGTTTATCTTTCCTACTAGATCAAGACCACATTGGTAGAACGACCAAGATGTTGCCAAATCATGAAGCTCTTGTGTCGGTGCATGAATTAAATTTCCATGGATCTGACTTTGTTTGCATGTTTTAGCTATTTGAAAAGAATCTCGTTCCATAGTTGGCCAATAATAGCCTAAGTGTATGAGTTTCTTTGAAAGGGTAAGACCACTTGAATGAGTGCCACAAATGTCGTTATGGACTTCATCTAAGGCCTTCTCATATTCTTCTTGCTCAAGACATCTTAAGAGAGTACCGTCCAGACCTCATTTAAGAAGGGTATTCGTGACAAGGGTATAATGGGAGGATTGGCGAATAAAATTTCTCTTTTGGTTTTTTGACAAGTTAGGAGGGAGGATATTATCTTTCAGGTATGTATAAGTTTGGCCATAGTGGGAGGAATCATGCCCAACAAGGTGACAGATAATTTGGGAATCGGGATAATTATGTGCAGGGTAAAACAACTCTTCCACTAGGAATTTGTAACGCTCTTGATTTTCTTGTGTCTGAAGTAGAGAAGCAAGTGTTGACATGACATCTGCTGCTTTGTTGTCATTCCTCATAATCTTCTCAAAAGTTATTTTGACAAAGTACTTCTTGACATCATCAACCATCTTCTTACAAAGCATTATCTTTTCATCCTTTGTTTGATAATTGTCATTGATTTGATTGATGATGAGCTGAGAGTCTCTAAAAACTTGAAGTTGTGTAATGTTCCATTCTATGGCCATTTTGATTCTTGTGACCAAAGCTTCATATTTTGTTGTATTATTGGTGCATGGAAAGCTTAATTTGTATGCTTTTGGAATTGTATGACCTTGTGCCATGATGAATAGAATGTCTACTCCCGATCAATGTTGTGTATATGAACCATCAAAGTACAATTTCCATGTCTTTGTGGTGACAGTTAGGATATCAACATCTATAAATTCAATGTGTAAAGGACGGTCATCTTGAAGTGGTGCCTTTGCTAGTTGGTCTACAATGACTTGTCCCTTGATAGCTTTTCTGTCCACATACTCAATATCAAACTCACTTAGGATCATGATCCATTTTGCTAATCTTCCTGTTAATGTCGCCTTGCTGAGAAAATACTTCAATGGATCGATTTTAGCAATCAACACTATAAAGTGAGATAGTAGATAGTGTCTCAACTTTTGAGAAGCAAACACTACCGCCAAGCATGCTTTTTCTGGTTGTGAATAGTTGAGCTCGTATCCCACTAATGTTTTGTTGATGTAGTAGATAGCTCATTCTTTTCCCTCACTATCCTATTGTGCGAGAAAAACTTCTAATGATACTTTTGTGGCTGATACATATAGTAACAACAGGATGCCTTGAATTGGTGACATTAGGACTGGTGGTTGCATGAGATAATCCTTGATTTTGTTGAATACTTCTTCACATTGATGGTCCCATTTGAAATGGACATTTTTGTGCAAATGATGAGTAAATGGTTGACATTTCTCTACTAGCTAAGCAGCAAATCTTCTAATTGACTATAGTCTTCCTTGGAGTGATCTGAGTTGACTGATATTCCTGGGAGATGCCATTTCCATGATTTTTTTGACCTTTGTTGGATCAACTTCAATACCTCTAGCTAAAAGAATGTATCCCAATAGCTTACCTGAAGTGACACCAAAGGCAGATTTCTTTGGATTGAGCCTTAGCTTGTATTGTTCTAACCGGTCAAAGATCTTTTCCAATATTTCCAGATGTTCTTCTCTGTTGTATGATTTTTCCAATATGTCATCCACATAGTCTTCCATGAATGTATGCATCATGTCATGGAATGTCATTGTCGTGGATCTTTGATATGTAGCACCTGCATTGTTTAGTCCAAATGGCATGACGTTCCAGCAAGAAGTACCCCATGGACATGTGAAAGTTGTATTTTCTTGATGTTCAGGTGCTATTTTAATCTGATTGTATCCTGAGAAACCATCCATTAGAGAAAACATGTAATGCCCAACCATTAGATCAAAAATGATGTCAATATTCGTTAAAGGAAAGTCATCATTTGGACATGCATTATTGAGATCTTTGAAGTCTGTGCATACTCTGATATTTATGTCTAGTTTAGAAACTGGAACTATGTTTGATACCCATTGAGGATATGTTGCAGGTCTAATGAATCCCACATCCAGTAATTTCTTTAGTTCTGGTTTGAGAAGAAGAGCAATATGAGGATGCATCTTCCTTAATTTTTGTTTAACTGGTTTGGAACCTAGACTAGCATTTAAGTGATGCATAATAAGATCTAGATCCAACCCTGGCATGTCTGCATATGACCAGGCAAAATTGATTTGTTGTCTTTTGAAGAATTCCAGATATTTATGCTTTTCTTGTTCTGATAGGGATGTTGTTGGATGTAGAATCTTTGGTTGCTCTGTTGTCCCAATGTTAACTACCTCTGTTGGTTCAATCAATATGTATGACCTTTCTTGATAGTACTCAGGTAAGGTGTCAAATCTCCCATCTATCTGCACCTCGAGGAGGTATTCACCATTAGATGTGTACTTTCTTTTTACTTTTCCTTGGTCTAATGTTTCTAATAAATGGTTTTCAACATTAGACCTGTTATTGTTTTCTTTATTTTCACTTTTGCGACTGGGAGATTTGGCACCCACTTGATTGGAAGATGCATTTTTGAAATCTCTGGTGAAAGTTGTTTCGGGTTTGATTGCATTAAGATATAAGGATATGGGATGGTCATTAGGAAAGGTATCAATGATAGTATGTCTTTCATTTTCCTAGTCAATAAGTTCAGAATGGATTAGAGGTAAGGGGTGCTCAGGTTGAGATGTTTCAACGGTATTAAGGGTCATGATAGAGATGTCAAAGTTTTCAATATGTATTTCAATGTCTAGAATGATACTCTTGTCAGAATGACCTCTCGCAAGTAGCTCTTGATCATCCTCGATTAAATCCAAGTCAACAAACTCTCACCTACCATAATAAATGCATCACCGCTAGGGCACAAACCCTAATTTTACCTTTTACTGCTTCAAATCTTTTGCCGACTGACAAGTAACATATACCGATTAAGGTCTTTAACGATATAAACGAGGGGTTTGAAATATTTCACCAATATGTTCCCCCTAAGCTTTTCTGAAGCTCAGTTTGACAGTTCAGAGACTTCCACACTAGGTGCAAAAGCAGGTTCATCATGTGATTCTTCTTCTGATTTCTTTCTTCAAGTTTTATTCATTTCCACCTGAATAGTTTCAACATCAATCTTCCCTTCTGGAGTAATCGGTATATCATCCGATAGGTTCTTTCTTAGTCTGCAAGTTCTGGCAGTGTGTCCCGGTTTGTTGCAATGATAGCACATCATTCCAGGTGTTCTCCATGGTCCATTATTCATACTTCCATTCTTCCTTCTGCATGTTGTAGCAGTGTGATCGCTACCATGACAGATCAAACAAGTTGCTCTCCAACTAGTTGCTGCTTGATAACAGATTGATCGATGGTCATAGGTATTGTACCGGTTGGGATTCTAGTTCACAGGAAGTTTTGGAATAACTCCTTGAGTCCTTGGAGGATATCTCCCAGTGTTGTGCAAAACTGACCTGCATTCAAATGCTTTATGCCCAAACTTGTTGCATGCATAATAGTTTCCATTGAATCTATTGGATTAGGCATATTGTTTTGAAAATAAGGAAAATTGTTGTAGGCCTTGCTTCTACACACATTGACAGTATGTCCTTCTTTGAGACAATTAAAGCAAACAGGTTTAAATTTTTGCTTACCTTTATCCTTGGATGTTGGTTGCTTCTTTGATGCTTCAACTTTTGTTCCAAAGGTCTCACCTTCCTCATATCTAGAGAAACCAAGTCCAGTGGTATTCTTTACTGGCTTTACCGATTCCAGCTTTTGCTCTAGCTTAGTAGTACTCTTATTTAATTTGGCAAGTATTTCCTTTGACTCAGTAAGTTCCTTGGAAATAGCAGCATTGGATTCCATCAAGGTTACATTCTCAGAGATAGCCATGTTTAGTTCAGCTTGCATTTCTTCTTTTTCCATTTTACTCTCCTAGAGATGAGCGGTAAGGGTACTGATTTCTTGCTTCATCTTGGAGATCTCATGATCTTTGTCTTTTACCAGATCTTCAGCTTTCCTTCTGTTCTCAAGCTCTTGACACATTCTGATAGTCAGTCCTTCCAACTCTCTTCTTAGGTTGGCTTTAGGTTCATTCATTTTTTCAACTTCTTCAACTAGGGCATCCATGTCTGCTTCATCAGAAGAGCTATTTTTAGTGAGTTCCATCAGTTTCTCAACATGCTCTCTTCTCTTGGCCAAAGAGGCTTTATACTTGACTTTGAGTTCATCATAGGCTCTCTCAGTCTGAGTGAGACAATGAGTAAGTTCCCTCACACTGTATTCCCCCATATCTCCTTTCAAGTGGTTAGACTTATAGAAAGGTTGACTCTGATACCAATTGATGAATACTAAGAGGGGGGGGTGAATTAGTATACCAAAAAATACTGTAATCAATCTTTTAAACAATTTAGCAGATAATCGATGCAACAAATTTGCTAATAAACCGGTTAAGATAAGTGCAAACCAAATAGCAAACAAAACATTCACCCACAAAAGCACAATCACCATAACACAAGATATTTGACATGGAAACCCAAATGGGAAAAATCACGATGAGAAGAAACTCACAAGTAACTATCTACAGAATAGTAACTAGACTGGTTAAGGTCATACAATGTTCTTCACCAGAACAGATCCTGTTAGGAATCTAGATCTCTGTTAGGAGATAAGTCCTGTTAAAGACTACCTTGTTAAAGGATTTCAGATCCACGGTTGTGAACCACCTTGTTAGAGGATTTACAAAGGCTTTGTTGGGCCTACCCGATTAAGGGTTTCAGACTTGTCGAAGATATTAGTAATCAACAAGTGAATGATCTAGATAATAACACAGTATGCTTAGTTAGATCCTTGATAGCTCATTGTTAATGCATTTCAGCATTACTTCAATCTTCAATATCTCCACACTCTATCTCTTCACACAGATCTAATCTTCTCTTGATGATTGCACATAACCTTTTCTATTTTGTATCTCATACATGCAAACCCTAGACATGATGTCCTTATAAAGGAATCTGATTTCATGTCAGTCCAATAGAATTAGACTACAAGTTCCTAGGTACAGTGCATCTAGACACATTTGGTAACGCGGCACAAACACACCGCCAAAGTGTCAGTGGATGATAACTCATCGCACATTACAGTGATACCGATTGGTAACTCATCACAGATATATACCGATTAATATAATATATCGATTACCGGTTGTCAAAAATGAAGACTGGGAGATCGTAGTGTTCCGATCAAAAGTTAACTACCACTTGGGTCCTTCGTACCGCTTGAGATCCTCGAACCACTTGAGGTCTTCATACCGCTTGGGATCTTCAGTCAATCTATGACTGGTAAACCATCTTCTACAAAATACCGATAGTCTAAAGACTATACATTCAATAATACACAATACCGGTTGAGAGAGAACAAGAGATCAGGGAGAAAATTTTTGCACAATACTTTCCTGATGCTTCAAATTCTGAGTTATTTGAAGTTATAGACAAGAACAAAGGCATTTTCTTTATGAGAAGTAGGCGACTCAGGTTACTAGAAGGTAAAACTTATGAAGTAGAAAAGGATACACACATACATGTTAAAGCTGGTGTTGAAATACACCAAGTATCTGAAGCCACTAGGAAGGCTGATCAAGCACCTGACCTATCCTCAGGAAAACCGGATGAGGTATTTGATAGTCAAGGTGAAAGAGTGACAGAAAAAAATGACCCTATTGATGTTGATGCATTAGATAATAAGGATGTCACTCCTAATAAAGAGAAAGAGAAATAGGACAAAGAAAAAGTTGCAAAAGAGAAACGGGACAAGGAAAAAGCTGAAAAAGAGAAACAAGACAAAGAGAAGATAGAGAAAGAACAAGAGGAAAAAGCAAGGCAAGAAGAAGATAAGAGAAAAGAAGAAGAAAATAAGATAAGAAAAAAGAAGAAGAGAAGAAGAGAGAAGAAGATAAGAGAAAAGAAGAAGATAAGAGAAAAGAAGAAGAAAATAAGATAAGAAAAAAGAAGAAGAGAAGAAAAGAGAAGAAGATAAGAGAAAAGAAGAAGAAAAGAAGAGAGAAGAAGATAAGAGAAAAGAAGAAGAAAAGAAGAAAGAAGAAGACAAGAGGAAGGAAGAAGAAAGGAAGAAGGAGGAAGAGAAGAAAAAGAAGGAAGAGAACAAGAAGAAGGAAGAAATGGAGAAGAAACAAGAAGAGGAGAAAAAGAAAGAGGAAGAGAAGAAGGAGGAAGAAAAGAAAAGAGTGGAAGAGGAGAAGGAAGCAGAGAAGAGAAAACAAGCAGAGATCCAAACCGAAGAAGGAGGGTAGACTCCTAAGGCAACCGGTGATCAAACCCAGCATGTTGATTCCACCAGTCCTATTGATCTAACGCTTGCATGTCTGACTTAATCTCAAGATGAGTCTGAACTACTTCAAGGCATCAAACTTGCACATGAGAGACTGGAAGAATTACAGAGGAAGAAAGAACAGGATGTCATACAAATTGCAGTTGACACCCTTACCAGTCCGATTCCCGATACTAACTTCCCTAGTACTGACTCCTCTCTATCCAAGATCAAACTTCTTTGTACCGTAGTAGAGGACCATGTACAATGCTTGGAAGATGTTTCTCAAGTAACTGCAAGAAAGAATCATGAGAAGGCACTCAATATTGCCTTAGTCAAGAAAATGGATGAACTCAGGACACAACTACTGAAGCACCAGAAAGATATCAGTGTTGCTATGGGTGAGGGTAAATTACTTTTGAGTAAAATCTGCCAACCCCATCTGTTTTGTGAAGATGTGCTCAAACAAAAAGCTAAACTCCAATTGGAGTTACAGGAGTATATCAGCACCTTCAAGATGCCCTATGATTTATTCACTGCCTATGGACAAACTGTTCATCATTTTCAGCATCAGATTGCCAAGATGGACTTAGAGATTAGCAACCGGACTCAAGATTTGCAGGAGCTTCAACTGCTCCTATTACCTAAACTGCAGGTTCTTCAGAGATGTTTTCTCAACTTGGAAGTCATCATGGTAACTCAAGAGATGAGTACCATCGATGCAATGGAAGAACTGGCATTCCAGATGAAGATTGAAAGTGAGGTTGCTACCTCATTACTTGAGTCATGGACATTTGACATGAAGATTTTTGTGCAGAACTTTAAATCTATTTTTGAGAAATATCATTCCTTATTGTCATGAACATCTACTCTGTGTTTTATAAAAAGGATAGTTTGCATTACTTTGTCATTGTTGGCAAAGGGGGAGTAGTGTACATACATCAAAATTTTGGTGAATGTTTATGCACTTACTTTTAATTTTTGCAAAAGGGGTAGCATATATGCTTAGGGAGAGTAATTTTGATTATAGCGTCTTTTGTGTTATTGTTGTAAAAACACTTAGATGTCAAAATTTTCCTAAGTGTTTCGATCAATGCCAAAAGGGGAGATTGTTGGCATTTTGATGATGTTTTGATTGTCATTGATGGACACAAACTTTCTTGATGTATGAGTTATTCTCAACCGGTAATTGTTCCAACCGGTATTGTCTATTATTGAATGTATAGTCTTTAGACTATCGATATTTTGCAGAAGATGGTTTACTGGTCACAGATTGACTGAAGATCCCAAGCGGTATGAAGACCCCAAGCGGTTCGAGGATCTCAAGCGGTATGAAGGACCCAAGTGGTAGTTAACTTTTGATCGGAACACTACGATCTTCCAATCTTCATTTTTGACAACCGATAATCAGTATATTGTATTATTCGGTATATATATGTGATGAGTTACCAACCAGTATCACTGTAATGTGTGATGAGTTATCATCCACCGACACTTTGGCGATGTGTTTGTGTTGCATTACCAAATATGTCTAGATGCACTGTACCTAGGAACTTGTAGTCTAATTCTATTGGACCGACATGAAATTAGATTCCTTTATAAGGACATCATGTCTAGGGTTTGCATGTATGAGATACAAAATAGATAAGGTTATGTACAATCATCAAGAGAAGATTAGGTCTATGTGAAGAGATAGAGTGTGGAGATATAGAGTGTGGAGATATTGAAGAATGAAGTAATGCTGAAATGCATTAACAATGAGCTGTCAAGGATCTAACTAAGCATATTGTGCTATTATCTAGATCATTCACTTGTTGATTACTAATATCTTCGACAAGTCTGAAACCCTTAACCGGGTAGGCCTAGCAAAGCCTTTGTAAATCCTCTAACAAGGTGGTTCACAACTGTGGATCTGAAATCCTTTAACAAGGTAGTCTTTAATAGGACTTATCTCCTAACAGAGATCTAGATTCCTAACAAGATCTGTTTTGGTGAAGAACATTGTATGACCTTAACCGGTTTGGTTACTATTCTGCAGATAGTTACTTGTGAGTTTCTGCTCACTGTAGTTTTTCCCATTTGGGTTTCCACGTCAAATATCTTGTTTGATGGTGATTGTTCTTTTGTGGGCGAATGTTTTGTTTGCTATTTGGTTTGCACTTATCTTAACCGGTTTATTAGTGAATCTGTTGCATCAGTTATCTACTAAATTGTTTAAAAGATTGATTACAATATTTTTTGGTATACTAATTCACTCCCCCCCCCCTCTTAGTATTCATCAGATTCTAATTCAAGTGGGCTAGATCCTAATATTTTCCCCACATACACATGAACTACATCGACACCTACATCTTCTTCAAAGCAAGTTTCTTCCATTGATTGTTCGGAATGATAGGAATCCCATTCCCATTCATTAGAATTTCTCACTTGCAGCTTGCAATCTGTAGATTTGTTCATATAGTATTTGATTTTTTTCTTCTGTTTTTCTTGCTATATCTTTTCTTCTCTGATATTTAGCTTCCTCTGGGCTGATATTGAGTTATGTCAACCTTGCTATTAGCTCTCCTTTATTTGTACCAGCTTCTTGTCTGTTTTGATTAGCAATTAACTCTGTTTGGGAAGTGTCTTTAGTTTGTTTTTCATGTTAATTAGAAGTTGTCTTCTTTTTCCATTCCATGTTTGTTTGTTCTCATTTTTTGGAAGATGGTTCTTCCCTTTTAATTACAAGTTGCTCTTGTCTATTATCATGTTTAGCTTTTTGTTGCCGAGAAGAGGTGTCCTCTTATAGAGTAACTTGTCCATACCCTAAGCCTGATTTGTCTGTAGCCTGTTGAGTATGAGGTTGTATAGGTTCTGAGATACCTTCTTTAATTTCCTACAAGACCCATTCTAGTGTATCCCATTTTCTGAAGGATGTTAAATCCTTTTCCATATTTTTCTATAGGTATTCTGGCATTGTTGATCTTTTGTTGGACTTCTTCATCGTTGTATAGTCATTGTAGCACATCTGTGTCCTCTGTTTCCTCTGATAAGGTCCTAGCACTAACAAATGCTCCATCAAATATTGGAAGATGTTTTGCAATTGGTTGATGTTTAGAGTTTGATGATTTTCCATAGGATTTAGGAGAAAGTGGTAACTGTGACAATGAATATTCTTTGTTCCCTCGATCTCTTAGCTACATTTGTTTTTTTGTACTTGACAAAATTGAGGCAAATGATTTTTCCTTGGATTGTGTGTTTGAAGATGATGCCTCCCTATTATGAGAAACAATGACCTCTTGAGCCAGTTTTAGATTACTAAAATACTAGAATGGATTTGAATTTGCTAAGATTGTGATTTCCTTCCCATTGTATGGAAATTTCAGGCACTGATGATATGTTGATGGAATATCTTGTATGTCATGTATCCATGGTCTTCCCAAGAGTATGTTGTATGATAAGTCCAATTCGAGAACTTGGCATGCTATGTCTTTCTGCAAGGGTCCCACTCTGATAGGTAATACCACAATTCCTTTGGAGGAACGCTCTTCTTCATCATATGCTTTGATTGTGATCTTTTTCTAAGGATCAACTGCATCTTCAGAATAACCAAGAGCACAAACAAGACTTAATGAGAAAATGTTTAAGCCAGCTCCCCCATCTATTAGGACATGTTTAACTCACGTCTTATGAATGAGTACTTTAATATGCAAGGAAGCATTATGGCGATGTTGCAAGGACAAGTCATCTTCTTCAGTGAATGATAAGTAGTGAGGGGTTGTGAGATGTCCCACCATGGTTTGGAATTAATCTACATCAAGATCTTTGGACACTGTCATATCTACTAATGCTCTTTCTAGAATTTATTTGTGTAGGTGAAAGCCTTAAAAGTTTTAAGATGGATATTTGCGTGGGAGTTTTTTTGTAGTTGATCTACTAGACTGTATTATTTTGAAGTGGATGGCATGTTAGTTGTAGGACCCGAAAAAACAACTTTGGCTTTGCTTCTTGTGATAGCATGAGCAGGTTCTTGATGTTGTTTCTCTTTAACCACAATCACATTTACCACATTGTCATATGCATGAGCATAGTTCACCTTTCCTTTACCCTTACCATTATGTGTTGCTGATGATTCACCCTTCTCATAGTTAGGAAGCGGAGTTTTTAAAGTTGTATGAGATTCGTTTGTTGTATGTCCATCCACAATTATCACTCCCTTATCAATCAAATCTTGGATGACATGTTTCAACTACTAACAATTATCTGTTTGGTGTCCCTTGTTTCGATGAAAATCACAATAATGGTTGTCATTCCACCAAGAGGGTTTCACTTGAGGTTCGAAGTTTCCTCCTTCTGGCAAAGTAATCAACTTGTTTGCGAGAAGTGTCTTTAATGCTGACCCAAGTGGTTCACCAATGTTTGTAAATTTCCTTCAAAAGAAATTGTTGAAATTTAATTTTTGGTGATTATTGTTTTGGTGAGCCACTGCTGAGTGATTGGATAAATGAAAACCAGTTGCTTTGGTTTTACAATGTTGTTATCCACTATCCCATCATTGACGATATTTTGATTTCCATTCCAAAATTTGGGCTTATTATTGTTGTTGTTACTAGTATTGTTGTTAGGAGGATTAACTCCTTCTTTGTATTGCTTCAACTCACCCTTATTTACCATAGCTTCCTCCATTCTGATTCCATTAGCAATCATCTTTTCAAGATTTTGATGGCAATGCATTTTTAGATGATAGCTCATTTGTCCATTTAGATTATTGATGAATATGTCCATTTTCTCGTATTTTGGCACCATACAAGGATATCGTGAAGCTAACCGTCTCCATCTCTGTAGAAACGTCATGAAAGGTTCTCCACTCTTTTGTTTAGTATTACATAGGTCTAGCATTGTGACCTCATGTTGTATGTTGTAAGAGTATTGTGAAACAAACTTATCCACCAATTTTGTGAATGATCTAATTCCAGATGGAAATTTGGAGAACCATTCCATATCTAGTCCACTTAAGCTCTTTGGAAATAATCTCATAAGGTATGTATCCTCATATGAAAACTCCATACTCATCGTGCAAAATTATCGTATATGATCTTGGGGATCAGTGCTTCCATTATATTTATCACATCTAGGAGTTTCACAACCTGTAGGAAATGGTATCATGTTTAGATTTATGTTGAATGGTTAAGGACAAATTTCTTGAAGCGAATATCTTCTAACAGTTCTTGTCTGCATATCTTGAATTTGTGTTTACAACATTTGTATTTGTTGTGTAAGATCTGTGAGAGGATTATCCACATGATTTATTCTTTCATAACCATGAGTTTGTGTTCTAGTATGATCTTGATCTCTTCTTATATCATCCCAACTCTTTCTTGTGTCCTCGTTAGATTTGGAATTGTTGAGAATTTCTACGTCATCCTTTTTGGGAATGAAAGTTTCCTCATTAGTTCTTGTGTTATCAGGAGTTGATGTGTCATCCTTTTTGTGACCGGAAATCTCCTCATGTCATTTGTTATCATGGAAAGGGTCACTTATCCTTTTTCCTAAATTGCTCACATCAAAATCTTGGGGGAGTGTAGCACCAGATTTTGCTAGCATTAGGAAGTATTTTTCTTTTTCTCCCTCCAATATTTTCTCCATAAACTTATCAAATTTAGGATCTTGTTTGATTTCTCTAATATGTTGATCTGTTATGTCATCTTCTTTAATTTCTCTTTGGTATGCCATGTTCCTATGATCTACATCTATTTTAAATATTTCTATTTTTCATTTCTTCGATCTTACGCCTCTGTGCTCTAGTTAAAACGGGCATACACGTGTGTTGAATATTGTGCAAGGATTCGATTGTCTAAAAGGTGTTTCGATAAGTGACCTACTGTCAATGTAGATATGATAGAGTGATATGACACGAAAAGATAATTCAAGTATTTGTAAGTTTGTAAGTTTTTCAATCTTAGGTTGGAGTGCAATGATGATGATTTTGATAAGACCAAGTCCAATAGGAATGATATATCCTATGATATAGGATGAGGTTATACTGATCAAATGTTGTAGTTTTGTGATAAAGGATGATAGATCCTGATGAGAAACTATGTTTTGAGTGATCAGTTTATCAAACAAGGTAATGATGCACTTTGAGACTTTAGATCTTGAACTTGTTGACGATGAATACTTGAAAATCTTGGGGTGTCTAGTTCTAGAATTTGTTTTGATAGAAGATTACTCAACTGAGTGAACCAAGAAGACAACCTAGGCACAGGACGATAGATATCAGGTGTATACGCTCACTGTAAATTGACTAAGCAAACATGACAGATCTAGAAAAGACATGCAAGAAGATAGCTCTAGACTAACGGAGACAAAACCTTGTACAACAGTTTAAGGACTCCCAGATGATAATTTAGACAACCCCATACAACAAACTAGGAATTTGGTACGACAATCTAAAGAACATTATACGCCAAATTGATAACAAAGAACCTCTGCTAATATAACTCATACGACAATTTAGATAGAACATAACGATGAACTAGCTTTCTCGTATGCCAAACTAGGAAACTCATACGACTTATGATAGAGCAGAGACAAATTTTTGACTTTGACAGATTTTTGACCAATGATGTTTAATGTTTTGATTATGTTTTCCAGTTTTAGATGTTTCAGTTTCAGTGCCAAGGATGAAAACACAACAAACACGCGATATAATAAGTGACCTCAAGCACGACATGCTAAATCTTAAGGAATTTTGCTGAGAGAGAAAACCTTTGCTTGCAAACTTAGGTACACACCCAATACCTAATCAGAAAATGGCCACTGAGTCACACGCAATGGATTCTCAACATCGTATTATTTGACTCCAAACGCTAATGGGGGAATGATATGGCAAGTGTCTTGGGAGAGTTACTATCTCTCTTGCACATAGATTATCCCCCTTTTGGAGGTGAACCAGGTAGCTTCTAGCTTAGGATTCATAGTAAGGATTTTTGTTTGGAATTACCCCTTGCAGTCGCGCAAGCACGATTTAGATATATAGCCCAACAAGGTACCGAAACAAGAAGTAGTCACACAAGCATGATTGAGACCGTGAGGCCCTACAAAATGTTCGATATGAGAGATCTCAAAAGAGAAAACTCAAATAATCCCATCCTCCAAGACTTTAATCCTGAGAGGCCTATTTTTTAGAGTGAGTCAAAAAGCTTAGGTCTAGATGTACTCACTTGGGTCATTCTCACAGGGTGATTACTTTTTCCCACTATGACAGACCCACTAAAGGTATTCAAATCTCAAACATAGAAGTGCTTCAAGGGTCAGGATTTCTAATTGTCCATATGGAAAAAAGCATACTCTCCTACCTCTTAGACAACTTCTCAAGCATAGAAAACAAGATTGTTCATTTACCATTAAAAAATTAAGTGTGCCTAGAAAACTTTAAGAAGACACAAAGTTTGGTTGAGTTCCCTTAGGCAACCTGCAAAACCAATACATTAGTAATCACATTTGTTTTGAGTAGTTGATTATTTAGCCCGTGTAATCTTGGACAAACGTTCTGCAAAAAACCAGTTAGGCTGCTAGAAAACTCACAAACAAAACCAGGGTTAGCATTAGTAATAGACAAATTTAAGCATAAAAACCCTAAAATGAACTTTGTTTATGAAAAGACAGAAACAAAAAATCGTATGAGTTTTCTCACCTAGCAGTACAAGTATTCCCACATACCCATACGACGATTCTGAAAAGGTACTCGTACGAGATTCTGAAGACAGTGCGGCCGGAGATCTGTGAGATTGAGGATTTGAAGATGCAAGAGGCCAAGAAATTAGATTTTTGGCCCCAAGTTGGGTGCCAAAATGTTGTGAGTGTGAAGTAGGGTACCTGCAACTGCAACACAAACACTCAATAGATCATTACAAGCATGGTTAGAAAATTGAAATCAAATGAAAGATAAACCATGACAAAGTGACCTATTGCCTCCTAAGAGATACGAGTGTGGATTTTCTCTCAGATCTAGATGAGAAATCCCAGTGACTTGACTACACCAAGACGAAGGATTTAAAATGATATGATGTGCAAGCTAGATGAATGCATGATTAAGCTAGATTGATCCAAGAAGCTAATTATGCTAATGATATGCATGATTATGCTAAATGATAGATGCAATTAAGATAGTTGGGAGATTGATTACGCTATACGATTAAGCAATTATGCTAGAAGATGATCAAATTAAGCTAGATCTAAGATTCAATAAATGATAACAATGCTAAACTAGAATGCTAGAAATGATATGCCTATAATAACAATGCTTGAGATACTCTATGTCTATAATAATAATGCTTGAGATGGGATGCAAGAAGGGATATGCCTATAATAACATGTTAGGAATCCCACAGATACTGAGAGGGGGGGGGGGGTGAATCAATATCTAACCGGTATTTAGAATTTCTCAACTTAAAACATGCATTACATATTATAACAGTGTACCGGTATGTAAGAAATAATGCAATAAACAGAATTAAAAGCATCCACATGAAAAGCATACCATAACACAAGAATTTAACGAGGAAACCTGGTGTGGGAAAAACCTCAGTGGGATTTATGACCCACAATATCCACTTACTGGCCAATAAGAGAATATTACTTACAAGAGGGGCTTGCACATGCAGGAAGGCCAATTGCCTAGAGCTCGCTGCTCAATGGGAAGTCTCATTGACTTACAATGTGGATTATATAAATCCAATATCTTGTACTGCTTTACAATAGCATCTATAATGCCTGATCCAGTACCAGTTTGTGCTCTGTTCTTTACATAAAACCTCTAACCTATATTTCACATAATAGGTCTGCCTAATATCTTCTTCTTTTTTGCTTGTTTAATTATATTCAAATGTCTACGATGATCTCTCTTATATATAAGAGTCATTTTACAACATGCCAAGTCGGCTTACAAAGTTTTTACAATAATAAACAAAATATAATATAACAAAAATCCTATCAGCCTCTGTGTCGGTATACTTCCTTTCTCTGTGTCGGTGCCGGTGGTCTGAGTGCCGGTGTAGAGTGTGATATGTTGATGTCGGTGAACTATCTTGCCGGTGTAATGCCTTGCTGGTATAATGCCTTGCCGGTGTCATAGGATTGTAAGGTTGCCATCAATGACAAAACCTTCAATCACATACAATGTCTCATTGGAGCGTGCATATGCCAACAATCTCCCCCTTTGGCATTGATGGCAACACTCATGAGAAATTTCAAAAATGTATCCAAAAATATGAAGTCCAAAAATGTTACCAAAAATGTGTGCTCCCCCTGAGCATATGATTCTGGTGATATTGAATTTTCTCATACCACTACTCCCCCTTTGGCATCAATGACAAAGGTTGTCAAGATGTCAGTAGAGTTTGTAGTTTCAACCTTGTAACTGGGTAGTTACAATTTGAAAAAGCTCTGCCAAAATCAAGTTTCTACTCTCCATAAACTTCTTGTTGTCTCTATTCTTTTAACTGTACCAGTGAGGTGTTGCATATGCTCTACCGGTGTTTTCTGTCCCTATATCAGTGCCTCAGATATTTCCTTCCGCAATGATGCTAGATATTCCAATCTTGGACTCAGTTTTAGTCTCAAATTCTTTGCTTTATTTACTATTCTCTCCTTTTCTCTTTCTAATTTAAGTAACTCTTCCTCAAAAGTTGTTATCTTATGTTCAAAAATTGATAATGTATTAGGTGAGTTAACAAAATTATCTGCAAGTTTATTGATTTCATCTTGTACCTTGCTCATCTTCTTATCTATGTCTACTGTCAAAAAGTTTGTTTTGCAAGTGTCTTTGTATAGAGTTTTGTACTCTTTCAATAAGTTACACAGTTCTCGTAGAAGTGTGTCAAATTTCCTAGTACACTTCTTTATCTGATCTTCAAAGAATTTATGCTTTTCAATTTCTACCTTGTCCTTCAATGTCTCTTCCTTTATTTTCTCAATGGTCACTATGTTTTCAGTGATGTATTTACACAAAGTATCAAGTTATCCTAAAGAATCTTTATTGTGTATATTACAGTTAGGAGCAATTACCTTCAAAATTGGGATTGTGTCATCTATAGCTTTATAAGCCTATGAACTACAATCTGTTATCCTTTTGATTGAATCCAAAAGTACTTCAGTTACATTTGTTGGTTTGTGGCCTGCTGAGGAGGAACCAACATTTTGAATTCCATCGGTGGAGGAAGTAACCAAGCTTGTTGTGACCTTTGGTAGGTCTATTTGTGTTTGCATTTCTTTAAGCAATGGTTTGTGTACTTCTCCAATTGCCGGTGGCATTGTTTCCTCATGAACCTATTCTTGTTTCTGTTGCTCTTCTTGTTGCTTTGTCTCAGTCTGATTTCCTGCCTGTTGCTCTTTGTCATCTACCAGTTTCTTTTGTGTGTTATCAGTTTACTCAACTACCGGTGATGTACAAGTAGGTGGGGGTAAGTTGTCTTTTACTTTGATACTTGGAGGTCCACCAACCTTTCCTTTTCCTTTGTCTCTTTCTTTCTGATATACCTTTATGGGTTTGGGGTTCCAGTATTCTTCCTGTTTTTCTTTTTCAACTAGGAATATATTCCATCCATTTTTTGTTTCTTCAGTTATCTCATTGACTCTTCCAACCATTAATGAAATGTGTTGATGTGCAGTAGAGAATATTGACCAGTTGGCTTCAGCAATTAAATCATCAATTTCTTTAGGTGAGTTTACTGGATAAACAGCTAGTAACTTTTCAATTTTAATTTTCTTATCAAGTTCTATTACTACTTGTCTCCTTGCCTCCAGTCTTTTGAACAATTCATCTGGTACATCATCTATCACTTCCATCAAAAATTTGTTATACATGTCCATATGCAATATAACACTGTTTTCTACTTGTTCTTTTTCATCTGCAGTCAAAGTGTCATACAATTTCTCTATATTCTTTAGTTTCCCTTCCTCTGTAATTTCATTCAATAGTATGTCAAGAGGAGCCAAGATTTGTTTTGTTTTCTTCTTCTTCTTGGGTGTCAACTTTTTCTTTGGTGTTGTCTTTCTAACAGGAGACCTCATTGCTTGTTGTTTCTGTCTAGTCCTTCTAGGCAAAGGTGTGCTTGTCGATGAAGGATCTCTTTTCCTTACAACTCTTTTGAAAGTTGTAGGCATATCACTTTTCGAAGAAGTGCCTACCGATGATAGATGAGTCTCAGGATGTAGAGTTCCTAGCTCATCCTCAATGATATCGGTTTGCTTCAGTATATCTTCTTTAATAGTTTTTGCCTATCTAGAGCCTCTTCTCACAACTGCCTCAACCTTTTTCACTATTTTCTTAGATTGTATTTGATTTTCTACGGTCTCGACACTACCAAATAATTCTTCCTTTGGTTCATTCGGAGCTTCCAGAAGTGCTTTAGCATAAGTCTCAACTATATGATCATTTGTCTCATAACCCATCTCCATTACCCAAATTGTTCTAGGGATGACTGCTTCCATCCAGATCTCATACTTGTCAACAATCTTTAGTGATAATCT